>NC_137771.1:223463522-224063522 GCF_963455305.1 Plecotus auritus | reverse complement strand
GCGTGGAACTGTGAGGGGGGCCTCCTTTTGTGTTTGAAATAGATGCTCAGTTGGTGCCCCTGGAGAAGGCCCCTACTTACCTCTGCTTGAGTCTACCTCGGGCTGTTTATTATTGGTTGATTGACTGATTGATTGATTGTAAGTGGAAACAACATTTATTGAGAGATAGATGGACTTCCTGCAGCAGGCAGGGAGGGGGCCAAAGTGGGTGCCCTCCACGGGCGCTGCATTCATTCTCCATGAAAACAGCGGGGACACCATCATTGAAGCTGTCGCCTTCCTTAAGATGTTTGATAGGCGTTCATACAGAGGAAGATATAAACCTGGTTGACTTCCCAAGAGAAGCATATAATTTCTTTTTTAAAAAAAATATATTTTATTGATTTTTCACAGAGAGGGAGGGAGAGGGATAGAGAGTTAGAAACATCAATGAGAGAGAAACATTGATCAGCTGCCTCCTGCACACCCCCCACTGGGGAGGTGCCCGCAACCAAGGTACATGCCCTTGACTGGAATCGAACCTGGGACCCTTCAGTCCGCAGGCCGACGCTCCATCCACTGAGCCAAACTGGTCAGGGGGAAGCATATAATTTCTTATCTGCACTTGGGAACAAAGGATGAGTAGTGGGTTATGGAATAAAAGGCAAATATTTCCTTGCATGATAGATAATGAAGATCGTGCGAAACATTCTCTGTCTCCCTTTAACAGTTGTCTCCTTAACTTTTCCCCTTTCTTTTCGAACACCCAAGTCACGAAGCAACACTTCAGCTGTCTTCCCACAAACCAGACTCAACAAACGCTTTGGCCTGAAGCTAGCCCCCCTCTCAGAACACCTGGGGCTCACCGAGGAATTGGACTATCTGACACGGTTCAATGTACGTGGATCCCGCTTCCTACCATATCAACATGAAGTTCATTGTCAAGACAACACGTGCATACCTTCACGGGCCTGACATTTTGGGCCTTTGCTTAATTTTCTCTCTTTTTTTTTTTGCTCTGCATGAGTAGACCTTCTTACTAATATCCTGAAAAAAAAAAAGATTTCAAAATATAGAATTCCTCTTTGTGCTATGCCAAGAGTAATTCTTTGTATGGGCCTTCCGCTACTTGTCTCAGCATTAGCTTTCGAAATGTAGTGCCTTCCAGAGAACAAGCATACAAATAAAGATGAATGGCAAAGACCTTGACCCGAGGAGCATGCGGTTTCTTAGCTTTCGGTCTCTCCTCTCTGCCTGAACTCATGTATCCGTCGCCACATCCGAATCCTCAGCAGAACTTTCTGTCTGCATCGGGGGTGGGTGTTTCCCAGTTCACTGATTATTTGCTCTGCGTTTTCAGATGACACTGATGGTCTTGTTACGTCATGTTCTGGGTCACACTGCTGCGTGCGTCATCTCGGAAGCCTTATCGGGCTGTAACGCGATCGCCCACACGCGTGGGGATAATAGTGAGGACAAATACATTCACAGCCCAGGGCCCTGCACACGTTTTTGCGCGGAAGGGCGCGGCTGCTGCTTTCTCTCCTGCCGTTGATTGATTTGCAGCCGTGGCTGCTCGTGCCTAGCTGGTCCTGTAATTTTGTCTCCCGATGCCAGAGTGTCTGTTCCCGGAGCTGGTCCGGCTGATGGCTTGCTCACCAGGTAGGTGTGACGGTGTTTCTCTGCCCCACCTCCGTTTGTCACAGATGCTTTTTTTGGGACGATTTTGTTGACATCCCTCTCTTCTTGGTGAATGTGCTAGTCCTTGTATTTTTCTCGCCGCCGACGTTGCTTCTGTCCTATTGCAATAGCTCGCCTCCTGGCTTTAGGGTGATTTTCTGATTTAAGGATGATCGGGGCCATTCGACGTGGAGTGGCCATCAGCTTCTCTTGAGTCTGCCGCTGGTTTTGCAGCTGAGCCTGCTTGTGTCATTCGAGGCTGATTTCTGTGGTGGCAGAAGCTGTGTGGATCCCAGGAACTCTGGAAAACAGCTCTTTTCTCGTTACCCTAGTAACCAAAGGAGGCATTTTGAAGTGAATTAAGCTTATTTTGTTCCAGATAGTCGACGGAGACGGCTTTGAAAGCATTTCTCCCTCTGCTAAAAAGAAGATGAGAGACATCCGTGAGACAGAAATTTCTATAATTAAAAATTAATTTCCATCTGTCCTTCACTGCACTAAATTATGGCCCGCTAAAAGCATGTGCCATTTTACAGCAACTGCACGCACATAGGCCTTACGCTTCTGCTGTTCTTCGGGCGGCGTTTCGTCTTCTGTGCTAGGGTGGGATGGAGATAGGTTTGTTTATCTACGCGCTGGTGTTGCTCCTGTGGCTCACATTTGTAAATGAAGAAAGGATTTGTGCTAGTAACAAGCAACAGTAACCAGGCCACTGGCGTACTTACTTATTATTATTTTTCCAGATCACTTATTAAAGTTGGATTATTTTTTTCTTATATTGTCTTGCTGTCATAGTAAAAGGAACATTCTAGGAGCATATTTTTAAAAAAAATATATTTTATTGATTTTTTACAGAGAGGAAGGGAGAGGGATAGAGAGTTAGAAACATCGATGAGAGAGAAACATTGATCAGCTGCCTCCTGCACACTCCCTACTGGGGATGTGCCTGCAACCAAGGTACATGCCCTTGACCGGAATCGAACCTGAGACCCTTGAATCCGCAGGCCGACGCTCTATCCACTGAGCCAAACGGGTTAGGGCTAGGAGCATATTTTTATTTATTTTATTTTTCTATTTTTTATTTTTATTTTTTAAAATATATTTTATTGATTTTTCACAGAGAGGAAGGGAGAGGGATAGAGAGTTAGAAACATCGATGCGAGAGAAACATTGATCAGCTGCCTCCTGCACACCCCTACTGGGGATGTGCCTGCAACCAAAGTACATGCCCTTGATCAGAATCGAACCTGGGACCCTTTAGTCCACAGGCCGACGCTCTATCGGCCACGGGTCCTCAAACTTTTTAAACGGGGGGCCAGTTCACTGTCCCTCTGACGGTTGGAGGGCCAGACTATAGTTTAAAAAACAAACAAACTATGAACAAATTCCTATGCGCACTGCGGGCCCGGGACGCGTCGGTTGTTAAGCAGGACAGGCAGCGGCACCCGGCGGGCTGGATCAATGTCCTCGGCGGGCCGCATGTGGCCCGCGGGCCGTAGTTTGAGGATGCCTGCGCTGTCCACTGAGCCAAACCGGTCAGGGCTAGGAGCATATTTTTATTTAGTCACATTTCATTTTCTTTGAAGATGATTGAAATCTACTAAACCATAAGTGTTCCCTTCCCCACTCAGTCTCCCCCCTTGTTTGGGGTTGAGATAATTTGGTACAAGGACCCAAGGTATACGCTGTGGATGCTTTGTGGTTGTCATCAGTTTTCTCGATTAAAGGTGAAAGGCATACGTAGCCTGGCTGGCGTGGCTCAGGGGTTGAGTGTCACCCTATAGAATAAGTGGCCTTGCAGATCTGGTTTAGCCTTCAGTGGCCAGTGGGCCCAGGGGCACTGTGAGGACAGTCCCCAAATATGGACTGTGCAGCATCAAAATATAATGTAAAAACCCCACGTGCTTTATCAATATGGAAGTTTCTGGACACTGAATTATGAATACATAAAAAAGAATAAAGAAAAACCCAAGTGAAGCAAAATCACCCCGCAGAAAAAGGAACAAGATCATAAAATGGAATAATTATATGATTTATACATAGTCACATGATGTTTTGAAGCGGATAGAAGTTCAAAGAGTTTGGTTTATGAGTCTTCAGGAGGCTGCGCATTCAAAGTAACTTTTGTATTTTTTTAAAAAATATATTTTATTGATTTTTTTACAGAGAGGAAGAGAGAGGGATAGAGAGTTAGAAACATCGATGAGAGAGAAACATCCATCAGCTGCCTCCTGCACACCCCCTACTGGGGATGTGCCCGCAACCAAGGTACATGCCCTCGACCGGAATCGAACCTGGGACCTTTCAGTCCGCAGGCCGACGCTCTATCCACTGAGCCAAACCGGTTAGGGCTAACTCTTGTATTTTTTAACTAGAAAAGCAAGCGCACAGAAACGTGAAGGCGTGTTTTTTTTTTTTAGGCACTAAACAACAAGTGCTCCCTCTCCACTCGGCCTTCCCCCGCATTTCCTGGCATTTGGGGGGCTGAGGTCATTTGGTGCAAGGACCCGGGACGTGCTCTGTGGATGCTTTGTGGTTGTCATCGGGTTCTTAGTTTTCTAACTAGTGTGAGGGGCATAGAAGGAGGATGAACTGTGCTGCCAGCAGAGGTCCTGGAGGACTATTTAAAACTGTTTTCTTTCAAAAGCAGTGCAACCGATACACCTGTGCACACATTGTAAGCCAAGTGACCCCAGCAAAGTGTAATGATAGAGAACGACCATTAGGTGGAGACAACACACAAGGTGCTTGATAGAGTGTGGTGGCGCCAGAGGCCCCGGCCACATGTGCAAGTGAGGGTACTGTTTAAACCAGACAGAGGAAAAACTAACACACAACCCCCACACCAGTTGTCAGCTAATTAGTGTATTTTTTAATAAGGTTTTTATCTTATTTTGGATAGAATGCTATGCCTTCTTCAAAGCCATTAAAACCAATGATTGTTTGGACTTCACAGCTTTGCTTCACACACAGAAGGAGTCTAATGCAGTCGGCAACTGATCGCCTACGACAATTTTGATGACGATGCAGGACTCCTGTAGCCTGTAAATGGGTCTAGCTCAAGCATGTCAAACTCAAAGGCTAACACGGGCTAAGTAAACAAGGTTTAGGTTTCTGTGGGCCAAAAAAACAAAAGCTTCGATTTTCATAGAAACGTAGGTTTATTTCGATAGAGACATGCTGAATACAAAGGGCTGAAATAAATGAGTCATCGTTAACATAAAATAATAGAACATTTAAATAAAAATGAATATTTTTTCTTGAACATTAACTTACCAGACACTGAATAACTGCACAAATTAATAAGCGTAATGCAGACAAACCTATTTTTCTTGTTTTCTGAAAGCGAAATATTTCCTGTTGCTCACACCAAACAAGTCAGTCCAAGACTAATGCCGTGTCCATCGGCTGCTAAAATATTCGCTGCTGGTATTAGTGGAGAGACATGGTGCGCCTGCGTGCAAGGTGCGTAAGGGAAATGCGTGCAACACAATGATAGGAACCAGTCATTAGCGAATGTTGTAGTTCGTTATTAATAATCATGTATAACAGGATATTGTAAAAATTAAGTCATGAAATTTTTATTAAAACTTTTCTTACATACCGTTATATTGGCTGGGCACAAAAATATTCGTTGTGGGCCGCATGCAGCTGGGGGCTGCAAGTTTGACATGCTTGGTCTAGACTCTAGCTCCTCAGAGCCATGTAAACAGAACCAGGTTGGCCAAGCGGCTGATTGTCATTCTGTTCAAGCCTTTTAGTCCTCATATCACCTATCTATATGTGTAAAAGCCTAAGTGACCATTACAATGGAACAACCAGAACGGCTGATCACTATGACGTGCACTGACCACCAGGGGGCAGACACCCAATGCAGGAGCTGCCCCCAGCCCGCAGGCCCCTATCACCTGATCCCTGGGCTGGGATGGGGAACTGGACGTGAGTGGTGAGGGAAGGCCAAGGGGAGGGGGGAGGCAGGGAACCTGATTGGCCCTGATTGCCGGCTAGGCCTAGGGACCTGGCCCATGCACGAATTTCGTGCACCAGGTGTCTAGTTTCCAAATATTTGCAAATAGACTCAGGATCCTCACAAAACCGTTTTATTTTATGGTTGTCTAAGATACTTGGTATTTATTTGTTTATTTATTTTTATTTCTTTTGGAGGGACTGTCTCGTAAGTGGGAAATTGAGTTGCAAAACCTTGAAAACATATCAGTAGGGCGGGTTGTTCTCCAGAACTAGAAACCTGGAGAAGAGTGTTCAGAGACGTAGCAGTGTTCTCAGGGGTGGGAGACTCGTGTGAGCAGCATGGAGGGGCCGGGGGGGGGGGGGTCGGGGAATGACCCGGGAGGAACTCGCTCAAGTCCAGCAGGTGAATCTTGTCAGGGCAGGTGCGTGATGCCTTCTCTCAGCGGCTCACAGGAGTCAAACTCAGTTTAGGATTGAACATAGACCACGGTTATTGTGTTTCAGTCTTTTTATTGGCTAACATTTATCAGGAGCCTGCTATGCATCAGGCTCTGTTCTGAGTGCTTCACGTAATCCAATCTATGGCGATCCAACGAGGCGCCTCCAGCCTCATGGTATAGAGAGGGAAACTGAGGCAGGGGTGCGTTCAGTATGTGGGTCAGGTCCCACAGCCTGGAAATGGCCAAGCTGGGACTCAGATCCACCTGTGTTCCACTCCGAAGCCTGGACTGGCCTTCCCAGCAAACCTTTCCTCCCTGTCCTTGACCATGGCCTTGCCCCTGGACAGTGCCTGGCCGGGCAGGGCTCAGTGTGCACCCTGCCCTCAGAGCGCCTCCTCTGGTCCACCTATTCTGTCTTCAGACTTGAAACCTTGTCAAGACGTTCGGACCCTGGAGTAAGGGGACTTGGACTTCTTGTCTGGGCTGGTTTCTTAGTTGAACTATGGACTGGTGGGACAGGGGTGGGGGGGCTGGTGGGACAGGGGTGGGGGGACTGGTGGGACAGGGGTGGGGGGCTGGTGGGACAGGGGTGGGGGGACTGGTGGGACAGGGGTGGGGGGGCTGGTGGGACAGGGGTGGGGGGCTGGTGGGACAGGGGTGGGGGGACTGGTGGGACAGGGGTGGGGGGGCTGGTGGGACAGGGGTGGGGGGCTGGTGGGACAGGGGTGGGGGGACTGGTGGGACAGGGGTGGGGGGCTGGTGGGACAGGGGTGGGGGGACTGGTGGGACAGGGGTGGGGGGGCTGGTGGGACAGGGGTGGGGGGACTGGTGGGACAGGGGTGGGGGGCTGGTGGGACAGGGGTGGGGGGACTGGTGGAACTGGTGAGGTGGGGGTGGGGGAGCAGTCCTCTTTCCTTCCTTCTCAAGTTCTCAGGCCGCTCGCTGTGGCCCCCACCAGTGATAGAGGGCACTGAACTCCCCTTCTAGTGACAATTTACTGAAATGACTCACAGGACTCAGGGAAACATAATGGCTATGATTACAATCTATTATGTAAGATACAAATGAACAGAGCAAGGTCCCGAGGGTCCTCCAGGTGGGGCCTTTGTCCCTGTGGAGTAGGGTGCGCCACCATCACGGCACATTGTGTGTTCGGCAACCAGAAAACTCCCCCAAACTCATCTTTCTGAGGTTCTCTTCAAGACTTCAATGCATCGGCAGGATCAATTAAATCACTGGCTATGGGTGCCTGAGCTCAATCTCCCGCTCCCCCCCCCCCCGCTCCCTCCCCCCCCCCCGCTCCCCCCTCACTCCCCCCTCCTCCTCCTGCTCCTCCTGCTCCCCCCCCCCCCCACTCCCCGGGCTCCTCCTGCTCCTCTGGAGATGGGGTGGGATGAGGCTGAAAGTTCTAACCTAATCATGCGGTTGGCTTTCCTGGCAACCGGCTCCCATCCGAAGCTCTCCAGATCCCCCTCCTCACGCGTGGTCTCGTGATCCAAAGGGGCTCATTGTAAATAACAGAAGATGGTCCTGCCAAGGACACACCAAGGTCATTAAGAGCTCTGTGCCAGGGACTGGGACCAAGACCAAATCTATTTCTTACTATGCCACCGCACCCATGTTACATGTACGGTCTGATGAGTTCCGACAATGTGTACCTTCATGTAACCACCACCCCAACGAGCTCCAGAACATTCTATCACCCACAAAATTCCCTCGTGCTCCTCTGCAGCTGGTCTCTCCCCTCTCCTCTCCCCCGTCCTCAGGCGACCTCTCCTCTGCCCTCTGACACTGTAGTGTTCCCTTTCTAGAACTTCTGTTGACTCTTCTGTCTGGCTCCTCTCCCGCCACAAAATGAATTGGAGATTCACCGCGTTGGCACCTTCATTATTCCCTTCACTGCTGAGCAGGATGTCCGGGTTTGTCTATTCATGCTTCTGCTGAGGACACCTGAGTCATTTCCAGTTGGGGGCTATTTTGAATACAGACCATGCACACTTGTGGGCAAGTGTTTTGTGGACAAAATGCTTATTTCTGTTGAGTAAATACCAAGCAGTGGAATTTATTTGTTTTGTTTTTATTCCTCTCCCGAGGTTTTCTTTTTTAAAAAATATTTTTATTGATTGCAGAGAGGAAGGGAGAGAGAGAGAAAGGAACATCAATGATGAGAGAGAATCGTTGATTGGCTGCCTCCTGTACGCCCCACACTGGGGATCGGGCCCTCAACCTGGGCATGTGCCCTGGCTGGGAATTGAACTGTGACCTCCTGGTTCATAGGTTGACGCTCAACCACTGAGCCACGCCTGTTGGGCCCGAGGTTATTTTTCCATTGATTTTTTAGAGAGCACGGAAGAGAGAAACACTGATGTGAGAGAAACACATCGACTGGTTGCTTCCTTCACGTGCTCGGACCAGGGCCCAGGCTGGGGAGGAGACTGTAACTGAGGTACATGCCCTTGACTGGAATCAAACCCGGGACCCTTTGGTCTGCAGGCTGACGCTCTATCCACTGAGTAACACTGGCCGGGCCAAGCAGTGGAATTCAGATTGGAGGGTTAGAGGACAGCGTGCACGTGTCATTCATCTTTGGGACCCAGAGCACAGTGCCGTGAGCCTAGGTGTCAATGAGTTTCTTGGTTAGAAAAGGAACTAAGTTTACGGACTCTTTGCTGGGTGCCAGATCCTCTAAAAGATTTTCCACGTGTTGTCTTATGTAATCCTCCCAACGGCCGTAGGACCTAAGCGTTGTTTCCACAGAACTGTGTTTCTAGCCGGGGAGGAAGAGGCTCAGCAGAGCAGAGGCTCCTTCATGCCTGGGAGCACGTGGCTGGTGAGTTGTGGATGAAGATGCAGGCCCTCTGTTCGACCCCAGAGGCGAGTTGGTTACTGCTGTTTCTGGCTGCCTACCCAAACAACCAAAGCCATTTCACTTGTGGGAGGACCCTTAAATTCCCCAGACAGCCTCTGCCCCTGGGCTCGGCCGCACCCTGCTGCAGTGACCCGGAGAGTCCCCGGAACGCCGGGCTATGACCATCTTGTCCCATCATTGACTATTACAAATAAGAGACTCATCAGCTGGATTTTTTTATTTTTATTATTTAAAAAAAATATTTTTATTGATTTCAGAGAGGAAGAGAGGGAGAGAGAGCTAGAAACATAAATGATGAGAGAGAATCATGGATCGGCTGCCTCCTGCACGCCCCACACTGGGGATCGAGCCCACACCCCGGGCATGTGCCCTGACTGGGAATCAAACCATGACCTCCTGGTTCATAAGTCGATGCTCAACCACTGAGCCACACCAGCCGGGCTCATCAGCTGGGTTTAAACATTTATCTGCATTTCCCATGTTATCCATTTTTTTGCGATGAAGCTAATTATTAATTGTGACCTTGTGGGGATTTGGACTGATTATCTGGCCTTGATGTGCTGACTCAGTAAACCACACTTCCACACAGCCCGCAGGCTGTTCTGAGCCTTCTCGTTGAGCCGCAGGAACCTGTTGGAGAAAAAGAGAACTTGGTGGGGATTCGGTGTTCTGTGCGTTTTACGTCCATTCATCTCCTCCGCGTGGGTGTGAGAGGCAGGCACGTGCTGGCTCCCGGTGTCCGGTGTGGCACGTACCCCAGAGAATCAGGCCTGAGCGGGCTGGGCCGGGCTGGCCTGTGCTGGGACCCACTGGCTCGGCCTAAGGATGGCCAGTGACCAAGTAACACTCCTGCAGCACGAGGGAAATGGCTGGCTGCCCTGGCTGCTCCTGGGCCACCGCCCTGCCCCACCCCGTAATCTTTTTTTTTAAAAAAATATATTTTATTGATTTTTTACAGAGAGGAAGGGAGAGGGATAGAGAGCTAGAAACATCGATCAGCTGCCTCCTGCATAGCCCCCACCAGGGATGTGCCCGCAACCAAGGTACATGCCCTTGACCGGAATTGAACCTGGGACCCTTCAGTCCGCAAGCTGATGCTCTGTCCACTGAGCCAAACCGGTCAGAGCCCACCCCGTAATCTTGTTTACAACCTGCAGCACCTGACTGTAGTCAGGGGCACTGACCTCTTTTCTCTTAGATTGTCAAGTGAAAAAATGACAACAGCCCACACAACAATAGCCGTCGGGTGTGAATGGATCAAAATTATGCCTACTAGTGTGTTTTTTGTCAGATCAGCAAAAAATACCTTTCTTGCTGTGCCGCAGAATGTTAGTAATTAGCTTATGTGCCAGGGGAGGAGAAAGGCTGACAATCGCTGCTCTCACAGGGTCACGGGTTGACCCCCTCTCTGAAGGGGCTGCAGAGCCCCGTCTCAATGTCTCAGCCACGTCCACTGCCCCCCGTGGCCCCCCCCACACACGTTGTCAAATCGTTGGAATGTAACTCCTGGCAAAAGTTATTTTCAAAACAGAAGTTGACAGGTATCTGGTCCATCATATTCCTACCCCACTTTTCTATATTAAAAACCCAGCAAACCATTGTTTTCTCCCTTCACAATGCAAACACACACTTTCAGGACAAACAATCCAGTGGAAGGTTATTTCGTTAAAGTCAGACATTCCTTCTCTTAGGATCTTTGATTTAAAAGAGTAGGAAGTAGAGAAAAAAAGGGATTTAAAAATGAAAAGCAAAGGATGGTAGGGTTTGCATGCGTGGTCTCTCCTCCCCCTGCCTGTGCCGCTTGCCGGGGGGCGGGGGGCAGCCCAGGTGCCCTGTGTCTGAAACCATCCGCGTGCAGAGAGGGGTGGCTTCTCTGGGCGGAAGCCCTGCACATTTCTTGGGGTTCGCATCTTCGGTTTTATTATTTTTTTATTTTTTTATTTTTTGCCTTTGACTGGGATTGAACCCAGGACCCTTTGTTCCACAGGCCGATGCTCTATCCACTGAGCCAAACCTGCTAGGGCCGCATCTTCGGTTTTAAATCATAGTGACAAGTAGATTCATATTCTGCACAGCCATTCTTTTCCTTGATCGGACTGTATTTTTTTTTTTTAGCAAAGGTGGACATTTATTGAAGAACAAGTACAGACTCCCACCTGTGGAGGGGAAAGGATCTCACAGCACAGACTCACCACATGGAGAGGAGGAAAGAGTCCTCAGACTGTATTTTTTAATCAAAATAACAAACCCAGCTAAAGGCAAAAGCAATAACAGCCTTCATTTAAAAAATGTTAGGGCCCAGCCAGCGTGGCTCAGTGGTTGAGTGTTGACCTATGAACCAGGAGGTCACGGTTCTTTGATTTTCCCATCAGGGCACATTCCTGGGTTGCAGGCTCGATCCTTAGTATGGGGGCGTGCAGGAAGCAGCCAATCAAGGATTCTCTCTCATCATTGATGTTTCTATCTCTCTCTCCCCCTCCCTTCCTCTCTGTAATCAGTAAAAATATATTTGAAAAAATGCCAGGAAGTGAAGATGGAAAGGTGTGTGTGTGTACGCGTGTGTGAGTGAGTGTGTGAGTGCACGTGTGTGTGCGTGTGTTTGTGTCTGAAGGAAATAATACCAGAGAGATAGAAACATTGAGCAGGGAGCTCGGGACCAGGTGCCCACTTCTCGTGATGACAGTGCCCTGAGTCCCCTGTTCTCCTGCCAGTCACACAGACCCAGGGCAGATGGTCATAGGTGGTGGATGTGGTTCCAAAAGACTGTGGTCATTTCCATGTAGGAGTGCTTCCTCTGGACATCCATTCTTGGTTCAAAGGTCATTTGACTTATTTGGGGAAGCCAAAAGAAGCAACTAGAAATATACCTAAGAAGTGGAAAGATGTTGTGTGTGTGATGATGTTGGAATCTTTTTCTTCAAAGATGCAATTGCAGATATGCTTTTATTTTTTTAATGAAAAGTAATAATATAATTGAGGCCTCGGAGTCCCCTTTTCTTTTACCAGTATAATCTCAGTGTCAGCGAAGTTTAGCTGCCCTTTAAGATTTACTTAAATTTGGCTCAAACTCCTGTTTCATCCATGGAAGGAAACCTGTTCCCCACTGGAAATTTTCCAAGGGAAAATATCATCTTGGCGACATGTCTCTGCAGAAGATAAAAGTCGGGGCTGCACTGTTTCCTAAGCCTGATTCTTTTTTTTTTTTTTTTTCAAATTTTGATTTCTTTTTTTTAATATATTTTATTGATTTTTTACAGAGAGGAAGAGAGGGATAGAAAGTTAGAAACATCAATGAGAGAGAGACATCGATCAGCTGCCTCCTGCACACACCCTACTGGGGATGTGCCCGCAACCCAGGTACATGCCCTTGACCGGAATCGAACCTGGGACCCTTCAGTCCGCAGGCCGACGCTCTATCCACTGAGCCAAACCGGTTAGGGCCTAAGCCTGATTCTTATTTTCACGAGAATTTCTATTCTGTGCCTCCAGGTCCAGCCCTGAGATCCATGCGCGTTGCCAAAGGCAACCGATGACCTCATACGTCTCCTGCGCCTTGAAGTCCAGCCAATATCCACTTGTACTGCCCCTGGTTGTGTGGTGGCCCTGGCAGGAGCCAGCTTTATGGGGATGGGAGTTAAGTGGTCCCAGGTAATCCTGAGTAACCACCCAGCCTCTGAGGCCTCCTGCTTGGCCGCGCTCCAGAGAAGAGCCCGGAACAGAAGGACTGTTCTGCAGAGACCAGAAGAGGAAGTGGGCCAGGGACGCTGAGCGCCTAAGGCCTCCTTCTGCAGGAGCCTGCTTGTCTCCTGCCTAGCGCTCCTGTTCACACAGATGGTGGTTCCGGGGTCCTTTCCTTTAGTCAGACTAGACAAAAAAGTGACACAGGTGTGAGGCAATCTCTCACGGTGGTTTTAATCCGCATCTCTCTGATGGTTAGTGGCCTTGAGCAGCTTTTCATGTCTGTTGGCCATCTGTATGTCCTCTTTGGAGAACTGTCTGTTCAGGTCCTCTGCCCGGTTTTTAATTTGGTTGTTTGTTTTGTGTGTGTGTGTGTGTGTGTGTGTGTGTGTGTGTGTGTGTGTTGAATTGTCTGGGTTCTTCATAAATTTAGGCAAACTATAATGAAAAACTAAAATAAAAAAGAAAGACTAAATATAATATAAAGTCTATAATCAGTATAAGCATCTTAAAGAAAAAGTGAACCTATGTGGTCAGAAGGGAAGGCCAAATGGTAAATTCTGGAACTACTAGAGAGCATTCAGGGGTCATGGATATATACATGTTAGAGTCAGGATTTGAACCTGGGTCACATGATTCATCTTCCCTGTTTGCAGGGATGTGACATTGTAAATATTGCAAATACTTCACCTCTCCTCCTTCCTTCCGATTCTTCCCCCCCGTCTTGTTTCTATATTTCCCCCTTCCCCTCATCTCTTCTTTCTGCTCCTCCTCCTTTCTCTCTCTTCTTCCTGCCATTCTTCCTTTTCTTTCTCCATTTCCGCCTCCTCCTCCACCTTTTCTTCTCATTGTGATGACAGCTACCCTTACTGGATGTTTCCCATGTCCAGGTGCTGTGTCAAGCACTTTGTCTGTGGTTTCTTACGAAGTCATACCATTGGTGTTAATCTCCCCATTTTGCCAGGGGGAGATGGACACTCGGAAACCTCCTGTGGCTCTCTACGTTCTCATGGTAGCAGGGGCAGGGATTGACCCCAGACCTGCCTGGTTTCAGAGCTGGTGCTCAGAAGTGCCATGGTCACGGCTCCTTGACATCCACTCGTGTGTCTCAGTCTTAATCATGCAGAAAAAAGCACACAATTTTCCTGCTTGGCCTGGGTTCCGTTGTCCTCAAGGCCTTAAAGGCCTTGTAGGTTTTGTCAAACTCCCAGGAGGTAACTGCCCTGTGTGGTTTTATGTTTATGTAGGTGGGGTTGACTTGATCCTCACAATGAGCCGAGGTCCTGGTGCCCACATGAAGCGGTCTGTCTCGGCTTCCGCCTGCTCTCTCCATGGTTGGTGCACGGGGCCAGCTTCTGTGGACTCTGAGAGACCCTCCTGGATCTACTTCAGGGCTTGTGACCCCCCCACCCAAGACCTATGCTTCTCTCCACGACCCAGTATACACCCATGCCCCACATTGAGTAATTCTGATTCCTGGAAAAGAATTTATGCTCACAAAACATAACAGATGGTTTTAGGTGGTTGCTATTATTTTTACTTTAATGTATCAGTAATGCATGTTTGAAGAGGAGTGTTTATCCTTGTTGAAGTAACTCATCATGGGATTCCCTGGTAGGAAGCCCCACCCAGGCCTGACATGTACATGATGTAAAGACATGTATGTAAGGCATCTACACTAATAAAAGAGTAACATGCTAATTGACCACACCTTTGCGACACCCACCAGCCAATCAGGAGTGAGTATGCAAATTAACCCAACAAAGATGGAAGGTTAATTTTCATACACAGTCGCCGAGCATCCCGCCCCACCCTAGCTGCTCCAGGCCTCTGGGCAGCATGGGAAGGCGGAAAGGTGGCTCTGGCCAGAGTGAAGGTGGTGCCAGCAGCCAGGGGAAGGAAGGCCCATTCCTGCATGAATCTTTGTGCATCGGGCCTCGAGTAAATTCTATTTGCCAAGCCATGGGCATGATTTGGCACCTCCACACCATGCTCCTAGCTCTCAATTACCAGAAATGAGATATGTAATTTTCCTACATTAGAGGGCCACGATGTGTTTTTTTTTTAATTAATTAATTTTTAAAGGGTTTTATTTTAATTTTATTTATTTATTTTTAATAAATCTTTATTGTTCAGATTATTACAATTGTTCCTCTTTTTTTCCCCCCATAGCTCCCCTCCACCTGGTTCCCTCCCCACCCTCTGCCCTTACTCCCCCCAAACTGTCCTCATCCATAGGTGTATGATTTTTGTCCAGTCTCTTCCTGCACCCCCCACACCCTTTACCCCTGAGAATTGTCAGTCCACTCCCTTTCTATGCCCCTGATTCTATTATATTCACCAGTTTATTCTGTTCATCAGATTTTTTTATTCACTTGATTTTTAGATTCACTTGTTGATAGATATGTATTTGTTGTTCATAATTTTTATCTTTACCTTTTTCTTCTTCCTCTTCTTAAAGAATACCTTTCAGCATTTCATATAATACTGGTTTGGTGGTGATGCACTCCTTTAGCTTTTTCTTATCTGTGAAGCTCTTTATCCGACCTTCAATTCTAAATGATAGCTTTGTTGGGTAGAGTAATCTTGGTTGTAGGTTCTTGCTATTCATCACTTTGAATATTTCTTGCCATTCCCATCTGGCCTGCACAGTTTCTGTTGAGAAATCAGCTGACAATTGTATGGGTACTCCCTTGTAGGTAACTAACTGTTTTTCTCTTGCTGCTTTTAAGATTCTCTCTTTGTCTTTTGCTCTTGGCATTTTAATTATGATGTGTCTTGGTGTGGTCCTCTTTGGATTCCTTTTGTTTGGGGTTCTGTGCGCTTCCTGGACTTGTAAGTCTATTTCTTTCACCAGGTGGGGGAAGTTTTCGGTTATTATTTCTTCAAATAGGTTTTCAATATCTTTCTCTCTCTCTTCTTCTGGCACCCCCATAATTCGGATGTTAGTATGCTTGAGGTTGTCCCAGAGGCTCCTTACACTATCTTCATATTTTTGGATTCTTTTTACTCTTCTGATTGGGTGTTTTTTTTGCTTCTTTGTATTTCAAATCATTGATTTGATTCTCAGGATCCTCTAATCTACTTTTGAATCCCTGTATATTATTTTTTATTTCATTCAGTGTATGCTTACTTTCTGATTGGTCCTTTTCCACTTTTTTTTTGGCATTCTCACTAAGATCCTTAAAAGTATCACTACGTTCCTTGGAGGTTTCTAGAAGATTCTTGAGTAACCTTTTAACCGTGGTTTTGAACTCTATATCCAGTAGTTTGCTTTCTTCCATTTCTTTCATTTGTGATATGTTTCTTTTTCTCCGCATTTTGGCTGCTTCCCTGTGTTTGTTTCTATGTATTGAGTAGCTGCTAAGTCTCCTTGAGTTGACAGAGTGGCCTTGTGTAGTAGATGTCCTATAGGACCCAGTGGCTCAGCCTCCCCAATCATCTAAGGTGGACACTCTTGGTGCACCCCTTTGTGGGCTGTGTCCACAGTTTTGTTGTAGTTGAGCCTTGATTGCTGTTGGTGTCACTGGGAGGAATTGACCTCCAGGCCAATTGGCTGTGGGGACCAGCTGCCAGTACCGTGGGAGAGCTGCTGTGCAGGAGACACCCTTATGGAGCAGGTCTTGCTTCAGTGGGGCTTTGATGCTCACTGAGTCTGCCCCTGAGTGTGTCTCTTATGGATGTGAAGAGTTGTAATCTGGTGTGGTCTCACTTTGACCACTGGGTACACTGGCTCTTGGATCTCCAAGGAGGTGCAAAGTCAGCCTCTGCCTGGGGCCACCCAGCAGGAGCTATAAAGAGATCTGCAGATTCTTCCTCTTTGTAAGGGGTTTGGAAGTGCCCAGAGAGGCCCAGCTGTGAAACAATGCAGGCTGGTGCTGGTGCTGGTTTTTGGGCCTTTTATAGATAGGTTAGGGATCCCTGACCCAGATGCAGCTTGTTTAACAGCGTTTTAGCCTGAGCAAGGACAGGCTGTTCATATGCAAAAGCACTGCATACAGCTTGGGTGGGGTTGTAAATTGGGTGGGGCAGGGTCTTAGGGAATCTCCAGGGCAGAGCCAACAGAAATGGCTGCCAGTCAGCTCTGTACCGGGGAGGTCCCAGCACAGGAACAATGACCCTTGCAAGCACCTCCGTCTGGAAGAAAGCCACCCCCAAGTTCCTGCCCCGATGCCAGACAGTCCAGTTTCTCCCTGTATGTGTCTGGGTCCCCCAGAGCTTTGCCTGGCACTGGAGCTCAGAGGAAGTGGGAGCTTGTAAATTCGGTTCATGGTGCCAGCCTTTTAAGATGAGCAGCTGGGTCTCCAGCAGCCTGTGTGTCACTCAGCCCCAATCCGCACTGGTTTGTACAGTCCGTAGTTCTCACTGCCCGTAGGGACTTTCTTCCCCAGCTCTGGGACCCTGGGCTGGGGGTGTGGTGTGGGGCTGTGACCCCTCGCTCCTCCAGGTGGCCTCCTTCCCCATTAAAAATACGTGGGTGCCGGACCAGCCTGTTCTGTGCCTTCGCACCTCCGCACCTCCTACCAGTCTCAGTGTGCTTTCTTCTTGACCTCTCTAGTCGTAGTACTTCCACTCAGCCAGCTTTCCGGTGGTTCTGGATGATAGTTCTGTATTTTAGTTGTAATTTTGATGTGGTTGTGGGAGGCAGCAAGTACAGGCGTTTACCTATGCCGCCATCTCGGTTCTCCCTTATTTTTATTTTTTAAATTTTTATTTACTTGTTTTTAATCCTTACCTGGGGATATTTTGCCATTGATTTTAGAGAGAATGGAAGAGAGAGGGAAAGAAAGAGAGAAACATCGATGTGAGAGAAACACATCAATTGGTTGCCTCCTGCACACCCCTGACTAGGGCCCAGCCGGGGAGGAGCCTGCAACCGAGGTACATGCCCTTGACCAGAATCGAACCAGGGACCCTTTGGTCTGTAGGCTGGCTGACGTTCTATCCACTGAGCCAAACTGGCTAGGGCCCACGATGGTTTTTTTTTTTTTTTAATATATATTTTATTGATATTTTTACAGAGAGGAAGGGAGAGGGATAGAAAGCTAGAAACATCGATGAGAGAGAAACATCGATCAGCTGCCTCCTGCATACCCCCCACTGGGGATGTGCCCGCAGCCAAGGTACATGCCCTTGACCGGAATCGAACCCGGGACCCTTCAGTCCACAGGCCGATGCTCTATCCACTGAGCCAAACCGGTTTCGGCGGGCCCACGATGGTTTTTAATCCAAGAATAAAACCAATAGAAACTGTATGAATAAAAAAAACCAAGAAATAAGCCTGTTTTTCAGCAACATCTGTAATCTGGAAAGCATCCTGAGAGGGCCTGGTAACCATGGCAACAGCACCACCACAGTGAAGTAGCTCTCAGAGCTCAAGGCGCTCAGGCGGGAGGCTAATCCTCTAACAAAGCCGCCTGAGGACCCGGGAGCCACGGGCCATGACAGCAGCCACGCAAACCCTCAGTCCTAGGACCTGAGAGCCACGAGCTGTGACAGAAGCCACGGTGAACCCTCAGTCCTAGGACCTGAGAGCCACGAGCTGTGACAGAAGCCACGGTGAACCCTCAGTCCTAGGACCTGAGAGCCACGAGCTGTGACAGCAGCCACGGTGAACCCTCAGTCCTAGGATCTGAGAGCCACGGGCTGTGACAGCAGCCACACAAATGCTCAGCCCGAGGACCTGCGAGTCACCGGCTGTGACAGCAGCCACGGCGAACCTTCAGCCCCAAGCACCCAAGAGGGAAAAATGTGAGTCTTAATCTTCGCTCCGTTGGTTATTTTATGAGAAGCTGGATGAAAAGTGCCATCAAAGCTGATGGATGTCTCCACGTAATGCGGGTTCCTCTCCTAGAAGGTGTCTTTGCTTGATTCCACATGTTCCCACAGGTGTGCATTTAACGCACATCGTCCACATAGTCGGGATGAGTTCTTCAAACTTTCTCATTTTAGATACAAAGTGCACCATCGCCAGGGCTGTCCCGAATGTCTAAGGGGGACGTGCAAGCCACCCTGGCTGCAGAGCTGGTTGGAATGTAACTCCCACGGTGGGAGAACCAGGCTTCCGTTCGCTGCCGCCTTAGCTGGTCTTGCCCTCAGCTCCCTCCTCTGAAATGAAGTGGGGTGACAAGGAGCACCTTTTGGATGTTGAGATCAGGTGATATGTATCTGAAGTTCCTTTGCTCCTATGCGTTTATTTTTCTTCCTGTGATTTGTTTGCCTAAGGAGAAGGCTGGTTTATCTTGCACAGCCTCCCACTTCCGGAGTTTGCTGTCTTCCTGCGTAGTCCTTAGGGAAGTTCAACTAAATTTCCTTTACACTCACTCAGTGTTGTGAGTTCTGAAGAATACATTTTTGATTTTAATTTTTTGTTTCAGTCAATATTACCCTCTATAACAGACAGACACACACACACACACACACACACACACCCCTAAGACTTTATCTCAGTATACATGAGTTGTACACTTAGGGTTCATGCATTTTGCTGTTTCTATGTTATCCCTCAATAAACAGCAGTAAAAAATGATTGCCATCCATAAAGCCTCTCAGATAACATTTTCTAGCCAATTAAGGAAAAGTAGCACCTTTTTCATGATATACATTCCAAGGTTGTCCACTTTAGTCACAAGATTTAGGGAGTTTATCGCCAGCGACGATAATACGCGTGTTATAAATGGAGGAGGAAATCGATGGCAAGTTAATGAAATGTTTGGGATGGGGCGTGTTGAGCCTGAGCAGACGTATGCTTTGCACTCTAAGGACGGGAGGGCTTGGCTTGGCAATCTTGGTGACAGTAAGATGTGCCTGAATTTTAGTTCACTTTGATGTAGGACAATGGCTGTGTCGGAAGTTATAATGGTAAAATCCTAGCCTTTGTGGTTGGATCTTGGTTTTCTTTGTTTTTGGTGTGTGTGTGTGTGTGTGTGTGTGTGTGTGTGTGTGTGTTTGTTGTTGTTGTTAATCCTCACACAAGGATATGGAAAAACCGAGGACTTTTCAGAGAGAGTGGAAGGGAGGGAGTGTGAGGGGGAGAGAAACATAGACGTGAGAGAGATGCATTGGTTGCCTCTTGCATGTGGGGAGCAAACTGCAACCCAGGTACATGCCCTTGACTGGAAATTGAACCCATGACCCTTCCATGTGTGGGCTGACACTCTAACCCAGCCGTGGGCAAACTACGGCCCGCGGGCCGGATCCGGCTGTTCTATCCGGTTCTCTTGCTCTCCCCTCCGCTCCTTTACTTTGAGTTTATATTAGTTCACACAAACACTCCATCCATGCTTTTGTTCCGGCCCTCCGGTCCAGTTTAAGAACCCATTGTGGCCCTCGAGTCAAAAAGTTTGCCCACCCCTGCTAACCACTGATCAACACTGGTCAGGGAAATTTGGGTTTTCTTATTTTCCAGGTGTGAGAATTTGGGTGAATTATTTAACTTCTTTTTGGGCGACTCTCAAGTTCTAAAATGGGGGTGAAAGTCACTCCCCTCCCCTGAATGCTGTGAGCAGTGACTGGGAGAATCCGTGTGCTGTGCTTTGTACTGTGACTGTTGGGTTCAACACTGTTCATGACATCGGCGCAGGCTGAATGGCTCAGTTATCGCTAAGTTTGTCAGATCATGGCGTATGTTTTTGGAAACTGTTAGGGTTTAGCATCTGGATATTTGCATAAAATTGAAATAATAAAAGTATAGAATGCAGTGACAGACGGGGACATTGAAAGTTGGCCTAATTCTTGGCTTGTGTTTGAACTTATTCAAGACATTGGCTTCAACTTCTGGACCTCATGGACCCCTGTAGGATCAGCTATGGGATGGGAAACCCATGTGCTCCGAGCACAGCACCTGCCCTGGTGGCAGGAAGGGCATTCTTTTCCCACAGAGAAGAGTTAGGAATGCAAGTCTCATGGAGAACGGCGTTCTTCCGGCCACTGCCAGCCTTGGGTCCAGACCAGAAAGGGGACACTAAGGGATGCCAAGGACAGGGAACTGCAGACCAGGGTCTTGGCCCATCTCCTCCTCAGAGCCTTGACCTGTGGCTACGAAAATCCGACGGCAGAGCATCCTATGGATCTTAGGCTCAGGGATAAAGAGTTGGAGGTCTGACTGGGTCTTCCAGGGGGTGGCTTGGGTTTGTGGTCCTAAAGTCCAGAGGCTGCGTGTGAGGTCATGGGCCTGGTTCAAGTGGGTCTGTTTATCGTCTGTAGTGGACAGATCACACCTAGAATATTGTATCTATTTGTATGGGTGACATCTTTTCAGAAGGAATGTCCAGTTGGACCATACATGGGCTATTGGAAGCCATCACTATACAGAACTGGTTAAAAGAATGAGGCACATTGAACTGAGGAGAAGAGATATTTGGAGGTGAGCTTGTTGCCAGAACAGCACCCCAGATTCGTGCCAGCCCGTGAACCAACCATATGCAAATCCACGAAGGGAATCGGAAAAACCGAGGACTCCCAGGACCCAACTGAAGGTCCTGGCCGCCCAGCTGTACGGTCTGTTACAAGATAAGGGAGAGGTGTTTTCACAGCTCATCATTTAGAACAGGTATAATCCTTCAGAGCATTTCTGCGGAGCAATCACACGGGCCCCAGGTGGAATAGGTGGAGGAAGCAGAGGGACTCAACTAGAAAAACCGAATCAATGAACAACCGGGTCCAGTGGCCCCAGGTGTGATGAGTGGATAGCCTTCCTGTGCTCTGGAGGCATGCAGGCGGAGCTTGGATTACTGAGGTGCAATTAGGACAATTCCAGATTGGGGAGGGACATTCATTTGGAAAAGCTTGAAGCTTCTTTCTATTTATTTATTTATTTTAATAAATCTTTATTGTTCAGATTATTACAATTGTTCCTCTTTATTCCTCCAATAGCTCCCCTCCACCCGGTTCCCACCCCACCCTCTGCCCTTACCCCCCCGCACTGTCCTCATCCATAGCTGTACGATTTTTGTCCAGTCTCTTCCCGCACCCTCCACACCCCTTCCCCCCCGAGAATTGTCAGTCCATTCCCTTTCCATGCCCCTGATTCTATTATATTCACCAGTTTATTCTGTTCATCAGATTTTTTATTCACTTGAGTTTTAGATTCACTTGTTGATAGATATGTATTTGTTGTTCATAATTTTTATCTTTACCTTTTTCTTCTTCCTCTTCTTAAAGAATACCTTTCAGCATTTCATATCATACTGGTTTGGCCGTGATGAACTCCTTTAGCTTTTTTCTTATCTGTGAAGCTCTTTATCTGACCTTCAATTCTGAATGATAGCTTTGCTGGGTAGAGTAATCCTGGTTGTAGGTTCTTGCTATTCATCACTTTGAATATCTCTTGCCACTCCCGTCTGGCCTGCATAGTTTCTGTTGAGAAATCAGCTGACAATCATATGGGTGCTCCCTTGTAGGTAACTAACTGTTTTTCTCTTGCTGCTGTTAATATTCTCTTTGTCTTTTGCCCTTGGCATTTTAATTATGATGTGTCTTGGTGTGGTCCTCTTTGGATTCCTTTTGTTTGGGGTTCTGTGCGCTTCCTGGACTTGTAAGTCTATTTCTTTCACCAGGTGGGGGAAGTTTTTGGTCATTATTTCTTCAAATAGGTTTTCAATATCTTGCTCTCTCTCTTCTTCTGACACCCCCATAATTCGGATGTTAGTATGCTTGAGGTTGTCCCAGAGGCTCCTTACACTATCTTCATATTTTTGGATTATTTTTTCTTTTTGCTTTTCTGGTTGGGTGTTTTTTGCTTCTTTGTATTTCAAATCTTTGACTTGATTCTTGCGATATTCTAGTCTGCTGTTGGATCTCTGTATATTATTCTTTATTTCAGACAGTGTATGCTTAATTTCTAGTTGGTCCTTTTTCATATCCTCAAAGGTCTCGCTAAATTTATCGGCCCTTTCTAGAAAATTCTTGAAAAACCTTATAACCGTGGTTTTGAACTCTATATCCAGTCGTTTGCTTTTCTCCATTTCTTTCATTTGTGACCTGTTTCTTTGTCTCCTCATTTTGGCTGCTTCCCTGAGTTGATAAAGTGGCTTTGTGTGCTAGGTGTCCTATAGGGCCCAGTGGCTCAGCCTCCCCAGGTACCTGAGGTGGACACTCTTGGTGCACCCCTTTGTGGACTGTGTGCACAGCCTTGTTGTAGTTAAGCCTTGATTGTTTTTGGTATCACTGGGAGGAATTGACCTCCAGGCCAATTGGCTGTGAGGATCAGCTCTGTCTATGCTGGGAGAACTTCTGTGCTGGAGACACCCTTATGAGACAAGACTAGCAAAAGCCTCTGTGCTCAGCTTGAATGGGGCGGAGTCTCTGTGAGGAGCAGACAGCAATGGCTTCCTGTCACCCCTGCCCTAAGAGGCCCCTGGGTCTCCGTGTCCTGCAGTAATCGCTGCAAGCACCTCTGAGAGAAAGCTGCCCTTGAGTTTTGCCCGCTGCCAGACAGTCCAGTTTCTCCCCGAATGAGTCTGGGTCCCCAGAGTCTCACCGGAACTGGAGTTCAGAGCAGTCAGGAGCTTTTGTCTCCCTCCCAGTTGAGAAAGCCAGCTGCATACTCAGTTGCCAGCCCTCTTCGTGCTCGTGCCTTGGTACCTCTGCCTTCTGCAGCTCCTCTGAGTCTCAGTGTGCTTTTCTCTTTCCTTCTAGTTGTAGAATTTCCATCCTGTGGTTCTGGATGATGTCCATTTTGTCTTTTAGTTGTTGTTTTGAAATTGTTGTGCGAGGCAGCAGTTTAGGTGTTTACCTATGCCGCCATCTTGGTTTCTCCGAAGCTTCTTTCATTCATTCAACAAATATTTCAAGAGCACACAGTACAAGACATAGGGCTGAAGAAGAGCAGGTCATGCCTTCTCGGAGCTCACATTCTATGATTTAATTATTTCAGCAAAGCCCACACTTGAAGAATGCCAAAGTTGGAGGTGGAAATTACACAGAGGCCTGGCTGGGGTGGCTCAGTGGCTGAGCATCGAGCTATGAACCAGGAGGTCATGGTTCGATTTCCGGTCAGGCCACATGCCTAGGTTGCGGGCTTGATCCCCAGTGTGGGGCATGCGGGAGGTAGCTAATCAATGATTCTCTCTCATCATTGATGTTTCTCTCTCTCCCTCTCCCTTCCTCTCTGCAATCAATAAAAATATATTTTAAAAAAGAAATTACATGGAGAAAAGTTAGACATGAATGCATTCCCATTTTCCCAGCAGAGAGTTGAAAGAAAAGAAATAGGGAAAATTGAGCTTGAGTGTGAATTTAGGCCAAATTTTTTGGCAAGTATATTAGTGTTGATGGACATTTAATGAAATGAAATCATGATGCTTCATTAGCTCACCGATGGCAGATGGGCAGGTTGGTGGTCCTGGAAGTCAAACACCTGGTGTATCTTCCTCTGATGCTCACTGGCCTTGGTCAGGGGTTTCTGCACGCAGTTACGTGTTTGGGAAAAGGACACTGGCTCAGTGAGGGTTTTGAGCTTCCTTAGCGTGTCAGTCAGAGGAAATTTAAATTCAAACATTCCCTTGTTTCAATGATTAGCTTAGCGTTGTTATAAGAATAAATCAAACTCTGTGATTTAAATAAGTAGCTCGGGGCTCTAAAGAGCGCTTTGGTATTATTTTTGAATTTAATGTTAAATTTATAAAACTTTAAAAATGCTCAGGTCAGGACTTGCGATTCTGTCCCAGATGTGATCCACATACACTCTGAAAACCCTCCTGCTATTTAAACAGCTCTAGAAATACTGGCTAACAGCCTTAGCCGGTTTGGCTCAGTGGGTAGAGTGTTGGCCTGTGAACTGAAAGGTCCCAGGTTCGATTCCGGTCAAGGCCACATGCCCGGGGTTGTGGGCTCGATCCCCAGAGGGGGACTTGCAGGAGGCAGCTGATCCACCTTGATTCTCTCTCATCATGGATGTTTCTATCTCTCTCTCCCTCTTCCTTCCTCTCTGAAATCAATAAAAATATATATTAAAAAAAAAGAGAAAGGAATACTGGATAACATGCAACAGAGATCCTTCTCAGTGCCAGGGTGAGCTCACAAGAAAGAGAGGTGATATGCAAAGAAAAATGGCTGAGCATTTTCTAATCTCGTGGAAGTACACGAATCCTCAGATTCAGGAAGCCTGAAGAAACCTAAGCAGGACAATGCCCTACTTATGCCCTGTCACTCCACCTTTTTACTCTGGTCATGTAAAAATAAATAACAGCCAGATACATGGAAATGAAACTGGAAAACACCAAAAACCAAGACCCTAAAGGTAACCAGGGAGCAAAGTCAGTAACGTATAAATTAGATGCCATCAGATATTCAACCACAGCAATAATTTGAAGACAGTATGGTAACAATAAAGTAATAGCTCACCTTATATGGCATTAATGTGTTGTAAGTGCTTTACATTCATGGTCTCACTCAATCTTTACAGCACTCTATAAGGTAGGACTGGAATTATCCCCACATCGCCCACGAGGGAGCTGGGCCCAGAGTCTCCGAGTGACGGGCAAAGTCAAGGCTGCACCCCAGGGGTTCTGAACACAGAGCCCGTGCCCACACCACACAGGGGCATTTCTATAGCTGAGAGCAAACAGACTCAGCTTAGAATTCTATACCCAGCTAAGAGTCATTGAAGGCTGAGTGCAGAATAAGACATTTTCACACAAATAAACTGGAGAGAATTAAGCACACCCTCCCTGAAGAGGACTACTAAACTTCTAAAAATAAAAGCATGAAATAAAAGAAAAGTAACGATGATTGGTGTGGGCTGTAAAGAAAGGGAAGGTGGGAAGCCGGATGACATTGCTGTGCGGCCCGGGCTGGGACTGGACCCCCTTGCCAGGTCTCCTTGCACTGTAGGACCAGAGAGTTGGTTAACTCTGGCCTTCTGTCAGGTATGCCTAGTCTAGTAATTGTAAGCTTCACACCCAAAGAACAGAAAGAGAGAGCATAGTTTCCAAACTACAGTTGATGCTTAAACAACGCAGGTTTAGGGGCGCTGCCCCCCACATAGTCAAACTTCACATTCAGCTTTGGCCTCCCCCAAACTTAACTACTAATAATCTACCTCCTGTGGACCAGAAACCTTACCCATAACGTAAACAGTCAACGCATATTTTGTATGTTATATATATTCTATACAGCATTTTTACAATAAAGTAAGCTAAAGAAAAAGAAATGTTAATTAAGGAATCCGTAAGAAAGAAAAAATACATTTGCTGTATTTATTGAAAAAAAAAATACACGTATAAGTGAATTTAAACTGGTATTTGTCAAGGGTTAACGGGATAGACAAAAAGGAATAGAGAAAACTCGATTCATCGCGATATAAAATATTCAGAGTCATGTTGATCCTGCCTGGGGTTTTTGTTATTGGATACGAATTTAAACGAGACTCCAGGTTGGGAGGAAGGACACTAACTACCCCGCATTGTATGCCTACTGTGTGCGGGGCGTTTTGCTTACGTTGTCTGAGTTGACTTTCACAGTAAACCTGTAAGGGAATGAGGATTGCCCCCAATTTACAGACACGGAACCAAGGCTCAGGGAGTTTATGTAACTCGCTCACGATTCCATGAAAGAGCTTTTGTGACAGTTTTGACTTAAGATCTGGAGCTCTTTATATAACAAACAAACTCAGCTGCTGTTGTTGTATCTCCTTTCAGAAGGCGAAGGAGCCAGTGTTTGTGTTTGGCTGTGCAGGGAACCCAAAAGATATTTTAGGTGCCAAAGACATCTTAGCAGCTCCATGGTGCTAAATTTGGGGCCTGAATTTGGGAAAACAATATTAAAATGACTTCTCAGAAAAGACTGGCCACAAAACAAAACATAGTTGTTGACATCCTCATTAGTAAGAGTGAAAATACGGCATTTAAAACGCACATGGGGCGTGAGGGGGGGCTAACATTCCAATAATTAAGAGTATTAATCCTCCCGAAGGAAGAATCCATATTGCGTCATCTAAAATGAAGCCTGGCCGGTATGGCTCAGTGGTTGAATGTCGACCTATGAACCAGGAGGTCACGGTTCGATTCCCGGTCAGGGCACATGCCTGGGTTGCAGGCTCCATCCCCAGTGTGGGGCGTGCAGGAGGCAGCTGACCCATGATTCTCTCTCATCATTGATGTTTCTCTCTCTCTCCCTCTCCCTTCCTCTCTGAAATCAATACAAATATATTAAAAATAAAAAAATTAAAGGACCCGAGACACTCACTTCTGGAGCTGGCCAGCCGGGAGTCAGCTCTTCTGGACCACAGACTGTGGCTAAACATTCTGCCCGGAACACAAACAGCCATCACCTGGTGCCCCTGGGAAGTCAAATAGCGGCAGGTTCCGGGAGGGGTCCCAGCGCAGCCCAGGTGGGTGAGCTTCCTGTTTGCGTTTTCTCCCATCCTCTCCTCTTTCAGCTTTGCCTGTGGGCTGTCCTGGCGCTGAAACGAGGCAGTGAGTGTGGGCGGCAGGAACCCGAAGAGAAGCCCCCTTTTTCTCATGTCTAGCGCTGCGCCCGGCCCCAGCGCCTCCCTGTGGTTGGGTGTTGAGCGAAGGAACCAAGAAGAGAACCACCTTCAGGGTTATGATTTTTATTTAAAATGAACAGTTTGGGGGAACGGCTGGCTGAGATGGCAAAGCCAGGAGGCACTTGTAGGTGGGATTTTAACACTCAGTTTGGGCTCAACAGGGGCAGGTGACCTGGGGTGGGAGCTGGGGGGACTGCAGAGGATGGCCAATACGTTAACAGAAACGTCTCGAAGAGCTGTTGGGCAGGGCAAGTGTGAAGGCTGTGAGGGAGGTGGCCTGTCCTTGCCTGTTCGTAGCACCTCCCAGGAAGGCCCGGCCTGGTGACGCACTGAGTAGAAACTTCTTTTACCAACAGGGAGCGTTTCCAACTTCGGATCAGCTCTAATGACCGGGGAAAACAGGAGGCCAGCCTGGCTGGGGGCTCAACTGGTTGGAGCGTCGTCTCACGCACCCAAAGGTTTTGGGTTTGATCCCTGGTTGGGGGCCTCTGGGAGCCAACCGATTGATGTTGTTCTCTCACATCGATGTTTCTCTCTCTCTCTCCCTTACTCTCTCTTTCAAATCAATAAAAACACACCCTTGGATGAGGATAAAAAGAAAAGAAAATACAAGTGGAATTTATGATGCTTCATTTAGAGACTAGGCCAGCCGTGGGCAAACTACGGCCCGCGGGCCGGATCCGGCCCATTCGGCTGTTCTATCCGGCCCGCAGAGCCGAAAGAGCGGAGGGTTCTCTTGCTCTCCCCTCCGCTCCTTCACCAGCAGCAGTGTTAACATGGCAACGTCGGGAAACACGGCCGCAGCTCCTTCTTCTGAGTGGGTGGATTTATATCCCCCATTCAGTAGAAGGAACAACCTCTCAATCTTCCAGAGGCTCCTTGTAATGCCCGCGGACGCGTCCCCCGACATCACCCTGGGAATGCGGAGACACGTTACCGTGGTGATGTAGGGAGACACGCCCCTGGAGAGCACAGTATCAGAGCATTAGCTAAAAAGGAGACCAACAACACTGTTCCCACTGAAGCTGATGTTTTAAAGACCAAAAACCTTTCAACCCAGTCTACATTGCCATCTACATCTACGTCCCGGGCATAATTTGGAAGTTCTACTAAAGAAAATGTTTAATTTACTGTTTACACATTTTGTTCTTTTCTATTTGTTTTAGTTTTAAATTATTTTATTATATTTAAGTTTAATTTGAAAGGCTTTTGTACCTTTCCTATGTTAGGCAATTTTATTTTGCCTTTGCCATCTTCAATATAAGGTATGTTATTATGCTATGATTCCTCCATTTTTTGAAGTTTCAAATTATAATAATTAGTGTTTACATTCTTCTTGTTAAAATGTTTGAAATGAATGAAACTATTGAAATAAAAAAAAAAAAAGACCGTACCCTTTTATGTAATGATGTTTACTTTGAATTTATATTAGTTCACACAAATACTCCATCCATGCTTCTGTTCCGGCCCTCCGGTCCAGTTTAAGAACCCATTGCGGCCCTCGAGTCAAAAAGTTTGCCCACCCCTGGCCTAGGCATTAGGCACAAACCCTTTGTACGACCCCCTTTCCAAGATTAAAGCCCCTGACATGGAAAATGCCTGCTATGGTCCCTGTTGAGAGTCCGGGGCGGATTCTGTAACCTCCCTGCCCCCGACGGAAGCTGATCCACTGCAAAGCTCTACCCTCCCTTTATTTACATAAATAAAACTATTTATTCGGTGTCCCCGGTTTTCTAAATGTATGAATTTAACACCAGTGGTTCGATTCATCCCAGATTTTTTTTAGTAATGGCAGGACACCACCCTTTCTTACGTGAAGGGTGCGTTTGTGGTCGACGGTCACTCTGTCCCGAGGAACACAGGCAAACGTCGTGTTCCTCATTCTGAGGGTGGGACCGGGCACGTGGCTGCCAATGGGGGCCGTGCTGAAATACCGGTTACAGGGCGTCTCTGCTAGTTCACCAGCTCGGGTGATTCCCGAAGTCCTTTCCTTGTGACCAGGGCTTGCGGTAAATGGCAGAATGAACAAAAACACTGTCCCCCAAATACGGACCACGACCAGAGTGAAAAGGTGGAGAGACAGGGCACTGTCCCTCCGAGGCCCCGTCCCCTGAGTCCTCTCCCTCGGTGCTCCCAGCCCGTGGCCGAGGCCCCTGTCCCCTGCATCCTCCCCCTCGGTGCTCCCAGCCTGTGGCCGAGGCCCCTGTCCCCTGCGTCCTCTCCCTCGGTGCTCCCAGCCTGTGGCCGAGGCCCCTGTCCCCTGCGTCCTCTCCCTCGGTGCTCCCAGCCTGTGGCCGAGGTCCCTGTCCCCTGCATCCTCCCCCTCGGTGCTCCCAGCCCGTGGCCGAGGCCCCTGTCCCCTGCGTCCTCTCCCTCGGTGCTCCCAGCCTGTGGCCGAGGCCCCTGTCCCCTGAGTCCTCTCCCTCGGTGCTCCCAGCCTGTGGCCGAGGCCCCTGTCCCCTGAGTCCTCTCCCTCGGTGCTCCCAGCCTGTGGCCGAGGCCCCTGTCCCCTGAGTCCTCTCCCTCGGTGCTCCCAGCCTGTGGCCGAGGCCCCTGTCCCCTGCATCCTCCCCCTCGGTGCTCCCAGCCCGTGGCCGAGGCCCCTGTCCCCTGCGTCCTCTCCCTCGGTGCTCCCAGCCTGTGGCCGAGGCCCCTGTCCCCTGCATCCTCTCCCTCGGTGCTCCCAGCCCGTGGCCAAGGCCCCTGTCCCCTGAGTCCTCTCCCTCGGTGCTCCCAGCCTGTGGCCGAGGCCCCTGTCCCCTGAGTCCTCTCCCTCGGTGCTCCCAGCCTGTGGCCGAGGCCCCTGTCCCCTGCGTCCTCCCCCTCGGTGCTCCCAGCCTGTGGCCGAGGCCCCTGTCCCCTGCGTCCTCTCCCTCAGTGCTCCCAGCCTGTGGCCGAGGCCCCTGTCCCCTGCATCCTCTCCCTCGGTGCTCCCAGCCCGTGGCCAAGGCCCCTGTCCCCTGAGTCCTCTCCCTCGGTGCTCCCAGCCCGTGGCCGAGGCCCCTGTCCCCTGCGTCCTCTCCCTCGGTGCTCCCAGCCCGTGGCCGAGGCCCCTGTCCCCTGCGTCCTCTCCCTCGGTGCTCCCAGCCTGTGGCCGAGGCCCCTGTCCCCTGCATCCTCTCCCTCGGTGCTCCCAGCCCGTGGCCAAGGCCCCTGTCCCCTGAGTCCTCTCCCTCGGTGCTCCCAGCCTGTGGCTGAGGCCCCTGTCCCCTGAGTCCTCTCCATCGGTGCTCCCAGCCCGTGGCCGAGGCCCCTGTCCCCTGCGTCCTCTCCCTCGGTGCTCCCAGCCTGTGGCTGAGGCCCCTGTCCCCTGAGTCCTCTCCCTCGGTGCTCCCAGCCCGTGGCCCAGGCCCCTGTCCCCTGCGTCCTCTCCCTCGGTGCTCCCAGCCTGTGGCCGAGGCCCCTGTCTTCTGCATCCTCTACCTCGGTGCTCCCAGCCCGTGGCCGAGGCCCCTGTCCCCTGCGTCCTCTCCTCGGTGCTCCCAGCCCGTGGCCCAGGCCCCTGTCCCCTGCGTCCTCTCCCTCGGTGCTCCCAGCCTGTGGCCGAGGCCCCTGTCTTCTGCATCCTCTACCTCGGTGCTCCCAGCCCGTGGCCGAGGCCCCTGTCCCCTGCGTCCTCTCCTCGGTGCTCCCAGCCTGTGGCCGAGGCCCCTGTCTTCTGCATCCTCTACCTCGGTGCTCCCAGCCCGTGGCCGAGGCCCCTGTCCCCTGCGTCCTCTCCCTCGGTGCTCCCAGCCCGTGGCCGAGGCCCCTGTCCCCTGCGTCCTCTCCCTCGGTGCTCCCAGCCTGTGGCCGAGGCCCCTGTCCCCTGCGTCCTCTCCCTCGGTGCTCCCAGCCCGTGGCCGAGGCCCCTGTCCCCTGCGTCCTCCCCCTCGGTGCTCCCAGCCTGTGGCCGAGGCCCCTGTCCCCTGCATCCTCTCCCTCGGTGCTCCCAGCCTGTGGCCGAGGTCCCTGTCCCCTGAGTCCTCTCCCTCGGTGCTCCCAGCCTGTGGCCGAAGCCCCTGTCCCCTGCATCCTCTCCCTCGGTGCTCCCAGCCTGTGGCCGAGGCTGCTGTCCCGGGGAGCCCCAGTGCGGCCAGGCCACCGCCTCCCAGCAGCCTGCACCTGTCCGTGGCCCAGCCCGCAGCCTCGGGCCCTGCCCTTCTGTCAGTAACACTTTAGTTTTAACAGAGCCCTTCCACGTTTTAGTCTGAATGACTGGCAGCTGGCTGGCCCCAGCGATGGGGTGAGAACAGAAAGCGTTGCTGCCTCTTCCTCGTCTTCCTCAACCTACAAGACCCAGCGGAGGGGTTCTCGGGGTCATAGCAAGGCAGGCAGGGGTTCCCTCAGCTTCTGCCTGCGCTTTATTTCACCCTTAAAGGGTAACGCCGTGCGAGGTTCGGCAGCAGAAAAACAAATGACAAGAGCCCGGCTGGTGTGGCTCAGTGGTTGACATTGACCTTTGAACCAGGAGGTCACAGTTCAATTCTCCATCACGGCATGTGCCTGGGTTGGAGGCTTGATTCCCAGTAGAGGGCGTGCAGGAGGCCGCTGATAGGTGATTCTCTCTCATCATTGCTGTTTCTAGTTCTCTCTCCCCCTTTCTCTCTGAAATCAATAAAAATATATTTTTAAATTGACACCAGGTCTCTGTCCCCAACGTGAGCCCACAGACGGTGGCCCCAGAGGTGCAGTGTGGCGAAGGCTGCTGCAGGGACAGGGACAAACAGGGCAGGAGGAGGACGTCACTGACTCTGAGCAGGGGAGAGAAGGTGGCATTTGATGTGGGTTTTGATGGATGCATAGGAGTTTTCTAGGGCCCTGGGGAAGGGAAGAGAGGGCAGGAGAGGAATAAATAATGGCAGAGTGGTGTGTCCCAAGGGGCAGGCTGGTTGGTGAGAGGGGCTGGGCAGCGCCTGGCTGGGTGAGCAGCTGGGGCCAGTGAACGGTCCTTCAGTGCCCGTGCCTCTGAGTGACCACGGCGATCAAGCAAGGGCCCCATTTGATGGGGCGAGTGTCTCCCGGCAGTGGCCCTCAGGAGGCCGATCCTGGGTGCTTGAAAGTGCCAGGCAGAGATGGTGAGGCTGGGCTGGGCTTGGAGGAGGAGCTGGACTGGAGACAGGCTTCGGGGGAACTTATCACATTCTGTGGCAGTGAGAGAGGAGGGGCCTCGGGCTTCTGTCCCGGGTGTCAGGCTGGACAGTGACAGTCTTGTGAGCCGTGGCAATTGTCAGAGGGCAAACAGATGGAGGAGCTTACAGCGGGGCAGAGTGTGTCCCAGCCGCCCCCACCACGCCCCGGCTGTCAGAGACGCAGCCCGGAGGAGGGGGTGCAATCCGGAGGAGGGGGTGCAGCCCGGAGGAGGGGGTGCAGCCCAGAGGAGGGGGTGCAGCCGGGAGGAGGGGGTGCAGCCGGGAGGAGGGGGTGCAGCCGGGATAGGCTGCCCACAGGTTCCTGTGCGAGGCCGGCATTGGGGCCGGCGCGGGCATTTCCTTGCCTGGCCTTCTATGAATGGGGTCGGCCCATTGGCCAGGGCCTGGGTCTCAGCCCATTGAGTGGATTTGGAGTGTCCTGCTTTTCCACTTGCTTCTTTTTGGACAAGACCTGTGAGAACTCCAGCCTTCTGGGTGGGGTGGGGGTGGCAAGGCAGAAAGCGCTGAGAAAGGCATGTTCTTATTTAAAAATATATATTTTTTATTGATTTCAGAGAGGAAGGGAGAGGGCGAGAGAGATAGAAACATCAATGAGAACGAATTGATTGGCCGCTCCCTGCACGCCCCTGGGCGTGTGCCCCGACTGGGAATCAAACCTGCAACCCAGTCATATGCCCTGACTGGGAATCAAACCGTGACCTCCTGGTTCACAAGTCAATGCTCAGCCACTGAGCCGCGCCAGCCGGGTGAAAGGCATGTTCTCCTGGCTCTGGGGAGAGCGGGACCCTACGTGGAAAACATTCCATAAACACGAGGTTTTTCTTAAAACATTCACATGTGCTGCCAAGCCCAGCAGCCGGTTTGTGCCCCGTGGACTTGGGGGACAGTGTGGTCTGGCTCTGCCAGTATGAAAACTTCAAGTTCATCCTCCAAGTGCCTCCACAAGGCTCCTTTCATCCGTGTGCCTGAACCGAGACGTCTTGTTGCCAAATGGGCGTCAGATCACAGCAGAAGTCCCAGTGGTATCACACCATGACGATTCCCCTTCCATTTATTCTGCTTTAGTGGGGATCTGGGAACATCAGTCCTACAACACGCTCTTTGAAAAACGGGCTGCATGATTAGACAGGTGAGGAAAAGGCTGCCTTCTCGATGCCCCTCTGGAACCTTCACAAGTCAAATAAAGGTTCTGAGAAGGCCTGCACTGAAAAAACTATATAGCCATGCAAATAGGATGACTACAGTTAACAGTGCTGTTCTGCATATTTGAAAGTTGCCAGGAGAATGGATCTTAAACATTCTCATCACAAGCAAACATTGTAACGACGTGAGGTGATGGATGTTAACTGAACTTATTATTTTAAAAAATATATATTTTTATTGATTTTTTTACAGAGAGGAAGGGAGAGGGATAGAGAGTTAGATGTTTCTCTCGCATTGATGTTTCTATCAGCTGCCTCCTGCATGCCCCCCTACTGGGGATCGAGCCTGCAACATGCCCTCGACTGGGATAGAACCTGGGACCCTTCAGTCCACGGCCCGACGCTCTATCCACTGAGCCAAACCAGTCAGGGCTTAACTAAACTTATTGTAAGCTTTTCACAATGTACACATATATCAGAGCATTATGTTGTGCACTTTAAACTTATACAGTGTTACGCGACAATTATAGCTCAGTAAAGCTGGGAGAACCTGCACAGACAGGGCCTCCCATGGTTGTTAGTACATCAGATCCCGGACTCTGTTTTTTGTTTTGTAAATACCCATTTGACACCCAGGGGATGTTAAATGCCGCCCAGCACACACCGACCATGAGAACCTTTAAAAGGCGTGTTCGTGAGTCCCCAGAAGAGGAAGGGAAGCGAAGAACCGGAGGGTGGCTGCAGGGCTGCCCCAGACCTCCGAGAGCATCCAGGGGTCCTCAAACTTTTTAAACAGGGGCCAGTTCACTGTCCCTCAGACCGTTGGAGGGCCGGACTATAGTTTAAAAAAAAACAAACTATGAACAAATTCCTATGCGCACTGCGGGCCCGGGACGCGTCGGCTGCTAAGCAGGACAGGCAGCGGCACCAGGCGGGCCGGATCCATGTCCTCGGTGGGCCGCATGTGGCACGCGGGCCGTAGTTTGAGGACCCCTGATTGCACTGGTCTTCCTTTTCCCTCGTCTCTAGGTAATTTTCCTTATTGCTCTCCGCCCTATTCCTGGGTGTTTTGCCTCAGACAAAAGTAGGGTAATTGGTTCCGTATCTTCTTTTTAAAGAAATCTCATCCAGCTTCCAGCCCGGGGCTAAGTACGACTTCATGGGTTTCTGCCTTTGAAATAAATCTCGGCTAACTTCTGCCAGCTCCCCATTGGCTTCAGGCTAAAGTGAGAAGCCCTGTACCCTTAATCCCCCAGCCCCCACTTTAGATTCAGAACATTTATGATAAAAAGCAGGGGGAGGAATTAGGTGGGCTAACAAGGTAATGTACGTATAATATCAGGTTATTTCTAGTGGGCAGGAAATTGCTTTACCTGGGCCAGTTACCTGACCTCTCGGTGGCTCAGTGATGTCATCGGTAAAATGGGCACAGAACACCACCTTATTTATTCACTGAGCATCGCTCGCCCTTTTTCTCTATTTTGGACATCAGAAGCGCGCTGTGGGCACTCGAACCACCTCACAAGGGACCATGGAAAGGCAGAGCTTGGGAAGGATCCAGGAGGGCAGGGGGCGGGGCGTGGAGGGGGGTCAGAGCCTGGGCCTGGTCCTCCTCCACCCACTTCCTAGAAATGTGCTCCAAACCATCAGTGCTGGCATGTCCCCAGGCTCCCTGTGCGGCCGGCACGCTGCTCAGCCCCTCCCAGTCCTAACGCTCCATCCTCAGTCTAGAGTCGAAGTAGCACTGGGCATGGTCCTGGGGGGCACGGTGGCATCTCTGGGTGATGGAAGGAAGAGGGTGTTGAGTGGGCTGCAGGCTCCTTCCCACGCCTCAACAGCGCGGACCTGGCTCCTTTTGGGGTGGTGGGGGCCCACACACCTTCCACTTGAAAACAGGAGTCTCTAACGCTCAAGAAGAGATGGGACACACTGCTTAAGTCCACCCCCAGTCAGATCCGCCGGCTCTTCCTCTTTACCCCTCACATTCTGTTGAACTTCTGCTAACCTCCACGTCCTGGTCCAGCTCCTGACACGGCCAGGGACTGACAGCTGGTCTCTCTGCCCTGGGCCCCCCCGAAGGGCTAAGCGGTGCATCGAGCCAGTACTCCGGGACTGAATGCCAGTGGCCTGGGAGTTGGCCTTCTCTTCGGTGTGCGTTTACAGGCGCAGGGAACGGGAACACCTCCCGAATCGTAGAAAAATCTGTGCATGTGAAGCTGTCCACACCTCGAAAAGCCACTTAGCGATGAGGCAGAAGCCCCTCTGACAAGAACCACGTGTCCCTCCAGGAATGGGCTTGTCATCAGGGCGGCAGATGCTTCGGAAGGCAGCTCGGGACGAGGGCGAGGTTCCCCCGTGACAGTGAAACGAGGCATCAGAACGAACAATGCATCAGAATGAAGTGTTACAAAGGAGGAGGCAGGATGCCGCAGGATGGCCCAGCCTCTGGGGCACCGTCTCACACCGCCCTCGGACCACCCTGCTGCCATGACGACGTGCAGCCCGCTCGCCGCAGAGCCAGAGGTTGCAGGACCAGCTGACCAGGCTCTTGAGTCTCTACTTCTCCATCACCTCCCTGTCTTGGAACTTCTAGTCTCAAGATTCAAGAGGAACATCTAGTTTTAGACATTAGTGTCTGCTAGGGTTGGGTCCTCTGCTAGGGCGGGGCGCACCCCATGGTGAGGGATGGACATTCCCATGAGGAGTTAGTGTGAACACCAGGGTGAGGGATGGACATCTCCGTGAGGAGTTAGTGTGAACACCAGGGTGAGGGATGGACATCCCCATGAGGAGTTAGAGTGAACACCAGGGTGAGGGATGGGCATCCTCATGAGGAGTTAGTGTGAACACCAGGGTGAGGGATGGACATCCCCATGAGGAGTTAGTGTGAACACCAGGGTGAGGGATGGGCATCCCTGTGAGGAGTTAGAGTGAACACCAGGGTGATGGATGGATATTCCTGTGAGGAGTTAGTGTGAACACCAGGGTGAGGGATGGACATTCCCGTGAGGAGTTAGTGTGAACACCAGGGTGATGGATGGATATTCCTGTGAGGAGTTAGTGTGAACACCAGGGTGAGGGATGGACATTCCCGTGAGGAGTTAGTGTGAACACCATTATGAGGGATTGACATTCCCATGAGGAGTTAGTGTGAACACCAGGGTGAGGGATGGACATTCCCATGAGGAGTTAGTGTGAACACCAGGGTGAGGGATGGACATGCCATGAGGAGTTAGTGTGAACACCATTTTGAGGGATGGACATCCCTGAGGAGTTAGTGTGAACACCAGCGTGAGGGATGGACATCCCCTGAGGAGTTAGTGTGAACATCAGGGTGAGGGATGAACATCCCCTGAGGAGTTAGTGTGAATATCAGGGTGAGGGATGGACATCCCCTGAGGAGTTAGTGTGAACATCAGGGTGAGGGATGGACATCCCTGAGGAGTTAGTGTGAACACCAGGGTGAGGGATGGACATCCCTGTGAGGAGTTAGTGTGAACACCAGGGTGAGGGATGGACATTCCGTGAGATGTTATTACGAACAGACAGCCCAGCATCTGAGAGTCCATGGTCATCTCCTCAGAGTCCTTGGGTCTTTCATGTGCCATAAAATTGCAGTATTAAGGAGTAACCCTAAAAAAATGCTTCCATGAAAGTGGGAAATACAGCAGGTACTGAGGCAAGTTCCCATACTATTAACGACACATCGGCCGTGGCCTGACGGCTGGCAGTTCTATTTCTCAGAGGTGCCCGTGTCTTCTGCACTCAGCCCTCCTCATTCACCTGACCTCTTTAAGCCAGTGCAGACTGCCCTTTCTGGTCCCACTCAGAGTGAGGATCCGGATCCCTTCATTGTCTGGGAAGGTGTGGTCCCATCTACTTACAGGGATGAGAGGCCGGCCATGCGCATCCCAACCTTAGGGTGTCACTGGCCACAACCTTGGAGGGCTGTCCTGACTCCAGCCAATAGCTCCTCGGCCCCTCGAGGGGTCAGGATTACCATTATGTTCTGCAGCCCCCACCCGGTTGGGGAAAAGCGGGCCTCTTGGTGGGGGGTGGTGTCGGCCCAGAAATGTCAGCCCAGGCCGGGCAGGCTTTTCTGGGCCATGTGGGCAGGGTGTTCCCCGATGGATAGTCGTGCGCTTCGCTGGGGCCCCAGGACGGTCAGCCACTCGGCCTGCGTGTGCACCAGACTCTAGGCTGCAGCCACGTCCTCCGAGCGCAGACTCAGCCCCCACAGCCCCCTCCCGCCACGCCAGCCTTCAGTCAGTCTCAGCCCCCACAGCCCCCTCCCGCCACGCCAGCCTTCAGTCAGTCTCAGCTCCCACAGCCCCCTCGCGCCACGCCAGCTTTGTTTAACGGTTCAGAAACCTGCCGTGGGCCTGAAAAACCTTCCTGGCTCACTCATGCTAATTAGCGCAGCAGCTGCCCTGGGAACCCATTTTCAGGCCTCAGAGCACCTCTGATCAGCTCTCTAAGTTTGCACGGGGTCCCGGGGACCGTCTCGCTCGGAAGCTGCGTGCACCCAGGTTCTTCCCTCGGAGGTGCAGGGTTCTCCACGGAGACGCATTTCTGACCTCAGAGATGGGGGAGGGTACAAGCCCCCTCCCTCCGGGATCACCAGCCTGGATGAGGAGGGAGGGGCTCTCCCTGCTTCCCATGACCCCCGAGGCCCAACCAGAGGCCTCACAGAGCTCCGTGCTCTCTCCGTTCCCGGGCCTCTGCACACTCATTCATTCCCTCACGTATTTATTCAACAGCTATTGTTGGGCAGCCCTCTGGCCCCGCCCAGCCCGCTGCGGGGGACACGGTGTGCGCTCTGAGCCCTGCTCTGCCAGGGGCCACAGGGCACATGCCAGGGAGCAAATGGATGCCAGGCAGCCCAGCGGAGCAAGGCGGGCAAGGGGCGAGGTGGTGAGGGCGAGGCTGTGTGCACTGGATAGTGTCCGGGGAAGGCCTGAGCGGAGCCCGGGTGAAGCAGGGAGAGTGCCGTGAACACCTGGGAGAGGAACATTCCAGAAGAGGGGAGAGGAGGCGCCCAGATCCTGTGATGGGAATGAGCTCAGCCCCTCTGAGGAGCACAGGAGGCTGATGGGGCAGGTGGACTTTGGCCAGGAGCCCCATTAGGTAGTAAAACTGTCCAATCTGAGAAATTGCCCTTTTGCGCAGGGCCATCCCTGATGAAGTGTGCTCTGCAGCTGTCTGTGGGCCCTGGGCCCGCCTGCCTCAGGCGTGTGGCAATGACTGGAGACGTGTGTGTGCACACGCGTGCGTGCTCCTAGCCTTAGAGGCCTGGGATCCTGCTAAACACCCTACCACACGTACGTCAGTCCTCAACAAAGAACTGGTTGACCCCCAGTGTTAGCTGTGCTGAGGTTGGGACCCCTGTTTGGGGTCTCAGCAACCTGGGAAGCCTGGGCGCTTTGACGGTGGTCTCGGTCCCGTGCTCTGGAGGACCGGTGGGGCGGGCGTGGGGGACCTATGGGAAGAGGCGAAGCTGCTGTCAAGGGTAGCCTGTGCATGGCCCACAGGTGAGATCCAGCCACGGAGGAGGGGGCAGAGCAGGCCACTGCTGGGGAGCCTCTTGCAGCTTTGCAAGGGCCCTGACCCCCGCGTCCCCGACCGCTGCGTCCCCGACCCCTGCGTCCCTGACCCCCGCGTCCCCGACCCCTGCGTCCCCGACCCCCATGTCCCCGACCCCCGCGTCCCTGACCCCCGCGTCCCCGACCCCTGCCTCTCTGGTCGGAGCCACATGTGGAGCGCTGGTCCAGGAAATGGCCTCTCATTTCCATGACAGCGTGAGCAAGGCTATGAGATTTGTGCGCACTGACCTATCTGGTCTGCTCTGTTCTATGAGCCCATTTTCCACATGGTAAGACTGAGTCGTGGCAGGCAAATTCCTGCCTCCGGGCCTCCCCTCTGCCTGGAAGGCTCTCTCCGCACCTTCTTGTGGCCTTTTCATCATCCCAGTCTTAGCTGGACCATGGCTGGGCGAGGCCCTGAGGGGACACTCACCCTCCACTTCTCATTTCTGTCTTCCCCAGGCAGCTTCCTCTGGGTCCTGCCCTGTGTCCGAGTCCTCCAGGATGCCCAAGGCGGGTCCGGTGAGCCATCTGAGCTGAGGGGCCTGTGGCTGGCAGAGGTGTGACACCTGGAGGCGATGGGGAAGGTAGGCAGGGAGGGAGAGGGCAGGGGTGGGGAGGGCGGGCTGGCGTTACCGTATCCACCCTCTGGGCTGGCGCCAGCTCCATCCGCAGGCTGTGAGGCTGCATCCTGCCTGGGTGTGCCGGGTACCAGGGCTCAGCCCCTAGCGAGCCCGAGCAGAGCCCAGCGCCAGGCCCATGTGGTTACCTAGGGGTCCTGCTGCCTGTCGGGAGCGCTGGGGAGCTGTACCATCTGGGCTGCCGATGGCGCTACCCTGCCACTATGTTCTCACTCATCAGCTTCTTCCCTGGCGCCCGCCCTGCAACCCACAGCTCCTCCTGCTAGTTCTGAGGCCTCTTCCTTACTCTGACTCTCTCAACCGGTTCTGCGTCTTTTTTTTTTAAAGTGTCATTTTTGATTGTTGTCACCCACTAAGATCTGCATATGTCCACCGGTGCAAGTTGCCAGAGGTGCCCATGAGCAAATAAAACAACTGTAGGCATTAAAATCCCAGATAAGCCGAAACCGGTTTGGCTCAGTGGATAGAGCGTCGGCCTGTGGACTGAAGGGTCCCGGGTTCGATTCCGGTCAAGGGCATGTACCTTGGTTGCGGGCACATCCCCAGTGGGGAGTGTGTAGGAGGCAGCTGATTGATGTTTCTCTCTCATCGATGTTTCTAGCTCTCTATCCCTCTCCCTTCCTCTCTGTGAAATATCAATAAAATATATTAAAAAAAAAACCCAGATAAATAAGTGGTGCTAGAAAAAAGAAAAACAAAATTACTAGTTGTGTTCACTGAAATGAACAATCTTTTAAATACATATATTTTTATTGGCTTCAGAGAGGAAGGGAGAAGGGGAGAGAGATAGAAACATCAATGATGAGAGAATAATTGATCGACTGCCTCCTGCACGCCCCACACTGGGGATCGAGCCTGCAACCCAGGCATGTGCCCTGACCGGGAATCTAAGTGGTGACTTCTTGGTTCATGGGTTGATGCTCAACCACCGAGCCACACCAGCCAGGCTTAAAAGGAGGACCTTTTTTTGGTGTTTCAAGAGAGTTACTGCAGCTTGGTTTGACATTTGTATTTGTTTCTATCATTAGTAAAGTTATGGCTTCTTGTAAAAAAAAAAAAAGAAAAAAAGATAAGCATCCTTGAAGCCCAAATGGATCCATTGCTCAGGAGGCAGATAAAGACAAGTGGCCTTGAAGACCAAATGGGCCCATCACTCAGAAAGAAGGTCAAGGAGAGGCCCTCTGTGAAAGGAGGCGGCGTCTTGGGGCTGATCTTTACAGCATTTTGGTGCTAATTTTGACAAGGACCAGGACAGAAAGCAGACTGGGAACTCGCGTAGCTGCTGCGTGTCGTTTTTAGGTTTTTCCCTCCCACCTTCTAACCCTATGTGCACAGTGAGCGTGGGAGGAGATGTCAGGGCGATTTTCTCAAGGTGTGATGCCTGTCGCCCTCTCTGATCGCCGGCCACGCGGACAATAAAACGCATCACAAAGATTCAACAGTGCTCTACTGATTTGACTCCGGTAATCACAGCATCGGACCCTTCGTTCCGTTTCAGAAGAAGAGTTTTTGTTCCTTTTTAAATGGCCACTGGGTGAAAACGTCGCCTCTCGTGGAAACTGACCCTTGGCCTCCTTCAACTCACGTTTTACAAACCAGGTCATGACTCTCTGTGGTGGCAGCCGACGCCTTGCTCGTGGCCCTTGCTTGGTAAACCGATATCCAAATTCAAGGATCCTTGAATTCTCCAGGCGCATCTGGGCAATGTCCATTTCTACGCTGTTCCAGCTGCTGTCCCTGGCTGTCCATCTTGGTTTGGGTCAAGGTGTCATGTTCTCTTAGTGCCTCTACAGGGCTGGGATCCGAGTTCCTGTTAGAAAATAGGGTTCTGTGTTTAGGCTTTTCTAGGTCTTGTTTAATTTCAGAATATCTGCAACAGTAGTTGCCCCAGGGTCACGGCTGCGGGTTGTGAGTTACATGCAGGTTGGTCTCCAGAACATCTGCCAATTCCTCGGGGGTCGGAACTGGAGTGTCTGCTGCTGAGACTGGCTTCTTGGAGGCTGGGATGGCCGGCTTCCAGCTGCAGCCTTACTTCCACCTCTGTGGGGTTGGGGGTTGCTCAAACAGAGGCTTGACCTTTCACCTTTGACCACATTTCTCCCAGGCCCTTGATATGGGATGTTTCTTCACCAAACTTTGGATTATTGAGCACATTATGCAGAGTTCAGTGTCGGAGGCATTGGCCAGTTTCCTCCGGTTCCGGATCCAGGGTCCCGTTTTCTCCTTTACCGCTTCCTCTGGTAAAGACATTTCTCTCCCTTTCTTTTCTCCAGGGAAGGGCAGGGTCTTCCCCTCCCTCTATTCCAAAGCCTCCTTCTCCAGGGACATGAGGAGGCAGGTGCGCAGGGTCAGATGCCTGGAGGCTGTTCTCTGTCTGGGGTTTCTGTTGGGATCCAGCTGGTGGCAGGGCACTCGGGGGATCTAGGTCATCAGGAACATTTTCCAAGTGTTCCAATTCCTCTTCGGAGAGTTTGCCAAGAAGTCCATCTTCATCAATGTCCGTGTATTTCTCTAACTCTTTTTGTTTATTATTATTAATCCCCACCGGAAGATATTTTTTCCATTGATTTTTAGAGAGAGTTGCGGGGGGGGGGGGGGGAAAGAGAAACATCGATGTGAGAGAGACACATCAATTGGTTGCCTCCCATATGAGGGATTGAACCTACAACCCAGGTAGGTAGGTGCCCTTGACCAGGAATCGAACCTGAGACCCTTCAGTGCCCAGGCAGATGCTCTAACCGCTGAGCCACAACGGCCAGGGCTCCACGCTTTGTGAAAAGGGAGTGCCATGGTTTCTTACACGCCTTCCTCATGGACCATGAGCATGTAAGTGGGCCAGCTTCCTGGGACCTCAGAATACTGAGCCTGTCCCAGAGGTGGCCGTGTGAGCCATCAGTCCGTCCCCGGGGATCAGGGCCCTGAGGTAGCGGGATCAAGGGCAAGGGCAGCACCAGATTCCACATCTGTGAAGCTGTGGCCCTCCACCTCCTTAAATATTCGGGGCTTCTTCACCGGTCCCCCACATGAGCCCATTTCATTCATTCATCTTTGCCCAAGAAGGATCCCAGGCTAGCCACAGGAAACTCAGGCTTGGCATTGTTCTGAAGCAACTGGACATGTGAGATTGAGGAAAAGAAGTCTGATTCCTTCGGCCTGGGGTAGGGCCTGCGCATTGGGGAGTTTCAAAATTCCCAGACAGGGCTGACATCCACTGAATTAGATGATCCTGACTCTTAAAAAATCCCCGTGTATATTTTTGTAGGTAAGTATATGCATATTTTTCCTGCCAGAGAAAACTGGGGTCCCAATGGCGTCATCTCATCTGTCTCACTACTCATCACGCCTCTTAACTTCTCCGTGCCTCAGTTTCCGCCTCTGGGAAATGGGAATTGGAATAGTACCCACTGCATTCGGTTCTCCTAAGGATTAAACAGCCCCCAGAACTCCCCGTTCCCTAATCTGACCTCGACTCATTGCTATAAACAAAGCGTTTGCTACGAAAAAGCCTCTTTTCTGAAAGGGGGGAGGGTGTTCTTTCTGGAGGCATCAGGGCTTTGGGGAGCACAGGACCGCGCTGCCTCCTGAGAACAGAGAGTGTGGGAAAGTTAACTCTGGGTCCGTCCCCGGGAGGGCAGGGGGTGCGCTCCAAGAATGCGCCGAAGCCCTAAGGGGACATGGGCAAATTCCAACACCGCGAGGGTCTGGCGCTCAGGGAAGGATGCTCTTCCCCTGGAGGCCACGGAGGGGAACTTTGCAGACGGTTCCTGCCGCCTCCCGGCACTCGGAGCTGGGTCCTGCGGCTTCTCTGAGCCCCGCGGGGCGGTGGAGGGGATTGGGGCGTCCCTCTACTCGCCTCCGCCCGGCCGCAGCGTGTGGCCCTCCACCATCCCCGCCCCTCACCGTCGTCGCCAGCCTCCTCACCTATCAGATTCAGGGTGCACATTGCCCGCTCTTCCTCCCACCCGGGGTGCTGCGCGGAGGTGTGAGCGGCGCAGGGCCGGGACCCAGCTCCGCCCCGACCCCCCAGGCTCGGCTCCGCTGGCCCCCAGGGGCTCTGACCTTCCTACGGCTGCAGCCGGGCCGGACCGCAGCGGGAGTGCGGGCGCACCGCGAGGGCCGGAGGTGCAGGCACGCCGGGCCGGGATGGGCGCGTGAGCACGGGGGCCAGAGGAGGTGTGGGCGCAGGGCCGGGGCTCTGAGGGTGCAGAAGCGCGGGGGGCGCGGGGGACGCAGGAGGTGGGGGCGCGCGGGGACTGGGGGAGGAGGAGCGGGTTGGGGGGGGGGACGCAGGAGGTGGGGGCGCGTGGGGACTGGGGGAGGAGGAGCGGGTTGGGGGGGGACGCAGGAGGTGGGGGCACACACACCAGAGGAGGTGCGAGCGTGGGGGCTCAGGGCCTCAGGGGTCGAAGGCAGGAGATTTAGGGGCCTGAGTCGCTGGGAGTGAGGGGGACGCCGGGGTCCCCCAGGAGGTGCAGACCCTGGGACTCTGGCGAGGGTGGGGGCTGGCGTTGGCCCGGCCTTGTGCGTTTTCGCCTTGGGAGCACTTCCGAGGACGTGTGCTGCTGGCTTGTGGTCCTTTTATCCTTTTTTTATATTAAGGAAAAGAAAGTGGTGACGAAAATTTCTTCAAACTTGATCTACCAATGTATTCATTTTTTCCTATACGTGTGTGTGTGTGTGTGTGTGTGTGTGTGTGTGAGAGAGAGAGAGAGAGAGAGAGAGAGAGACAGAGAGAGAGAGAGAGAGAGAGAACATTCCAGTTCTACTGTCAGCACATTTCAGTTATACAACACAGTGTTGTAAAGTGTGGTCCAATGTCCTCCCATGTCCACAGTGTTGTAAAGTGTGGTCCCATGTCCTCCCATGTCCACAGGGTTGTAAAGTGTGGTCCCATGTCCACAGGGTTGTAAAGTGTGGTCCCATGTCCACAGGGTTGTAAAGTGTGGTCCCATGTCCACAGCGTTGTAAAGTGTGGTCCCATGTCCACAGCGTTGTAAAGTGTGGTCCTATGTCCTCCCATGTCCACAGGGTTGTAAAGTGTGGTCCCATGTCCACAGGGTTGTAAAGTGTGGTCCCATGTCCTCCCAGGTCCACAGCGTTGTAAAGTGTGGTCCCATGTCCACAGCGTTGTAAAGTGTGGTCCCATGTCCACAGCGTTGTAAAGTGTGGTCCCATGTCCTCCCATGTCCATAGGGTTGTAAAGTGTGGTCCCATGTCCTCCCATGTCCACAGGGTTGTAAAGTGTGGTCCCATGTCCACAGGGTTGTAAAGTGTGGTCCCATGTCCAGCCCAAGATCCTCAGAACCTCTCCTTATTTTCCCAGCCTCAGCCCCCTCTCCTCTGTCTCTATGAGCTTGATCTTTTCTTTTTTTTAAAAAATATATTTTATTGATTTTTTACAGAGAGGAAGAGAGGAAGGGAGAGGGATAGAGAGTTAGAAACATCGATGAGAGAGAAACATCGATCAGCTGCCTCCTGCACACCCCCCACTGGGGATGTGCCCGCAACCAAGGTACATGCCCTTGACCGGAATCGAACCTGGGACCCTTGAGTCTGCAGGCCGAGGTTCTATCCACTGAGCCAAACCGGTTTTGGCTCTTTTTTTTTTTTTTTGATTCCACATGTAAGTGGCGCCATGGAGTAATGGAGTACTTGTCTTTGTGTGTACGGCTCTTTTCACTTAGCGCCATGTCCTCCTGTCCATCGTCCTTGTGGCAGTTGGCAAGGTTTCCTTCTTTGTTACAGACTGAATAATAGTTCATTGTCGATATACACGGCATCGTCTTCATCTGCTCATTCATCCACAGACACTTAGGTCGCTTCTACACCTTGGCTGTTACGAGTAATGCTGCAACGAACACGGGGGTACCGAAATCTCTGAGATGTTTTAGTTTTCTTGGAATGATATGCCCGGGAATGGGGTTGCCGGGTCCTGTGGTAGTTCTGCTGTTAATTTCTGAGGAGCCTCTAGTGTTTTCTGTAGTGGCTGGGCCAGTACGTTCCCATCAGCAGTGCACCAGGGCTCCCTTTCCTCCACATCCTCTCCACCTGTTGTGTTATCTCTGGTCTTTTTTATTTTTTTATTTTAATTAATTTATTTTTTATTGATATTTTACAGGGAGGAAGGGAGAGGGATAGAGAGCTAGAAACATCGATGAGAGAGAAACATCGATCGGCTGCCTCCTGTACACCTCCCACTGGGGATGTGCCCGCAACCAAGGTACATGCCCTTGACCGGAATCGAACCTGGGACCCTTGAGTCTGCAGGCTGACGCTCTATCCACTGGGCCAAACTGGTTTCGGCTATCGCTGGTCTTTTGACAGTAGACATCCTGGCAGGTGTGCAGTGATGCCTCATTGGGGATTTACTTGCATTTCCCTGGTCATTGGTGCTGTTGAGCACCTTTTCATATACCTGCTGGCCATTTGTATGTGTTTTCTGGGAAAATGTCTCTTCAAGACCTTCCCTCATTTTTATTGGATTATTTATGTATTTTTTAAAATGGATAAATTGATACTGATGTAGTCATTTGTGAAGTGTTACCTTATCACACCAAGCAGGAATGGGAGACTCCTGTAATGCGATCCTATCTAATAAAACCCCAATATGCAAATCAACCGAACGGCGAATGACAGGAAGAAGTTGTGTCCCTCACTGGGCACAGTACAAACATGAGGTTAGGGAATTGACATCTCACAGTGAAAATGAATAATCCAACCTGAAGACCACAACCCCCCAGCACTCTGCACAGACAGTTCCCTGCAGAGGGTGGGGGTTGTGGGGGCTGGTGGGCGATGGTGAGGTGACATCTCTTCACTAAGGAGTGGCAGGAGGCATTTGACTTTGTGGAGAGGACCATAGGGGAGACTCCGGGTCATCCCTAAATGCAGTAAGGTGCCTTCAGATTTTTAAAAAATATATATTTTTTATTGTTAACTAGAGGCCTGGTGCTTGACATTCATGCATTGAGGGGGTAGGAGGGGAGGGTCCCTCAGCCTGGCCTGTGCCCTCTAGCGCTGCCACAGAGGTGGGAGAGGCTCCTGCATTGAGCGTCTGTCCCCTGGGGGTCAGTGCGCATCATAGCGACGTGTCGTTCTACTGTTTAATCGATTTGCATATTAGGGTTTTATTATATAGGATAGCATTACAGGTATCTCCCATTTCCCCCTCCCCTTTACCCCCTCCTCCTAGCCCCTAGCCTTCAGATTTTGTAATCAACATTTTTGGCAATATCTATACCAGTGTTTTTTTTGTTTTGTTTTTTTTTGTGTGTGTGTGTGTGTGAGAGAGAGAGAGAAATATACCCTGTAAATATTGCATTTTTAATTTTTTAAATATATTTTTATTGATTTTAGAGAGGAAGGGAGAGGGAGAGAGTGATAGAAACACCAATGATGAAAGAGAATCATGGATTGGCTGCCTCCTGCATGCCTCACACTGGGGATCAAGCCCGCAACCCAGGCATATGCCCTGACCAGGAATTGAACCGTGACCTTCCTATTCAGAGGTCTACCCTCAACCACGGGGCCATGCTAACTTTTTTTTAATCCTGTTTCTGTTTCACTTTTTTTTGGTATTTTTTTGTTTAGGTTTCTGACTCCTTGGCCATAAGTATAGCTTCCAGTAATAGAAAACCCTACTTAAACCTGCCGTTAATCAGATGTTGTGAAGTCATTTTTCACTCTTTATATTAGCATGATGGACTTTTAAAAAATCACCTTTTGTAACTATAAACATCACCTCCCATCTTCGCGTCTCCCTCATTTACTACTTCTGCCCTTGTTTCGTGAGAAGAAGGAGAATTTAATGAGGAAAGAGATCTGGAGAGGGTCATATTCCAGTGAGTGCTGGGGGTGGGGAAGGCTGCTGTTTTGTAGATTTACACTGGTGGGGAAGTGCATGTTTATTCTGCCCATCCTTACAAGTAATAAACTACTTCAGGTAAGTTATATAGTCTCATACCTGCCCACCTTTTATGGCGTTTCTTCTGAAACAGGTACATGTCATAGGCAGATTGCTTCAAAGGGAGAACACGATACCTTCCTTTCGGTGAATAAGTCAGACAGAGGAAGACAAATACTGGAAATCTTACTTATATGTGGAGTCTAGCAAGACAAGACACAACTGAACTCACAGATACAGAGAACAGACTGGTGGTTGCCAGAGGCAGGGGTTGGGGGTGGGCAAAATGGGTGAAGGGGTCAAAAGGTACAAACTTCCAGCTGTAAGAGACGTAACTCCTGGGGATTAGTACAGCCTGGTAAAAAAATACGTGTCTTCCTTTTAAGGAATGGCTGCGTAGCAATTACAGTTTACATTTAATATTTTTCAATTACAGCTTACAGTCGGTATTTTGCATTGCTCTCAGGTGCATGCACAGTGGGTACTCAGTCATATACTTCTGTTTTCAAGTCAGTTCATCTTAATCAGGTCCTTCGTTAGGGAAGTTAAAACATAATTAAACCCAGATGTGTGCAGCGAGGACCTCAATGTAAGGTTCGTTGACAATTTATTTAAAAGAAAATGTATTTTATTGATTTTTTTACAGAGTGGAAGGGAGAGGGATAGAGAGTTAGAAACATCGATGAGAGAGAAACATCCATCAGCTGCCTCCTGCACACCCGCACACCCCGCACTGGGGATGTGCCCGCAACCAAGGTACATGCCCTTGACCAGAATCGAACCTGGGACCCTTCAGTCCACAGGCCGACGCTCTATCCACTGAGCCAAACCGGTTTTGGCAATATACCAGTGGTTTTTTTTTTGTGTGTGTGTGTGTGTTTTTTTTTTGTGTGTGTGTGTGTGTGTGTCTGTGTGTGTGTGTGTGTGTGAGAGAGAGAGAAATATACCCTGTAAATATTGCATTTTTAATTTTTTAAATATATTTTTATTGATTTTAGAGAGGAAGGGAGAGGGAGAGAGTGATAGAAACACCAATGATGAAAGAGAATCATGGATTGGCTGCCTCCTGCATGCCCCACACTGGGGATCAAGCCTGCAACCCAGGCATATGCCCTGACCAGGAATTGAACCGTGACCTCCCCATTCAGAGGTCTACCCTCAACCACGGAGCCATGCTGGCCGGGCTAACTTTTTTTTAATCCTGTTTCTGTTTCACTTTTTTTTGGTATTTTTTTGTTTAGGTTTCTGACTCCTTGGCCATAAGTATAGCTTCCAGTAATAGAAAACCCTACTTAAACCTGCCGTTAATCAGATGTTGTGAAGTCATTTTTCACTCTTTATATTAGCATGATGGACTTTTAAAAAATCACCTTTTGTAACTATAAACATCACCTCCCATCTTCGCGTCTCCCTCATTTACTGCTTCTGCCCTTATTTCGTGAGAAGGAGGAGGAGAATTTAATGAGGAAAGAGATCTGGAGAGGGTCATATTCCAGTGAGTGCTGGGGGTGGGGAAGGCTGCTGTTTTGTAGATTTACACTGGTGGGGAAGTGCATGTTTATTCTGCCCATCCTTACGAGTAATAAACTACTTCAGGTAAGTTATATAGTCTCATACCTGCCCACCTTTTATGGCGTTTCTTCTGAAACAGGTACATGTCATAGGCAGATTGCTTCAAAGGGAGAACACGATACCTTCCTTTCGGTGAATAAGTCAGACAGAGGAAGACAAATACTGGAAATCTTACTTATATGTGGAGTCTAGCAAGACAAGACACAACTGAACTCACAGATACAGAGAACAGATGGGTGGTTGCCAGAGGCAGGGGTTGGGGGTGGGCAAAATGGGTGAAGGGGTCAAAAGGTACAAACTTCCAGCTGGGGATTAGTACAGCCTGGTAAAAAAATACGCGTCTTCCTTTTAAGGAATGGCTGCGTAGCAATTACAGTTTACATTTAATATTTTTCAATTACAGCTTACAGTCGGTATTTTGCATTGCTCTCAGGTGCATGCACAGTGGGTACTCAGTCATATACTTCTGTTTTCAAGTCAGTTCATCTTAATCAGGTCCTTCGTTAGGGAAGTTAAAACATAATTAAACCCAGATGTGTGCAGCGAGGACCTCAATGTAAGGTTCGTTGACAATTTTTTTATTTAAAAGAAAATGTATTTTATTGATTTTTTTACAGAGTGGAAGGGAGAGGGATAGAGAGTTAGAAACATCGATGAGAGAGAAACATCCATCAGCTGCCTCCTGCACACCCCGCACTGGGGATGTGCCCGCAACCAAGGTACATGCCCTTGACCGGAATTGAACCTGGGACCCTTCAGTCCGCAGGCCGATGCTCTATTCACTGAGCCAAACCGGTTAGGGCCTGTTGACAATTTAGCTCCTGGAAATGCAACACGGCGTGTACAGATATTTCCCTAAGCCGTCACCTCAGCAAATGGACAAGGACAGGGTGCTCTTTGCAAAGGTTTCCCCAGACACTGGGCATCCTTTCTTTTGTAGGGTTTCTAGGTAGGTACTTTGAATAAACAAGGACCGCCATTCATTTCTGATTTTATGAGACTCTACATCCTTGGCCACACTGGTGACTGTCTTCATCCTTTCCCCGGTCAGGCACTTACAGCTGCAGACTCGGGCCAGCCCAGCCCAGTGCTGGCCGGGCTTGAGGGCCGCACACCTCCTTCCTGGGCATGGCGTTGGCCTCGGGCTCCGAGCCAGGCACCCGTGTCGCAGGGGTACCCTGGCCTCCCCAGGATGCTTGTTGGTCCATTGGACTGGGCTTCTGATCAAATTTCTCCTTGATTTTCTGCCAGGACTGCATCCTGGTTTCATGGCCACGAAACACTGCTTGGTCCTTGTCAGCCTCTCCCCTGTCTCCACCCCCACCCCCACCCCCGCCCCCCGGCCCTGCTGCCCGGGGAGAAATGTCTATTCAAGTCCTTTGTCCATTTAAACAAATCAGGTTGTTTGTTTTGTTGTTGATGAACCCAGCGTGTTAACAGAGAAGATACTCTTACTGTCATTAACTTTAGCTCTGGGAAAGATGTTGAGTGGCATTTCTTTCTTTTCCGGTTTCCTCTTTCCACCATAGTTCTCCACTAGTCCTAACTTGTTGATATCCTAGTTTGTCCTGTTCTCAGGCTTGACTGAACAGCTCCATTTCTTCCCACCCCTTCCCACATCAGTTTTCTTTTTATTTTTTATACAACAAATATTCACCGAGTACCTGCCTACTTGCTCCCAGTGGACCCTGAGGATACATGAAGGAGCACCAGTCCCTGACCACGAGGAGCTCATAGTCTAGTTGGGGAGTCAGCCACAGCAAGTGAAATGCAGTGTCAGCACTGCAATAGACGTCCCAGGGTGCTAAGGGAGCCCAGGAAAGAGGGGAATGGTCAGTTCTGGGGAAGACGAGGCCGAAATGTACATAGAGTAGTGGTGCCTGAGCTGGGTTCTGAGGGATGCATAGGAGTTCTCCAGCAGCCACATCCCACGTTTTGGATCATCGTCTTGTAAGACCCCCAAAGGGACCCTTACTCTATCTCACGGATCGGCGGCAACCCCAATCATCCGCAGGAGGCGTCACTTGATGCAAACAGCAAGAGGCTTTATTCCAGCGCGCTGGGGCTCAACTCCTGACTCACGCGAGCGAGGAGTAGAACCCCGAGCAGACAGTCTTACAAGTATATATAGGCAAAAACTATACATCGGGGGGTTACACATGTGAGGGGGAAGAGAGGACAAAGCCGCCAGGAAATTCCAACAGGGCTCGTTAATAACATGTTTAATGACAGGGCCTAAGTTTTCAGTCAACAGTCCCATCCTGTAATCTCCTGTCCTGCTTTTCTTATCTGTCAGAGCACTATTTGCTTTATCTGCTCTTAACTCAGTGCTATTTTCCTGAGACAGGTCCAAGGGTCTTGTTCCCACCACCGGCGAAGGGGGAAGACCTTGGAGTTTTAAGATAAAACGGACAGCTGTAAGAAAACTTTACTCTTTCAGTTAGGGTTTGCTTTTTTCCTGAAGCTCCATTTTCCATTGTTGCTTTTTAATCTCTGGAGTTAAGAAGTTCAGGATTTGCCTCGATAAGATAAAGTAAACAAAATTCTTTACCTTTCATTCCCCCATTTGCTTTTTGGTAAGTTCTAATCATGGAACTTCTGTCTTTACATACTCTTCCCCAAGGCTGTCTCCCTGTCGGAGTGACTGGTAGTGCTGCCTGAGCATTAGTACCTGTACAGCACTTATTCTCTCCCTGATGAAGGTGACTAGGCGATTTAAGATGCAGGGCCCAAAAGTGAGAATTAAAAGCAGTATAATAAGGGGACCCATTAGGGAGGATATGAGGGTGGTGAACCAAGGGGACCGGCTGTACCAACTTTCAAACCACCCTTGATGTGCCTCCCGATCTCGTTGTCTCGTTTCTAATCTTTCTCTAAGTTTGGACATGGAATCCTTTATTACACCGGAGTGATCTATGTAAAAACAACATTCTTCTTTTAGTGCAGCACATAATCCACCATCCTTGAGGAATAGGAGATCTAAGCCCCGCCTATTTTGTAGTACCACCTCGGATAAAGAGGTCAGCGACTCTTCTAATTTTGTGATTGATTGCTCTACTGCTCTTAGATCTTCATTTACAGCTGCCCGTAACCCCTCGATATACTGAGGAGTCTGAACGAGCGCAGCCGTCCCTGTTCCTACTCCGGCCGCTACCCCCAGACCTAGCAGGACGGCTAAAGTGAGCGAGACCGGTTCCCTCTTCTGTCTACGGGGTCGTAGGTCGAACTCAGCCTCGAAAGAGCCTGCCTCATGGTAGATAACTCTGGGCACCAGCTGTACGAGGACACAGTAGTCTTTGGCGGTGTTGAACACCGATGAGGAAACACATGGGGTCAGCCCTGTACTGCAGGCCCACCATCCGCCTACGGGGGGGACCAGATAGTAGTTGGTAGTTGTTTGGGGGCTTCCTATGGTCCGGTTACACAGATGCTTACGGTTTGTAGGAACTGTACCTAAGCAAGTGCCATGCCCAGAGACTTCTGTAAGGGTGAGTTTACTGTTCGACCCCCAGTTACAGGAGTCATGGGAGGTGGTATTGTTAAAGGTCCCTGAGAAGGCAATCCCCTCGTAATAGGGAGGGCTTGACACTAGACATAACCAGCAAGACTCTGTCAGGTTAGGGTTGGAAGCATTGAGAGCGCTGAAAGCTCCCTGTATCAGATTAAGGAGTCTCTGCCCTGTGCTCGGTATCTCGGGTGTATTTACTAGGCCGGGGACCGAGGCAGCAGGAGGCCCCGGTGGGCGGCGGCTGCAGCCCGCAGTCCGGGGACTGGGGAGGCCAGTAACTGGGTTGAGCTGAGCTGTATTATCAGGCCTATTTGTTGTGACTCGGGGAACGGGCGGTCTGATATGGGCGGTTGGTGACCGTCGTTCAGATAGTACTAGGTTAGGCCCTACCTGGACGGCGGCCGGGGTTTCAACCTTAAGCTTGATAGAGAAGGTAAATCCATTGTCATAGCTTGACATATAGAAACGTACTCCCTAAGTTCTCCCTCTAATCCATTCCTGCGATTTCCTTCCTTTCTCCGTGAAGGAGATGTTTAGGGGATTGCACCACCCTTGATTGTTACAGTTGGTGGCCGTAAGATTTTTCTGTACCTTTATCAGATCCCACGAGGAGGTGGGATGCCAATAAGTATTTCCAGTAGTTTCACAGCCCCATTCTGCACAATAATAATGGTCTTTTTCTCCACACCTCCTTGCCTCGTTCCTTGACCTCCCATCCCGGGGGCAGACATAGAAAGGAGTCTGGCTTAAAGTGTCACGGGAGCGTGGGTAGCTACAGCCTGGGTCATACCCCTCGACAAGGCGGTATTCTGCTCCCCCAAAAGGCCTGTCTGAGGGTACCCAAGGGTTGCGAGCCTCCTCGGAGGTCACGGTGGGGATATCCCAATTGTCTAATCCAGCTACTAAGGCGCAAATGTCTGGGGTTAAGGACGGCCACCAGGTCCAAAGGGAGCTCTCCTTGGTGGTGCTCCATATTACATCTCCAGTCTGGGAGAGGACCTGCCATGTTAGTCGTTGGGGGGCATGAGGGTTAGGACTACTTATCGGGGGGAGGTGCGCCAACAGGAGCAGGAACACGGTGAATGCGGAGCTTGAGGGGGTTGTCCATTTTCTCCACTTTCCACACTGGGTCTGGTGGTGGCGCGGGCTTGACATGTGAAGCGTGGATCCAGGCGGCGATGCCATCGACCTTCACTGCAGTCGGTGTTGTGAGCAGCACTATGTATGGTCCTTTCCACCTCGGTTCCAAGTTGGCCGCACGGTGGCGCCGAATGTACACCGAGTCTCCGACCTGGAACTGATGAGGTACTTGCAGGTCTCCTGGCTTGTAGGCCTCGGCCAAGCGACTCCACACTTCCCTTTGCACAGTCTCAAGGGCTTTTAATCTGGTGTACAGAGATTGAGAGGAGTAAGATTCTGGGGAAGGGAGGTGCTGGATGGTAATGAGTGGGGGGTGAGTCCCATAAAGAATTTCAAAAGGAGTTAGCTTGAGGGAGCCAGGGGTATTGCGTACCCGAAACAAAGCAAAGGGAAGGAGGACTGTCCAGTCTGTTATGCCAGTCTCTAAGGATAATTTAGTCATGACCTCTTTTAAAGTTCTATTCATTCTCTCTACCTGTCCTGAGCTTTGGGGCCTATAAGCACAATGTAATTTCCAATCAAGCCCCAGGATTTTGGCCAGTCCCTGACTTACCTGGGCAACAAACGCAGGGCCGTTGTCTGACCCGATTACCTTGGGCACCCCGAATCTCGGGAAGATGTCTTCTAGTATTTTCTTGGCCACCACCTGAGCAGTCTCCCTCTTGGTAGGGAAGGCTTCAACCCATCCTGAAAATGTATCTATGAATACTAATAAGTATCTGTATCCATACCTGGCTGGCTTTACCTCAGTGAAGTCTACCTCCCAGTAACTCCCAGGGCGGTCTCCTCGGAGCCGCTTGCCCTGAGATAGCTTGCTGGGCTGGGCGTTCACCATCTGGCAAGGCTTGCATTCTTTTACAGTTGTATCTGCAAGCTCCCCTAGTTTCATGATATAATACGGTGAAGACTGGACTATAGTTTTTAAATGTTTTGGGCCCAGATGAGTTAGCTTATGAAGGTGTCTGAGAAAAATGATAGCCTGTTTTTTTTTTTTTTTTTTTTTTTTTTTTTTTTTTTTTTTTTTTTTTTTTTTTTTTTTTTTTTTTTTTTTTTTTTTTTTTTTTTTTTTCGAATTTCTCATTTTATTTTATTTTTTTTAAATAAATCTTTATTCAGATTATTACAATTATTTCTCCTTTTTCCCCCCATAGCTCCCCTCCACCCATTTCCCACCCCACCTTCTGCCCTTACCTCCCCCCCACTGTCCTCATCCATAGGTGTATGATTTTTGTCCATTCTCTTCATGAACCCCCCATACCCCTTTCCCCCTGAGAATTATCAGTCCACTCCCTTTCTATGCCCCTGATTCTATTATATTCACCAGATTACTCTGCTCCTCAGGTTTTTAATTCACTTGATTTTTAGGTTCGCTTGTTGATAGATATGTATTTGTTGTTCATAATTTTTCTCTTTACTTTTTTCTTCTTCCTCTTCTTTAAGAATACCTTTCAGCATTTCATATAATACTGGTTTGGTGGTGATGAACTCCTTCAGCTTTTTCTTATCTGTGAAGCTCTTTATCTGCCCTTCAATTCTGAATGATAGCTTTGCTGGGTAGAGTAATCTTGGTTGTAGGTTCTTGCTATTCATCACATTGAAAATTTCTTGCCACTCCCGTCTGGCCTGCATAGTTTCTGTTGAGAAGTCAGCTGACAGTCGTATGGGTGCTCCCTTGTAGGTAATTAACTGTTTTTCTCTTGCTGCTTTTAATATTCTCTCTTTGTCTTTTGCTCTTGGCATTTTAATGATGATGTGTCTTGGTGTGGTCCTCTTTGGATTCCTTTTGTTTGGGGTTCTGTGCGCTTCCTGGACTTGTAAGTCTATTTCTTTCACCAGGTGGGGGAAGTTTTCGGTCATTATTTCTTCAAATAGGTTTTCAGTATCTTGCTCTCTCTCTTCTTCTGGCACCCGCATAATTCTGATGTTGGTACGCTTGAAGTTGTCCCAGAGTCTTCTTACATTATCTTCAACTTTTTGGATTTTTTTTTTTGCTTTTTGCTTTTTCAGTTGAGTGTTTTTTGCTTCTTTGTATTTCAATTCTTTGACTTGATTCTTGGGTTCCCCTATTCTGTTTCTGGGTCTCTGTATAATATTTTTTATTTCAGACAGTGTATGTTTAATTTCTAGTTGGTCCTTTTTCATATCTTCGAGGGTCTCGTTATATTTATCGGCCTTTTCTAGGATATTCTTAAAAAGTCTTATAACCGTGGTTTTGAATTCTATATCCAGTCGTTTGTTTTTCTCCATTTCTTTCGTTTGTGATCTGATTCTTTGACCCCGCATTTTCACTGATTCCCTGAGTTGGTAAGGTAGATATTTGTGCTAGGTTTCCAATATGGCCCAGTGGGTCTGCTTCCCCAGTTAACCTGAGGTGGACACTCTTGGTGCACCCCTTTGTGGACTGTGTGTACAGCCTTGTTGTAATTAAGTCTTTATTGTTGTTGGTATCACTGGGAAGAATTGACCTCCGGGTCAGTTGGCTGTAAGGATCAGCTGTGTCTATGCTGGGAGAAGTTCGGTGCTGGAGACAGCCCTATAGGATTAGACTTGCCAAATTGCAATAGCCTCTGTGCTCAGCTTGGATGGGGTGGAGTCTCAGTCTTGGCTTCCTGTCAGCCCCGCCCCTGCGCGCACGTGCGCTTTCAGTCCTCCGCCTTCCCCAGCTCGAGTCTCCGCCTGAGAGTCCAGACTCCCCCCACAAGAGCGTGGGTCCCCAGGGGCTCGCCTGGAACCGGGGTTCACTGCAGTCAGAACTGGGGCACAGTGCCGTCAGAAGCCTCTGACTCCCCTCCACCAGGGAAAGCCCGCAGCAACCTCCGCAGCCCTTGTGCGCACTGGCGCGGGCACGCTTTCAGTCCTCTGCCTTCCCCGGCTCCCGAGTCTCCGCCCGAGAGTCCAGACTCCCCCACAAGAGCGTGGGTCCCCAGGGGCTCGCCTGGAACTGGGGTTCACTGCGGTCAGAACTGGGGCTCAGTGCCGTCAGGAGCCTCTGACTCCCTTTCACTAGGGAAAGCCTGTGGCAACCTCCACAGCCTTTGTGCCCACTGGCACGCGCACGTGCGCTTTTAGTCCTCCGCCTTCCCCGGCTCCCGAGTCTAAGCCCGAGAGTCCAGACTCCCCCACAAGAGCGTGGGTCCCCAGGGGCTCGCCTGGAACTGGGGTTCACTGCAGTCAGAACTGGGGCTCAGTGCAGTCAGAAGCCTCTGACTCCCCTCCACTAGGGAAAGCCTGTGGCAACCCCCGCAGCCTTTGTGCGCACCGGCGCGAGCGCGCGTGTGCACTTTCAGTCCTCCGCCTTCCCCGGCTCCCGAGTCTCCGCCCGAGAGTCCAGATTCCCCCCACAAGAGCGTGGGTCCCCAGGGGTTCGCGAGGGACTGGGGTTCAGTGCAGTCAGAATTGGGGTTCAGTGCGGTCGGAGGCTTCCTTCCCCCTTCCGCCAGAGGAAGTCAGCCAGGCTCTCAGCCGCCCTTCCTCTCTGCGCGCACAAAGCCCCTTTGCCGTACCTCCAATTCTCTGTGAGCTTTTCTCCTTCCTTCTAGTTGTAGTATTTTCACTCAGCCTGCTTTCCTGTGGTTCAGGATGGTGTCCGTTCTGTCTTTTAGTTGTAGTTTTGAAATTGTTGTGCGAGGCAGCAGTTTAGGTGTTTACCTATGCCGCCATCTTGGTTTTTTCCGATAGCCTGTTTTTCAGGGAGGATTCTTTTTCCTTCTGTAGTTTCCCGGATCCCCTCTGGAGTCTCCAGGCGAAATCCTAATCTGTTCATTCCCTCAAGGTCTGATTCTGAATATTCAATGTTCCTGATAGAGGGATATACCGCATCCTCAGGGTGAGACCTCGGTTTTTCCCCAGACAAAGATAGGACGTTGAGTCCCTGAGCTGCCCGCTTGGCTTCTCTGTCAGCCCTTTGGTTCCCTTCTGCAACCCTGGACCCACCTTTCTGATGTCCGGGGCAGTGAATAATTGCCACTCTCTTAGGAAGGTGAATGGCCTCTAACAGGCGTAGAATTTCTTCTTTATTTTTGATTTCCTTCCCTGCCGAGGTCAGTAGCCCCCGCTGCCGGTAGATGGCCCCGTGGACATGGGCAGTAGCGAAGGCATACCTGCTATCAGTGTAGATGTTAATCTTCTTCCCTTCTGCCAATCGCAGAGCCTGAGTCAGAGCTAGTAACTCGGCCTTCTGAGCCGACGTCCCTTCGGGTAGGCTGCTTGCCCAGATAATTTGCTCATTATCCACTACCGCCGCCCCGGCCACCCTTTTACCTTCTATTATGTAGCTGCTTCCATCAGTGAACCAGGTCAGCTGAGCGTCTGGCAAGGGCTTGTCTCGGAGGTCCCTTCGGGTCCCCGTTTCTTCTGCCAGTATTTCTTGACAGGTATGCAGCACACTCTCCTGGGTGGACGTGTCAGGTAGTAGGGTAGCTGGGTTGAGGATGGCAGGCGGCCCGAACTGGATCCTGTCTTCATTCAGTAGGAGACTCTGGTAGTGTGTCATGCGGGCGTTGGACAGCCACCGATCAGGGGGCTGTCTGATGATGCTCTCCAAGGAGTGGGGGGCAACGACCGTTAGCTTCTGTCCCATAGTTAATTTGTCAGCATCTTTCACTAATACTGCCACTGCCGCCACGGACCTCAGACAGGCAGGCCAACCACTAGCAACGGGATCTAGCTTCTTGGAGAGGTAGGCTACCGGCCTCTTCCATGGCCCTAGAGGCTGGGTCAGCACCCCTCGGGCTACTCCCCTTCTCTCGTCCACAAATAGGACAAAGGGCTTTGCTACGTCCGGCAATGCCAGGGCCGGGGCTGACAGTAAAGCCTTCTTGATGTCATCAAAGGCTTGCTGTTGGCCGTCACCCCACTCAAACGGGGCACCCTCTCTAGTCAGAGGATAGAGGGGAGCTGCCAGGGTAGCGAACCCGGGGATCCACAAGCGGCAAAACCCCGCAGTCCCTAAAAATTCTCGCACCTGGCGGGGTGAGCGAGGAACGGGTATCTGAGTCACAGTTTGTTTTCTGGCCTCCGTTAGCCATCTCTGCCCCCCTTTGAGGGCGTACCCCAGGTACGTTACCTCCTTTTGGCAGATCTGGGCCTTCTTGGCGGAGGCCCGATATCCTAAGCGGGCGAGTTCTTCTAGCAGTAGTCCCGTGCCTCGTTGGCACTCTTCCTCAGTGGCCCCGGCCAGTAGTAAGTCATCTACATACTGCAGAAGTGTTACCTGGGGATGGCTGGCACGGAAGTGGGCTAAATCTTGGTGAAGAGCTTCATCGAAGAGGGTCGGAGAATTCTTGAACCCCTGGGGTAGCCGGGTCCAAGTCAGTTGTCCTGTGGTCCCAGAGTCAGGGTCCCTCCACTCGAATGCAAAGATGTTCTGGCTGGAAGGGTGTAGTCGCAGGCAGAAGAAAGCATCCTTTAAATCCAAGACAGTATACCAAATGTGATCCGGGGGGAGAGAGCTCAACAAGCTGTAAGGGTTAGGTACAGTGGGGTGGATGTCCTGTACCCGCTTGTTCACTTCCCTTAAGTCCTGTACTGGGCGATAGTCTCCTGTGCCAGGCTTCTTAACAGGTAACAGGGGAGTGTTCCATGGCGACTGGCACTTCACTAGGATGCCCTGCTGAAGGAGGCGCTGGATATGGGGCCTAATTCCTTCCCGGGCCTCCTTTGTCATGGGGTATTGGCGTACAGCCACAGGAGTCGAAGTGGCCTTAAGCTCTATGACTACAGGCGGCCTTTCTGCAGCTAGTCCTGTTCCAGCTGTCTCGGCCCACGCTCCCGGATACCTGTTCAGCCAGTCATTTATGTGACTTTTCTCTGCTCCCTGTTCCTCAAAAAGTCTGTGTTCATCATCTAGGCGTATGGTCAGGGTGGTAGTCATTCTCTTGCTTTGGGTCACCTCCGGGCCATCAGGGGTGAAGGTAATCTGGGCTCCCATTTTGGTTAGGAGATCTCTCCCAAGTAGGGGCGCAGGGCACTCGGGGATGACTAGAAACGAGTGGGTTACCCGTCCCGTCCCTAAGTCTACCGTTCTTCGGGTAGTCCATGAGTACTGTTGGTGCCCTGTGGCTCCTATGACCCACGATTTCTTGTGGGAGACGGGTCCAGACGGTTTGAGTAGGACCGAGTGTTGAGCCCCAGTGTCTACTAGGAACTCAACTGGCTTCCCCTCCACCTTTAGTGTTACCCTAGGCTCGGGGAGGGGTTCCGAGCCCCGTCCCTGCTAGTCTTCTTCTTCCTCCAGAGCTAACACTTTCTTGGAGGACCCGTTCTTCTTCTTCTTAGGGCACTCTCTAGCCCAGTGACCTTTTTCTTTGCAGTAGGCACACTGGTCTTTGTCTAATGGGGTGCGGTTGCCCAGGTTACCTGACTTTTTAGCCCTGCCCTGGGTCTGTTCCTGGCCTCTCTCACCTACTACTGCGGCCAAAATCCGTGTCAGGTTCTTCTCCTGTCTGCGATCCCTTTTGCTTTCTCTTTCCTCTCTTTCCTTTTCTTTTCTTTGTTCTTTTTCCTCCTCAGTTTCCCTCTTATGATATACTTTCTCTGCCTCCTTAACTAAATCCTGTAGGGTATAGTCTTGTAACCCTTCTATTCTCTGCAACTTTCTTTTAATATCTATTGCTGACTGCCCTATGAAAGCCATGGCCACGGAAGCCCTTTGCCCCTCAGAGGTAGGGTCAAACGGGGTGTAGCGCCTGAAAGCTTCCATTAAGCGTTCAAGAAATACTGACGGGGGTTCCGTGGCCCCCTGGATAACCTCTCTTACCTTAGCCAAATTAGTGGGGCGTCTCGCTGCCCCACGGAGGCCGGCCACTAGAGTCTGGCGATAGACTGTCAGTCGCTCCCTACCTTCTGCCGTGTTGAAATCCCAGTCAGGTCTGGAGAGGGGGAAGGCAATCTCGATGATGTTGGGGAGCTGGGTGGGTCGTCCATCTGCTCCTGGTACATTCTTCCTTGCCTCCAATAAAATCCTCTCCCTCTCCTCAGTAGTGAAAAGGGTCTGCAGGAGCTGCTGGCAATCATCCCAGGTGGGCTGATGAGAGAACATCAAAGACTCCACCAGCCCGGTTAAGCGCTGGGGGTCCTCTGAAAAGGGAGGATGATTAGTCTTCCAATTATACAGATCTGCGGAGGAAAAAGGCCAGTACTGGAGGGGCTGAAGAGGAGCCGGTCCACCATCCGTTGCCGCCGGCGGGGGCCCGTAAGCCCTCAGGGGGAGGGCGATGGTGGTGTCGGGAGTCATTCCGCGGCGGCTCCTGGTGCCCTGTGCAGGCCCCGGCAGAGACTCATTAGGGGGAGCAGAGGGGGCAGCTGCAGGAGCCAGCGGTGCTTCTGGCTCTTCCCGACCCCCTACTGGAACCGGGGCAGGAGGATACGGGGGAGGTGAGTCAAGGAGAAGGAGGTCAGACTGGATTTCTGGATAAATCTTCTTGGGGGGGTTCGAGTGACTGGATTTCTCCCCAGAACTGGGAGATTGGATGGCTAGAACTTGAGTGGCCGGCCGGGGCTTGGGTTTTACAACCCAAGGTCGAACCCAGGGGGGTGGATTTTGCACCAGGTCCTGCCAGACCACGATGTAGGGCTGCTGATCCGGATGGGCTCCAGGTTCTTTCTGAAAAACAATTTCCTTAACAGCAAAAATAACAGATAGGTCAAAGGTTCCTTCTGTTGGCCATCCTATATTAAAAGCAGGCCATTCTGAGGAGCAGAAGGTCCGCCATGGACCTTTCTTGATCTCAACTGATAGGTCGCGACCTCTTCCCTTAACTTCAGTCCAATGGTCTAAGGTCAGACTAAGAGGGGTTGTCATAGTCTGTCCCATCGTCAGTTCGTACGTCGTCAGAAACACAAATAACAAAAATATTACAGACACAAGGACCCACTTACTCCACCTTGTCCGCCACAAACACGCAACAGAATCAGACGGGCGTGATTTTGACAATCTCTGATCCAACAGTAGAACCCGATCAGCGCCCTTACAGTAGGAGACTACCAGGCGTCCCTGGCTCTCCTCCACCCTTGGGGCGTCCCCCAGGGCTGCAACCTGTGGCCCTCCAGGCACGTCTACCAACCACTGTTCGGCCACTCTCACGAGTCGCCGAACGGCTGCAAAACCGAAAGCGCGCACACAGGACCAGACTCACTAGCAAAACACAAGACAAAGACAGACAACCTCGGGGTACCCCTTCTTACCTCCAAGGTCGACTCCGCGGATGAGGGGGGTCGTCAGATCCCGGACGAGCCCCCAAAAATGTAAGACCCCCAAAGGGACCCTTACTCTATCTCACGGATCGGCGGCAACCCCAATCATCCGCAGGAGGCGTCACTTGATGCAAACAGCAAGAGGCTTTATTCCAGCGCGCTGGGGCTCAACTCCTGACTCACGCGAGCGAGGAGTAGAACCCCGAGCAGACAGTCTTACAAGTATATATAGGCAAAAACTATACATCGGGGGGTTACACATGTGAGGGGGAAGAGAGGACAAAGCCGCCAGGAAATTCCAACAGGGCTCGTTAATAACATGTTTAATGACAGGGCCTAAGTTTTCAGTCAACAGTCCCATCCTGTAATCTCCTGTCCTGCTTTTCTTATCTGTCAGAGCACTATTTGCTTTATCTGCTCTTAACTCAGTGCTATTTTCCTGAGACAGGTCCAAGGGTCTTGTTCCCACCACCGGCGAAGGGGGAAGACCTTGGAGTTTTAAGATAAAACGGACAGCTGTAAGAAAACTTCACTCTTTCAGTTAGGGTTTGCTTTTTTCCTGAAGCTCCATTTTCCATTGTTGCTTTTTAATCTCTGGAGTTAAGAAGTTCAGGATTTGCCTCGATAAGATAAAGTAAACAAAATTCTTTACCTTTCAGTCTCTTTAGCTGCTGTTTCCTTGTATGGAAAGTTTTATCGAAACCAACCGCCTTCGACTGCCTTCTTTATCTTCCTAAAGGATTATCATTTGCTCTCCAACTTGAGCCACAGTCACTCCAATGAAGTTGCCTTTTGGAATTCGGAGAGTTTCTGGCTCCAGTTTTCTGTAGGATTGACACTGATGATGACCCGTCCTTCTTTACTCTCCTTTGGTTCCTGGGACACTGCTCTGTGACACTGAGGGGCGCGGGGTGAGCAGTGGGGTTTAGGACTGTGGACCCGGGGCGCCTTTAGCAGGCTGTAGATGCTGACTGTGAGCATTCATTCACTCCAGGACTCAGGCTAGTGATTCCATCCTGCGGGGTCTCCTCAATAAAAGAGGACATCAGCACCCACCTTGTAGGTGTGTGGTGAAAACGAATGCGTGATCACATGAAAAGGGCTCAGCACAGTAGCTGGGACACAGGAAATGTAGGTTTTAACCACTGTTGGCACATTCATCTGGTTTCCCCCTTATGTATCCAATGGATCCCTTCTCACCTCCATTTTCCCCTTCCCGACTCTTGTTTTCTGAATTCTATTCTTTGCTTGTCATTGTTCTGTTCCTAGATGTCTCACTGTTGTCATTTCAATGTCTCCGTTTATGCAGGCAGATTCTAAAGAGCTCACCTCTGTACATGTTAGTAGGAGACTTTCTTAAAGCACACAACTATGTTGTAGGGACACATTTTTTGGATACATTTGACCCTTGTCAAATCACTCCACATCACCTGCCTCCTCACCAGATCCTGCCATGTCAATTCCACTTCCAATCTGGAAGAATTTGACCTTTCAGCAATTTCTACAAGTGGCATTATTTTGAAGACGAAATCGCAAGTGTTACCTTGCACAGTGGACCTAATGGGACCAAGTCAAGTGATTGTACCCAGAGCATATGTCAGAGGGGATTGTAGGACCTTATGAACCAAGCAAGCTAACATCACCGAAGTCTTAGGAATGATCGACTATTGCCTGGAAGCTTACTAGTTCCTGGGTGCCACGAAGCACTTACTTGACTTTCACAAAAACTTTAGGAGGTAGTTAGTGCTGTTTTCTCATTTTAAAAGTTTTCCATTCTTCTTGTGTAGAGGAAATGGTCTTAAGAAGGTAAGTATGCCTACAGTCGCATAACTAACAAGTGTCAGACTTAGGGTCTGACCCAGTTCCCTTGGATTTTAAACACAGGACTTCTTAACACCTTGATTATCTTCTCTACGTAGCATTTCCCACGTCCAGTTCTCATTTTATTTTTCTTCTGCCCACTTTCTGTATTTATTGGATATGTTAGCACTTAGCCCATTTTAAAGAGCGGGTATGTGCATATCTATCAGCAATATTTTGTTTTAATGTTTAAAGAAATTTAATCCTGCATTTAATTTTATTATTCCTATTTTCTATAATTTTTTTTTGTTTCCAAAATTCTTTGAGGGTTTAATTGTTTTCTTTCTTTTCTTTAATAATGAAAATACTTAAGACTATGCATTTGCCTCTAAAAGCAGATTTGAACACATCCTGAAAAGTTGTAGCTAGTGTTTTCACCTGTTTTATAAGTAATCGGTTGTTGCATATTTAATATCTCCTTTGACCTCATACTTTTCTTTATTTCTAAGTGGTTGAGTTTTTTATGATCTTAATAAAAATTAGTGTTAATTCCTAGTTTTATTGCTGTATGGCCAGGATGGTGGCTTATTGTTTTCCTCAAGTCTGTGGACAGCTACATTGCTATTCAGAAGTGCATGCAGTTAGAATAATGGAAATGCTGCTTTAAAAACAAAATGATGAGGGTTTAAAAGTGGTGCTTAGAAGTCACTTATTTTTATCTAACTTTGAGTTCTTGTTTCTCCAATTGATATGTTTTGTTCTTTTTATTGGTAAAATATATTCTCAATAAAATTTTTAGGGCTCGACAGCTTTAGTTTTTATGGGAAAATGGCCCCAGCTTGTTCTGTAACAACTGCACTCAAAGCCAGATACCAGTGAAAAAATTGTTAAGTGCGACAGTGGGACTCTCTAACAAACCCACCCGTGTTTAACTATTTTAATGAGCTTTTAAGAAGCGTCATATTTTCACTGTGAATCATTTCACATTAAACTCTGTGGTTTTCCTGCCAAAGTTGTCTTTAGTGAAAGCTGTGTCCTCTTAGATTTGAGTGAAGTGAATGGGAGTGAGCTGGAAGCAGATTCCGCAGTAAACCCAAACGCTGGGGCGGGAATGTTCTGAGCACCTGCGTCTTGGTTCTGTTCGTATTTCCTGTGATGGTCTTAGCCACGGAGAATGTGTGAGTCAGGAGGGTCTGCGGAGGTTTAGCTGCTTCTGAGAGTCACGTCTGCGATTGGCAAACATGTGAATTTGAAGTCTGTGCCTGGCCAGACTTTGCTCTTGTGTATGCGCTGTTTTCTGAACAAAGCTGATCTTCTGTCCTGTTTTTTTTGTTGTTGTTGTTAATCCTAACCTGAGGATATTTTTCCATTGATTTTTAGAGAGAGTGGAAGAGAGAGGGAAAGACAGAGAGAAATACTAATGTGAGAGAAACACATTGATTGGTTGCCTCCTGCACGCGCCCTGACGAGGGCCCGGGCCGGGGAGGATCCTGCAACTAAGGTATGTATCCTTGACCAGAATCGAACCTGGCACTGAGCTGCACTGGCTAGGGCCCATCCTCTTAATGTACTTACATCCTGGGACCAACAGGCAAATGCTGGGATCAGTACTATGCATGTACCCATAATTCCCTGTCTTTCTTCTCTGCTCAGCTGTTTATTCCCCTTCCTACCAGAGCTGCCTGACTTATACACTGAGTGGCCAGATTATTATGATCTCTGAACGCATAATAATCTGGCCACTCAGTGTGTGTGTGTGTGTGTGTGTGTGTGTGTGTGTATGAATTCGTGCATGGGTGGGGTCTGGCCAGCCTGGCCAGGGGAAGGGGACATGGGCGGTTGGCCAGCCTGCCTGCTCGTCGAACTCCTGGTCGAGGGGACAATTTGCATATTAGCCTTTTATTATATATGATATACACTGAGTGGCCAGATTATTATGCGTTCAGAGATCATAATAATCTGGCCACTCAGTGTATTTCTGAACACTCTCAACAGCGACCCATGCTTTGCCTCTAATAACCCGCCGGCCTCCTCAGTGTGAACAGTGGGCGGAACTCTTGATATTTTGATATTGCTTCCTCTTCCATTGAAATAAGCTGGGCTCTGTTTCTGCTGAGAAATAACCGAAGGCTTATGAAACGTACGGAAAGCAGAAATACCAAGGGCACGGAAAAGTTTCGCAAAGCAATCTCATCCCGAGGCGATGCCGTGTGAAGCCAGCCTTTGTTTTCCTGTAGGACGATGTATTCCCTTGCACAGAACCCTGCTTCGGCTTCTGGAGATGTGGGCATCTCTCATGGGCCATTCAGGACTTTCCTTTGGGGTTCTAGGTGCCAAATTCCTGTGCGTCGGGACCCCTCAATGGTGAACAACACAGAAAAGAATGCTCCGTCCTCCTGGTGTTACTGACCAGTGGGAAAGGTGGACGGTAGTCTACTAGGAAGGTTTGTACAAAGAAAGAATCAACTCTGATCCCATTAATGGAATTGATAAAACACCACACAATGGGTGGGATGAGGAGTAGATAAAGGGCTGGACAGGGAGGGGTAGGCTAGAGCTAGCTGAGCAGAAGTGGGGGAAGTGGCGGGGGGGAGGGAAGGTGGGGGGGGGAGGAGACGTGAGGGACAGGTGCACAGGAAGGAAGGACCAGGTCTGCTCTGGGAGCTGAGAGGGAACCGGTGTGGCCTGAGGGTGGAGGCAGGGGCGGGTCAGCTGACACAGAGAAGTCAGGGTGTGAGCGGATTCGGAAGGAGTTCGGTGGATGGGTCAGGTGCCATTTTAAAGACCGGCTGTACTTGTTTGACAAGCAATGACATTTCAGGCCATGGAGCTCACATGCATTGCAGGCAGCACCTTCAACCTGAACTTCACAGGGCCTCTTGTTTCGGGAGCTTCCCATAACTGAAGTCTGAGCAGGTCACAGTTTCCAGAATGACCACACTTCCAAGTTTCAGTGATTTCTCTTCCTTCTCTGCCCTGATCCTGGGGTTTGAATTCCTATCACTCTCACGTCCTTCACGGAGGCCGGTCAAGCAGCCTGGGGTCTGTGGCTCTACTGCTCGGGCCGCCTGGGGTCTGTGGCTCTACTGTTCGGGCTGCCTGGGGTCTGTGGCTCTACTCTTTGGGCCGCAGTGTCCAGAATAACCGGGGAGAAGATGTGCTTTGAGAGAAAGCGCTTGTGTTTGTTTTCAAGGTGTTTGATATGGGGCTAAGGAGGATGTCCTTCCTGCCCTGGCTGGTGCTGCTCAGTGGTTAGAGTGTTGGCCCTCGCACTGAAGGGTCATGGGCTCCCTTATCGGTCAAGGGCATGTACCTGGTTGCAGGTTTGATCCCTGGGCCTGATCGGGGCACAGGTGCAGGAGGCAACCAATCGGGTGTCTCTTTCACATTGATGCCTCTTTCTGTCTCTCTCTCTGTATCATTCCCTTCCTCCCTCCCTTTCCTTTCTTCCCTCCTTCCCTCCCTTCCATTCTCTCTAGAAAACAATGGGAAAAATATCCTTGGATGAGGATTAACCAAAAAAATAAAAAAATTCCACAATAAAGAGTGCCATCCTTCCTGTACTCCACCAGACCCAGGCAACCCAAGATCTTTCCCCAAGTTTGCAGCTTTTCCTCATGTGGTTGATTGCATCAGGCCCATCCAGCGTATTCTGCTGTGTTCTTATTTTGCCGTGTTAATAATACGTTTAGTTTTTGGTCAGAGGGAAGGCCCGCATTCTTAGCTTTTTAAAGTAATTGAAAGCTTATTTTTTTTAAAAAAAGGTCATTGTAGATGGGCCTTTCTGAATCCATGGATGCCTTCTCTTTGTTCCTTTTGATGTTGCAGATAAGTTCAGAAAAGAATGCTTCTGAGGTCTAAAAGAGTCCAGCTGCAAACCCTGGAGTCGTGCTCTCGGTGTTTTAAGGTTTGGGAGTGGCAAGTAAAGGCACTTTAAAAGAAAATGGTGGAGGAAGCTTCAGCAGGGGGTAGAAGAACCTCAGCAGGACAGACCCCATAGCACATGCACGTCCCCTCACTGTTCGTCCGAGGCTGTGGCCCTCCGTGTCCGGGGAGAATGAGGGTCTGGAAGGTCCGGACATGGAGCCTCCCAGGGGGAAGCCTCACTGAAGCCTGGAGGAGCGAGCGTTCCTCTGCAGAGGGCGGTCATGTAACTGAGGGAAACCCAAGGAGACCCCGAGCTACTCACCCTGAGCAGCAGCACATAGCAGGTGCTCAGTAAATGCAGAGAGGATCCCTGGTGTGGACTGAATGGGTCCCCTCGCCAAATTCCTATGTATGTGACAGTGTTTGGAGTTGGGTGTTTGGGAGGTAAATAAGTTTAGATGAGGTCACGAGGGTGGGGCCCCCATGATGGGATTAGTGTCTTATAAAAAGAGGTCCACACCCAGCCGGGGTGGCTAAATGGTTGAGTATTGAGCTATGAACCAGAAGGTCACAGTTCAATTCCTGGTCAGGGCACATGCCAGGGTTTCGGGCTCCATTTCCAGTGTGGGGTGTGCAGGAGGCAGCCGATCGATGATTCTCTCTCATCATTGATGTTTCTATCTCTCTCTCCCTCTCTGCAATTAAAAAAAAAAAAAAAAAAAATATATATATATATATATATATATATATATATATATATATATATAAATATATATATATATATATATATAAGAGATCCAAGCCCAGCGGGTGTAGCTCAGTGGTTGAGCGTCGACCCAGGAACCAAGAGGTCACGGTTCGATTCCTGGTCAGGGCATGTGCCCGGGTTGTGGGCTCGGTCCCCAGTGGGGGGCATGCAGAAGGCAGCCAATCAGTGATTCTCATCATTGAAATCAATAAAAAATATATTTATATATATAAAAAAAAAAGATCCAAGAACTAAAGAGAGCCCTCGAGCACATGTTCTCATCCCTGCCCCCCCCCTCCCTCCACCCCTCTCATCTGAGGACAGTGGGAGGTAGGCTGCAAAGAGGGCTGTCGCTGGAACCCCACCTTGCTGGCAGCCTGGTCTCCCACTTCCAGCCTCCAGAACTGTGAGAAGATGAAGTCTGCTGTGTAGCCGCCTAGTCTGTGGCATTTTGTTACGGCCGCCGAGCTGCCTAAAATGTCCATCTCTGAAACGCCTCCCCAAAGCTCTCCCTTGCTGATTCTGAGACCTGTGATCATTGGTATGAATCCCTGGGCCCCATCTCAGTCGCTTGGTTTGATTGGAGATGCCGTGTTCAAGGAAGTCAGGGGGCCCCTCTGTTGAATCATGGGTAAGGGAGAGAGGCCCCATGGGACCCTGACTCATGTCTGCAAAGCCCAGAGAAGGCCTGTGGACCCCCTGACGTCTTCAGAAAAGGTCAGACTCCTCCTGTGTCATCAAGGCCATGCTGCGCCCACCTTTCCTGGTCTCCATCCCCACCTCCAAGCTCTCCCTCTGCACGGTCCCCTGTTTCTGGAACCCACCAGCCCCCCTGGACCTCCTGCCTCTGCCCCGGGCCTCCCTAGAACAGCTCTCTTTTTTAAAATGTGTTTTTATTGACTTCAGAGAGGAAGGAGAGGGAGAGAGAGAGAGAGAAACATCAACGATGAGAGAGAATCATTGACTAGCTGCCTCTTGCACGACCCACACTGGGGATCAAGCCTGCAACCTGGGCATGTGCCCTGACGGGGAATCGAACTTGGACCTCCTGGTTCGTTGGTCAATGCTCAACCACTGAGCCATGCTGGCCGGGCTAGAGCAGCCCTCCTGAGCATCCCAGGTGGGATCTGTGTTCTCGCCTCTCTCTGTCAAAGAAAACCCAGCTGGACGGGGCAGAAAGAGGCAAGACAGATTTTGTTCAGAAATGATTGCCGTAGGGGAAGCAAGACCTCAGTATAGAGCTGGGCTCAACTCAGAACGCAGCGTGGAGGGCAGGCTTCATGGTCAGGGCAGGCGGGTGAGGGGGGCAGTGACTAGTAGGGCAGGATTCTGAGCTGACTCGGCAGGATTCTTGCAGAAGGCCACCGGCCAGGCTGCCAGACACCAGGCCCGGGGGAGGGAATTTGATCAGATTCTGCGGATGGGGATTCTGGCTAGACCCACTCCGCCGGATTCTTGCTAACATTGGGCCATGAGTAACGGCCACGAAGTCAAAGGCAAGGAGGGGGTTCAGAGGGGCCTGACCGGGGTTTGCTCAGGGAGAGGCTGCCAGGCGCACGTACCTCCTTGCTGTGTCATCGTGGGCCGTGACCTGTCACAGGCTCATCTTCCTCATGGGTGAACCCCAGGCCCCTGGGCCCCTCGGCCCTCAGAGGGGGTTCTCTGGGGCTGGGATGAGGGCGCTCTGCCTGTTCTCTGGCCACGGCTACCCTGGGAATTCTTCCAACAGGAGGTGTCCTTGTCCCAGCGGGTCAGCCTCACAGGACATGCGGGATGCCCTGGGGCCATGCTGGGGGCACTGCCTGGTAACATTCCCTAAGCCACAGCCAGTTCTGTTCACCTCTCCTGGCTGAGCTGATGAGGTGACGTGAAAGGCAGAGGAAGAAGCCATCCTCCCCGGGTTGAGACACTTAATTCTCTTCTCACCGGAGAGGAGTCTCCAGGCGCCCTCTCCACCCACGGCGTCCAGAGCAGCCCGAGTGACTGGCCACGGCCAAAGGCCGCTCCTGCCGGGCCCCGGGAGCTGCCCAGGGAGCCCCGGAGAGGGCAGGGCACGTCTCAAACGGGAGAGGGGCTGGAAGAGTGGGCAGTTATTTTAAGTAGGAACATTTTGCCCTGGCTGGTTTGGCTCAGTGGATAGAGCGTCGGCCTTCGGACTGGGTGGTCCCAGGTTCGATTCCGGTCATGGGCATGTACCTTGGTTGCACGCACATCCCCAGTGGGGGGTGTGCAGGAGGCAGCTGATTGATGTTTCTAACTCTCTATCCTCTCCCTAATCTCTGTAAAAAAAAAATCAATAAAATAAATTTTTAAAAAAAGTAGGAAAATTGTAAAAAGTTGTCAGCACCACCACCATTGTCCCCATCAAATTAAAAACATATATTTTACCCAAAAGTGGTAAAATCATGCAGCTCACATGTCCCTCTCTACTCGACCCCAGCCCCCACTCCCAGGCCTCGCTCAACCTTGGGCCGTCAGAAGGGCAGCGCAGATAGAAGTCACCACCACCACCCACCTCAGGGTGACTGAAACGTTGGGGGGTGACCTCCGCCACGGCCTCAATGTCCACCACTGTCTTCCCGCCCCTCGAATCGCTGCCGCCCTTGGTTTTGGAGTGTGAGCATCAGGCCAGGGGCCTGGAGGCAATGCCAAATGCCAGGGCAGAGGAGTAACCTGGGGTCTGACACCTTAGATGGGAAACAATTACAGTCTTTTTTTTTTTTTTTTTAAATATATTTTATTGATTTTTTACAGAGAGGAAGGGAGAGGGATAGAGAGCCAGAAACATCGATGAGAGAGAAACATCGATCAGCTGCCTCCTGCACACCTCCCACTGGGGATGTGCCCGCAACCAAGGTACATGCCCTTGACCGGAATCGAACCTGGGACCCTTCAGTCCACAGGCCGACGCTCTATCCATTGAGCCAAACCGGTTAGGGCAACAATTACAGTCTTATTTGCGAGCCTGTAGCTGAAGTTTCCCCCTCTGCCATCACCACGGCGGGCCCTGCAGCCATTCCCGGGCTGCGCAGCGCCACCCGCTGCGGGGCTTACGTACCAGCTTTTCGTTGCCTCACAGTCTGGAGGGTGGGGGTCCGAGACCAAGGTGTGGGCAGGGCTGGTACCTCCAGAGGCTGTGAGGGAGCCTCTGTCCCATCCTCTCCCCCAGCTTCCGGTGGTTGCTGGCCATCTTGGGGTTCCTCGGCTTGTGGGAGCATTGCCCCTATATCAGCCTTCATCGTCACATGACGCTCTCCCCATCCGTGTCCCAATGGCCCCTTTTAATTAGGACACCAGTCATACCTGGATTAGGGCCACCCTCATGACCTCCATGTGACTTGGTCCATTTCTGACCTCCACATAAAGGTCTCATGCAGAGGTCCTGGGGTCTAGGGCTCCAACATATGAATTCACGGGGACACAGTGAGCCCATAACAGGCACGGGCCCACACAGTAGTGGAAGAAGTCACCGGCATTTCACATCACAATAGTTGTGGGCGTTTCTAAACGCGGACACAGCTCTTCTGCCTTCATTTTTTTTTTTTAATATATTTTATTGATTTTTTTACAGAGAGGAAAGGAGAGGGATAGAGAGTTAGAAACATCGATGAGAGAGAAACATCCATCAGCTGCCTCCTGCACACCTCCTACTGGGGATGTGCCCGCAACCAAGTTACGTGCCCTTGACCAGAATCGAACCCGGGACCTTTCAGTCCGCAGGCCGACGCTCTATCCACTGAGCCAAACCGGTTTTGGCAGCTCTTCTGCCTTCAAAACGCGGTGGAGGCTAGACGTGGAGCTGGAGGTCGTGGTTGGATACATGAGTGCAGAAGTGCACTCGGCACAGAACATTACCCCGGCGGACTTTGAAAACATCTTGATAGCTTTATTTCAACATAGTTGATTTTCTTTGTAATCCTATGTTCATCGCTCTTGGCTGAGCCGTTTTGTTTTATGAACTGTGTTAAAAAGATCCATGATATACCTCGGCCGGCATGGCTCAGTGGTTGAGCATTGACCCATGAACCAGGAGGTCACGGTTCAATTCCCGGTCAGGGCACGTGCCCGGGTTACAGGCTCGATCTCTAGTAGGGTGGGTGTGGGAAGCAGCTGATTCTCGCATCACGGATGTTCCCATCTCTCGCTCCCTCATCCTTCCTCCCTGAAATTAATCAAAAATATTTAAAAATAAGATCCATGATATAGGTTGGTGGCTCCTTAACTGCCTTTGGGGAGAAGTTCCTTCCCCAGCCAACTGGAGGAGGCCCCATTCTGTCCCTCTCGCTGCCTCTCCAAGGGGTCACATGCTCTTCTCTGGTGGCCCCGGGCTGTGTTCCCCCTCCAGGTGCCCTCGGGCTCTCTGCAGGTGTGGCCTGGGTGTGAGCCACCAGCCAGGAGTGAGGCTCTTGGGGCAACTTGCAGACCACGCTTCCCGCTCTCCTTGGGGTTCGGGTCACCCTGTGGACAGTGCACCCCGCTCGTCTGTGACTGGGACCGTGTGGGCAGAATGCTCTAGCAAGGTGGGACTTGAAGGGGAGAACCGAGTTGACACCACTGAGTGACACCACTGAGTGCCACCCGTCCTACTAAAGGGCACAGTCTGGTCAGAAGTCAGACAGTAATGCTGTTGTTGTTAATCTTCACCCGAGGATACTTTTCCCTTGATTTTTAGAGAGATTTGAAGGGGGAGGGAGAGACAGAGAGAAATATTGATGAGAGAGAGACACATCGATTGGTTGCCTCCTGCATGCACCCCGGCCAGGGCTGGGGAACCTGCAACCAAGGTACGTGTCCTTGACTGGGTATGAACCCGGGAATCTTCAGTCCGTGGGTCGATGCTCTATTCACAGAGCCAAACCGGCTAGGGCAAGACCGAGTAATTACTGCCCAGCATCCGGTGACTTCCAGCCACCCTGTGTGGGAGGTGTGAACACCCAGTAGGAGATGAAGACACAGGTCCGGTGCCAAATCACACCACTACTGCAGCCGAGCTGTGTGTGTCTTTCAATGTCATTGACCCCACTCAGTCCCTTTATAACATAAGACCTGGACACAGAATAGGTCTTGTCTGTGGGGTGATACACGGGCTCATGAAATGCATTGTGTAAAAAAAAATCATCAAATGTGTGCTCACATAAGTTGGGGCAATTCTACACAAATATCACTTTTTTTAGAGATTTATTTTTAATGAAAATATTTTTTAAAATATCAGTGTGATATAACTTACAGCAGAATGTACAGATTTTAGCTATATGGCTCAATAAATGCTAACGTGTCTACACCCACATGTAACATGTAACCACCACCCAGATCAAGAATAGAATATGCCCTAGCTCAGTGGTCGGCAAACTCATTAGTCAACAGAGCCAAATATCGATAGTACAACGATTGAAATTTCCTTTGAGAGCCAAATTTTTTAAACTTAAACTATATAGGTAGGTACATTGTTATTAACTTAATTAGGGTACTCCTAAGCTGGACTTTGCTAAAAACTTAAGGGGCCAAAGAGCCGCATGTGGCTCGCAAGCCGCAGTTTGCCGACCACTGCCCTAGCTGGTTTGGCTCAATGGATAGAATGACAGCTTGCGGACTGAAGGGTCCCAGGTTTGATTTCGGCCAAGGGCACATGCCTGGGCGTAAATATTTCTCTCTTTTCCGCGTCCAGCGCAGCTAGAGAGCGGTCCAGTTCCTGAGTAGGGGCGGCTGGGGATTGAGAAAATGAAAGAAAGAGACAGACACAGAGATGGAAGGAAAAACCTGGGACCGGGTGGGACTGCTGCCCTCTTCTGATGGAGACACAGTGACCCAGAGCCAATACAGCATGTTTATTTTATACCCCAAATGCCAGGAAGTTTTACTAAAAGTAAAGACAAAGGAGATTATTCTCATTCTTGGGTGGGCCTGAGTCCTATTCATTCCTGGTGCTTGGCTGGATTTACATAATCAAACCCACCCCCTGGCACCTGGGCAGAAATGAAGGTCAAGCTGACAACACTTCTGCCTTTTGGCAGCATGTGTTTCCAGCATGTGGCTTTGCCTACCGCCCTGGATTCAGCTGACAATTTAAAGAAACGCCCATGTGCCTTCCCAGGGGCTCTCTACACCTGGGTTGTGGGCTCGATCCACAGTGGGGGGCGTGCAGGAGGCAGCTGATCAATGATTCTCTCTTATCATTGATGCTTCTATCTCTCTCCTCCCTCTCTCTCAAAAAAAAAAAAAAAAAAAAAAAAAAAGAATAGAATATATCCAGCTCTCCACAAGCGTCCTTGTGCTCTTTCCTGGTCAATGATCCCCCACCCAAGATCCCAGCTCCTCTGACTCCCGTCATCATTGAAACTCTGCCTGGTTTTCAACTTCACTTAAATGGAAGTATTCAGTACGGACTCTTTCACGTCTAGCTCTCTTCACGCAACACATGTGTGTCAGAGGGCTATGTGGTGGGTAGGTCAACAGTTTTTGTTTTGTTTTGTGTTTATGGCTGTGGAACATTTCATTGGTCCATTCTGCTGTCGATGGAAATTTCTTGTTTGTATTGTGCAATTTCTCAATCGATTGCTTTTTAGCTCCAAATTCGCTTTTTGACTGCTCTGTGAAAATGGCTCTAGGCCCCCAGGGACTTCTGTCGGTGGGCCATGCTGTGCCCTTGACAAGGAGGTCTGGACCTCGGCCGTGGAGAGGGTGCTTTCTCTGGGGTATGAGTATTCATCCTCGGTGTGAGGGGCCGTGGCTTCCCCTCAGATCCGCCATTCCTGTATTTTGAGTTCTCTTTAGTTCTGACGGCTGATCTCTTGTCCCTCGAATCTCTCATTAAAGGGAATGATCCTTTATATTAAACATTCCCTAGTCAAATGACTGTGTGGTTTCTCTCTCCTGATTGAACCAAAGCTGATCTCATAGGTTTTCATTATTATGAGCAATGTGCTCTGAGCATTCTTGGCCGTGAGCCTTGGTGGAGGTAAGTGATCTCTTCTGCTGGGTTTGTGCCCAGGCGTGGTGTGCTGGCCACAGCATGTCTTTTACTGTAGTAGATGCTGCCAAAGTAAACACCCAGAGTGTTGGTAGCACGCGGCATCGCCACCTACTTTATTTCCGTCCTTTTGTGGGTGGCGGTGGTAATTCATGGGGCTTTCATTTGCATTTCCCCAATGACTGTCAATGTCACTTCTTGGGTTTTTGGCCATTTAGGTCATCTTTTGTGACATATCTGCTTACAATTCATTAAAAAAATTTTTTTGGCCTTTCCTTGTTGATTCATAGAAGTTGTTGATTTATTCTGGATAATAGTCCTTTTCCAGATTTAGGTAGGACAAATAGATAGTCTCCCAGTCTGTGGGCCTTGGAACTCTCTGGATGATATCTTTTGAAGTTCTGTTTGTTATTATAATTTTTTGTACGTGTGATAACAGGTCAATTTTAATTCCAGCACCTAATGCTACATACAAGGGTGCGCTTTATAAACCCCCTGGGGCTGTTGTACATGTTCAGTACCACTTAGTATCTCAAAATCAGGAACATACTTTTGAGTTGTTTAGACACAGTCCACAGAATTAAAGAGAAAATCAAGTTACGCTGATTGTCAGTTTGAAGTGTTACACTACCTTCTATGAGAGTCAGTGCCTGGGAGGGTGTTGAAGGTGATTTCAGATCCTCGTCCCGCTGTACTCCACGGGGAAGGGTTCTCAGGAAGCTCTGGGACAGGCCAAGGGTGGGGCTGGCCAGGACCCGAGCAGCAATCACATTCCACCACCGTTTCTGTGGTTTTCACCTTTTTCTTTGTCCGTTAAAAGTGAACAGTGAGAATGAAATACTTAGCTTTACCTAGACACAGGTATGCTGTGCAAGCAAATACAATGTAGAAAAGCACAGAGCAAAAACATTCACCATCTCTGACTCTGGAAAGATCAATTCCATATTTTATATTATAAACAAAATCAGTTTTACTTTTATTTAATGCCTTACCTAGAAATACTTAAAAAGGAAGACAGACATAAATTCTTTATTTCTACCCTCAGCGTGGTTGTGCAAAGAGTTGAATTAGAAAACCAAGAACATTGAAATGCCTAAGTCCAGAATGAGTCCAAATATGTGGCCACATAGAATAGTCTCATCTTTAAGAGTAGGAGTAATAAAAGCTTTTAAAGCTTTTTTGAATTGATAATACAATGAGCACTTTGGTATTTTGGCCACCGGAAAACAAAGGTTGTAGCATTAGTAAAGGTCTGAGCTGTCTCATTTTTGAGGGTTCAATTCAGTGTGTTTAAGGTGGCTGAAGGTGACATCAGAAGTTTTAGAGATAGACAACAATTCACATCGAAACACACACGCCTTCCTATGTTTGTTTCTATTTAGAGTAACAGTGGGCACTATTTAGAGTACCAGAAGTTCACAGTTATTTCAAAATCTATGATTCCAGCTTGGCAAACAGCTTAGGGTCCAAATCAGATTCATCCCTGTTAAAATGTAAGCTCTTAGAAAAGAATGCATGTGCATGAAGATATATATTTCAAAGCAATCAGGTAATCTTCGGAGCCACCTTCGTGTTCCCTGTAGATGTGTCTTGAGATGACCCTAGGATTAGCTTCGTGGAAAGGGTCAGCCAGCTTCTTGGTCTGAGGCCACCAGGGGGTCATTTGTCCCAGCCTGGAAAGGTACCAACGTGACGGAACGGTAAGGAGAGGAGGAGAAGGTACTTTCCCTGGCAGCTGGTCGCTAAAACTCAAGGGATTCTTGGGAAACGACATAGTGGCAGCCTTTCTTACATTTTCTTTCCGTTGGTTCTGGTGAAGGAGGACGTTCTTGCTTTTGAGATTTTCTCATAACCGGGACAAGTTCTTGGAAAGCGTGATCCGCATCCATCCTGATCTTTGCTGATGCCTGTGTGTGAGTCATCTCCAGGTGTCCTGCTAGCTGCTGTGTCACCTGTCTTCGATGGTCCAGGTCTGCTTAGTTACCAGTTAAAATCTTCGGGAACTCATCTCCATCCTTGACTCGGAGAACCTGTCTCTGAAACTGGTAGAGTCCTTCCCACGGCCTCTATCTGTGACTGGAAGCCCGACGGGAAACGCTTCCCCGCTCTCACAGGCTGTTCTCTTCTAGCTTCGTCTCCTCTTGTCCTGTGGTGTCTAGAATACCGAGCCAGGCTGCTCTGACATCGATCATGCTCTGGTTTCTGGAGGAATCCTCGAAGGTTGGATCATAACCCGTCCCATCCTCATGGCCCACCCAGCTGGCTTGGCACCGGTCAGTTCTCTCTACCCCCATGGCCATGGGCCTTGGAGATTTTGGCCCCGGGTGCTCCTTCTGTGCTCAGGGCTGGGCTTGACCATTGATGCCCACAGATCTTTCCCTTCAGATCCGGGAGATCGTCCTCCCCCGCCGTCTGAACGTAACTCTCCAGACCACGGCTTTGGCTTTCTAGCCCGTGGGCAGGTGGGCTCTGAGCCCTTTCCTAGTCTCCAGGGCCTGTAACCTCAGGTCAGAGGTCCTGCCCATCGGGCCTGGCGAGGGACCCTCCACATGACCAGGAGGAGGTTGGGACGCTGACTTGCAGGTTCCTTTGGTCGGCAGTAGACCAGGTTATCTCTGGCCAGAGACAGCGCTCTGTGCCCCCAGTTCTCGTCTTGCTTTTGGAATGAATTCAAACAAGAGACAACAGATAGCCTTGACTGGTTTGGCTCAATGGATAGAGCATTGGCCTGTGGACTGAGAAGTCCCAGGTTTGATTCTGGTCAAGGGCATATACCTTGGTTGCAGGCATATCCCTAGTAGGGCGTGTGCAGGAGGCAGCTGGTCGATGTTTCTCTCTCATCGATGTTTCTAACTCTCTCTCCCTCTCCCTTCCTCTCTGTAAAAAATCAATAAAATACATTTTTAAAAAAAGAGAGACAACAAATAACAGCAAAAGCAGGTGAGGATTTGCTTGTAGGAAAGCAGTGCACTCAGAGAAGCCCTGAGCGGCCGCTCAGCTGGCTGAGACTGAACTGAGTGCCCTGATATTTGGGAATTTAGAGGATTTATACCCCTAGGCGGGAACGAACCCCCCGACCCGGCAAGGAGCTAGTCGCTCCTCCCGCATGTCTCAAAAAAATGTATCTTTAGCTCCAGGGCTCCTTCATCTAGATGCGAGGCTACCTTCTAGACCAGGGGTGGGCAAACTTTTTGACTCGAGGGCCACAATGGGTTCTTAAACTGGACCGGAGGGCCGGAACAAAAGCATGGATGGAGTGTTTGTGTGAACTAATATAAATTCAAAGTAAAGGAGCGGAGGGGAGAGCAAGAGAACCCTCCGCTCTTTCGGCTCCGCGGGCCGGATAGAACAGCCGAATGGGCTGGATCTGGCATGCGGGCCATAGTTTGCCCACGGCTGATCTAGACCACACCCCAGAGGGCCCTGAACCTTCCAGCTCACACAGGGGCCTGCCTCCTCCCTTGCAGTTCGTCAAGTCTCACAGTTACTTCCTCCAAGCCCAGCTGCCTCTCCCAGCCTCTCCCAGCGCGTATCTTTCACCTGCCTCCTCTCCAACACCTTGAGGGCCCTTGCTTTGTGCAATTATTTGTTTCACTGCAATTCAGACGTGCCCGTGTCTAACCAGTGCACGGCCTCTGGGGCACCAGGTGGGGCACACCCATGGCCCTGGGGCAGTCCAGCACAGAAGGGCCCAGTGAACCCAGCCTGGAGCCGGAGCCGCAGCATTGATGCCTGCAGAGGAGCTCACGGAGGGTGGGGGGTGGAGGAGAAGGGAGGAAGTGCCTGCCACCTTCTGACTTGCCATCATCTATAATTCATGTGCAATGGTATCTACTCCAGTTCCGAGGTGCTGAGCCCGTGTCTGTAATGCTCACAGGTTAGAAGAGCAAAGCTTAGCGTGCAGCATTTGCTCAGTAAACTGCTGCTCCCTTACTGCCCGGCCGGCTGGGCCACACAGCCTGTCCTCACAACCTGTCCTCACAGCCTGTCCTCACAGCCAGGGCCACACAGCCTGGGCCTCACAGCCTGGGCCTCACAGCCTGTCCTCACAGCCAGGGCCACACAGCCTGTCCTCACAGCCTGTCCTCACAGCCTGGGCCTCATAGCCTGTCCTCACAGCCTGTCCTCACAGCCTGGGCCACACAGCCTGTCCTCACAGCCTGGGCCACACAGCCTGTCCTCACAGCCTGGGCCACACAGCCTGTCCTCACAGCCTGGGCCACACAGCCTGTCCTCACAGCCAGGGCCTCGCAGCCTGTCCTCACAGCCTGTCCTCACAGCCAGGACCTCACAGGCAGGTCCAGGTGTGCGTGGAAGATGGGGTTTCCATAGCAGAGATAGTAAACCTGTTCATGGCTCGGCCCCAGGGAAGGTGGAGCTGCTTTAGGCTAAGGGCTCCTGCCTTCAGCAGGCCTGTGGGGGCCAGAACCCAGGGATACACACTTATTTCCCTAGAAACGTTCTGCTCAGGCTCTGTCCCCTGAGGGCTCTGTCCCCTGGTGGCTCTGTCCCTATAAATCTCTCTTTTCCACATCGAGCGCGGCTAGAGAGCGGTCCAGTTCCTGAGTAGGGGTGGCTGGGGATTGAGAAAATGAGAGAAAGAGACAGACATAGAGATAGAAAGAAAAAGCTGGGGCCTGGTGGGACAGCTGTCCTCTGATGGAGAGACAGTGACCCAGAGCCAATACAGGGCGTTTATTTTATACAGTCTGATTAAAACAAGGGTGGATTAACATGTATACAAAGGTTCTTGTTTTGGCAATGCTGCATCTCCCACAGCCCATTAGCTACTTAGGAAGGAATTAGGGAAGGCTACAAGGTCAGATTTAATTATGCTAGGAGAGCTCTGCCCTCCAGGCTGGGACTTGTTTGTGGCCCTGCCACAGGTCAGTCTGAGGCTTAATCCTATAGCCGCTGCCTACATCTCCCCCTTCTTTTGTTTTTAAGCTACCATAATAAAACTTAAATATGAAGAACAAAGCTCCGACTATTAAAACAATAACAAAACAATGCCAATGCAAAAACCAAACTACAGACATGTTAACACTTTAAAACTTGAACATCAAGAGCAAAACTCTAGCTATTAAAATAACAAAACAATGCCAATGCAACACAGCAATAAGAGAGAAATCAATCTACAGACATGTTAACATTTTTAGCTACTAAATGAAAGTTTCTTTTGCTGCTGGTGTATATTTTCTGAGTCCTCAGATTTGGCTGCACAAGATTTTACAGAAGACTGGCAGCTAACCAATGCTAGCATAGCCAGAAACATGGTTGAGGGAGTAGCTTCCACTTCTTGCTTTTCTATCATCTGCTGGGCTTCAGTTGTTAACTTCTTCAGCTGACCCCATGTTGGCACCTCGGTCCCTTGCATAGCATTCGTTTTTCTTCTTCCACATTGCTGTCATCAGGCCAACTCTCAGTCTTTGGAATGATGGGACAAGGAGCTTCTCTGGGTCCATTGTGGTGATGCACATAATGCTCTGGCATCCAAATTGGCTGCACTGCTCCTTCTGGAAAGATACAAAACACAGCCTCTTCCCCACATCATTACTGAACCTGGTAAAACTCTTGTCTCGTTTGTGCATCCTTTCATTGGGCTAACCCGGCGGAGGCTATTGTACAGGAGGCCCAATGCCTTTTGGCTGCAGTATGACCTTCTGCATCGCAATTTAAAAAATTTAAGTATAAAGAGCATGACTGAGTTCGTTTTGAGGTGACACATAATATCTGTCTCCCTATTTTTGTTTCAGCAATAGCATTTTAAGAGTACGATTGGGTCTTTCCACTATTGCTTGACCTTGAGGGTTGTAAGGGATACCAGTTTTATGATAAATTTGATATTGTTGACAAAAGTGCTGAAAAGCAGAACTAGCATATTTGGGTTCATTGTCTGTTTTTAGCTCCAAGGGAGGTCCTAGTACCGCAAAGGCGGCTAAGCAATGATTAATTATGTGCTTGGCACTTTCTCCTGTTCGGGGAGTCGCAAAGATAAAGTGGGAGCAGGTATCTACATTAACATGTACCCATCTGTGCTTACCAAACTCCGGGACATGGGCGACATTCATTTGCCAGGTTTGATTAGGTTTAAGACCCCTAGGATTAACCCGTAACAATTGTACAGCACAATGAATTACACACTGAGGGCACTGCTTAACAATTTGACGAGCTTGCTCCCTAGAAATAAGGAAATGTTTGCGCAAGGCAGCAGCATTTTGATGATGCAAAGCATGGGAGGACTGGGCAAGAGAAAATGGGGTAGCCTCTTGCATTATAGCAAGGAGGCGATCAATAGCTTCATTTACCAGGGAGACCTGAATGAGATTGGATATGACCAATAAAGCAGGGAAATTGTTGTTCTCTAATGACCTTTTGAAGGCTGAAAAATAAATGAAAGAATTCCTCTAAATTAGTGTGCCCTATAGTAGCTGTTTCAATAATTCTGGCCATACTTACCACATAAGCACTATCACTGTATAGGTTGATGGGCTCCGTAGCAAAATCTGTCAAGGCATAAATAAGAGCTTGTATTTCTATCCGTTGTCCTGAAATATAAGGGGTTTGAAGGACCTTTGTTCCCCTCCTGCAGTAGTATCCAGACTTTTCAGAACTGGATCCATCTGTAAAAATGGTTAATGCCTGAAGGTAAAGGACGTAACTGAGAGAAACTGTAAGACTTTATTTGTAGGATAATGGTTAGTATTAACTGTTTGTGCTCTTACTTTAATTTCTCCAGTATAGTCCTGATCTACCACCCCAGGGAGAACTTGAAATCCTTTCAATGTCAAATTGCTCCTCCCTAAAATTAATCCCATCATGCCCATGGGAAGGGGACCATACACTCCTGTAGCAATGGCCTGAGGCCCCATCTCTGGGGTTAGTACATATCAGGAGGTGGGACTGAGGTCTGATCCTGCACTTCCTGGGGTGGCACAGTAAAAGGTTTTGAAAGTTGGTTTTGGGATCGAGCCAGCTGGAAAGGCTGCAGTGGGGTTTAGGATAAGACCCCTCCTGTTTGGTGGGGCCGGGGCTGGCCCCGCTTGGTTTCCCTGCCTAGGAGTCATTAAATTATCATCAACATCAGTCTTGGAGTGGCATTCATTTACCCAATGCTTTCCTCTCCTGCATCTTGGACCATTCCCTGAACGTAGGCTGGTCCAATATCAGCACAAACACAGATAAAATGCTTCCATAATAAGTAATCTCCAGGTGAGAGGCAAGCCTCTGTGACAATATTAAACCTTGGTAATCTTAGTTCCCCTGCCACATACACTTATTTCAATTTGTCAATTTAAATCAGTCCGAGATAAGGTTTATTTTCTAACATTATTTGTCCTTAGGGCTGTGGTCGGCAAACTGTGGCTCGTGAGCCACATGTGGCTCTTTGGCCCCTTGAGTGTGGCTCTTCCACAAAATATCACGGCCTGGACGAGTCTATTTTGAAGAAGTGGCATTAGAAGTTTAAGTTTAAAATATTTGGCTCTCAAAAGAAATTTCAATTGTTGATATTTGGCTCTGTTGACTAATGAGTTTGCCGACCACTGTCTTAGAGTGTGGACAGTAAATTACACGAATTGGATTTATGCTATCAGTCTTTTTGAGTATCTACACTAATAAAAGAGAAACATGCAAATTGACCATCACTCCGCTATACCCACCAGCCAATCAGGAGGGAATATGCAAAGTAGAAGGCCAAAGATGGTGGCCGCCCAGCTGCTCCAGGAGCAGAGTGGCTGGGCAGGTGGAGCAGGATGCCTGCTATGAGAGGGAGAGCAGGGGGCGGAGGGATCTACAGGAGCGGCACTCCAGCCACAGCGAAGATGAAGACTGCAGACTCTGGAGCCTGCAACGAAGACGAAGATGGCAGACTCCGGCCGGAGCGAAGGCCTGGGTCCCGGGTGCCGGAGGAAAACTGGTGCTGGAAACCAAGGGAAGGAAGGCCTATTGCACAAATCTCTTCGTGCAACAGGCCTCTAGTATAGACATAAGCTTTGGTTAGGGAGGCAAAATACGAATTATTTACTTTTAAGTGTCCTTGGTTTAGGGAAGATAGGATTTACTAGATGGTCCCAAGCCACTTGGCATTTATATTTTTTAGATGGTTGCAAACTGCTCTTACATGTGAGTCACAAGATTAGAAAATTGACTCTGTAGGTCTTTGCATACACTTAATAAAAACTTCTTAGGATTCTTAAGTATTGAATAAATTTGTCATTTCTCCTGTAGAGATTTTTAGATAAGGTCTTAACTAATTAATGTCCTCTAACAACCTTTAAAAGTAATTTAAGGTCTTGAGGCAATCTTTTCGTATTTCTACCTTTTGAGGCCTAATACATTGATTTTTAAGTACAGTTTCTAGGTATTTGAAGGGCATTTCCCACTGTATTTTTTCCCTAGAGCAATCTCTAAGCCACATTTAGGGAGTTTCTTTTAAAAACTTTTACTTTCTTTTATTTTTTATTTTTTATTTTTAAAATATATTTTATTGATATTCTACAGAGAGGAAGGAAGAGGGATAGAGAGCTGGAAACATCGATGAGAGAGAAACATCGATCAGCTGCCTCCTGCACACCTCCCACTGGGGATGTGCCCACAACCAAGGTACATGCCCTTGACCGCAATCGAACCTGGGACCCTCCAGTCCGCAGGCCGACGCTCTATCCACTGAACCAAACCGGTTTTGGCTACTTTCTTTTAAACAGAACAATCAACTTGGTTGCTTTTCAAAAAAACTAGTAGGAGAGAAACATGCTGGCCAATACTGCAATGCATACATCTCAAGTAAAAGTAACTTTCTTTTTCTTTACGGTGTCTCATTAATGGTGAGATTTAATGCCTAAATAATAACGTTTGGTTTACTTTGTAAATAGTAGTGGAAGAGATTTTAAAATTTCTCCTTTTTAAATTTATTTTTAAACAGTATTCTTTTTGCAAATTTTACTGTGGACTTTGTTAGAACCAATTGCTTATATGTATTTAAACAGAACACAGTTATTAATTTTTATTTGATAAAGCTTCCCACATGATTTTGAATATATTAGATAGGCCTAATTTAGTTTAAAAATATTTCTTTTAAGAGGAGAGAATAAATCCTTGAATCTTTCCAGGGCACTTGAAATGTCCCAAAGCTATCTCTCAGTTAAAGTCTTGAAGTTTAACTTGGAAAGACTATCAAATATACATAACCCAAAGATTATATTATATACCTTTTGTAATTATTTTTAAAAGACATCAATTAAATTCAAACTGGTCTTAGCATTAAAAATTTGGTTCAGACCATAGCATTAATCCTTATCTTCTAATTCGGCCAACAAAATACTATTTCCTAGGTTGAAATTCCACCACACGCAATACACATAAGGACCACAATACACCCCGAACCACCAATCTCTCCAGAGAAAACACGAGAACCATTCTTCTCAAAGATGAACCTCCACACTCCATGTACTCTGCCATCACAGCCATACAATTTCTCCCAACCTAATTTGAACTCCAAACTCGCAGAAGCCTTAAACTCTAGCCGGCAAGCCAAACACCTAGCATTTATCATACTAGCAACATATCCACGTCTCTAAGGATATATTTCAAACAAAACACAAGGCACATTCAATTAATAGATTCAATTCTATTTTCTAGATTCTTCACATGAGGCAAACTCAGACTGACATTTCAGTACCCTGTCATTTTAAAATACTTAGATATTTAACACATTTTTTAATTTAGCAATGTTTCAAAGTCCTAAGTTACCAAGGAATTTGGAAAATTATGTTTACTCATATATAATTACCACTGAAAAAGATTTACCATATACCTTTCATTTTAGTTATGTATATTTTGCCTTAACAACTTTGATTTTAAAGTCAATTATTATTACCCAAGGCATTTTGGCAAATTCTGTAACAGAGATAACTTACTGACTTTCAGTGGCTTTATTATTTTATTTTATTTTCCTTTATAAAAACAGGAGTGCCCCAGGACCTGTGAGACAACCTTAGAATGTGGTCCATTTTTAAAAAAAAATATATTTTATTAATTTTTTTACAGAGAGGAAGAGAGAGGGATAGAGAGTTAGAAACATCGATGAGAGAGACATCGATCAGCTGCCTCCTGCACGCCCCCTACTGGGGATGTGCCCGCAACCCAGGTACATGCCCTTGACCAGAATCGAACCTGGGACCCTTCAGTCCGCAGGCCGATGCTCTATCCACTGAGCCAAACCGGTTAGGGCAGAATGTGGTCCATTTTTATTCAAGAACTACCCTTTTTATGGAAACACTAATCTTGTTGCCCAAATACAGCCTTGTGTCATTTTTGCCATCTTTTAAAGAAAAAGGGAGTCTTGGGGTTTATTCTATAGCATCGGTGAAGAGATATGGGACTCAGTTCAAGAGCCGCCCCAAATCGGGTGGGGCACGCCATTTCTCTTAATCTAGCCTTTGTCTCTTCAGAGTACAGAAATCCCAGATGTATCCCTAAATTGTGAGAAGTGTCTCATCTGTCCAAATTTCAAACGACGGACCGGGAAATAAAAACATGGCAAAATGAGATTTTAATAACACTCCTGGGAGCGGGCATCCATTTTACAGGATCACCAAAAACTAGTCAATGGGCTGGGGCCTTTTTTAGTTACCTCCTTCTGTCTAGGGAACTTTCTTAGCACCTGTGTTATCAGCCACGTGTACCGCTCATATTCTTTCTCTCCCCATTCCCACATTCTGTTTGCTCTGGGAAAATTTAGTAATGGTCTGGCCTTTGTTTAAACTTCCCTGAGTTGCAACTTTTACAGATTTTACACTTTTTAAATTAATCTTAGACTCTTAAAATTTTAACACAGCACAATAAAATCATAAATCAGAGAAAAGTAAATTAAAATTACAATACAAACACATAGAAAGAAATTTAACTAGCTAAGAGTGTCTGGTGGCCTGGGAGGGAAAGAAAAGATTTTTTTAAGATAAAGAATTATTGGCAGTTGCTGAGAAATTCCTTTAATCCTTTCTACTTGGTTCAGTTCACTACAAGTAGTTTGAGCCTCCAGCAAAATGAAATATGAAGTCACTTTCACTTTCAGCTGAGTGCCTGCATCCAGCCATAAAGCCTGGGTAGCTGTGAGCAAAACCTTTCTTATCACCTGAGTCATCCCGCTCTGCCTCAAACTCTTCAGGCGTCCTCAAACTACGGCCCGCAGGCCACATGCGGCCCGCCGAGGACATTTATCCGGCCCGCCGGGTGCCGCTGCCTGTCCTGCTTAGCAGCCGACTCGTCCCGGGCCCGCAGTGCGCATAGGAATTTGTTCATAGTTTTTTTTTAAACTATAGTCTGGCCCGCCAACGGTCTGAGGGACAGTGAACTGGCCCCCTCTTTAAAAAGTTTGAGGACCCCTGCGTCTAGCTCAGCCGTGGGCAAACTACGGCCCGCGGGCCGGATCTGGCTGTTCTATCCAGTTCTCTTGCTCTCCCCTCCGCTCCTTTACTTTGAATTTATATTAGTTCACACAAACACTCCATCCATGCTTTTGTTCCGGCCCTCCGGTCCAGTTTAAGAACCCATTGTGGCCCTCGAGTCAAAAAGTTTGCCCACCCCTGGTCTAGCTCCTGCTCATAATTACGAGGTAAATCTTTATCAGGTGAGCTCTTGACTGGGGTTGCAGGAGTGACAGGCAGAGGTGGAGGAGGCGCAGAGAGGGGAAGTGGTATTTTTAGAGATTTGTATTCCTCCACTGTAGGCTGTAAAGCCATGGCCACACCCTGCTTAGACATTCTTAAACTCTCGGGCGCTGGATCAAGGCCATCATGAATTAAAGACCATAGTGTGAATGTAGGAATAGGATTCTTCTCTGGACCTTCTGCTGTGTATCGGTCACGCAACTGCTGTCTGACCTTTTCCCACATTTGAAAGTTGATGGTTCCTTCTTCAGGAAACCAAGGGCAAGTTTCATTAACAAAACTTAAGAAATCAAGAATCTGACTACGCTTAACAGAGCATCCTCTAGCTTTGAGCATAGTTTTAAGCATTTGAGAGTAGAGACCTCTTTCCTGAGACCCTGAATTACCCATGTTTTACACGCAGCTAATACAACAATCCGCTCCTTATCTTTAATTTGTTTCGAGGCACACTTCTTGGAGCGACCCCCTTGCCTGACTTTTGAGAGTTCCCTTGTACTTAGGTCCCTGGATCCGGGCACCAAATATAAATATTTCTCTCTTTTCCGAATCTAGCACGGCTAGAGAGTGGTCCGGTTCCTGAGTAGGAGCAGCTGGGGATTGAGAAAATGAAAGGAAGAGCAGAAACAGAGATAGAAGGAAAAAGCTGGGGCCTGGTGGGACAGCTGTCCTCTGATGGAGAGACAGTGACCCAGAGCTGATACAGGGCGTTTATTTTATACGGTCTGATTAAAGCAAGGGTGGATTAACATGTATACAAAGATTCTTGTTTTGGCAACACTTGCTGCACCTGCCACAGCCCATTAGCTATTTAGGAAGGAATTAGGGAGGGCTACAAGGTCAGGTTTAATTATGCTAGGAGAGCTCTGCCCTCCAGGCTTGGACTTGTTTGTGGCCCTGCCACAGGTCAGTCCGAGGCTTGACCCTAGAGCCGCTCCCTACGTGCCCCTTTGGTTCTGGGTGAGTTCCTGAATCTACCTCCACTGGAAGGTGGGATCAGGTCCTCATAGCCCACGATATAGACACAATCAAAGATGCCGATGCTTTGTAAATGGTTTGGGAGTGTGATGTCTGCAGAGCGGTTTCTCAGCCGCTGCACTGTTGGTAGGAAGAATGTTCCAATTCACACAAAAAACAACGACGCAGGGAGCTTTGGCCTACTGGGGTCCTGCCACCAGCTCTGCCTCCTGGGTGCCATTTGGCATCCGGCGAGAGACCAGTGCAGGCAGTGAGCTGAGTGCCCACCCGAGGGACTGAGGCCCTGGGAAAGGGTCCTGAGAAGGGGTGCATTGGGGCACAAGAACTTAGGTTTACTGCTGAGGCGGCCCCCTGGAGACGAGCAATGTGTCTGAGACAGGAAGCAGAATAGAGGAATATCATCTTTCTCTTGCATTTAAAAATATTTGATTTCAGAAAGGAAAGGGGAGAGATATAGAGACATCAATGATGAGAGAGAATCATTGATTGGCTGCCTCCTACACCCCTTTTCCCCCCAATGGGGATTGAGCCTGCAACCCGGGTATGTGCCCTGACCGAGAACTGAACCATGACCTGGTTCATAGGGTGATGCTCCACCACTGAGCCAGGCCGGCTGGGCTGCATTGGCTTTTTATGTTTCTCTCTAAAACACATCCCAGGCCTGCAAATAAATAAGCTCACAAAGGAAGAAAGAAGGGAATAGCATTCTCCGCATCCTGCGAAGGCCAGCTCAGACTCCTCCTCCTCTCGGGCAGCGATTCCTCTGACAGTGTGGGGGCTCCGGCTGGAGGGGAGTCCTGGCGGGGAGCGGGGAGGGGAGAAGAACAGGAACTGGACCAGGTCGGCCTCCTGAGAGTTAGCTGCTTCTGGAAAGCTCCATCATTGTTCCACTTCTTTTCTGAACATACTTGAATATATTTGGAACAAAACTTTAACTGAATAAAAGTTTGAGGTCCTCTTTTGCTGTCAATACAACCACCCTTTTCTTCATTTCACTCGGTCATTTCCTATTCTTCCCGGGCCCGCTCACCTAGGATGATGTTTTGAAGACACGGACCCTGAGTTGAGAATTGAAGGATTTCTCCCCTCTGGGAAGTGTGTTAAGCATCAGCCACACTCTGTAGAGAAGTTCGGTATCAGCATGAGAAGTTGGACTGTAACTGACTTATGTCTCCTTACAGAGCTCCGGGTGCTGTCCTAAAGGATGCTCGGGTACTTGCATGATGTTATTGTTGTTGACAGGTGAACCGTGTGGTGGAATTTGTCTCCACTGGACCCGTTTTACAGATGAGAAAAGCGAGCCTGGGGTCGGGCTCTAACGTTCTCCCAAGGTTACATAGGCAGGTGGTGGGGTGACACTGAGTGAACACGGAGCTCAGCAGCCGGTGAAGAGCTAGCTGCCCATGAGGCACGTGTGATTTGAATGACCTGTTTTTGTTTTTTTTTCCCCCTTAGAGTGATTCCTGGGAAAGAGGGTCATTTTTGGTAAAGAAACAAGCCAGAACCTGAGAGTGGAGAACGGCCTATGCAGACAACAGTTTGTAACGAATTTCCTCTTGGAATCTACCCTGTGGCTTAGCTTTCAAACCAGAGGTTCATCTTTTCCAGGAAAACGTGAGTTATTTGCTTTCTTAATGTTGACATTAGCACAGATCATCCGGGATTTGTTGAGAACACACAGAGATGGATGGGCAAAAGATGATAGAATCAGACAGGTGCCTTTATAAAGTACCCTAGAACAGCCCGGCCGGTGTTGCTCAGTGGTTAAACATCGACCTATGTGAACCAGGAGGTCACAGTTCGATTCCCCGGCAGGGCACATGCCAGGGTTGCGGGCTCGATCCCCAGTGGGGGGGGCGTGCAGGTTGCAGCCGATCAATGATTCTCTCTCACCATTGATGTTTCTATCTCCCTCTTCCTTCCTCTCTGAAATCATTAAAAATACATTTTTTAAAAAGTAACCTGGGCCCAAACCGGTTTGGCTCAGTGGATAGAGTGTCGGCCTGTGGACTGAAAGGTCCCAGGTTCGATTCTGATCAAGGGCATGTACCTGGGTTGCGGGCACATCCCCAGTAGGGGGTGTGCAGGAGGCAGCTGATCAACGTTTCTAACTCTCTATCCCTTTCCCTTCCTCTCTGTAAAAAAGCAATAAAATATATTTTTAAAAAAAGTAACCTGGAACAATAAAATAACCACCTCTGGTAGGGGTGGCGTTTCAAGATAGTTGTGCAAATCAGAAAACGGGTCTTTTTATTTCTGGGAGGGATAACATGGTGCTTAATTCCATCAGAGAAGAAGGGTGGTCCTGGCATTTAGAGCGGGAGCACGTGGTCTCCATCCTCGCAGGCTCTGCAGCTGGACTTCCCGTGGCGTCAGAGAAGGGCAGAGCTGGAGGGAGCTGGTGAGCGATGTGGTCGCTTATCCTTCTAGATAAGAACCCCGAGTCTCCCCGGTGAAGGGCTGGCTGGCCCCTGGGCCGGGACCAGTGTCCGCTCCCCTGGTCTGTGTCTCTCTATTGAGCCCCGGCTTCCGTCCTGTGTGCAGCGAGATTCCCGAGCTTCTGAAACACCAGCCCGTCCCCCGTCCCAGCCTCCTGGGTAAAGCAAACGTGCCCTCCTGCTCTCGACGTCGGACCATTTAACTTAAAATAAATTTTTTTTGATTGATTTCAGAGAGGAAGGGAGAGGGAGAGAGAGATGAAAACATCCATGATGAGAGAAAAACATTGTCTGGCTGCCTCCTGCACGCCCCCTACTGGGGATGGAGCCCACAACCCGGGCGTGTGCCCTTGACCTGGAATCGAACCGTGACCTCCAGGTTCATAGGTTGATGCTCTCCCACGGAGCCACGCCAGCCGGGCCTGACGGTTTGATTTTGTGCCTTTCAGATGGCCTCGGCGAAGCTGAGGTGGCTGTACGCGGCGCTGGTGGTGCTGGGGGCCCTCTGCCTGTACTTCAGCATGCATAGCCTGCCCCTGTTCAGAGGAGACCTATTCGTTTTCAAGAAGGAGCGCGGGAGGTTTCTCCAGCTCCCCGCCGTGGACTGCCGGCGGGACCCCCCCTTCCTGGTCCTGCTGGTGACGTCCTCCCACGAACAGCTGTCTGCGCGCACGGCCATCCGGGAGACGTGGGGCAGGGAGAGGGTCGTGCGGGGCAAACGGACCGAGACGTTCTTCCTCCTGGGCACCACCCCCAGCGAGGCCGTGGCCCGCGCCGTGGCCCAGGAGGGCCGGCGGCACCGCGACATCATCCAGAAGGACTTCGTGGACGTGTATCTGAACCTGACCCTGAAGACCATGATGGGCATCGAGTGGGTCCACCACTTCTGCCCGCAGGCGGCCTTCGTGATGAAGACGGACTCCGACATGTTCGTGAACGTCTCCTACCTGGTGGAGCTGCTGCTGCGGAAGAACCGCACGGCCCGGTTCGTCACGGGCTTCCTGAAGATGCACGAGCTGCCCATCCGCGAGAAGCGCAACAAGTGGTTCGTGAGCAGGTACGAGTACCCGTGGGACAGGTACCCGCCCTTCTGCTCGGGCACCGCCTACGTGTTTTCGGGCGACGTGGCGAGCCAGGTGTACAACGTGTCCGAGAGCGTCCCCTTCCTCAAGCTGGAGGACGTGTTCGTGGGGCTGTGCCTGGCCAAGCTGCGCATCGGCCTGGAGGAGCTGCACTCCGAGCAGACCTTCTTCCCGGGCGGCCTGAGCTTCTCCACCTGCCGCTTCAGGAGGATCGTGGCCTGCCACTTCGTCAAGCCCCAGAAGATGCTGAGCTACTGGAAGGCCCTGGAGGCTTCCCTGGGAGAGGAGTGTCCAGCGGAGTGAGCGGCGCATCGGGGGCCCGCTTCAGACAACCCGTGGGCATGTTTGTGAACAATCTCTGGGTGGCCTCGCTGAGGATGGTCAGGGGGTCGGGAGGGAGCGAGGCACGGAGGGCGAGGAAGGAGAGGGGAGGGGAGGGAGGGGAGGAACCACGACACCAGTAGTTTTCCAAAACTGAACCAGAACGCGAGCCGGAATGAAACGGCTGATTCGTTTCGAGTTAGTGCCCGAGCAATAGCACATTCCACCTCCCGCGTCCCTACACCCTCGCACCAGGTGTTCCATGCACACCTATGTCTTCTCATGTTGGGGCCGGCTCCCAGGTGAGGTGGGGCTGCTGCCATTGCCATGGACAAAGGAGGAAACGGTGGCTCAGGGAGCACGGGAACCTGCCCTCAGGCTCACGGCCAACAACCGCTGGAGCAGGGAGGAAACGCTAAGCAGGGGTCCTCAAACTACGGCCCGCGGGCCACATGCGGCCCGCCGAGGACATTGATCCGGCCCGCCGGGTGCCGCTGCCTGTCCTGCTTAGCAGCCGACTCGTCCCGGGCCCGCAGTGCGCATAGAAATTTGTTCATAGTTTTTTTTTTTAAACTATAGTCTGGCCCTCCAATGGTCTGAGGGACAGTGAACTGGCCCCCTGTTTAAAAAGTTTGAGGACCCCTGCAGTCTAAGGCCATCAGCATCCAGGGCTCCCCCCACCCCCGCCCATCCCGCCCCGTGCGACCCAGCCCTCCCTTGGGAGAGGACATGGTGAGGAGGCTCGGAGCACAGCCTCGCTGATGGCACCCTCTGTCCATGTCGGAGTATCCCCTCAACTCCTGACCCTTGTGCCCTGTAGTGCTAACGCTGGGGTGAACACCCCCCGGCCCCCCAGCTGTCTTCTGGGTGAGTCCCTGTTAGACGCTGGCCTGCAGTGGCTGCAGCTCAGTCCCTGAGAAATGGCCGCCCCGGACACATCAGTGTGCACACAGTTCACTCAGACATCACCGCAGGGCCTGGCCCGTGTGCAGACCTGGCCACACGGCTGACCTCCCCAGGCGCATGGCATGTGCCCTGAGCCACCGGTGGCGTCCTGTCTGCTCCAGATGCACTCGATCTGCACGTTAGGTCTCCAGGTTCAAACGGGAGGGCAGTGGGCGCAAGGCTCGGCCAGTGAAGTGTTCTGGAGCTCTTCTGGGAATTCAGCTGGATTTGGGTTAAGTTGCTTTTAAGGACCCCCTGGGACCCTGGTCGCTGGGCTGAGCCCTGGTCAAGCGGGATGGTCTCCCCGTGTCTGTTCCCCAAGCCTGACCCAAGCTCATCTTCTTCGAATTTCTCGTGTGGCCAAGAAGCAGCTGTTTTGTGGTGTGGAGTTCAACCTTCAACGTCCTTCTCCCTGGAGGACCGTGCGGCCTGCTCTTCAGGGCGGCGTGCAAACGAGGCCCTGCTTTGCAGGGGTCTCTGCCCATTCAGCCGCTGTCACGTGACGTGCAAGGCTGAATGCTGCGGGTCACCGGATGAATGGTTCTTCCTGTTGACGTTCTTGAACTTGACTTTGCCAGCACTCAAAGCAAAGGCCTCACGTGGCTGCATAACAGACGCATTGGACTACCAGGGGTCCTCAAACTACGGCCCGCGGGCCACATGCGGCCCGCCGAGGACATTGATCCGGCCCGCCGGGTGCCGCTGCCTGTCCTGCTTAGCAGCCGACTCGTCCCGGGCCCGCAGTGCGCATAGGAATTTGTTCTTAGTTGTTTTTTTAAACTATAGTCCGGCCCTCCAGCGGTCTGAGGGATGGTGAACTGGCCCCCTGTTTAAAAAGTTTGAGGACCCCTGGAAGCTCTGGCCCGAACTCAGAGCAGGTATTTGCTGCAAGACGGTCACGCGTGTAAAACTGCAGAGCGAGGCCCGCGTCCTGTTTTGCACAGCATTTGTGCGTGTGGACCGGCTGCTGCTTGTAGGCGTGTTCCCTTCCCCCGGCTGCTCTGACGTGCCGGGTCACGTTCGGAAAAGCCTCCTGTTCAGCTGGAAACCCAGGGGTTGAGCGCGTTTCCCGAAGCCCAGCTGTTGCCAGGGCCACGCGCTGCTGTCCGGCCGGCTGGGCTGTCCCGATCCCGAAGACGATGGTGGCTGGGTCTGTGCTTAGACGCCGGCCTCGGCTGGTGTGTGTGTCCGTGTGGCCATGGGGCTCGGTGGCGAGGCGTGGCTGAGGCCAGTCCAGCCAGCTGCCTCTGCGCGCTGACGGTCAGCGAGTTACTTACCTTCTCTCTGTCTCAGTTTGCTCACCTGAACAATGGGACAGCAGTGGTTCCACCTCACAGGGTTCTTGTGCTGGTGGAGACAGTGCGTGCAGATCGCTCGGTGTCGTGGGGCAGTAAAAAGAGCAGGGCGATGCTTGCTTCTGCTGGTGCCCCGCCGTTCTCAGCCGCTGGGGCGGCAGCGTGGAGCCTGAGCGCTCACGTGGTCTCGCCTTTGCACCATCAGTTGCACACTGACTACACAATAAGCGTGCGCCACGTGCTGCAGGGGGTGAGGTGGCTGCGGGAATTGTCTGCGGTCAGTCACATGGTGCAGAGACTTACCCGACTGCCAACTTCCAGGCAGAATATCCAGAGAGAGTGAGAAAAGCTGAAAGCGATCAACAGCCTCTCGAATCGGGGGTGTCTCTTCCACGCGAGAGAGCTGGGCGTGTGCCGCTCAGTCATCGGCACCCCTTTGCGTGGGTCTGCAGGCCACGACGGGGCGGCCGGGTGGTTCCCGCGGGCTCCCGCGCCAGCACCCAGCGGCTCCGTGATGGACTGGGCACTTTGCACGTGTGGTTTCCTTTTGTGGCTGCCGTGCCTCCTCTGAACAGTGAGACGGTATTTGCCTTTGCTCATGGCCCCCTCCCACTTGGAAATACTTGTTTTCTCATGATTTTTTTAAAGAATTCATTTTCAGCATTTGCCCCACGAGCGCTGGCATTTTAGCTCTTTTCCTGGAGGTGGTATCAATCAGTCAGCCTCCTCTCTCCGTCCAGGTCCCTGGTGTGATGCCCGGAGGGAGGAGGGAGGAGAAACGGATCTATTGAGTTACCGGTGATCTCACCAAGGAGGGGTCCGGCGGAAGGCTGGGCTGGAGTCGAGGATTAAGTGAACTGTAACCCCCCCCCCCCCCCCCCCGACACCAGCGCCCGAGCCTCTTAGAGATTGTCATTGCCGCTTATTTTCAGTTCTCTTGGTTGCACACGATTCACAGGTCTGTATGTGAACATGAGGAAACTTTTTCCTGGGCTGAGGTGTCTTTGAAGCAAACTCTCAGTTCTGTCCCCGGGAGAGAACGCGGCTTCCATTCTCCGTGTGACTACAAAGGGAAGGATCTGTGGCTGTGGGACCTTAGAAGCGTGAGTTCCTCTCCGTTTCCTGCTTTTCAGGGGTGACACCAGGAAAGGACCGCTGCTCTCCGAATGGCCCTGAAACTGAGCGGTGAGCTGCCCGCCGCCCGCCCCCCCCCCCCCCCCCCACGTGTGGGGCACAGAGCCATGAAGGACTGCTGGGCACATCCAATCGGAATATGGACAAACAAAAAATTAGTTTCAAATTAACTTTAGAAATGATTCTTACTTATCAGACCTAATCAATCTTAAATATCAGTGGAAAAATGAATTCCACAGCCAAATGCTTTTGGTATCACCTGGTGGTGGTTTTTTTTTTTTTTTATGAAGGAGTGGTAAAAATTTAAATTTTGCCTGGAGTAAGTACAACAGTGAGAAAACACTCAGGCTTGCTGGCCGGCTGACCATGGTGGAGGGAGGAAGAAGACAGCGGAGTCAAGGTTGGCTCAGAGAGCTCTGACCTGGCTGGAGATGAGGTTGGGGTTCCTGGGGCAGAGAAGAGGAGCGGAGATGAGATGCAGAGAGTGAGTCAGAGACCTGGGGAGAAATAGAACCAATAGGAGGGGGAGAGTGAGCGCCATTGATTTTAAGGCATTGTCCCCAACAAGGGCTGATGTTGCATTCTTTAAAAAAAAAAAAAAATATATATATATATATATATACGTTTTATTGATTTCAGAGAGAGGAAGGGAGAGGGAGAGAGAGAAACACCAATGATGAGAGAGAATCATTGATCGGCTGCCTCCTCCATGCCCCCTACTGGGGATCAAGCCCACAACCCAGGCTTGTGCCCTGACTGGGAATCGAACCGTGACCTCCTGGTTCACATAGGTCGATGCTCAACCCCTGAGCCACACTGGCCGGGCTGATGTTGGGTTCTTGAGTCGGAAGGCTGGAACTTCAGGCTGAGTTTCTATGTTGTAGTCTTGAGAACAATTCTGTCTTCGGGAAAACTCACTCTGTGCTCTGAAGGCCTTCAGTGGGTTAGATGAGGCCCATCCATGTTGTAAATCTGCTCGACTCAACATCTACTCACTGAAATGTTACTCTTTGCGGAAGGCTACTGATTTCCTGTGTGTCACATGTTTAAAATACCTTCACAGCAACATGTGGGCTGGTGTGGGCCCAGCACCGGGGTCCCACAGCCCCGTCCCGCTGACATACAGCGTGAACCATCACGGTGAGCTTATCATATGTGCCAAGCGTGCAGGGCTGGCCGGACACCCCGGTGGATGTCCCCCAGGCCATGCCTCACTAGGAAGGAGCTGAGCCATTGGCTTGTCGGCAGAAGGTTTGCAGAGGCCAGAGTGTCCATCTTGATTTCCTTTCTCTTCCTATTACCTTGCCAGGTCCCTGAGGCCATGCAGGAACTTTTTTCTCCCCACTGTGATGGGTGTTGTTGTTATCCTTAGCACGAGGATGCCCTGGCTGTCTCCCAAGGAGAATATCTATCTTCCTCACACACTCCTGTTGCTTGTAATTGGATGCAGAGTCCCTGCTCTTCTCTCCCAGATAGACACTGGAGTGTGACCTGGGATGGTTTAAGTGGCTCAGAGATGAATGAGCCCTGGCATGGCTGATGCTGGTTCTTTCTGGCTGCTCCATGGAGACGTTCGCCTCTAAGAAGATTCCAGAGGCGCTCGTGCCTACCGCCTATCAGAAGTGGGGTGGCCCGAGAATCTCAGGGGGTCCCGGTCTTGCCTCTGCCACTGATGTGCCCGGTGGCCACAGCCCAGTCTTTCCTGATCTCTGGCTTCGAGTTCCCCTGCAGACCTGGCTTGGCATCAAGCTCTAATACTTCTACCTCCTGAGCCATCAGGATGGGTCATTTGTGTCAGACACGCATGCACGTGGGATCTGGCATGAGTCGGTGTGTGTGACCATCTGCTCAAGGACTTACGGGCACAGATGACAGGCTGTCAGACACAATCAACCTGAAATCTGAGTGGAAAAATGAATTCCAGAGCCAAGGGTATCTGGTGTCACACTGTTTTGTATTATCCGTTTGTTCTACTACCTCCCTTCTCTGGTTTAAGAAGTTAGTGCCTGATGCATGCAGAGTGTAGATGGCCAGTGTGGTATTTACACAGCCCGGCCCAGAGATCCTGCCACGCGCATGCTCCGGGGAAGTCAGTGCAAGGCCAGGGTCTCAAGGGTCCCGTCCTTCAGTCCCCACACAGAGATAAACCAAAGAGGTGATGATACCCTTAGTTAAGTTGTGCTTTGGAAAATACCAGATTGGGGAGGATTGGCTTAGTTTATACGTGGTCAAATAAGAAAGCAAGGAAAATCCAGCATGACTAGAAATCACTTAATGTCAACCAAGGAGATGTTGTAGTCAGATTTTGTTTTTCCTAAGAGACAGTAAATAAAAGTAAATTTTTATGTTACCGAACGATACTTGAAAATATTGTTTCCCTGTATTTCAGAGAGATCTATTAGACTCATGTCATATTTCGGGAATAGGCGTAAGTATTTATGATTTATTAATAATGGTATACATATTTAATAAAAATTAAATTACTAAAACAGCATAATGTTCTTACATTGGTTAGTTTTAAGTTATAGCTAGATGTAATAAACTTGCACTCTTCCTGAAAATTTGGCAATGTATGGACTAAACTGGACAATATTATTATTTTTGTACATGATGTTTTCTTTTTTATTTATTTTTATTTATTAAAAATATCTTTATTGTTGAGAGTATTACAGATATCCCTCTTTTTCCCTCCCATTGCCCCCTTCCACCCAGCTCCCGCCCCACCCCAGGCCTTCATCACCCTATTGTCTGTGTCCATAGGTAATGCATATGTGCATCAGGCCTGTAGTATACATATAAGATCTTTGGTTAATCTCTCCACTGCCCCCCGCCCCTCTGAGAATCATCAGTCTGTTCCATGTTTCCATGTCTTTGATTCTATATTATTTATCAGTTTATCTTATTCATTTATTTTGATTTTTAGATTCAATTGTTGATAGATATATATTTATTGCCATTTTATTGTTCATATTTTTGATCTCTTCCCTCTTCCTCCTCTTCCTCCTTCTTCTCCTTAAAGAATACCCTTCAGCATTTCATGTAATACTGGTTTGGTGTTGATGAACTCCTTTAGCTTTTTCTTGTCTGTGAAGCTCCTTATCTGACCTTCAATTCTAAATCAGAGCTTTGCTGGGTAGAGTAATCATGGGTGTAAGTCCTTTCTATTCATCACTTTGGATATTTCTTGCCACTTCCTTCTGGCCTGCATAGTTTCTGTTGAGAAATCAGCTGACAATCGTATGGGTGCTCCCTTTTAGGTAATTAACTGCTTTTCTCTTGCTGCTTTTAAGATTCTCTCTTTTTCTTTAACCATTGGCATTTTAATTATTATGTATTTTGGTGTGGGCCTTTTTGGGTTCCTCCTACTTGGGACTTCTGCGCTTCCTGGACTTGTAAGTCAATTTCTTTCACCAGGAAGGGGAAGTTTTCTGTCATTATTTCTTCAAATAGGTTTTCAATATCTTGCTCTCTCTCTTCTCCTTCTGGCCCCCCATAATGTGAATGTTGGTATGCTTGACGTTGTCCCAGAGACTCCTTACACTGTCTTCATATTTTTGAATTCTTTTTTCTTTTTGCTCTTCTGATTGGGTGTTTTTTGCTTCCTCATATTCCAAATCCTTGATCTGATTCTCAGAATCCTCTACTCTACTGTTGAATCTCTGTAAATTATTCTTTATTTCAGTCAGTGTGTGCTTAATTTCTGACTGGTCTTTTTTATGTCTCTGACATTCTCACTAAGATCCTTGAAAGTCTCACTAAGTCCCTTGAAGTTCTCATTGTCCTTTGAAGCTCACATTAAGATCCTTGAATAATCTTATAACCGTTGTTTTGAACTTTGTATCCAATAGCTTGCTCGCTTCCATTTCTTTCATTTATAACATGTTTCTTTGTCTCCACATTTTGGCTGCTTCCCTATGTTTGTGTCTATGTATTAGATAGAGCTGTTATGTCTCCTGGAATCTGTAGAGTGGCCTTGTGTAGTAGGTGTCCTGTAGGGCCCAGTGGCTCAGCTTCCCAAGTCACCTGAGCTGGACACCCATGGTGTGACTCTGTGTGGGCTGGGGTCTTGTTGTAGTTGAGCCTTGAATGTCATCACTGGGAGGAATTGGATGCCAGGCCAATTGGCTGTGAGAACCAGCTGCATCTACAATGGAAGAGCTGCTGTGCAGGATACACCCCTATGGAGCAGGACTTGCTTCAGTGGGGCTTTGGTGCTCACTGAGTCTGCTCTTTGAGTGTGTCCCTTGTGGATGGGTAGAATTATAATCTGGTATGGTCTGAAGCTATCCACCAGGTGATTAGCTCTGGGACCTTCCTGGAGGTGCAAAGTCAGCCACTGCCTGGGGTCACCTGGCAGGAGCTACAGAAAGATGGCTGCTATTTTTATTGGGTGAAGAAGTGCCTAGGTGAGGCCCAGCTGTGAGGCAAGGTAGGCTGGTGCTAGTGCTGGGTGTTGGGCCTTTTATTGATAGGTTTGGGGCACGCTGACTCCAGCTGCTGCTTGTTTAAGAGATTTTAGCAAACTGTGAAGCCTAAGCCAGGACAGGCCATTCCTATGGAAAAGCAGCTGCAAACAGGTTGGGTGGGGCTGAAAATTGGATGGGATGGGGTCTCAGGGAATCACAAGGGCGGAGCGAACAGTGTGGGAAACGCTGGTGGAAACGCAGATATGGCTGCCAGTCAGCTCTGTGACGGGAGGTCCCAGCACAGAAACAATGATCTCTGCAAGCACCCCTGTCTGGGAGAAAGCCACCCCAAGTTCCTGCCCCAATGCCAATCAGCCCAGTTCCTCCTTGTTTGTCCCCCAAAACCACCACCCGGTGCTGGAGCTCAGAGGAAGCAGAACTGTGTAAGTTCTTGTGACGGCCCTTTAAGAGGAACACCTGGGACTCCAGCAGCTTCTGTGTCACTCAACCACAACCCCCACTGGTTTTTACAGCCTGAAGTTATGGGGACTTCTCTTCCAGCTCTGGACCCTGGGATGGGGGTCTGGTGTGGGTCTGGGATCCCTGCTTCTCACGGGAGGCCTTGGCGATACCCCTCCCGATTCAAGATACGCCACATGTGGGTGTTGGGTCAGCCCGTTCTGTGCCTCTACCCCTCCTACCAGTCTCAATGCGCTTTCTTCTTTACTTCTCTAGCCGTGGGACTTCCATTCAGCCAGGTTTCAGGTGGTTCTGAATGATGGTTGTTCTGTATTTTAGTTGTAATTTTGATGTGGTTGTGGGAGGTGGCGAGTACTGGTGTTTACTTTCGCCGCCATCTTGGTTCTCTTAAATGATGTTTTCTATACTTATTTTGTGTTTGGGAAAATATTTTTAACATTTGACTTTGATATGTTTAGGAAAATATGTTGAACAACCTTGACAGACTTCCTTTGTAAGAGACAGAAATTTCTTGTTTCACTTGGACTTTCAAAGTCAAGTCTGACTCTTAGAAGGTCTTTAAGGGTCAGAGTCAGGAGGAGGGTAGTCACTACCCGGTAGTGGGAGGGTGAGGCATCCTGCAGGAATTACACACCCAGAGCATTATGTTGCAGGCATCCTTTGGCATTTTCTTTCTCTCAGGTATATTTATATTTTTGAGAAGCTATTGTTTCAGTTTAAGGAATCAAGCCTTGTGGACAGATATGATTGTACCTTTGAATCTTCATGCTAACTTATCTCTGAGGCATAGATTGGATCCCTGATCTTTCAAAGTGTCATATAAATAAAAATAAAATGATTGACACAGGTGTGTGTGTGTCTTTTTTACTTTAGCTTGTATTTGCCACAATGCTTGTGATGCTGTGAACCTGGAAATCACCATTCACCCACATTCCCTGCAGGTTGCGTCCCCAGACTGTCTCAAACAAAACCAAAGTTGGGGGGCAGGGAGGGGATGCAGGGCTGTGTGTGTGTGTGTGTGTGTGGGGGGGGGGATCAGGCATGGGATGCCTGGAGGTGAGTAGAGAAGGGAACGTCTTCTAAGGACAAATGACCTGCTCCTCCTTACCCTGCAGCCAGGCCTTGTCCCCTCAGAGGTCCATCCTGCCCCATCTGTCCTTTCCACTTCCCCTCTCACACTCCCCTCCCACCACTCTCTTCCTCCGTCCCATCTGCAGCTCTAGTCTAGAACATTCTAGAACATTCTCACAGCACACCGGCATCCTCTCACGTTCCCGTCAGAGACAACTTTCTAGATGCTCCTCCTTTGCCAGTACCGTCCCCTTCTTTTCCCCCTTAATACTAAAACGTCTCCAAAGACAGCCTTCCCACCAGCACCCAGAGGGGTAGGAGGAGACCAGAGCCCTGTGTCACAGAGGCCACGGAGAGAGAGCAAAAAGAGGGAGAAGGTGGCTAGCAGAGTAAACGTGTCTGACGTTCGTGGAAAAGAGGACCCAAGGCTGCTCAACCCCAGGGGTGTCACGAGGCACTTGGCAAGAGCCCTTTCGGTAGCAAAGGGAGAGGAATCTTGAAGGAAGTGAGTAACGGCATGCACCAAAGGCAAGGGAGTGGAGCCAGTGCCATTTCTCTTCTCTCTTACCCAGTTTGGGTAAAAGTGTGTGTGCAGAGGATGTCAATGGTTGACTGGTTGTGAATGAGAGACAAGAGATCTCGGTGAAGATTGAATTCAGCATTCAATCTCACTCTGGGTGCTGGGAGGTGGGTGGGGAGAGACATTCACATGTACTTGTCCTGGATCTGACAAGAATCACGGGTGAATGACAGAAGACTGGAAGCAATCCAGATGGCCATCAAGATCTTGGCTCCCTTAAACAAAATGGTCCATCCCCACAACGGATCACTCTGGATAAGTGAAAAGGAATGAAGACAGTTTCTCTCTATTGATATGGATTGATGTCCAGGATATATTGTTTGGGGAAAAACACACAGTGCAGACCAATATTTGCTACTTCTAATGTAAATATTCTGACTTGCTGGTATTTTCAAAAAGACTAAAAGACACATAAAAATAATACTAATGTTATCCAAAGGGAAAGGGGTGGAGAGGTTTCCACAAATATAGTATACAGTTTTGTTTTTGAACCATGCAAATGTCTTACATAATTTAACAAATTTAATCAAAGTAAGATTAAAAAGCAATTCCTAAAAATGGAAAGCAATGAACTCTACCCCTATCAAGTGGTAGCAGAAACACACAGAAAAAAAAATTTCCTTGGTGACTTTAAAACTCAATATTTTGACTCTACATCCCTAGGAAAAAAATGTTCTAAGAATCAAAACAAGAGCAAATAAATCTTAAACTCCATTTGGTACTTTTACTGTTGTTAGTGATATTCATATTGTTATTATGGAACTATTATATGCTTATTAATGCAAAGCAAATACATAATTATTGTACTGTATTAGAAAGCAAGATTTCCAGTATAAAACAGATACACGCATAAAATAAAATAAGTTAAGTAAAAACTCTATAACATTAAATTTGAATGGGAAATATCAGAATGGTCTATGGTGTTTTTATCTTTAAAAATATTTCTGAGCTCTGTCCATTACAAAGGCTAAAAAGCAATGACACCCAGATTGTGGCTTCTACTACAATTTCCCCACGAAAGAATCAGAGTTCCTCAAAAAGAATGACTGATTTATGGTCTGAAGCAGAAAATGAGCAAAATGAGGCTCATCTTGCTATGCCAGAAAGCAGCAAAGCTGTGGAAGGGGCAGCACAGCGAGGACCACGGGGTGCTAGAGGGCAGAGAAAGGTCATAGGCCAAGGAATCCAGGTGGCAAATAACTTACTAGAAAAATCTCAATTGGAACCTCACCCAATTAAGGTTGGTAGTGTGTGTTGGGGACCCTTTTGAAATGGTGTCCCTCCAGTTTGGAAGTGGCTGAGGCACGGGAGTGAGCCACGGAAGTACTACTGATATAGTAACAGAGGGCACAGTTGAGTTAGCTCAGTGGTCAGCAAACTCATTAGTCAACAGAGCCAAATATCAACAGTACAACGATTGAAATTTCTTTTGAGAGCCAAATTTTTTAAACTTAAACTTCTTCTAACGCCACTTCTTCAAAATAGACTCGCCCAGGCTGTGGTATTTTGTGGAAGAGCCACACTCAAGGGGCCAAAGAGCCGCATGTGGCTCACGAGCCACAGTTTGCCGACCACTGAGTTAGCTGATTATGAAACAGTGTGTGTGTTTCCTCCAAAGACTCTTGGACTATCACAGCGAGCAGGGGTGTGTATGCAATTGAATATTTTTTCTCTACAGCCTGACACCAAGATATTTTACTTTATTGGAGAATTTTATTGCCATTAAAAAATGGCTTGGGCCCTAGCCGGTTTGGCTCAGTGGATAAAGTGTCGGCCTGCAGACTGAAGGGTCCCAGGTTCGATTCTGGTCAAGGGCACATGTCTGGGTTGCAGGCTTGATCCCCAGTAGGGGATGTGCAGGAGGCAGCCAATTAATGATTCTCTCTCATCATTGATGTTTCTATCTCTCTCTCTCTTCCTTCCTCTCTATAAAAATCAATAAAAAATATCTTTAAAAATGGCTTGGCATCCCTGGCTGGTGTGGCTCAGTTGGTTGGGTCATCGTACCATATACTGAAAGGTGGCGGGTTTGATTCCTGGTCAGGGCACATACCTAGGTTGTAGGTTTGATCCCTGGTTGGGGCACCTATGGAAGGCAACCAATTAATGTTCTCTTTCACATAGATGTTTCTCTCTCTCTCTCTCTCTCTCCTTCTCCCTCTCCTCCTTCCCCTCTCTCTAAAAAATCAATAAGCATATCTTTGGGTGAGGATTAAAAAAAGGCTTGGCAGACTAAAATGAATAGAAGCTAAGCAATATTTGTAGCTTCTGAGAATTATAACGATGGGACAAAATAATATACTGGATTGGGAAGATAAGAACGTATATTAAAAATTCATGTCATCAGCAGTGTAACTGACAGTTGTCCTCACAGGGAGCCAGTGGGAGTGTCAATGTGCTGGCCCATCTCACTGACCCCCTCAGGGCACCAGAAGAGGCAGGTGACTCACAACCCTTTGTTTCACTCAAGGAAATCTTTTCAGTCAGCTTTGATTTACAACCCTCAGTTAAGACCTTTAAAAACAAAATAAACAAAAAGGAGATTTTCTCCCAGCAATGTCATAATGTAATTTACTGACAATAAATGTGTTTGTAGAATGTGGGTATGGCAAAGAGCACACAGTGACCTTGAGTTTGTGTAACTTAGCACCTTGAGTTTGTGTGCGGTGAATGTTTTCCAGAGCACAGGCTCCGTTGGCCAACAACTCTGAGAGGTGGTCAGAGGGGTTCCATCCCCATTTTGGGGAGGACAGATAAGATTCAGGCACCTGTCCCCTCCTCACTTTTCCTAATGCTCCACTTCTTGTCCTGCTTGTCTGTTTACAGATGGTGCTATCAGCAGAGCATGTTAATACCTCAGGATCTTCCAACTCTCGTGGCTTTCCCAGCCTCCCTTGCGATTGGTTTGGGGCCAGAATCATTCTTCATTTCCACTTGTTTCTTATTGATGAGTTCTACCTCCTTTTTCTATGCTGCTGTAGTTCTTATTAAGTTCCGTAATGTTCTCATTAAGTTGCTTGAAGTTCTAAGTTGTTTGAGCACCCTTATAACCATTACTTGGAATTCTTTATCTGACAAATTGCTTGCCTCTATTTCATTTAGTTCCTTTTCTGGCGATTCCTCCTTTTCTTTCATTTGGGGGTGTTTCTTTGTCTCCCCATTTTTGTTGTCCCTTTGTATTTGTTTCTATGTATTAGATCAGATTGCTATGCCTCCCAGACTTGGTGGGTGGTCCTCTGTAGCAGGTGTTTTGTGGGACCCAGGGGTGCAGTCTCTCAGACCTCCTGAGCTGGGTGCTCTAGGAAAGCCCTTTGTTTGAGTTATTTGGGTTCTCCTGTTGTAACTGGGCCTTGAATGTTGTCCCATTCATGGATGGAGTCTCCTCTCAGGCTGGCTGACTATGAGGCTCACCCCCAACCACGACATGTGAGCTGTTGTGAGGATGCTGCCAGAACAGAAGACAACACAACACGACACAACACAACAAAGCAAGAAACAAGAGAAACAAAACAAAACCACGCACAAGACCCCCACAACAACCACAAAAGCAACACCAGAGGAGAGAGAACTGGGAAAGAGAAAAGAGAGCAGGAATGATAGAAGAAAAGAAAGAAATAAGAGGAGGAAAAAAGGAGAAAAAAGGGGGAGGAAAAAGGAATATGAAGAGACAGAGATGAAATAAAGAAACTAAGAACAAAGAATAGGGGAAAGAAAACAGTATAAAAGAAGAAAAATATTTGGAAAAGAAAATAGAGGAGAAAGCAGATACACCCAAAATAAGAAAAGGAAAAAAGATGAAAAAGCAGGAGAAAAAGAAAAAAAAAAGAGTAGGAAAAGGGAAGAGAAAAATTAGATATCTGAAGAAACAATAGAGACTAAAATAATCACAAATCAATAAAGTAGACAGAGAAGGTAAACAAACAAACAAAAAAAAAAGGGAAGAGAAGGAAAAAAGTGTCTCCACAGAGCTCAGTGCCTCCTGGGAGCTCCATTTGGATCCTGCTCCTCTGCCGACACGGCTGTCTGCTCTGTCTGCCAGTCTGAGCTTCCCAGAAGGTGCGTAGGCGCTAACCCCTGTCAGACACTGTCCCGCTTTGGCTCACGGCAATCTGCCTGAAGCGGCAACAGATCCACGGTTTGTGTCTGTCTCCCCAGGACTTGGCTGCACACGGAGGGGCTGAGCTACTACCCCAAAGCTGGTTTGTTAGCAGCTCAGGCCTAGGGCCGGCTCAGTGAGCTTCCCCAGGTTCCCCGGGCTCTGCCTCTGCCCGCCTTCACCTGCCAGCCCCCTGTCAGTCTTAATCCCTTGAAGGTCTGCTTCTGAAAGGACTTGAGGTGGAATGGGGAGTCTAGACCAGCGGTCGGCAAACTCATTAGGCAACAGAGCCAAATACCAACAGCACAACGATTGAAATTTCTTTTGAGAGCCAAATTTTGTAAACTTAAACTTCTTCTAACGCCACTTCTTCAAAATAGACTCGCCCAGGCCGTGGTATTTTGTGGAAGAGCCACACTCAAGGGGCCAAAGAGCTGCATGTGGCTCGCGAGCCGCAGTTTGCCGACCATGGGTCTAGACCTCTGGTTCTGGTTCTCCCATGAGGGGGAGGTGCTGTTTAGATTCCAGGAACGTGGTAGGTGATTTTCCCTGCCCCAGAGTTACTCCCCTGCGCCTGGCCCAGTGGGACGGGCTGGCAGCCTGGAGTTGCTATCAGCTCTCCCGTGGGGGGAAGCACCCGTGCGGGGGGGAAGTTCCCAAGATGGGGGGTGGTGGCCCCAGCCCCAATCCAGTCACTGCCGCTTCCTGAGACTGTCCAAACCAGTGGGCTTGGCCTCCGCTGCCGACTCCTCTGCAAAGGTCAAGACGCGGGGTGTGGCCGGCAGGGCTCCCGAGGGCAGGGCGGGCTGGACCACCTCGGGCGGGGTTTTTCCTTTTCCTGAGCGGTGGCTTCCTGGAGCAGGCAGTGCCTCTCAGGGGGGAAAATGGCCATTTCGGTTTGGGGGGGTGCGACTGAATGAATGCAGGATTCCGGCTGCTGCTTCTCATCTCCCCCCAGTGCTTCCAACCTGGCCTCTCCTTAGGCACCTGGAGTCCGCCCGGCCTCCCTCCACCGAAGCCTCGGGTGAGTAGCTGCAACAAACACCTGTGCTCTGTGTTTAAAAACAACCTTCCTTACCCCCTTTTCACCCCCACCCCCTAAAACAAACCCCACAAAAAACCCCTGAGGCTTTCTGTCAGGCCAGCTCCAGACTCCCTGGCGGCCAGCAGCCCTACCGAAGGGCCTTGATCTTCTCAGGGAAATACCCCTCCCACAGCCAAGAGCCCCCTCTTCTCTCTGGACTGCCACCTGTGGAAGCGGGACCAGCCCGTCTCTCGACCTCGCCCTTCCTACCGGTCTCCAGGTGTTTCTACGTGTTAGGTAGATCCTTTCCTGGTACGTCTCCCCAGCTGGACCTCAGCTGGTTATTCCGAGTGCATGTCCCCAATTTAGTTTTATTTCCAGGCTGGCCCTGGGGGGAGGTGCAAGAGAGGTCTGCCTATTTGTTAATGTGGTGTATCACGTTTATTGATTTGCGGATATTGTACCGGCCTTGCACCCCTGGGATAAATCCCACTTGCTCATGTTGTATAATCTTTTTAATGTGTTGCTGGATCCGATTTGCTAATATATTGTTGAGGATTTTAGCATCTATGTGCATCAGGGATATTGGCCTGTAATTCTCTTTCTGTGTGGCGCCTTTATCTGGTTTTGGAATTAGGCGAATGCTGGTTTCATAGAAACAGCTTGGAAGTGTTCCTTCCTCTAGTCTAGGGTTTTTTTTTGAATAGTTTGGGAACTAACAGGTGTTAGTTGTTCAGTGAATGTTTGGTAAAACTCCCCTGTGAAGCCGTCTGGACCAGGATTTTTGTTTACTGGGAGTTTATTTTATTTTATTTTTTTAAATTTCTGCTTCAATCTCATCAGTAGTTATTGGCCTATTCAGGTTTTCTGATTCTTCCTGGTTGAGTTTTGGAAGAGTGTATTTTTCTAGGAATCTGTCCATTTCGTCCAGGTTGCCCAGCTTGTTGGAACAGAGTTGTTCATAGTATTTTCTTACAATCCTTTGTATTTCTGTGGGGTCAGTTGTTACTTCATCTCTTTTGTTTCTGATTTTATTTATTTGGGTCCTCTCTCTTTGCTTCTTGGTGAGTCTGGCTAAAGGTTCATCAATCTTGTTTATCTTTTCAAAGATCCAGCTCTTGGTTTCATTGATTTTTTTGCATTGTTTTTTTTAGTCTCTATGTCATTTATTTTTGCTCTGATCTTAATTATTTCCTTCCTTCTACTTGCCCTAAGCTTTTATTATTGTTCTCTTTTTAATTCTTTAAGTTGTAGGGTTAGGTAGTTTATTAGAAACTTCCCTTGTTTTTTGAGGTAGGCCTGTACTGCTATGAACTTCCCTCTCAGGACTGCTTTTACTGTGTCCCACAGATTTTGGGTTGTCCTGTGTTCATTCTCATGTTTCCAGAAAGTTTTTGGTTTCTTCCTTGATCTCTTTGGTAACCCATTCATTGTTTAATGACATGCTATTTAGCCTCCATTGAGTGTTTTTACTGTAGTTGATTTTTAATTTCATGCCATTGTGATCTGAGAAGATGCTTGATATGATTTCAGTCTTCTTGAACTTGTAGAGGCTTGTTTTGTGTCCTAACATGTGATCTATCTTTGAGAATGACGCATGTGACTTGAGAAGAATGTGTATTCTGCAGCTTTAGGGTAAAATGTTCTATAAATGTCCATTAAACCCATCTGATCCAGTGTGTCCTTTAGAGTCTCTGTTTCCTTGTTAATTTTTGGTCTAGAAGATCTGTCCAGTGAAGTCAGTGGGGTGTTAAAGTCCTCTCCTATGACTGTATTGCTGTCAATCTCTCCCTTAAACTCCTTCAGAAGTTTTTATGTATTTAGGTGCTCCTATATTGGGTACATATATGTTTACCAGGGTTATATCCTCTTGATGGATCAATCCCTTTAGTATTATGTAGTGACCTCCTGGTGATGGCCTTCATTTTGAAGTCTATTTTGTCAGATATGAGTATTGCTACCCCAGCATTTTTTTGTTTGTTTCCATTTGCATGGAAAATTTCCCCCCATCCCTTCACTCTCATCCTGTGTGAGTCTTCTGTTCTGAGGTGGGTCTCTTGTAGACAGCATATATTTGGGTCATGTTCTTTATTACTGCTACATCATTCTTCATTTCTGACTGGTCAACTTTCATAATTTCTATATCTTTTCTCATGCCGTCGAGTATCCTGGAATAAGGATAAATTTCTTATCTCCATTTCATTTAGCTCTTCTTCTGGAGAATTCTCTTGTTCTTTCATTTGAGGCTTGTTTTTTTTTTTTTTTGTCCCCCTGTTTTGGCTGCCTGTTGAGTTTGTTTCTATGTATTAGGTACCTCTGCTATGACTTCCAGTCTTTTTGGAAGTTCTCTGGTAATGTTAGGTGCTGTTTGTGACTGGCCCTGCGCACCCCGTTTGGAGCCATCAGGAATCCACAGCTTGTGACTCGTCTGCTGGGGCTGGATGCCTTTGGAAAGGACTAAGATGTGTATCAAGGTCTGCTTCTCCTAGTCCCAGGTCCAGAAGCAGATAAGGCAAAGACTCAAAGCCTCCAGAGATCTGCCTCTGCCTGCAGGCTGGTTGTTATTCTGAGCCTCTGAATGAGCCTCAGGCTATAGACCACAGCAAGGCAGCGTCTCCACGGGTGGGGCAGAGGTTTTCCAAAAGCTGCCTGGATGGTCAAGTTCTGCCCCGGAAAGAGTTCTGCCGTGTGGGGGAATGACCCAGCACAGGAAACTGAACCCCGCCTTCTGAGCTCCCACCCCAGAGCCCTCAACCCTGGACTCTCCTCAGACAGCTCCAGTCCACTCTGCCCTCCCTCTGCTGGAGCCCCAGGTGAGTGGCTGCACATGAAATTTTGTGCGTTCGCCCTTTAAGAGGGTGCCTGCATTTCCAGCCATCTCTCCCTGGCAGACAGCAACCCTGCTGCTTTTCACAGCCGGATGTTACGTGGGCACCTTTCTCAGTTCTGGTGCTCTGGGCTGGGGAGCCCAGCTTGGGGTGCAGACCCCAGAGTTCTCAGTGGGAACCCCCCACAGCTGAGATCATCCCTCCAGAACTTCAGCTGCTGTCTGTGGGCGCCTGGCCAGCCCTCTTGCGCCTTGGGACTGCCTACTAGTCTCTATGCCGCCTCCACTTTCCATCCTCCGTTATCAGGGTTCTCTCCAGCGAGTCTCCAGTTGATTATGTAGAATGGTTTTTCTATATTTTAGTTGTGACTCCAATTTGGCCCTGGGAGAGTGTCAGTGTAGCTTTCACTTAATCGGCTGCCATTTTGGAACCCCACCGAGTCCTTTTTAAATAAATGCAAGGGATCATAAAAAGCCAAGCATCTGTCATCCTTCGTGGTCAATTATGGGATGCCCTTTTCTTAAGATCGAGTAAAAGGCAACCATATCCTTTCTCACCACTTCAATTCCACAAACTGCTGAGGTGCAACGTTCCAGTCTGGATGGTGACCCACAAGAGCAGGCGTCCTCAAACTACGGCCCGTGGGCCACATGCGGCCCGCCGAGGACATTTATCCGGCCCGCCGGGTGCCGCTGCCTGTCCTGCTTAGCAGCCGACTCGTCCTGGGCCCGCAGTGCGCATAGGAATTTGTTCATAGTTTTTTTTTTTTAAACTATAGTCCAGTCCTCCAACGGTCTGAGGGACAGTGAACTGGCCCCCTGTTTAAAAAGTTTGAGGACCGCCAAAACCGGTTTGGCTCAGTGGAGGAGCGTCGGCCTGCGGACTGAAGGGTCCCAGGTTCGATTCCGGTCAGGGGCATGTAACTTGGTTGCGGGCACATCCCCAGTAGGAGGTGTGCAAGAGGCAGCTGATCGATGTTTCTCTCCTCTCTCATCGATGTTTCTGACTATCTATCACTCTTCCTTCCTCTCTGTAAAAAATCAATAAAGTATATTTAAAAAAAAAAAAAAAAAAGTTTGAGGACCCCTGCACAAGAGGAAACCACCCAGGGAATATGCTCCGAGGTAGGAAAACTTGAACTGTGGTTGACAAGTTGACGGAGGCTCAGTGTGGACAACACTGGAAGCTGAAAGTTCCCGGCCAAACAGTGATAAGTGGTCTCACACAATATTGTCTGTGGTTACAATTTTTCCCCATTAAAGTTCCTCCTACTCCATCGGAATGAATATCTATCCACTTTCCCTTTGCTTGGTTTATATATGTAGCGATCACTAATTCTTCTCTCCCCATTCTACTGCTAGTCAGTTCTGTTTGTCACGTGGCCAAAGGTAGTGCGTCAATCTTCTGATGTAACTTCCAGTGGAGCCCCCTCTCTCGAGATCCTCAGGCCCTGGCCACCCCCAGGCTCGCTGCCCCGTGGGCATCCTGGGTCTCATGCCTGGAATTGGTGTCTTTTAGCCTCTTGTGTGGGCGGAACACACCCTTTTGCATTTACAGAGAAAGGAAGATGTGTGATCTCTGGCTTGTGTGCTGTTGTTGCTTTGGTATCTTCTTAGTTGGCCCACACTGGGGTTGATAGCTTGATTGGATTTGGAAATGGCGTTGAGAATAGTTTTCTTTCCAGTCCCTCTCTGGAAGCATCCCCTGGGAACTGGGGAGAGTGGTTGGCCTTGCAGAGAAGCACTGGGGGTTAGGGATGGTATTGGGCGGGGGGCGGGGGGGGATCCCTTGTTCACTATGCAACTTTTTGTGCTGTTTGATTTTTAAAAATTATGTGTAGACACTGTTTTATAGAGTGATGTGGTACCTACGTACGATGGACTACTACTCAGCTATACGAAGATTGTCATTTGTGACAACATGGATGGATTTTGAGAGTATTAAGAGTATTATGCTAAGTGAAATAAGTCAGATGGAAAAGGACAAGAACTGTATGATTTCACTCATATGTGCAACAAATGAACAAACAAAGCAAACAAACAAATAAACCAGATCATCGATACAGACAACAGAATGATGGGTGCCAGAGGGTTAGGGGAAAGATGAAGAGGGTAAAAGGGGTCAAATACAAAGTGACAGAAGGGGACTAGACTTCGGGTGGTGAACACACAATAATGTATACAGATGTCAGATTATAATGTTGTACACCTGAAACTTATATAACGCCATTAAACCATGTTACCCCAATACATTTAATACAAATTTAAAAAAATAAAGGAAAGACATTAGAAAACACGGCAAATACAAAGAACTTAAATTATCCCTCAATTTATCATTCATTACATTATATTTACCATTGTTTGAGCCATGTGAGCAATATATTCAGTGCAATGCAATGATTTTAAGGGAGCTTTCGCTAGACTATGCCCATGTGTAAACCCAGATATAATGACCATAATTGCATGATATAATGTTATCTCAGATATTAAAAAAAAACACTAATGAAGATTGGAAAATTTTAGGGAAAGGGTGTACAGCAAGACAAATTTTGGCCACCAGAGGTTGAATTACACTGGTTTCAGTCTTCCCACATGGCTCAGGGCTGGCCCACTTCCTTTGTTGTCTTTTTCATGCACCCAAACTACGAGGAGGAACTCCCTTCACCAAGGAGACATTTAAAACTAGAACGTTAAAAAGGCTGGCCAAAACGTCCCCGTTAGTACACAGCAGAGCTCAGACGCAGATGCAGGACTAACTCCAAAGCCTATACTCTCTCACCTGGTGCGTCTGCCTTGGAGAAGCTCACAGTCCAAACCATCAGAGACCAGAGGGAGCGCAGCCACCTCAGGGTGATGCTGGCCTAGAACCAGGGAGGCATCGGGTGTCTCAGCAGATGGCGGCTCTGGTGGATGACACTTGAATCTCCCAGAATCTCCTCTTATTCAAGATGCTGAGACCCAGGGGAATGAAATGCCACCCTGGGAGGCGGGAGGAGGGAATTCACCCCTGGTTGAAGTAGTTTTACCCAGATGTAACCGAGGTGACCCTAAATTATCAATGACTGTTCTTCGAGGAGGGGTCGGGGAGAGCTTGAGATAGAAATGAAATTCAGACATAACAAACCAATAAAAATAAGGAACGATACCTCTGCGGCTCACCTAAGCTTTGTGGATTGAGACACTGGCGCTTTGAGGGCTCTAGCTAAATGCCAGGCTCTGTGCTGGATAATTTATACTGATTAGACCATTTAATAATAACAGCCGAATGGGTTGTCGACGATGATTGTTTGAGACGCGCTCAACTAGTAAATGGGGGAATCAGGTGTATGGGGATTTCTAAGGTTCACTTCCCTTTATTTTGAATGATGAAGAAACAAAAAGTAGAGTCAGATACGCATCAAACTATTTTAGTTTATTCACTGGCTGCTGTGGTTGAGAGAATGTGTTTTGGGCCTGACGCTGAACTTCCATCTTCATGCTCCTTCATTCATTACTTCTTCAAAGTCTAGACTTCATCCACCTCTCCAAAGTCTAGACCTTGCCACAGGTTAGGATCCCCAGGAGATCCCTGAGATGGAGATTTCTGTGCAGGTGGTGACTGGGGGTGGGGGGGAGGTGGGCGGTGATAGGAAGCTGACTCATCTATGAACTTAACCTAGCCTTTTAGCTCCTCTTTGGCAGGTAATAAGGGGCAATTCTCACCCATGTGGCCACAGGAGTGAACTGAAGGAGAAATGCTGATATACTAGTAACAGAGGTCAATGACCTGAGGGTAGGCTACTCACGTGGACATTCTGGTCCTGTGGTGCCTCCTTGGTAGATTCCACTTCTGTTGTGAGAGTTATTTGCTGATTGCTTGCCTGACTTTATGAGTTTACAGGTCTGGACAAGACCCAGGCCATGATGGGCGGTTACAGCTGCATGGTCATTTGGTGTCCATGGTCAGAGACTCGGTCTCTATCAGGACCCAGGGCCAGACAAACACTGTATTTCAGGCAGTATATACATTTCTCAGCTGCCGTTGGCATGCTCTTGCTCTAGAACCCCAGGGGTCGGCACTGGGCCTCTCCTGCTGGTGCTTGTCCCAGTGGCTCCTGGTGTAATTCCCACCGCAGATGCATGGAGGTCTACCAGCCAGTGCGGGCCAAGCAACCGGCCCACGGCCCCACAGCCTGACCTACTGCAGCGCCCTTTCCTCTCTGGGCCTCACTGAGAGGTGGCACCTGCCGTGTCACACAGCAGATGTGGTGAGCAATGGCCCCAAGTTTGGAATGTGCTACCTCCAGAACCCGGAGTGGTCCCCCAGGCCTGTGCCTCCTTCTCAGAGGCAGGAGGCATAAGATGCACTAATTCGTCAGACCGTTGGGCCCTTACAAATGTATTGATGCCCTGGATCCCCATAGCTTTTGTCTCCCACCTTCTGAGCACATATGTCTTACAAAGACCTCCAACATACTTGCCACTTTTGTCCATTCACTCTGCTTAACGTGCCCTCTATATAGCTCGTAGTCCAATGTGATGTTCTGAGCAACATCCAGATGGTCCAGGTCTTCTCAGATTATATTATAACAGAGGGCAGGAGAACTAATATAGCCCTGGGAAGAGTATAAATAAATACCGGTATCCACCCCATCTACACTAATAAAAGAGAAACATGCAAATTAACCATCACTCTGCTACGCCCACCAGCCAATCAGAGTGAGTATGCAAATTAACCCAACAAAGATGGTGGTTAATGTACATATGCAGGCCAAGGGAAGACTGAAGACAGTACACAAGGAAGAGGGAAAGAAAGCAGAAAGCGGAAAGGGCAGGGCGGAGGTGGGAGGGAAAGTGCAGGAGGGAAAGCGTGGGGCAGTGGCGGCGGGAGGGAAGCCTGCCTCGGTGGCCGTAGGGAAAGTGCGGGAGGGAAAGTGTGGGGTGTGGGGTGGGGGCGGCGGCAGTGGCGGGAGGGAAGCCTGCCGCAGGTTTCGCTCCCTTTTCTGCTTCGCTCAGGCTGCAGGAAGCCTTATTCTTGCAGGAATAGGCCCGAGGAAGCCCTATTCTTGCAGGAATCTTCCTGCAACAGGCCTCTAGTATATAATATATAATAATAAAAACATAATATGCTAATTAGACCTGACATCCTTCCAGATGACCTTCTGGATGAAGCTGGGGCTGTGAGGGAAGCCCGGATTCCAGATGCTAGAGGGAAGCTTGTGCTGGCAGCCGGGGGAAGGAAGGCCTACTCTTGCACGAATTTGGTGCATCGGGCCTCTAGTTTATCAGAAGGACAAACTGCTTCTGATCCCCCTTCCTGATAAAGATGGACAATCATGCATCCATCAAACCAGTGGCCGCGTGCCATATCTGGGCTAATCGGCTCTGGAAAAGAGACCGCCTCTGCCACAACAGCTGTATTCGGGGCTACTGCCTGGTTGAGTTTGCAGGAGTTCACTGTTCCCTTCCAAAACCGCTATGAATTGGAAGGGGCCCTGTTAGTGAATGAAATGGGGGAGGTGATGGAATCTACCGTCCCCCTCAGTGGCCTTTAAAGGCCTGTCCTTTCTCTTAGGAAACTTTTTTTTGTAATTTATTGTCTAGACTGGAATTCAATTTCATGTTTCACTTGGCCTTCCCTCCCTGATGGTTCTAGCCACAGGCCCAGGAACCCAGGTGTGATGGACCAGTGTCCTGGGGCTGCCACACACAGAACCACAGCTGGGGCCTACACAACAGAAATCTATGGTCTCAGTCCTGGAGGCCGGAAGTCCATGATCAAGGTGTCAGGAGGGCTGGTTCCTCCTGAGGCTGTGAGGGAGAATCTGTCCCATCCTCTCCCCCAGCTCCTGCTGGTTGCTGGCCGTCTCAGGGTTCCTTGGCAGTAGAAGCATCACCCCATCTCTGCCTTCATCGTCACATGGCATTCTCCATGTGTGTCCCGGTGTCCACATTTCTCTCTCTTTTTTTTTATAAGGACAACAGTCCTATTAAATTAGGGCCCATCCCAGTGACCCCATTCTAACTAATTCCATTTGCAGCACCCCATTGCCAAACAAGGTCACATTCTGAGACACTGGGGATTGGGACTTCAACATAAGAATTTTGAAGGAAACACAGTTCAACCGATACATGTGGGCTTTGTCATCCACCACGTCCGTCTGTTCCAGTTACACCTGGAGGACAGGGACGTGACCACGGGGAGAGTGTGGACCTGCTGGACCGGGGCCACGCCTGCCTTTGATATCTACCCCCAGCCTGTCCTCGCTCCAACATGAGCACCTGATGGCGCTTGGATGCCTGGTATCAACACCGGCAGGTGTCCCCTTTCCTCCCTGTGCAGCCACCCACTGAGTGGCTGGGCGTCCCTGTGGGGAATGACCGGGAATCATTACCAGGCACATTTGCTATCGTGTTGAGGTTCTTTCTACTGAGAGCACAGTTTCCCCTTCAGTCAGTGGCTCCAGCCTGAGAACTGGCTCAGGTGCAGAAACTGGGCCTCCAGGGGGGACAGAGGCAGGACAGGCCCGGGGACCAAGCAACAGAAAGGTGCTGGGAGCAGAGGCCTCACCAACCCGAGCCCGGGAGGTGGAGTGGCCTCTCAAGGGTGTCCTGAATTGAGGCCTGGGCTGGGCCTTTGTCTCACCTTGGGGCCATTGGGTGTGGCTGCCCTCGGGAGGGGAGTGAGGCAGCTCCCTTTGGCCGAGGGCCACTCCAGGGAAGATGCTAGACTGCGAGTCACACAGGCAACACTCCTGGTGGCTGGGGCCCCTGGGGACCACTTCAGCCTCCACAGTGGGCCTCCTTGGAGAGGGCATGTGTACAGTGCAGCTCAGATCCCAACCAACCTCGGAAAGGAGCCTGTCCTGCCTGTGTCCTGACAGTCCCAAAGCCCAGACCTACTTCCCAGGAAAGAGTTCAAGGTCCCAGCCCGAGCCCCGGTCCAGGTGCGCTTCCCCCGGAGGACAGGAATGTGCAGACCGCACAGATGTCCTGGGTCGAGGCCAACCCACAGAGTGTGTGTGTGAGGGGGCAGGGCCCCGCCGGTGCCTCTCCCCCAGGGCTCTGCCTAGATCTCTGACCTCTCGGGGGCAGGACTGTGAGAGGTGCAGGGAGAGAGCGCCCCCCCCCCCCCGCCCCCGCCCCCACCCAGTGGAGCATTTCCCCAGAGGCCAGCAGCGTGCACTCCAGAGCAGGCAGGTCTCAGCCAGAGCCAGTCCCCTCGGTTCCGCCCAGCTGTGCTGTGGGTTTGGTTATCCAGCATCCATCCTACTTCTTCTTTTGTTAAAATTCTTTATTGTTTAAATTCTTAAAAACAGGGATTCTCCTGGAAAAGGGCTTCTCCCCGTGTGTGTGTCTGGGGAGTCAAGCTGTCCGCCAGCTCCAGGCAGAGGCAGGCACAGGACACACAGACGCTCCCTGAAACTTTAACCTTGAGGGGCGTCGTCCACGGAGGGAAAAGGTGGCGGGGGCACGTTCATGCCACAGGTAGGGCCTGAGTCAAGGAGGAGAAGCCCTGCTGTGTAGACACCAGGGTCTGGTCCTGCTTCCAAACCCAGTTCTCAGTTCCGTCGTTCTTGGAGCTGCCCTGCATCCCCCCACATTTTGCTGGTGACCCCGGGGGAGGTGCTGTTTGCAGCCAAAGGACCTGAATTGGTCTGATGCGATGCAGCTGAGGTCTGGCCTCGAGGTGTGGGCTCCAACCAGGGCTCCGGGCACAGAACCTGAGCGAGCCAGCCGGTCCCTGAGCAGCATGTGGGCTGGCCGAGCCCGTTCTGAGCTGCGTTGCTGTCCTGGCTCCAGACCTGTGGTTGAGGACTTCCTGCTGAGAGGGGGGTGGGTGGGGTGAGGCAACTTTTCTTAAAAGGGACAGATTCAGATGGAGGAAGGAGTCCTTATGCCTAAATAATCCTTTCTTATGAAACTTCCTGTTTTGGTGATAAATCTACATTTTCCTTTTCCTTTGTAAAAAAATCTTGATTGGAATTTTCCTATTTCTTATAAAGATTGTGCTTTGGAGTCACTACCAGGGAGCATCAATGTTGACCACAGACCCTTAAAGTGGGTCTCCCGTCTCCTTTCCGTTTCTCAGCCGCCCCTGGGACGTGATTGCGGATAATCCTGTAATGCTGGAGTTTTATTATGGCCACAACTTCATTTTGTACCAAACAATGCACACATTTGGTTAGCATGGGAAATTTTCTTTTTTGTTAAATTTCTTTCTTTCTTTCTTTTTCTTTTGAGAAACATCAACTTTTTGTTCCACTTGTTTATGCATTCATTGGTTGATTATTGTATGTGCCCTGGCTGGGGCTTGAACCCGTCATCTTGCTGTATGAGGACAATGCTCTAACCACCTGAGCAACCCGGCCAGGGTTAAGTTTCAACAAGCAAATGGGACTCAGTGTTTGAAATGCTTCTTTTCTTCTTCTGTTTTGCTGACGGACATTTTTTTGAAGTGCTTTCTTATTTTTTTTGGTGTGTCTTATTCAGGGAACTGAAAAATAAATGATTTAGTGTTTTTCTTGGTGCATTGGCCTGGAAAAATATTTTTATCTTTGACCAGTTTGTTGCTTGGTGAATGCTATTTCCTGGACACTGGGTCTTAAAACCTCCCTTGAATGTGCTTTTTTTCTTCACTAGAAGGGGAAAATAAAACCCTTTATTTTCATATTGAGGGTGGGATCAGCAAAAACGGAGCTGGCAAAAATTTTAGCTTTTTATTCCAGCTGACCCCTTTTCCTCAAGAAGAGCATGTCATTCTCTCTTTTAAGACCTACAGTTGATGATTCCTGGTAAAGGCCTCTTTTTAAATGTAAATAATTATGTGCTTTTCTTTTTAACTGGGTTACATTATTCCAACTTCCATAAAGTTCTGTCTAAGCTGCTGGAGGTCCATATATTGACCTTTTTAATAAACTAGTCCATTCATGGATTCATTCATTCTCCATGGAGCACTTACCTATGGCTACTTTTGTTCTACATCAGTGGTTCTCAACCATTCTAATGCCGCGACCCTTTAATACAGTTCCTCATGTTGTGGTGACCCCCAACCATAGAATTTGTAGAGTATAAACAATGTTCTGGCTAATTTTAGCCTGAATTATGAAAGTAGGAAAATAATTTTATTCAAGAAGAAAATATGGCTGAAGAATAATCACTCATAGATTTTATAATTAGTATGATTAATTATCTTTTTTGTGTGTTCCAGTTTTAGGGTGAGCATTCGTAGAATTACTGACTCATCCAATATCACAGAATAAGATGAAGTGCATGTGTGTGTGTGTGTGTGTGTGGTCTGTGGGGAGGGAACCAACTTCAGCACGTTATTAAAATAAAATTTTATGTGCAATTCTTTCTTACTCAGTTTATTGCCCTGCAGTGCCATCTGGTGGTTGATAAGAAGGAAACCATTTCAATTGTCACTCAGATAATTGGAATAGAAACGTTTCACCCTGTACCTGGGATGAAAATGTCGTGTATTACCCAAACTTCAATAGTTTGGGTGTAAAAAGGAAACCTATGAAGGACTTCCCAGAGCAACAGGCATAAAGTTAGACTGTCAAAGAAAGGCAAACCTACACTGGATACAAGAGTAATAATTAGCCAAAACCGGTTTGGCTCAGTGGATAGAGCGTCGGCCTGCGGACTAAAGGGTCCCGGGTTCGATTCTGGTCAAGGGCATGTACCTTGGTTGTGGGCACATCCCCAGTGGGAGGTGTGCAGGAGGCAGCTGATCGATGTTTCTCTCTCATCGATGTTTCTAGCTCTCTATCCCTCTTCCTTCCTCTCTGTAAAATATCAACAAAATATATTAAAAAAAAAAGAGTAATAATTATACTGAGCATTTATATGATGCACCAATGCTTTCCATATGTTATTTCATAAAATCAACACAGTACAGAAGTGAAAGGTACATGTAATATTATCCTCATTTTATTGGTGAAGACCTGGGGCATGAAAGTTTTCCAGGTAAAATATAGGCGTTCGGTTAATTTCAGACAATCAACACATATTTTTTCAGGATGTCCCGGATATTCACATAAGCAATGAATAATTTGTAGCAGAAGTAGATCCCATGCGGTAGTTGAGACATATTTATACTCGTTGGTCTGTTTTTGTTTGTTTCCTTCCCCCTAAGTCTGGCAACCCTCGCTCGGAGTGGTGAGGTGCAATCACGTAGACAGTAAGGACAGAGCCGGCATGGACACCAGCTCTCGCTGCAGGCTGAGCGTGGGGACCACGGTCCACTCCTGACGAGGCGCACCTTCGGGTGGGGAGGCAGGAGCCGAGCTATTGAACTGTGCTTCTGCTTTCCACGGTATCTGGCGTGGACTGTGTGGCTCGTGGAAGTATGGACTGTCATTATGAACAGCACGTTTATTTCAAGTGAGTGAACTTCACAGAATTTTAGGGCAGGAAGTGCACTTGGGCAAACAGGCAGAACAGAACCCAGGCCTGGAAGGCGCTGGAAGGTGCTGGAAGGTGCGAGAAGATTTTCCCATGGTAAAGCAGAAATGCCAGCCTGGAACCTGGGGTGCCGTGCAGTGGGTGTAATGCCTGGAGTGGCAACACGATGTGAGCATGGGGAGCACCTGGGGACTCCTAAGGGGACTCCATGCTCACCTCCCAACCGGCAATGAAACCGGGTGGCGCAGACGAGGGCGCACCCTGAGGCCCTCTGGCCAGGGACCAGTCTGTGGCAGCCTGGCCTCGGCAGACTGGCAGCCCGTCTGTGGCTGTGAGCTGGGCCTGAGTTGGGGCCCCACTTGTAAGACCAAGTTTGGCTGGTTGCCAGCGCCAGAAATGCAGGGAGCATGATTTTAACACAAAGGAGCAGTGTATTAGAAGGACGCTAGGTGACTCCCAGACGTCACGGACGGAGCTGGGTCTCAGGCACAGCCAGAGCCCCACACCTGCCCCCCTCGCTGCCCCCCATGCCTCCCGCCCCCCTGTGTGCTGCCCTTCTGTGCACATGCCACCAGGCCATCGGCATGTCACGCTTCCAGCCCTGAACGAAGACTGACGTGTCCTTGGGTCTCACGTCGGGGAATTCTCACCACCCCCTCCCAGTCTGCGTCCACCTCTGGGCCAGCCCGCTGTGGCCTGATGAGCAAGGTGGTGAGAAGCAATGGCCGGTCCACAGCAGCCCACGGAGGCGGGTGAGGGCAGCTCCTGGGGAGAGAGGTGCGGGGCCCCACCAATGCGCATGTCCCCTAGGGCCAGCCCTGTGGTTCTCACTGTGGCTTGTCAGCGGGCGGATGGAAGCCTCTTGTTGTGTGGCTTCTGACGGGCTTGTCTCCAGGGTCCTCTGACTCTGCAGGGGCCCGTGGGTGATGGCCCTTCACCTGGCTGGTCCCTGAGGAAGCCACAGGTTTCCCACGGGACCCGCCTGGCCACTAGGTGGCGACAGACCTCAGAGGATGGGCTGGGTCATTTGGGTGTCCCATGCTCTGGGACATCAGAGCCCCGAGTCCCGCAGAGGGCCACCCAGGGGGACTGGAACCTCAGGCATGTCCCCAGGCAGGAATGCAGCAGACACTTGAAGGCTGCAGGGTGGGGCCCCTGCAGGAGCTGACTGGAGGGGGGCGGGGGGCAGGAAGCCTGCAGGGCTGGTGGGAGGGCGCTCCTTGGGGCTCTGCCGTATGGGGAGGTGGCAGCGTGGTTCCGAGGCCAAGACCCAGGCTCTCACTGTGGGGGAGACATCCTGGGGAAACAGTCTCCAAGGAAACCCGTTTCTGGGTGAATTAATGATAACGTAGCTGTCTCCTCACTGAACATGGGCGGGAGGACCGGGGGTGGGGGCCCCGATTCTGTGCCAGGCGCCGGTGTCATCCGGTGACAGCGCTGATGGTGTCACACAGACCAGAGGCTGAGGGCTGCCGGAGCTGCCAGGAGCACACGGCGTTTTAGGGGCTTCCAGAACCGGAACACGGTGCTCACCTGGACTGTGGGCTCCAGATGGGGAGTGGGAGGCAGCAGAAAGGCAGGCCTGGGCTCCCGGTGCTGCGAGGCCATAGGGTCCCTCCTCCCTTCTCCCCTTTCCCCCTCCTCCTCCTCACTCCTGTGACGACCCCCCAGCTCCCGGGCTGTCACCTCTTCCTCAGGTGGCACCAGAGACTAACTAGAGTCCTGCGGTTAAATCCTAAGTTCCCGGGGAATGGCTCTGGTCGCCCATCTAGGTCCGGTCCCTGCTGCCAGCTGCCGTTCTGGGCAGAGGGCCGGCCACTAGGGTTAGAGATGGCGGCCAGGGGTCAGGAAGGACGTGGATTTGGGATGCCCCTCTGTGGGGTGGAGAGCAGGTTTCATAAGGAGCGTGTGGTCCAGGAGATGCCTCAAAACGCACGTTCCGGAAGTTGGTGGCTCAAGCTCAGGCCCAGTGTGAGCTCCTCCTTCTGCCCCCTGACGCCTTTCCTTCAAAGGGAGGACATTACACAAAAGCACAGATACCAGGAGGCAGGGGGTCCTGGGAGTTCAGAGAGGTGAAGCCACTTGCCCAAGGACACACAGCAGGCTTTTGGTGTCTCTTCTCTGCTCCTTGGAATCACCTCCCAGGTAAACTCCTTGTCACGATTCCTTTATCCCAGGCTCCTCCTCTTGAGAAACCCAGGCTAAGCAGCCACACGGTAGATCTTAGCACAGGGGTGGGCAAACTTTTTGACTCCAGGGCCACAATGGGTTCTTAAACTGGACCGGAGGGCCGGAACAAAAGCATGGATGGAGTGTTTGTGTGAACTAATATAAATTCAAAGTAAACATCATTACATAAAAGGGTACGGTCTTTTTTTTTTTTAATTTCAATAATTTTATTCATTTCAAACATTTTAACAAGAAGAATGTAAACACTAATTATTATAATTTGAAACTTCAAAAAAATGGAGGAATCATAGACAATAACATACCTTATATTGAAGATGGCAAAGGCAAAATAAAATTGCCTAACAAAGGAAAGGTACAAAAGCCTTTCAAATTAAACTTAAATATAATAAAATCATTTAAAACTAAAACAAATAGAAAAGAACAAAATGTGTAAACAGTAAATTAAACATTTTCTTTAGTGCAACTTCCAAATTATGCCCGGGACGTAGATGTAGATGGCAATGTAGACTGGGTTGAAAGGTTTTTGGTCTTTAAAACATCCACTTCAGTGGGAACAGTGTTGTTGGTCTCCTTTTTAGCTAATGCTCTGATACTGTGCTCTCCAGGGGCGTGTCTCCCTACATCACCAGGATAACATGTCTGTCTACGCATTCCCAGGGTGATGTCGGGGGACGCGTCTGCGGGCATTACAAGGAGCCTCTGGAAGACTGAGAGGTTGTTCCTTCTACTGAATGGGGATATAAATCCGCCCACTCAGAAGAAGGAGCTGCGGCCGTGTTTCCCGACGTTGCCATGTTAACACTGCTGCTGGTGAAGGAGCGGAGGGGAGAGCAAGAGAACCCTCCGCTCTTTCGGCTCCGCGGGCCGGATAGAACAGCCGAACGGGCCGGATCCGGCCCGCGGGCCGTAGTTTGCCCATGGCTGTCTTAGCATCTCTGTTGTACAGAAGAGAAACCCAGTGGGTAGAGGTTAAGGAACACACCGTTTGTGATCCCCGAGCCACGTCCTTTCTAACTCCCTGGGACCCAGACTTTGCCCAGGAAATCTTGCATTTCCCTGATGGCATCTAGCTTTTATCCATGAATCCAAATGTGTTAGTTAGTTAGTGTTAGCTGCTACAGAGATCAAAACAACAGCGGCTTAAACAAAGGAGACATTTATTTCCCTCTGCAAGAGCCTAGATGTGGGCTCGCCCTCTTTGGAGAAGCTTCTAGGGCTCGATTGCTCCTGTCTTTCTCCTTGCTCTGCCACCTCTGGGTGTGCTTTACCCAGAGATGAGCCATTCCCACCTCCACTCGCCAGCCGGCAGGAAGGTGGCAGGGGCTCGGGGGTGGGGGCAGAGGAGAATACTGCTCTTTAAGGGCAGAATCTATTCATGCTGCCCTCACCACAATTTGCCTCACGGCCATGCCTAGCTTCGGGGTTGAGGGGAGGGCGGGGAGATGCCGTCTGCATTGGTGCCCAGCTAAAGAGTAGGATTCTGTGGCCACAGAAGATGGGAAAATGGATATTGGGGGATGCCAGCAGCTGTTCATGGGCACTGTTTGCACGGGGCACTGTATCAAGCTTTGCTGGGAATAGAAAGACAGACACGTGGTCGCCTTAGAATTCAGATGAGGGGGACCCCAAAGGTAAAGTTTCCTTCACAGGTAGAACTCTCCAATGTGGTCCATGGAACAACTAGGGTACAGTAATGGGGGTGTGTGGATACCCCAGTATTGCCAGCCAGCAGGTTTTGGCCTGAAAAATCCACAAAATAAATACTTAAACGGAAGGGGGACGAGAAGGTAATATTAAGCCAGCGCAGGGCTTGAAATGCAGATCTCCGTGGCATACGATAAAAAACCCGGAGAACCCACTGACTGACTTCAGTTTTGAAGGAGACACGCCAGGTGAATGCAGGCAGGGTGGGGACACGAGAGACACTGGACCGGCAAAAGCTAACTGGGCAGCTGCATTCTCAGTGATGAGACGAGGCCAGCAAGCACTGGTGTCTTAGCGTCTGGGGCTGTGGAACGAAGGACCACCCCAAGTGGCTTAGAAAGGGCACCGTCTCACAGTCCTGGGGCCAGAGGCGAGGCGTCAGGGCGTCACAGGGCACGTGCCCTCTGAGGCCTGCAGGAGAGGGTGCGTCCTGCCTCGTCCAGCTCCTGGTGGCCCCAGACGGTCCCTGGCTGATGGCCTGATTTCAGTCTCTGCCTCCGTCTTCATGCGGCCTCCCCCGCGGTCTTTCCCCCTTGTCTTCCTCTATGCCTGTGGCTAGGTCCGAATTCCTCCTTTTTAAAACAAAATTTATTTTTATTGATTTCAGAGAGGAAGGGAGAGGGAGGCAGAGACAGAAACATCAGTGATGAAAGAGAATCATCGATTGGCTGCCTTTGGCACGTTCCCCCTACTGGGAATTGAGCCCACAACCTGGGCATGACCCCTGCCTGGGAATCGAACCGTGACCTCCTGGTTCATAGGTTGATGCTCAACCACCGAGCCACACCGGCTGGGCCAAATTCCTCCTTTTTGTAAGGCCCCCAGTCCTATTGGATTAGCGCCCACCCTAATGACAGCATTTCAACTGGACTTCTCTGTGAAGACCTATCTCCATACAAGGTCACATGCGGAGTCCTGAGGGGGTGGACCCCAGCATACCTTTTTGGGGAGATACAGTTCAACCCAGAAGGGTTTGCTTGATGGATGTTCGTCTCTGAAGTCAAAGCAAATTGCACTCGCATCCTAGAAGCAAGCAAGGCGCCCTGCTGGGGCCGACACTGACATCCGAGCTGCGTCTGCAGGCAGCTGAGCCCTGATTGCCAAAAAAGGGCCGTGCAGGCGCTTCTCAGCGCGCACCTGCGCTCCGTCAAGCCGTGTGACATGCCTACACGAGAATTCTGCAGTAAAAATAGACGAGAAGAAATTAGATGGCGATGTTCCAACGGCACTTTATGCTTGTCTGTGCTTTGGAATTCATTTTCAGGAGACTTTTTATTGTCTTTTATAATCCAAGTTCCCTTTCAAAGGGCCACCTTTATTTTGCTTTCTGTCTGGCCATTAGTATGTGACCTGAATTAGGGTGTGAGCAGGACAGTAATTAAGTGAGGGCTGGGGCACCAACAGAGAGCCCCCCACATTTAATGACGGCTTTCAAAAGCTTGGGTGCATTTAAACTATTTTTATTGATTTCAGAAAGGGAGAGGGAGAAGAAGAAGGAGACGGAAAGAGAGAGATAGAAACATCAATGATGAGAGAGAACCATTGATCGGCTGCCTCCTGCACACCCCCTACTGGGGATGGAGCCCGCAACCCAGGCATGTGCCCTGATTGGGAATCGAACTGTGACCTCCTGGTTCATGGGTCGACACTCAACCACTGAGCCAAGTCGGCTGGGCTTTGGCACATTTTGCAGCCCTGTCACCCATCAGCAAACACCACTCTTTGCCCAGTGACAAGGCCAGGTGGTCCTCCCAGGCCTCTTGTCACCCAGAGGACAGCTGGCACCTGAGCCCCGAGGCCCTGGGCTGGGAGCCTGGTGTCTAGGACGCCTCTGTAAGCGCGGGTCAGCTCCTCCCACGCCTCACGTCCTCTCCTCACAGCCCAAATGATTTGGGGATGTGGTGGCTTTAAAACACGACCCCAAGTTCTTCGGCATTTCTCCACCGAGGGGTCTGAGCCCCCGCTCCCTGAACCTGGACTCCGGGACTGCTTGCCAATAGAACACAGCGCAGTGGCTGCCGGAAGGATTCTCAAATAACCACCAGTGACCCCCATCACCCCATCACACGCTCAGTGTGGTGGGACCCGTGACGATGCTAGATTATGGGGCACAAGGGAGACTTCCCAAGGGGGCCTCATCTAATCCCATGAGCCTTCCTACTCACTTCACCCCAAACGTGCCCACCCCCATCTGAGCTCAAACCCAGCTTCCTCAGGGGATCTGCCCCCACTGCACCCCTCCTTCGAAGATTTCTTCAGAGCCTTCGCCACAACTCAAATTACAGTGTGAATATGTTGTATTTTAATTTGAACTTCGTGATTTTAAAGTAGGCTAAAAATATTAGTCGAATACCTCTTTATGCTCAAACTTTGAAATAATGCAAATCTCCCAAATTCAAAAAAAAAAAAAAAAATCCCCTCAGGATGGCACAGTCTGAGAGCTGCATTTCCCAGGATTTAGAAATGTATTGCCACTGGCCTGGGTGGGCATCTGAGCAAGTGGTGGCCAGCAGTTTCCTGGCCCCGGCGTTGGTGGGGATGGGGTTGGGAGACCCCACCTTTGCTACGGAACTTCTGAGAGTGGTTATCCTCATTATATGTGCATTGTTGGGAGGGCACTTGCAGGGGGTCAGAAGATGACACCCCAAAACGTGCCACTTTGGCATAAGGATTATTTTAAGCTGAAGATAAATGAGAAACAGCAGACACCAAAGGAACTCTGCCTTCCCCTGCTTTGTACCAGGAAGGGCAAAGGATCGTAACCACTGGAGACTCTTAACAGAATCTACAGAATAAACCTTCCCCTGACAGCCTTACCTTCCATTCATCTCTCCACTTACTCATTCCCCCACAAGTCTCCACCCGCAAAGCCTAGGTTCATTTCCTTTGTCTTGCCACTTCTCTAAGGACTTACTCTTCGGGATGCTAATTATATAAGCCCAAATTCCAACCACCCCTTGGAGTTACTCCTCACTGACTTTCTCCCAGATGTGTGAGTGCCGCATCTGTTAATAACCTCTTGTTAACCTTTGGTCTTTGTCCTGCTACTCTGTCTTTTGTCAATTTAATTCTCAGGCCCCAAGCCACAACACGGAGGAGAGGAGAGGAAAAGTTTATTTTTTCTTCCCAACACAGTCGTTGTAGTTATAACAAATGTTTGTGGAAGCTCTAACAATATTCATTGGTTGTAGTGCCAAGGCCAAGGCTAAGGCTGGGGCTGGAAATCTTGGGAGTAAATCAGATGCAATACCAGTCCTTGTGACCCCCATGCTGACTGATATTCTAAATATCAGGACTGAAGCTGAGAAAAATTTTTAAAAAGCACATCAAGGCAAAAAGAATTATACTGCCCTTAGATTTTTTTTTTTTATTCCTGTGGCTCATTATTCTAAAGTTATTTGAGTTTTGTATTATGCTAGGCCTTATGACCCTCATTCATAAGTGGCAAGGCTCATGAGTAAGATGCTATGACCCCGTGTAGATTTGTAAGATTATCAGACTAACTCATTGACTCCCTGAGTATCTGATTTGCTCACCATTTTTCTGACCAGCTCCTAACATAGGGCTTTGTAGAAAGGGGGAAAAAAAAATCTTTTCTCTATCCTTTTATGTCCAGTGGCTGGGACTTGTGAATTAAAAAGTCAGATTAACTGGAGAAAAAGTTTATTTTGCACGAATATAGGACCAACAAAGAAGTAATTGGCTCATTTAATGGTTAAAGGTTTATATCCCTAATTTATAGGAAAAAGGGAAGGGGGGTGGGAAGACAGGCTTCTTATGGGATGAAAACATAGGTTTCTTGAGGAAGGATAAATAGAATTTTAGGAGCACAGACAGGAGGTAATAAAGTGGGAATGCTTGTTTAATAGGTACGCGTGGTCTTTCTGTCTTCAGGATCGTAAACTCCCAGGAGAAGGGAGTTGGAGTGGGTCTGTGCTCTCCCTATGGGAGTAGATCCTGGGAGAAGAATAATTTATGGCAGCCCCAGTGCTCCAAATTGCTGCTCTGAGGTGCTGTTTTCCTTTCATCTGTTGAATCTCAAATGTCTTCAGCTTAAAATAATCTTTCTGCCAAAGTGGCTATTTTGGGGTGCCATATTCGGATCTCCTTCGACTGGAAGGGGCAGCAGTTCCCACTTATTTACTTCAGGGTCTCATTCTAAATACATGATCCTCATTTCTGTTGGTATCTGTAACTGTGTAGATGCCCTTGACCCTGAGTCCCTCACAAGATTAAAATGTAATGGGGACCATCAAACATCAGAGGGAAGGTAGGGGAGGATGGGGGTAAGGGGGAGAGATCAACCAAAGGACTTGTATGCATGCATATAAGCCTAACCAATGGACACAGACAACAGGGGGGTGAGGGCATGAGTAGGGGGTTGAGGCGGGTAATGGGGGAATAAGGACACATATGTAACACCTTAATCAATAAAGAAATAAAAACAAATGTAATGGGGGAGCCCAGATGGCGTGGCTCAGTGGTTGAGCATCGATCTATGGACCAGGAGGTCAGGGTTCGATTCCCTGTCGGGGCACATGCCTGGGTTGTGGGCTCCATCCCCAGCGTGGGGCGTGCAGGAGGCAGCTGATCAATGATCCTCTCGCATTATTGATTTTTCTATCTCTCTCTACCTCTTCCTTCCTCTCTGAAATCAAGAAAAAACGACGACAAAAATGTCATGGGAAGACAAGCCAGGTACTGAAAAAGAACCACGTAAGAGAGGACAGTTCAATATGGGGCTACTTACCGGGACTTAGGGCGATGGCTTTTTCCAGAAATTGTCACAACGCTCGCTCGGAACAGCCAAGTTCCTTTGTTTACACCTGAGGGGCTGGGCGTGGGGCCTGGGAGGCCCCAGCAAACTTCCTACATAACAGCTCCGAGCTGACATTCACAGGAAACTGATTCACTCCTCAAGGTGGCCACAGTCCAGGGCTCTGCACCCCAAGGACTCTCTTGTTTTTCTTTCACAAAGAACCCGTTCTTGTGCGTGTGGAGGTGCCGGCAGGGAACCGGCTTCACCAGTCCCTGGCCGTGCCAGAGGCCACAGGGCACAAGGTTGGCTGGGCTGCGTCCTCGGGGCGGCAGGACCCGGCAGCCAGCAGCCGGTGGCGGAGGACGGCGCGCCCCGACGGTCTGGGCTCTGCAGGACTTAGAAAGGCCCCCGAGGAGGAGCAGGCCCTGCAGGCCGAGCCGAGGTCTGTGCCGGCCCCAGGCCGTGGCATTCCTGGGCCGGACTTTCTGGGCTGCTGCTGGGGGCTGGCTAATGATTACCAGGAAACAGGCTGGCACGCCCGCACCTTCGGGGAGCGAGGGCCCGTGGCTGGCCGAGGCTGCCTCTGCGTTCAGAGCCTGGCCTGTGACGTGACAACCCTTTCGTGAGGAACTTCCTGCTTGGGGCCGAGCCTGGGTCAGGGTTCTCTGTGGCTGATTGAATTGTTCCCGTGTTTGTGCAGAGACAGGACAGAGGCCAAGACGGCTGCCGGAGCCTGGAGGGAAGATCTACCTGCGGAGGTAAGACGCCCCCCCCCCCCCACTCCCCGGTGGGGTCCCGGACAGGTGCAGTGGGTCCGGCCCAGGTGCTGGTCTCTCCAGGCAGCCGGATCCCGCTGTTCTCCCAGGGGAAGTATTGGGCGATCAACACCTATCCTGGCTCCCCACTCCCACCGAGTTAAACATTGAAAGGGCGGCTGCTCTGAGGGTGAAGGAATTTGAGACGATGTCTGATCAAGAGGGTGTCCCTGTCCCAGCTCGCAGGGATGCGCTGGGGCTGGGACCGGGGAGGTCAGGCTTCCGTGCCGGAAAGTTACTGTGACTCCGGTGTGCCCAGACACCCTCCCTGGCGTTGGATTAAGTGCCCGAGGAGAGGCCTGTGGGCAGGCGACATGCGGTTCCGAGGCTGGCCTGCGTCTAATAGGCATGCGTGGTCTTTCCGGCTTCAGGATCATAAAAGGAATCTGGCTGTTCCTAGGGTTGTGGCAACTTCTGGAAAAACACATCTGCCCAAATCCGGGTGCCACGGCACCTCCCAGTGCGGGGCACGCAGAGCCCGGGGGACTGAGGGACCAGGGGCGTCGGTACCCTCTCGTAGGCACAGTGGTTTGCAGCAAGCCAGTTAATTCTCACGCACCCTGCAACGTGCTTCTTCCTTTTGGGGCTTGAGGTGTCTGCTAGCAGAGAGGGACGGTCTCCTTTGGATGTTCTGGTAACAAGCTCTGGCCGAGAGCCCGGGAGTAGGCATTTGTGCGTGGGGTGATTAAGGGACATGGTCAGATTCAGCAGTTTTCTTCTTGAGGGGACTATCTTGGGGCTTTAAGGAATTGGTTGGGGGTTAAATCCTGTCTACTGAATACAATTTAATAAGATTTAAGACTTTCAAGAAGACTGAAAATTTTCCACTAAAAGTAGGTAATTCAAGTCTTCCCCAATGAAATGAATGAGAACTTAAAATCCAGGGGCCCCTCAAACTACTCCACAGAGATAGTAACGTGCAAATTACCCGGCACAGGTCTTCAAGCACTTAAGTGGCTTGTCTGGTTTTAGTTTACACTTGAAATCAGCTTTATGACAGTTCCCTCCTGCACATGCCCTTCCGACCAAACCCGGGTCTCACACCCCATCAAAGACCCTCATCTGTGCTCACCTGACCCTACACCACCGTCCCGGCTCTGCCCGGCTCCTCAAAGTGGAGCCCCCGACAGAGAACGAGCGAGATGGCGTGTGGGCGGTGGCGGGGCGAGGCATTAATAAGCTGTCATCGTTCCCAGTGGGCGTGTGGGGTGAGGCATCAATAAGCTGTCATCGTTCCCAGTGGGCAGCCTGACCGCTTATCAGCGACCGAAGCGTTTGCTGGTGACCTTTAGCTGTTGCCCAGGCTTCCTGGGCGCGGGGCGCACTGCTCATTTACTGCTCTCGGGAAACTGTCACCGTGTGGGACCCGGGCTCAGTTTCTCCCTCTTCCTCTGCGGGGGGCCAGCATTCTAGACGATTGGTGGCGATGGACGTGTGGGGTTGCGCTCGCTGATCCTCGGAAATAGGTGCTTTGATTGGGGATGTTGGGCCGCTCTCACGGGCTGTGGTTTCGGTTCGCTGTGTGCACAGCTGCTGCCAGGCGTGCAGTGTCGGAGGGGTTTGCTGAGTCCAGTTCAGATCACGGCACGGGGCGGGGTTCCACAGGGGGAGCTCCCAGCCCAGACACTGAACCTCATGCCCCGACTTGAGAGGTTATGGTCATGCACGTGCTGACATCTGCTTCCCAGAGACGTCAGACACAGGGGGCGGAAGCCCGTGTTCCTTCTCATGGGCTGTGACTACCCAGCACCACACTCACATAAAACATACGGACCCATGTTCCTTCTCATGGGCTGTGACTACCCAGCACCACACATGCATGTAGCATGTGGTCCCATGTCCCTTCTCATGGGCTGTGACTACCCAGCACCACACATACATGTAGCATGTGGTCCCATGTTCCTTCTCATGGGCTGGGGCTATCCAGTATCACATTCACATTTAACACATGGTCCCATGTTCCTTCTCATGGGCTGTGACTACACAGTACTACACGCACATGTGACACGTGGTCACGGCCTGAGTACCGCTGCGACCCCTCGCGCTGCTGCTGTTGACTCAGCGCCGTGTGGGAGGCGTGTCCCCCGATGCCGGTGTGGCCGCCTTTCCCGGTGCCCATTTCGGGGCTTGTATTTCTGCTCCTGAGTCTGTCCGCTCTGCCTGTAAGAGAGGAAAGGGACCGGAGCCCTGGACTGGGAGTCCGCACACTGCAAAAAGCCCGCACGGAGCTCTGATGGAACCGGCACCCCATGTCCTCCAGGGAGGTGTGGCTGCCCCCAGCACAGCTGTGAAATCGGGGTGATGCCCGCGACGCAGGGAAAGCCACCCTGGGTCACTGTGCCCCACATGGTGGTGGTGGAAGAACGTGTGCCATAAAGAGACCCTTTCCTCGGGTTAAGGAGGAGCTGGCTATGGTTTTATTATTTTGTAGACAGTTCATGATACGTTCGGTGGGTGATGTAGCCCTCACTGCTTCCGTGAGACCCAGCAGTGCTGGTGACTGCCTTGGGAAGGCCCGTCTTTGGGAGAAGGGAAGAATTAGGAGAAAAAAATGCAGGGATGGAGGATGAGCAAGAGGGTCACCAAAGAGCAAAGGGTTGAAAGGGAGGGCCGAGAGGTGTACATGGCGGGATCCCCACGTGCTGCCAGAGTGGAGAAGACCTCACTCTGTCGCCTCTTGACCTCCCCTACTTCTGACTTCTCCCCTTTCCCCCCTCCCCTGCCCCAGCCCCAGAGCCCTCGCTGCAGTTCCTCAAGTGTGCCCGTCACCACCCACGCCAGGGCCTTTGCACTGCTGCTTCTCTGCCTGGGAAGCTCGTGTGAGGCACCCCCATTGTGGCCTCCCTGTGTGAAGTGACAGCCAGCCCACCCCAGCACACCTCCCGCACCCACATTCCCCTCTTCTGTTCCTCTCCACACCTCTTGCTGCCTTCTCACGGGCTTCTGACCTGTTCTTCCTCTTGTCGCCTGCTTTTCCCTTTGATCATGTAAACGTGTCTTGTGCAGGAATTTCCTTTCTCAGCGATCCAAGCGTCACGGTTGCAGCGAATTGCTGTAAGTCCGGGCTGTCACACCGTGGTCAGCAACTCCGTGGCAAGGGTATCCCAGGGCACCCCGGAATTGGTCCTGGGCTTGGCAGTAAGGTCACGGGATGCAGTGATTCTCAGACTTGAGCACATGCAGAAACGCACATTGCTTGGACAGGCTGCGGGCTCAGCTCTGGCGTCGCCGGCCTAGCCGGTGTGGGGTGGCCCCAGCATCCAGCTTTCTAACATGGTCATAGGTGAGGCCGGTCCACGGGCCACACCAGGAGTGCTGACTCCTCCGCCCTCGGACGTGGGGCGGGTCGGCCTCTGCGCAGCGCTGCCTGTTCCCACCCCTGCTGGTCACCTGCCTGCCTGCTTTCTTTTCCCAGGTGAGGAGATGCCAGGATGGAGGGCAGCTGCAAAGGTGTCCTGGCCGCGCTGGTCGTGGTGGCTGGCCTAGCAGGTAGGTCACACGAGCGTGGCGGGATGTCCCACGGCTTCCGCTTGGAGTGGGAACCCAGGGAGGCCCCGGCGCTGGCGGGTGTGGCTGCCAGGGGCTGTTCCTAGGCCCCTCCCACCACGCCCCTTCCCTCTGGGGGCTCTTTAGGGGGACCCACTTCCTGCTGCGCTGACTCAGCTCTGGGGCGGTGCTGCAGGTGCAGCGGACCCCCAGTTCTCTTCATCGGGGTTCGCGGCTCCTGGCCATGTGCCCCCGGGACCTCTCCACAGCCATCGCTCCTGTTGAGATGTCCTGTCCCTTTTGTGTTTCTCTCTGGACCTCTCCCAGGGTGTCGGTCGGCATGGCCTCGGGGTGTCCCCGGCCAGGGTCCCCCTCAGACTCTGCCACGCAGGGCTGAGGTGTGCAGACCTCGAGGTCTCAGAGCAGCCGGGCTTGTCCCCCAGCTCTGCTTTGGCTCCGTTGGTGGACAGGCCGTTGCTCAGGTGTGCTGGTCTCGTTTCCGGCGGGAGTTTGCTCCCCGCGGGGGAGGCGTGCTGTGCTCCGTCCGCGGGGGTTTTGAGGCCTCGCAGTGGAGAATTTGCACGCAGTCATGAAGGCCCGGCTGGATGAGTCGCCACGAGCCGAACACCTCGTGTATGAGCATGAGGCCAGGAACCCTCCACCAAAGCGTCTTCGCGCCCCCCACCCCCAAAGGGACCACTGTCCTGACGTCTAACGGCAGAGTATCTTCTGCTGGTTTTGGACTTATATACATACTAGAGGCCTGGTGCATGAAAACTTGTGCACCTGGGCGGGGGGCCCTCAGCCCAGCCTGCCCCCTCTCACAGTCCGGGAGCCCTCAGGGGATGTCCTACTGACAGCTTAGGCCCACATCTGCGGGAGGTGACTGGCCGATCATGGGAAAGCACCGCCCCCATTACCCCCTTGCTGCTGCTGCCTCTGGCCTCCCTCTGTGGGAGGCGACCCGCTGATCAGGGGAAGGTGATGCCCCCATCACGCTGCTGCTGCTGCCCCTGCCGGCTACCGTGGCTGCCTGAGCCTTGGCCCGGCTCTCGCAGCAGCAGCCACTACGGCTTTGTCTGGAAGGCGTCCTGAAGACGTGCAGTCTCATTAGCATATTACCCTTTTGTTAGTATAGATGAACTCTATTTCAGATGGCTAGATAATGCTGCTTTTTTAAAAAAATATTTTTATTGAATTCAGAGAGGAAGGGAGAGGGAGAGAGAGAGGAACATCAATGATAGAGAGAGAATCATGGATCGGCTGCCTCCTGCACGCCCCCTACTGGGGATTGAGCCTGCAACCCAAGCACATGCCGTTGACCGGAATCGAACCCGGGACCCTTACGCCACAGGCCGACGCTCTATCCACTGAGCCAAACTGGCTAGGGCAGAAGGGAAGCCTGTCCTCTTTGCGGAGGTGGACTGGTGCAGTAGGGTCATGGGGCGAGAGAAAGAGAGAGAGAGAGAGAGAGAGAGAGAGCGAGCGAGGGGCGGGGGAGAGGGCGAGGGGCAGGCTGTAGACAAGCTTTGGGAAACTGGAGAGTGCCGGCATGAATAAGTATCTTGCATGCAGATAGGATAAGCCCCTGGCGGGGGGGACCTGGTGTTGGGTGACCACTGTCGCTGGCATACAGGAGGTCCCTGGGAGGGGGACATTGATCGTCCCCATGGCTCTGCCCCTCACTTGCCCTTTCGCTCTACACAGGGAAAGGGAGCAAAGGGGAGGGGAGCTGTGTGCCGAGGCAGGTGACTTTGATTAAAGGTCTTATTTATAGTTTGCTCATATTTGCTCTGGGTGGGACAGGGTCATGCACACCACCAGCTGATGGGGTGCAGGAGAGAGGAACGCGGCCCCAGGACCCCACTCTTCCGGAAGGGCAGCTTCTGAGTCACGAGGAGGAGCTGGAGGGCGTTACCCGTGGTGGGAGCCCAGATGCGGGCTGCGTGGCCAGGGCAACTCAGTGCTTAGGGTTTGGCGCCTCCTGTTTAACTTAAAGGTCAAGTTCAAACTCAGAGAGTTCCCATTTGGTGCAGGTCCCTCCCCCTTCCCTCTCCCCCTCTCACCTCCCTAGCTGCAGAGTAAGCTAGGCAGCCTTGGGCCTTCTTGGTCACACGTGCAGCCGGCAGGGCATTCAGATGGGTGTGGAGGGCACAGAGTGTGGAGTGAAATGATCAGCCTCGCCCCAGCGGGAGAGGATCCCAGCCGAGCTGTTATTAAAGTCACACTTTCTCTTTTGCTCTCCTGCCCGGAGGCACAGCAAAGAACAGGGAACAGTGGTCATGCTCACCCAACACAGGAGCAGCCCGAGTTACAGCTGACCTTCCCTCAGGTTGGCCTCTTTGGAGCCAGGGCCCCCCCGCTTGACCCTGGCTGCCACTCTGCCCCGTCCTGCTGGCCTCGGACCCTGTCCGTGCAGTGGTTCATTGTCCGCCCTTAACCTGTTCCTGTGGTGCATCCCCGCAGTGCATTCTGGGAACGCAGGCGAAGTGTTGCTGTGTTAATGGGTGTCCAGCGGTGCGCTTTCTTCCCAGAAACCTATAGGGCTCTCACGAGATTCTTTTATTTTTTTATTTTTATTTTTATTTTTATTTTATTGATTTTTTACAGAGAGGAAGGAAGAGGGATAGAGAGTTAGAAACATCGATGAGAGAGAAACATTGATCAGCTGCCTCTTGCACACCTCCTACTGGGGATGTGCCCTCAACCAAGTTACATGCCCTTGACCGGAATCGAACCTGGGACCTTTCAGTCCGCAGGCTGACACTCTGAGCCAAACCGGTTTTGGCACGAGATTCTTTTAGAAGCCGCCTCACAGCTGGTGAGCGGAGGGCGAAGTGTTGGGAAAGGCGTGATGGCAGCAGCGCTACTTTAGTCTCTGATTTTCTTGGCTCATCTTGTTGGTCCACGTGACCCCTTCTTGCAGGTCATGTGACGGTGACCGTCCACTGAGTGCCTGCGGGTCACATGAAGGGTTTACACGGATCGTCCTATTTGGTCCTTGACTAAGTCCCGGTGGCACTGGCGTCCCTGTTTTGCCGCCGAGGAGCGTGGGGCGTGGAGAAGTGGAGATGACTTGTCGGGTGAGCCAGGATGCTCATTCTGGAGTCTGAGGTCCCACACTCTGGAGGTTTTACACTCAACCAGAGGCGGTGAGACTTTCTGAGGGGCTGCCCAGTGCATGCCTGGGTGTTCTCATGAGGGCATCTAATGCCCTACGCCTTTCTACCCATTGTCCCTCTCTGTCTCGTCTAGTCCTTAGGAGGAGGGCGAGGCCCCAGGGACAGTACCATCTTGTTGATACTTCGAGATGAATTTCCCAGGACAGTATATGCACGACCCAAATTTCATCTCTCCAGCTGTATTCTTTCCCTCGCAACCTTGTTCATCCTCCAGCCACAGACACTGTCCTAGGTGCCCCACGTGGGGGGGGGGTCTCAGGGTGCAGGGGGAAGGCATGGGCCATGATCACAGCATGTCAGGGTCCCCATCCTCTTTGTGAAGACGAGGTACTCCACTGTCTCCTCCCAGCCCTGGGAGAAGGTCCTCCTCATTTCACCAGGAAGAAAAATGCTCATTTCATAGTGAGGCTGAACAACTTCCTACAGCGACAGAGCCGGGCTAGTGGTGGCTCTCTGGACCACGCTGGGGTCAGATACCTGAGGTCACATCCCGCAGGAAGAGGAGGAGGGTCATTGTTCCCTCACTGCCAACCCAGCTGGGGTGCTGAGGACTGTGGAGTGAGGAGAGGGCCATGGGAAGGAGGGATGGAGTGGCTTCCTGTCCACTGGAAGCTCCTGATTATCTGGGAAGACCTGGTGTTGGGACCAGTAAGACCTGGGATCTGAGCCACAGGACAATCACATGGGGCTCACAACTTGTATGCAGAAGGGTTAAACTCTACAGTTGATCTATGTAGATTCATCACTTACTTGAAACATGGGGTGTCTTTTAGCCTTTGGATCCAGCTACCAAATCATAGAAGGACCCAAGAACGCCACGGTGCTGGTGGGCCAGGAGGCCCGCTTCAACTGCACCGTCTCGCGGGGCTGGAGCCTCATTATGTGGGCTCTGAATGGCACGGTGGTCCTGAGCGTCACGCCCATGGGGGTCATCATCACCAGCAACCACTTCACCTCCGAGAATTACACGGAGGGCGACGACTTCACCTCCGAGATGATAATCCATGACGTGCAGCTCAGCGACGCGGGGCACATCAAGTGCAGCCTCCAGAACAGTGGCCGCGAGGGATCCGCTTTCCTTTCCGTCCAAGGTGCGCGTGCGTGCGGGGGACTCAAAGAGGAGCGTTGGGAGTTTGTTGGGTTCAGTGTCAGAGAAGTGGAAGGGACCTGCTGAAGTGCATGCCATAGATGGTGACCTGAACCGATGAATGTGTTCTCATATTTGTCACTTCCCTCCCCTCTCCCTTCCTATTTTTTTGTTTTGTTGTTGTTAATCTTCACTGAGGATATTTTTCCATTGGTTTTTAGAGAGAGTGGAAGGGAGAGGGAGAGACAGAGAGAAACATCGATGTGAGAGAGACACATCGGTTGGTTGTCTTCTGCACGGTATGTGCCCTTGACCGGAATCGAACCTGGGACGTTTCAATCTGTGGGCTGACGCTCTATCCACTGAGCCAACCTGCTAGGGCCCCCTTAAAAAATATATGGGTTAGTCATCAGTTAGTGTTACCCTGAGAATTCTTCTGACCTGACGAGTGTTTGTTGTTGTGTTGTTTATTTCTCTCCTGCCTTCCTCACGGCCTCTCTTTCTACTTTCTTCCTTTCTGTGTCTCTCCCTCTCTTCCTTCCATCTCTTCTTCCCATTTCTATGATTAAGACTCTTAAAGACAGGTTTTGTCTCTTCCCATCTCATCCATGTTGGTACCTCCTAGCTTTTCTGGAGTTATATCCTGGAGGTCTTCTGGGGCCAGGCCTTCCCTTGTCTCTGAGGTAGAGCGAGGTGGTGATCATTGCCTGTCTCCAGTCTTACCCCTCTTTTTAAAAAAAATATATTTTATTGATTTTTTTACAGAGAGGAAGGGAGTGGAATAGGGAGTTAGAAACATCGATGAGAGAGAAACATTGGTCAGCTAGCTGCCTCCTGCACACTCCCTACTGTGTATGTGCCCACAACCAAGGTACATGCCCTTGACCGGAATCCAACCTGGGACCCTTGAGTCCATAGGCTCTATCCACTGAGCCAAACCGGTTAGGGCGCTTTACCCCTCTTTGACACCTTTATCAATTTTGAATCATGTGTGTCAAGGGTTTTAGAGATAAAAGAGTAAACAAATTTATAATAATGGATAACTTAATTTTTTTAAGTGGTACTTCCATTGCCTCTTTTTTTAAAAAAATATTTTTATTGGTTTCAGAGAGGAAGGGAGAGGGAGAGATAGAAACATCAGTGATGAGAGAGAATCATTGATCAGCTGCCTCCTGCATGCCTCCTACTGGGGATCGAGCCCACGACCTGGGCATGTGGCCTTGACTGGAATCGAACCCAGGACCCTTCAGTCCACAGGCCAGCGCTCTATCTATTGAGCCAAATCGGCTAGGGTGATAACTTAATTTTTATTTTCAAAGTTAATTTTTAGGCACTGAAGATCATGCTGCATAGTGGAAAAAAAAAAGGTTGATTTACAAGGATTCAGAACATGTTTATCAAAGTTTAATCCCTTTGCATTCCTTAAAAATGCAATTATATACTCTTTCTAGATGCACTGGAGCCAGCAGAGTGCCCGCTTCCTATGGCAGCATTTTTTTAACAACAGACCACATTGTGTCTTTGACATTTTTCTTATGTTTACTGGTATTTATTTGCTTGTCAGGGAGAAATTCCCAAAGATTTGGTCTGCATTTATGCTGTCATCAAATCAAATGGGGAACTTTTGGTGCAGATACATGTCTACCTATTTCTACTTGCATTTTTAAATTTAGCCAAACTGTTGTCTCTTTATGTGTCTTTAGTTCCATGTGGTTTAATTAGGGGCACGTTGATATTTTGTGATTTTGTGGCATTTGTTGACTTAGTGAGGCTACTGGATTCCCGGCCTAGTTCGCATAACCAGATTCTTATTACAGTACTTAGTGGTATAAGGGAAAGAACACTGGAGAAGGAATCAAAGGTACGGGTTCTGGTGTTTCTGTCATCACTTACCACCCTGATGACCCCTGAATTGGCTCCATGTCTTCACCTTTAAAATTGGGACAAGACTCTGCCCACTTCGCAGGTTGGCCGTGAGGATCAGTGGATGGAATAACTGGGGATGGTCTGAAGACTCCAGAACCAGAGTGGGCTAGTGGCCAGCAGTGCAGACTTGGGTGCCCCACTGCCGGGCTTAAGTCCCTGCTTTACTGCCCACTAGCTGTGTGACCGTGGGCATGTCCCTTCGTGACCTGGTGCCCTGGTTTCCTCATCATAGGGATGTTGTAAGATCAGATGAGGATCGTCTATGTGTAAAGTCTTTAGAACAGCACCAGGCTCATTGCAATCTCCAGGTAGTCATTCGCTATTATTATTATTATTTTTTTAATCCTTACCTGAGGATATTTTTTCCGTTGATTTTTAGGGAGAGTGGAAGAGAGAGGGAAAGACAGACAGAAACATCGATGTGAGAGAAACACGTTGATTGGTTGCCTCCTGCATAAGCTGACCAGGCCCCAGGTCCGGGGAGGAGCCTGCAACCAAGGCACGTGCCCTCAACCGGAATCGAACCCGGGACCCTCTGGCCACAGGCCGACACTCTATCCACTGATCCATACTGGCTAGGGCAATTCGCTATTATTTATTGCATCCCCGGTAGGAGCATGCCATCGGGTTAGGCATTCAAGGGGGACTCAGAGGTGAACAAGACTAAGTAAGACACAGCCCACCCTATAGGCCAGTGGTCGGCAAACTGCGGCTCGCGAGCCACATGCGGCTCTTTGGCCCCTTGAGTGTGGCTCTTCCACAAAATACCACGTGCGGGTGCGCACGTACAGTGTGATTGAAACTTCGTGGCCCTCGCGCAGAAGTCGGTTTTCGGCTCTCAAAAGAAATTTCAATCGTTGCACTGTTGATATTTGGCTCTGTTGACTAATGAGTTTGCCGACCACTGCTCTAGGCCCTTAGGAGAAGAGAGGCTCATGCAAGTGCATGAACCACAGCGGTGCACGCAGACGCTGGCAAGTGCACTGGCAGGGAGACAACTCAAGTTCAAATTGGGAAGGAGGCGAGAGAATCGGCAGTCTTCAAGGAGGACTCCAGAGAGAAGGGGCCATTGGCGATGTACCTCAAAGGTCTGGAGATGCAACATGGGGATGAGAGAGAGGAGGGAGCGCTCCTGGATCAAGGAAACAGGACCAAGGCATGACCTGTTACTGCTATGTGTTTGGCATATCCAATGCCTAAGTCTATGTGGATTTATAGCATCTCTTCTCAAAGCTATACATCTATAAAGTGTCTTCAGGCATGCAGTTTTACAAGTTAATAATGACTGTAGCTTTTAGTTTGGAAACAAATAGAAGAATGTCTTGGGAAGTTAAAGTCTTCCCCACGGACCCCGTAGAACAGAGGACCCCGTAGAACAGAACTGAACTTGATCCTTTGAGCCTGGTTCCACTGGCCTGGATGGTACTCTCTGCTCAGAGGGATAATGTTCTGTGAGAATAGGGTCTCGTTCAAGAATTTTGATTAAAAAAAAGAGGAAGCATCCAATTTATCTTGAAAGTAAATTTCTAAAGATCTTTTTGTTCTCTTCAAGTATCAACAAGAAAAACAAAGAGAACTTATATAACTCCATACTGAGTCATCCAAACATCTATGTAAAATGTTCTATCACCTACTATAAAGTGTCATGAAAGCCAATGGGAAAAGTTGAGTCACAAATATACACAGAAAAAGCAAATGCTTCCTTCAGATTCTGCATTTGTCCACTCCACCCATTCATCACACACCACACTCTAGACCTCTTGTGTTTTGAGGGCCAACTTCTTCTGTTATTAACTGAGCCAGTATCATTCCTCCTGGTTTCTGCCAACCTAAACGTCTCCACTGAATGAAGCAATGAACAAGCCAAAAAGAACAAAGACAAACCCTTTGGCCTTGAGGGACCCATCGGGTGCCCTCTCACTGCCCGAGGGGCCCGTCCGGTGCCCTCTCACTACTGGAGGGGCCCATCCGGTGCCCTCTCACTACTGGATCGGGTGCCCTCTCACTGCTGCGTGTACAGTAGTCCTATCACTAGCAAAGGTGCTCTACTTGCTCAAAGGGACTATTCAGGAAAGAAATATCTAGAAACCGAGCATTTCTGAGTCCTCGGATGGAGCTTTCAGAGCAGATCCAGTTCAGTCTCGTCTGGGATCGCCTGGGTGTCTCCCAGGCCCTTTGGGGTGGTCTGTTTTCATAACAAGACTAAGACGTTTGGTGCCACGCCCACTCTTGCTCTCCCATGTGAACAAGTTCTCCACTGCACCCTGGGGAGGGTTGTGTAACTCCGAGGACCAGCGGTTTCCAAGGGACTGATGTGAAAGGGCAAAAGGAGCCGTTAAAGGGCCAGAAGGACAGTGGATTTTAACATCACAGACCAGGAGGGCTTCTTGATATAGTTTCAGATTCCACAGCGCAACTGACCCTCCAGAAGCCACTACTTGTCAAGTTTGGGTGCAGTATCAGAGAATGCCCATGGTTGTCTGGAAAGCCTAGCGTGCTCCTCACTGCGTCAGCACATCTCTGTGAAGTCAGGTTTTCTTTGTAAAATGTAAACAAAGCCATCTATCACAACAGATGGGATACAGAGGGGATGAGAGTCCAGCCAGAGACCGAAGAGAGATGCATAAACATAAAACAGTATCACTCTTCTTGCTCATGTATTTCCGTTTAGGATGCAGGCATTTTTTATAAAAAATATTAACCTCTATTTACATGTCAGGGGTTGTTATTATTTTTTTGAATATTGAAAAATAAACATATTTAATTCTAATTTCCATCATGGTAAGTCTTGATAGATATAACCCACATAAACAAAGGCCTTTGGAGTGCTCAAGGATCTGTAGGAGTGTTTAAGGTACGGAAGCCATGAGGATTGGAAACCACTAATCTAGTCAAATCATCTCATTCGACGGGCAGAAAACAGCCTGGAAGTCTCAGTGACTTGCGGGAGGCGATGCCTACGTCGTGGCAAAGTCAGGATTGTGGGCAGAGGTTTTGATTCTTAGTCCAGTGTTCTTTCCCTTATATTACGCGGCTGGGAGTTTCGACTATTTTAATTGGAACGTTTCATTGCATCTGTGTTTCAGTAAGGCTGTCTACCGGGCCGACCTCAGGTGACTTTGGTGACATGGGCACACACCAGGGTTACCTTCAGATGGGTTATTTCTAGGGTTGACACTGGCACATGGGAGTGGATCCTCTATAGAACTTTAAAAAATTTATCTGATAAAATACAGATAAAAATGTATCTGAGCAATATATTCTGATTGTGATCGAGGATCGTTATTTCTTTAATTCTGTTGGATTTAATGTTGATTTAATGTTTAACTAGAAAAATATTTTAAGACCTATCATAGGAAGTTACGTTTAAAAATATGGACTGCCTCTCCCCCACCCCCTCAAAAAAAAAAAAAAAAAAAAAAAAAGAGAATCTGACTGATCATGATGTGTCCGCCTTACAATGAAAAGAAGGTAAAAGTTATTTCCCTTTTTGCTTTGGCTCCCAGGCAGCTCAGGACAACTAGCCACCTCTGTCCTCTCTTTTCCATATAATTTAGACTGCTCTGGGCCCTGATTTTTATTCATGTCTCTGGAATTATATTTCTGGGGAGCAATCTCACTTTCTTCTGTGGGTCTGGAAGTCCAAGTAAAGACACAGATAGAAGCTGCATGAAGGTTTCCCACTGCGGCCACGGCCACGGCCACGGCCATGGCCGCTCTGGGTTCAGGGGTAGTACTCCTGCAATGTGATTGGAGGAAAACTGAACGCAGACCTGGAACGGAGAGGCGTGGCCATTCCTTCAGAATGTTTCTCTTTTCTCCTTTAGTTGTGGGGGAATTGCTCGTTCCCACTGACAGTCTTGTAGTCATTGAGGATGAACCTTGTAATGTGACTTGCCGTGCGGTGGGCTGGAACCCGCTCCCGGAACTTTCCTGGGAGATCGGTGTCCCCGTGAGCGATTCAAGCTTTCACTCCGTTCTGGAGCCGGACGACCCTCCAAGTGTCCTGAGCATCCTGGCTCTGACGCCGAGAGGCAGTGGGAATCTGACGTGCGTGGCTAAGATGAAGGGGCTGCAGGCCCGCGATTCTCGCACGATAAACCTTACCGTGGCTCCGCCTCACTTGGGTAAGTGAAGACTCTTTGCTTTATGTAAAGCAGGTTATTATTGCTACTTAGGTTTTATGTGCCCTGCTGCCTAGTTTCGATGTTTAGGGATCTTGATTTCAGGTTGGAAGGGAGACAGATTACTTAGAGAGTGTCAGCTTAATGACCCTGCAATGTTACTTGATTTAAAATCCCATCTTTCAAGTATCCACGGACAGATGATACATCATTAAGAATCTCGCCAATTAGTAGCATGAAACAGCATCAAGTTCAGAGATAAATACGTGAATTCCACGTTTTTCTCCAGTTTTTACCCTTGGTTCCTGTTGGATCCCATCCCTGCGCCCGGAGGAAGCAAGCTCTTCTAACGTTAGAGCACGATGCCTAGCGCTCTCAGATTCCTCCCAATCTTAGTGGGATGATAAGGTTTCATTTTTAAAATATTTATTATTGAAAGCATTACATATGTCCCGCTTTTTTAAAAATATATATTTTATTGATTTTTTACAGAGAGGAAGGGAGAGGGATAGAGAGCTAGAAACATCGATGAGAGAGAAACATCGATCAGCTGCCTCCTGCACACTCCCCACTGGGGATGTGCCCGCAACCAAGGTACATGCCCTTGACCGGAATCGAACCCGGGACCCTTCAGTCCACAGGCCGACGCTCTATCCACTGAGCCAAACCGGTCAGGGCACATATGTTCCCCCTTTTTCCTGATTCATCCCTTCTAGCCCCCTACCTCTGGCCTTCACCACCCTATTGTCTGCGTCCATGGGTTCTGCAAATATGCATCCAAGTTCTTTGGTTGATCTCTTCCCACCCCCCCATCCTCACCTTCCCTCTGAGATTCCGCACTATGGCTCTGGAATATGTTATATTTTAAAAAGCTATAAACAAATGAAATCTTGCTCTAGCTGTCTGCGACAGCTGGGGCTAGAGGCAGGTAAAACTGGAAGAAAGGAGGTCACGGTAGGTAATCTACGCGAGAGGAAATGCCCGAAACCACGGGGATAATTGCACGAGATATTTAAGGAGCGAGATGTATGGTGAGTAAGTAAGTACGGGGAAGAAGAGAAGGAGAAGGACAGGGTGATACCAAGGGTTTCAGGCTTGGTAACTTGCAGACAGAAGACATAGAGGGGGCACTGAAGTTTGGGAGAGAAGGTGTTGAGTGTAGGCTTGGACAGAGAGAGTTCGTGAGGGAGGTCCATCCAAGAAGAGATGCCTGGGAAGTAGTTGATTCTTCAGGCCTCAGAGCCCAGGAGAAACATCGGGGCTGGACACCTACATCTGGGAATCTAGGTCCTAAGAGAAGCAGTAAGAATGAGCGAAAATCGCCAACGCTGCTCTGTCTGTGGAGACAGACGTGACCACCCTCAGACGTGAACACCCTCATTTTACACAAGAGGAGAGAAAGGGAGGCCCAGAGAAATGCTGGGCTGTACCAGGTCATCGGGTGGCCAGGCTTTTCCCAGCATGAAAACTCCTTCCCTTAAGGTCTTTCCAAGTTGAGAACAAAGCTATAGCCAAAGCAAGGCGATGATGATGATGATAGCAATAACCACAATAATAAACAGCACCACATAGCACTTACCGAGTAAGGACCTGCTTTAAACCTCTCACATATGAACCAGACTCACCTGCACAACCACCCTCTGCGTGCAGGCTGCTGTATTCCTGTGGTAAAGGTGAGGAGACAGGGACACAGGGTTGTTTGGAGTTTGCCCACGTCCCTAGAGCTAGTAAAAGGTGGGAGGTGAGCCTGCCAGTCTGCCTTCAGAATCTGCTTCCCTGTCAACTCTGCCCTCCCCTGGGTGAGCAGCCACTTGGAGGTGGGGGGAGTATCCTGGGGCCGAGGAAACCAAGTATAAGTGGGTGGCTTAAATAACAGAAGTGGATTGTCTCACGATTCTAGAGTCTGGACGTCTGAAGTCAAGGTGTCAGCAGGGTTGGTTCCTTCAAAAAATATTTTTATTGGTTTCAGAGAGGAAGGGAGAGAGAGAGAGAGAGAGAAACATCAATGATGAGAGAGGATCATTGATCGCTGCCTCCTGCCCACCCCCTCCTGGGGATTGAGCCTGAGATCTGGGCATGTGCCCTGACCTGGAGTCAAACCTCGATCTCCTGGTTCATAGGTCGACACTCAACCACTGAGCCACACCGGCTGGGCAGGGTTGGTTCTTTTTGAGGTCCGTGAGGGAGCATCTGTTCCAGGCCTCTTCCCTCGCTTCTCATGGTGGCTGGCCATCCTTGGCATTCCTTGGCTTCTAGACTCATCACCCTGATGTCTGCCTTCGTCTTCACGTGGTATTCTCCCTGTGTGCTCGTCTGTGTCCAAATTTCCTTTCTTAAAAATAAGGACACCAGTCATATCAGATTAGGGCCCATTCTATATCCAGTGTGACCTCACCGTAACTAAACTGCATCTTCTATACTCTCTTCCCAAATAAGGTCACATTCTGAAGTACTAGGAGTTAGTACTTTAACATGAATTTGGCAGGGGGGCGTAGCAGGGGGAGGGGAAGAAACACAATTCAGCCTGTAAGAGATGGTGTCCCTGTGAGCTGTGAAAGGCCATTCAGAGCCCAGCTGTGCTCAGCATGAGTGGCACTGTGTCCTGCAGGGACTGACCCCAGTGCGATCGCATGCAAGCTCGCCCCGACATTAGGCCCTTGTCTCTGTCTCCAGCTCAGATGCCCCAGAGACCAGGCGGCCAACAGAAATGAAAGCATGAGCGAATACAGGTCAGGGAGAAGATGGAGTGGAGGGGCCGGACAGCACGCCCCGTCCGCGGGGAGCAGCGGTATCTGCGCCAGCTGGTGTTGCCAACAGGCCTGGGGACCAGGGCTGCCAGGTCTGTGACCTGATTCTGGTGCGCCTCAGTGCATCTGAGAGTCAAGGACACAGAAATGGGCGTCCCTTTGATTTTTAAGTCAAGGTAAATTAATTTCAGCTTAAGAAACGAGAAGGAACGTAGGTTAGTTCCCAGCAAGACTCTATCAGAAGAGGAAGCTGGAATTCAGCTAGCTTGCTTCTCTCCCTCCAGCTTATTATTTTGAAAATTGAAAAACCCCAGAAAAGTTGCAAGAACAGGACGGTGAATACCTAGACACAACAAATGTTAACGTTTTGTCATACTTGCTTCTTTCTCTCCGCTTTTCTTTCTTTTTCTTTTTTTTTTGCTGAGTGATTTGAGTTAGTTGGAGACTTTATGACACTTGACCCCTAAATACCTCAGCGTGTGGTTCATGAGAACACGGCCAGTGCATGTATCCCCAATGCATGGGCAGTCAGGAAATTGAACATTGATACAGTACTATTACACAATGTATGGCCCATATTCACATTTACCCACTTGTCCTTTATAGCTATTCCCCCCAAACCAATATCCAGTCAAAGGCCAAGCATTGACTGTCAGATATTCTTAAGTCTCCTTTCATCTTCAACCGTTCACCCATCTTTTTTGTCTTTCCTGATAGAAACATTTTTTTGAAAGGTAATTTTTGCAAGATGCCCTTCAATAGATTTGCCAGAGTGTTTCCCAGCACACTTTGATTTAGGCTAGACATGTTTGTCAAGACATGGCTGAAGTTATGTGGGCACCTGAGGCCAATTTTCTCTCTCCTGGAGAGTGAGTTTGATCATTTGGTGAAGGTGGAGACCCTTCATTGTAAAGATGCCTTTAGCCTTTATAATGAACACACAATCTGGGAGACTGTGTGAATTTCTTGTTTCTCAGTATTCTTTCATCTGATAGCTTTTGGGTTCATCGATAGGTCTCTGCCCGAAGCAGTTATTGGTTGGTGGTTGTGAAAGAGCTATTTTCCGGTGTCCTTATTTTCCTGTATTTATGAGTTGGCATTCCTCTGTAAAGGAAAGACTTCCCTGTCCTTTCCATCCTTTTCCTAAGAACAGCTTTAGTGTGGGCTCATTTTTATTCATTACATTGTAATTTTGCTCCCAAATTATTTACTCTGATGCTCAGCTTGGCTCTGGCGTCCTTCTGACACGTCGCGATTCATTGTTGAGCACTTGGCCTCGTAGGATGTTCAACTCCCATCGCCTTCCCCTGCCCTAGCCCTAACCCTCCATGTCTCCGACCAGCCACCCCGGCTTGCTTTAAGCTCTTTAAATATGATATAGAGTGGCCCGGGCTTTGAATAGGCAGATTGAAAACAAGTCCCATTAGCACCAAATGGAATGAAATTGACTGCGTCTAAACTACGCATCTTAAAAAAGGAATAATGCAGCCAGCAGCTCCGGTCTGATGGATGGTGCCCATGGACATGGATTAGGGAGCCGAGTTGCCTGCAAACGTTTTCTGTGGTAGGGGAGGGGGCGGGGCACTCAGCTCCCCGCATCGGCTTTCGTCCAGTTGAATCCTTCCTAGACCAGGACGAGGGAAGGGAGCAGCATCTAGGCAGCTGGAGTCCCTTCTGCCTCACAGAGGGGGCGCAGTGGGGGCCTCGCCACGAGTCTTACTTTATTGGGCTCGTTTGGAAAAGGGTAATTTGTTTCTAAATTATTCATCAGGTTCCAGAGCAGCTGGTGGCTGGCTGCATGGTGTCTGTTTTATGTAAGTTTTATTGGCTGGGGGAGCTGGCGACGAGAAGGCTCCAGGAGCCCCCCAAGTTCCCGGCCAGTCCAGAAGGGAGGAGGCTGTGCCCGTCCGGCTTCTTCAGGAGTCGGACCTACATCAGCCCTGACCCCCATGTCCTAAAAATGCCAGGAATTTGTGTTCATTTCCAGAACGATGCCTTTGAAGACTGCCAGTGGCAGCTTAGGAAGCCTTATTCTTCCAGGCAAAAAGTTGTATGAAACACGCATTGATTTTTTTAAAGGAAAGGGCTAATGCCAATCAAGTTTTCTAAGAATCGATTTTCTCGATCCCGGAAGCAATGCGAGCTCCAAGCACTGCAGACACGTGCACCCGAAAGCCCTCCCGTGGCCGCCCGGAGAGAAGCCCCATCAGCCCCGCCTGCCCACCTGGGTGGCTTTCTCTTACTTTCCTGCCTGGGCTGTGAGATGTTAAAACAAAGCCATCTTTGCAGGACACAGGGGCATCCTGTAGAACGGAGTGGCTCCGGGTGATCACCTTAGCTTTGTGAAGAGTGGCAATGGCAAGGGCAGAGGAGAGCGGCTGGAGGGTCAGGCCTGAGCCGTAGGTAGCGCTGCCACTCACTGGCTGTGTGACTGCGGACAAGTCACCCACCTGTGGGCTCAGCTGTCCCGCCTGTACACCGAGCGGGAGGAGGACAGGGCCGACGCTCTCCCTGCTGCTGCCTGTCAGTCTCGGGGGAGCTTCACCGCAGAAGGACCCGCCCCACACGCCCTGATTTCATTGGTCTGCGCGGAGCCCGGGAACTGGCATTTAATGAAAGCTCCCAAATTACTTTACTAGGCAGGCGGGGTTGGGGACCACTGAACTAGAAAATCTCAAAATTTAAAGCTGGTTTTTGAAATGAATACACTGACCATGGACTAAAAGAAAGAGAAATATCCTCCATTGATAAATCAAACGTCATGACCCAGCTCGGGACCCGAGACAGCCCGGGCTCAGAGCCAGCTGGCCTGCTCCCTCGCTCTGGGACTTCGGTCACGTCACTTCAGTTTTCTCACCTGTGAAACCGACACTATAAGACCTGCCTGTGGGTTCAGCACCCATAGGACAGGCCCTGCCTCAGAGCCACAGGACAGCAGGGAGGGGTTGTCACCATCGCTTTCACGGATGCAGATCCTCCGGGTCCCTCGGGGTCCCTTCTGGCCCGCACGTGCTGCGCTGACATTCGTGTCGATCCAGTTGGTTTAGGGAAGCTGTACGCGCCCTTTTGGAGCCTGAGCATTTCTGTGAGAGCGTCTGGGAAGTGCTATTTCCTTTTCTCCACAGATGGGAAAAGGACAGCCTCCCCGCGGAGGCTGCTCGCACCGTCAATTCGGCAGCGCAGCCCTAAGGAGCAGAGCCGGGGGGAAGGGACGTGGGGAGGAAGGCGAGCCGTGAACGTGGAGATCATCTCCCTCAGCCACGTTGGTGGGTCGGGCAGGTACAGTCCTCATCCTCTCCAGCGGGGCCCAGGCCGCCTCCCCTGAGCCATCACGGCCACCCTTCTCTAGAGGCCCTTGTCGGGGCGGTGTCCGCCCAGACGCCCCGTTTCCTGTGAGACCCGGGCTGTGTCGCCCCCAGGAGGGGTAGTCCGTATTGGACACGCTGCGGGGCAGAATGGAGACACGTGAGTCCAGACTCCAGCCCCTGCTCTGAGTGCCCTTGACCGCTGTACCCAGTCTCTTTGTCCCACGCGATTCATCTGCAAGGCGAAGGGGCTGGATTAAGGATGAGCTCATTCCAAGATTCTTAGGACTACGATTCTATAGGACTACTCTTTATTTTTCTTTGAACCCACTGTCAGTGTATTCATTTGAAAATTAGCTTCCTACTAAGAATTCCATGCTGTGTAGGCATATGAGTATAGGCATATGTGTATACATATATTTGTCATATCTGATAAATTAAAAATTATTATTAAAATACGAAGGGTTCTCCTGCGAAGCTCTCGTCCAAATGACACCTCCTCCCGGCACACACGCCACGCCCTTCTTTGGGCTCCACGGCGGCAGGGGGACAGCGGCGGCAGGGGGACAGCGCCAGTCTCTGTTAGGTGCGCAGCCCAGGGCTGGCTTACTCCCAACGGAGTGTGGCCACAAAATAGGAAGGGAAGGCCTGAGCCGTGGGCACCGCTGCCGCTCTAGTGACCCTTCGGGGCTTTTAGGGGTTCAGGCATCACCTGGCTGAACCTGGTGGTTGAGTGAAAGGACACGGGTGTGTGTGAGGTCACAATACCGCCCTCTCTCTTCCGCGATTTGGTCACCAGCCCCTGCCAGGTGGCCCTTCCCTTTCTTTAAACAGGGCCTCCCGGAGGGTGAGCCATCTCTGTGCGAGGTGGTGTCAGGACAAAGGTGACCGTGTCCAGGCCGGTTGGCAGCAGCTGGGCACGCTGACAGTTCTCTCCAGCGGGCGCGCGTGGTGAGGCAACCGCGTGGTGACTGTTTCCAGTGTGAATTGGAAGCCTGTCTCTTGAATCTTAAGCCGGGCCTTCACGTTTAAGCTGAGCTGCCTCCCTTACCATGACAGCTCCTCATGTTGTCCACCTGCGGTGTGTAAACAGTCTCCATCGGACCGCACTGAGGGGGGCCACAGCCGTCTCGAACACGTGCGCCATCCCCGAGTGTCCTCAGCATCTCACGAGCATCTCTTGAGTCTCTGAACAGCCTGGTGGGGGCAAGACCTGTTACCAGAGGCCAAAGGGAGCTCAGAGGTCCCCCTGACACGAGGCCCAGAGACCACCCTATGGGAGCTTCACTTATTTACTTATTTATTTTTTAATTTTTAATATTTTTTTTATTGATTTCAGAGAGGAAGGGAGAGGGAGAGAGAGATCGAAACATCAATGGTGAGAGAATCATTGATCGGCTGCCTCCCGTACGCCCCCCACCGGGGACCGAGCCCGCAACCTGAGCATGCGCCCCTGGCCAGAATCGAACCCGGGACCCCCCCAGTCCATAGGCCGACGCTCTATCCACTGAGCCAAAACAGCTAGGGCTGATTTATTTTTTAAAAATATATTTTATTGATTTCAGGGAGGAAGGGAGAGGGAGAGAGAGAGAGAGAAACATCAGTGATGAGAGAGAATTAGTAATCGGCTGCCTCCTGCACACTCCCCGCTGGGGATCGAGCCTGAAACCCAGGCATGTGCCCTGACCGGGAGTTGAACCGTGACCTTCTGGTTCATAAGTCGATGCTCAACCACTGAACTACGCTGGCTGGGCGAAGCTTCATTTATTTAAAAGCAAACCTTATCTTCCTTCCTTGGAAGTCTGTGCTTTAACATTTTCTAATGACTAGGAGCTAGTGAAATGGCATGCATTTACACTGAGATAGCCCTAGGCACGCAGGGTGGACGGCAGCCTTCCCGAACCGCAGCTCACACTTAAACAGAGGAAGCTCCGTGGGGTCTGCCTGCACTGGCTTCCCCTAGGGAAGAGGTCCAGGCTCTTTGGCTCATCAGTGCAGTTCCATGGCGCGGTGCTAGGGGGCGTTGTCAACAGGCCTCTCCAGGATGGAGGCAATGGTTCTGGATCTGTGGCATCGGAGCCCTTGCAATGTGGCCAGTGGGACAGGCGCTGAGCATTGGATTGTGTATAATTTTAATTAATTTAAATGTGAATTTAGGTAGCCGCAGGATGTGTGTTGGAGAGCTCTAAGGCGTGGCTGTAACAAATGAAATTGGCTTTTCTTCTCTCCTTCCTTCTCTTTCCACCCCCTTTCATTTCCTGTCTGCCCTGCCCCTCCCCCCCAGCCTTTTTCCTCCACTCCATAGGGCTGCCCCCCCCCCCCAGCCTTTCTCCCCCACTCCACCAGGGCCGCCCCTAGCCTTTCTCTCCCCCATCCAGGAGGACTGGACAAAATAGGAGGGCGGACAGGATAAGGAAGGTGGCCCTGAAAAGCCGTGGGAAGAGCAGTTGCTACGTGGGAAGTGAATTCGTGGGTGGGGACCGGGTGGCCCTGGAGTGAAGGCTTGGCACCGAGTTGCTTCCCGAGTGACCGTCCCTCAATCGTCCTCGTTTCCTGTGGACACTGAGCTCTCGGCAGGTGGGGACATGGAAGCGAGAACCAAAGGTCCGTCTCCGGTCTTGTCCAGCAGTAGCTGCTCACCAAGCATTTATTTTAATATTTCTTAAAGTTTTTATTGATTTCAGAGAGGAAGGGAGAGGGAGAGAGAGAGAGAGAAACATCAATGATGAGAGAGAATCATGGATCGGCTGCCTCCTGCATGCCCCTCACTGGGGACCGAGGCCACAACCCGAGCATGTGCCCTGACCGGGAATCGAACCGTGACCTCCTGGTTCATAGGTCGACGCTCAACCACTGAGCCACACCAGCCGGGCTCACTGAGTATCTCTTGACTAAATAAAGGCGGTCGGAGCAGGAGGATCATTATTCCAATCGGGTGCCGTTGCCTGGCGCAGTCTCACCCATGTCTCAGGCGCGGGAGAGGCGCGCAGTGTTACTAAGCAGGTCCATTGGCGGCAACAGGATTGTAACGGAAGATGCTGTCAAGGGTTGATACTCGCACTTGGCAGGGAAGTGGGCCCGTGGCACCTCGCTGCAGCAGGCCGGATGGCTATAACAGCACTGGAAACGTAATCTAACGTATGGTGTGGCAGAACCAGGGATGTCATGCCCCAGACAGGGGCCAGCATTACTAAAATGTTTTTTCTTTCTTTCTCTTTCGACCTCATAGGCAGTATTGATAAACTAGACTCCTCGTTGCCTACCTGGGCCATAGTCCTACTTGCAGTGTCATTCTCATTGCTTTTCGTCCTGATCATCGTTCTGATTGTAATCTTCTGCTGCTGTTGTGTCTCCCGGAGAGAGAAAACAGGTAACTTTTTGTTCGTATGGATCTGTATATATTTTTAACTTTTGGTACCTGCAGGTGAAGTTCATGAGCTCCTCAGCTCTTCCCCAAAGTACGCTGGCTTTTGTAGCCTGTGAAAGGAACCATGTGACATTGGCATCGGGGGATGCACGTTCTTGGGGCTGGGTGCAGGGGGACGGGTCTTCCCATGTTTGGGAAGGTGATGAGGTGGCACCTTTGTCACCAAAGACACTGACTGATTTGTGTGCTTATCTGCAAGGACATAAGGCTACTGTGCTGTGTCATTTAGGTGCCATGTTTTTTTTTTCTAGAATAATACCTACCTATCCTAGCACGGACTAATCCAGCCGTGGGCAAACTATGGCCCGCAGGCCGGATCCGGCCCGTTCGGCTGTTCTATCCGGCCCGCGGAGCCGAAAGAGCGGAGGGTTCTCTTGCTCTCCCCTCCGCTCCTTTACTTTGAATTTGTATTAGTTCACACAAACACTCCATCCATGCTTTTGTTCCGGCCCTCCAGTCCAGTTTAAGAACCCATTGTGGCCCTCGAGTCAAAAAGTTTGCCCACCCCTGGACTAATCCTAAATTGTTTTCTGTTTTGTAGAATTCCAAGTCTTCCTTTGTAGGTGAATGTTGACATAGTGGTAGAAAGAAAAATCAAAAGGCCTCCTGTTAACCGAAATAGCACAAATCAAATTAATAAAAATCATTACACAGTTCTTCTGAATGGGGTCTTTGGAGCTACCCCAAGGTCCATGGAGGCAGTGGCCTTGTTTGGGGGTCAGGCTCCCACACTGGGGTGGGCTTGTGACGTCAGAAATCAGTCTTTGGCATGTGGATGGCTCAGGACTTGGCAAGTGCTGAATGGGTCTCCATGCTTATCTTTGTCTCCAAAAACCTTCACCTACTTTTATTTGAGTATTTTCTACAACTAAGTCATTTTTCTTTCTTTATTTTTAATATATTTTATATTGTCAATAGTATTACAGATATTTCCCATTTCCCCCTCCTCCACCCAGCCCCTACCCCACACCCCCAGGTTTTCAGTACCCTATTGCCCACGTCCATGAGTTACGCATCTACATCTCTTCTCGTTCCCCCAACTCCACATTGAGGAAGTCACTTTTCTTAAAATCGGAATTTTGAAGTTAGGCTCCGTGTTGGTTTAATGGCATTTTGATTTTATGAACATGGACTGCCATTCGATGAGTGCTTTTTGGGTGTGTGTCAGGCACTGTGATGCGCCATAAAGAGCATGGCCTAGCCTTAGCCTAACAGTCTAGCCCAGCCGTGGGCAAACTTTTTGACTCGAGGGCCACAATGGGTTCTTAAACTGGACCGGAGGGCCGGAACAAAAGCATGGATGGAGTGTTTGTGTGAACTAATATAAATTCCAAGTAAAGGAGCGGAGGGGAGAGCAAGAGAACCGACTAGAACAGCCGGATCCAGCCCGCGGGCCGTAGTTTGCCCAAGGCTGGCTAGCCTTTGCTCTTGCCTGGAGTTGGTTTGTGATTGGGCCATTGATTTTGTAATATAACTTTATTCCCGAGGAAACAAAGTGAAAATTCCTGAACTCCCGTTGGCCCACTTTTGATGGGAGCTTGTCTTTACCTGGGAGTCACAGAAGAACAACTCCAATAAAATCAACTGGAATTTAAATGGAAACTCCTGGGTGACTTGCCCTTTAATTCAGACCTGACCAGGATTATTCAGTGCTGTGGGACGATTCCCGCACCAGCCGTTGTGGCAGAGTCGCAGAACGTCCTGGTTGCTTTGATCCTGCTTCCTACTGGCTTTTGTCTGCTCCCTGCTACCCTAGGAAGAAGGTTTGGGGTGCTGGTGGCCCCCGGGAGCATATGTAGAACCACGATTCTCTGGCTCTTAGCTTCCTCATTTGCAAAATGGGAATCAGGCTTAACCTATAGGGTAGTTGTGAGAATCAAAGAAACGAATGTATTACACATTTCTATGATTCACCCTGGAATTTATCTTTTAACTCTGAGGTGATAAACCCGTGTAAGAGTGAGATGTTTTTATTCCCCCGTGAGGTGAGGGCCTGTGACAACCTTCTTACAAGGCCCGCCCCGACGGGTGTAACTCACAGCGGACACGACACCTCACCTTGATGTGAATGTCAGGGATCCAGCCGAGTCTTGGACTTCCCCGTGACAATGATTTCCGCGCTTGCAAATAGTAAACATCACATTTTCTTGGAAGTATTTCTGACGTCCTGCTTGGCTGGTGCCAGGAGAATTCTCAGTTCTGACTGGTTACCTGGGGGCTGACTGAGGATGGCTGCAGACCCCGCTCAGCTGGCCTGGAGGCCATGGGTCACAGCTTCTAGCAGAGGGGCTGAGTGCCTGGTGCCCACGGGACGCCAGCGATGTGCCCTCATTACCAGACCACCTCTCTCTTTCAATCCGATTGCTTCTGAGGTTCAGTGTGGGTGTGAATCAGCAGGTGTTGTGAGAACTGAAAATAAGTGAGAACATCATCTAAACAATAAGGAAAATGAATGCTTTTTAGATCTAAAGCGTCATGAATGGAAGGCAGAGGCAGGGAAGCAGAGCTGTGGAGGACACGGGCCTTAGAGACCGACAGTGGGGACTGGTGTGTGGCCCTGTCACTCCCCATTTTCAAGTTCTCGATTTTCTCCCGCCCAAGAGCCCATTGAGTAAACACATTAGCAATTTAAACAGCCTTTTTTTGGGGGGGGGGGCGAACACAACTGTATGAATTGATACCATTGATACATATTAATTGAAACCATATCTTAGAGCCGTGGTCGGCAAACTCATTAGTCCACAGAGCCAAATATCAACAGGACAACGATTGAAATTTCTTTGGAGAGCCAAATTTTTTCAACTTAAACTTCTTCTAACGCCACTTCTTCAAAATAGACTCGCCCAGGCCGTGGTATTTTGTGGAAGAGCCACACTCAAGGGGCCAAAGAGCCGCATGTGGCTCGCGAGCCGCGGTTTGCCGACCACGGTCTTAGAGCTACAGAAATACTAGTAGAGTACTTGAGCAGTCTAACTCCTCTGTTAAAAATACGGTAATGCTAACATAGTGATGTCTAGTCTGTTAAAAATATGATTGCATTAACACCTACCTCTTGCGTTGTGACGATTAAATGAGACAATGCCCTGCACAGGGCTGCCAGGGTGCGGCACCCAGTGGGTCCTGAATGAATGGCAGCACGTGTGGAATGCAGGGCACCCCTGCAGGGCCAATGCCATCTTTATAATCTTGCTGGTCAACTGCAATATTCACTAAGCACTTAGTAGGTCCCTGCCATATTTCAGGCATTCAGGGGTCATTAATATTTATGAGAGTGAGGAATGAGTTCTACTTTCCTTATGCGTGGAAGCCGTTTGATCATTCTGGGTAGGGGATCTTAAGACCTACTGGGTCACTATTCAGTAATGTGTTAAAATTCAGGGGAGCCTGAAAAAAGTGATGAGATGTTAGTTTCAGAATTACTGTCCTGATTTTGCTAATGCAATTTCATGTTTTGTTTTGTTTTCAGAATCCAGTTCTCTAAGGTAAGTTTGAAATCACATCTACTTTCTTAAAACAAAAACAAATGAAAAACAACCAAACAGCAACACCACACATACACACACACACACACACACACACACACACACACCCCGTAACTGAAGGATTTTAGGACTATGCTACTCAAAATGAAGTACTGAAAACGGACAACTCGGATAAGCCCCTATGCCACCACAGACTCCCGTGGCGACATGAAGGGTGGGATGCACCAGGTGGCTTGCGGTCTGCTTTTCCTGGCTCTCTTAGGGAATTGGAGGTTTTCTGCTTGGTGTCTGGCATTTGCAACTCTTTCCACAAGAGGACACTGTGCACCGTGACTGTTGTCCCTCCTGCTTTGAGTCAAAGCTCAGGACTCGAGGACACTGCAAGGATGTTGGACAGCCAGGCCCAGGTCTTGCTGGAATTCCTGGGCCCGGGGTGGGTTAGGGCACATGAAACTGGCCAGGCAGACAGTCGCGGTAGGTTCACTGCTGTATGTTGGAGAGGGCGGGGACTGGAACATTCCTGCCATTCCTGCAGCTGCCCGGAGTAGCTGCGAGCACTTTTAAGGCAGCTGTCCTGTGGGACTCCATGGCAGAGCTGTGCTGCCGCTGGTTTCACTAGTCCCCTCTGGGTGGGCACCTGTGCTGTTTGCAGTTCTTGCTACTGTAATTAGCTCATGAATGAACATTCTTTCAAGTAAATCTTTGCATGTATCCTAGATTATTTCCCTGTAATAAATTCTGACTGGCCAAGCATGAATATTTACAAATCTTTGGATTTCTATTGCCCAACTTCCTGTCCCTAGGAAGCTGCACTGATTTCTGCTTTATTTTAGAGGCTGCCTTTTGCTTTATTTTAGAGGCTGCCTTTTGCTTTATTTTAGAGGTTGCCATTTTATTCTAGAGGTTGCATGCTTTTTCTATGAAGGGTCAGAGAGTAAGTACTCTTGCTTATGTGGGCCGCCTGCTCTCTGTCACAGCTACTCAACTCTGCTGTTGTAACATGAAAGCAGCCGTAGACAGTATGTAAGCAGACAGGTGTGCTGTGTTTCAATAAAACTTTATTTATAAACACAGGTGGTGGGCCGGATTTGCCCTGAGGGTTGTAGATTGCCAACCTGCTTTATTTGGTCACTGGTTTCTGAGGGTTGAGAACTGACTTGGGAGTGGAGTCCATAGACCCCATATGGTGGCTGTGAGTGTCCATCCTGAGGCTCATTTATGCCCCCGCCCCCCACGAGCCATCGGCTGAGCCGTGGCTTATGCTAAGTTCAATGTGTGAGAATGCTCTGGGCAGAGCAGTGTGAACTAAACATCCATCGCTGACTAACGTATGTTTTTTAAATGCTCTAATTCTAGGAAATCTGCAGATGTGGAGACAAACCAAGAAACGCTTGAGCCAAAGTTGAAAAACGGAAATGAGAACTATGGCTACAGTGCAGGTGAGAGGGCAGGGAGAATGTCCAAAGATGCAACCCAATTCTGAAGTCTTTTTGAGCATCTTGAAGTCTTACCTTGAGAGGATACACTCCCAGTGGGGCGACTTCCCAGAAAGCACGGTCACTAACAAGAGGCGGGCGTAGGATTTTAACCCAGATCCTTTTGTAAGGCAGACACATTTCTCCTTAGCAGTTGGGGAGGGAGGCCTGGCCCTAAAAAAGTTGTCTGGCAAAATAAATTCCACAGAAAGATTTTAAGTTCATCAAGTGTTGCTGAGAGCTCTCCCCATCCCCACCCGCCACCCCCTACCCCCCAACCCCCCACCCCTGACTAAAATTCCTGCTTTGGATGTTGAAAACCTCCACAAAGCATTGACTGTGTCCTTTGATAATCTGATCTCAGCTTCTTGCAGCATTTCCTGTGGGCGAATATTTATTCATCAGTATTTTGCGCCATGAATCTAGTAGCTTGACCAGGATTGTGGCCCTGACCAACCCTCTTGCTTCACTCCCCCATCTGCCCCGTGTTTGTTTATTTTCCTCGGTCAGCAATTAAGGTGGTGGATTCGCCTGGTCCCTGGATGACACGAGTATGTCGAGAAAGGAATTGATTTCCAGCCTGTTTGCCATATTTTTATTTCCTTAGAAAACTTAAGTTCTGAAAGGATGGGACCTTCAGGGAACTTTAAACACAGTCTGTGGCCCTAGCTGGTTTAGCTCAGGGAACAGAGCATCAGCCTGTGGACTGAAGGGTCCCGAGTTTGATTCCAGTCAAGGGCACGTACCTCAGTTGCAGGCTTGATCCCCAGCCCTGGTCAGGGTGTGTCTCTCTCACAGCGATGTTTTTCTGTCTCTCCCCACTCCCTCCTACTCTTTCTAGAAATTCAATGGAAAAAATGTGCTCAGGTGAGGGTTAACAAAAAACAAACAAACAGCCTGTGTCCAGTTAAGGATCATTTTGTGCCAGGGGTGCTGTATGAAACACAATTGCGTTTCTCCGTAAATCAGAATTGTTAGCCTGTGCAGCTTGGCTTTGTCTCATGCCTCTCTAAACCAGGGGTCTTCAAACTACGGCCCGTGGGCCACATGTCCTGCTTAGCAGCCGACTCGTCCCGGGCCCGCAGTGCACATAGGAATTTGTTCATAGTTTTTTTTTTAAACGATAGTCCGACCCTCCAACAGTCTGAGGGACAGTGAACTGGCCCCCTGTTTAAAAAGTGTGAGGACCCCTGCTAAAGCCATCCTTCCCTTGCAGAGTCGGCTTCTCCCCCTGCCAAGTCCCCCGGCTCCAGCCTTCCCGCGCAGCCGAGCAGCAGGCAGCCGCAGCAGGTACGCAGACCTTCCCACCTTTCTTTCCGTTTAAAAACTCTTACCTTGTGGTTTTCGGGCAGGGTGGGGAACCTTTCTCCTGCCGAGGGCCATTTGGATATTTATGACATCATTTGAGGGCCACACAACATTATCCACTTAAAAATGAGCCTGCTATATTTGGTCAAACATTTAATTAACTCACCCCTCATGCCTGGGCAGGGCCAGACCCAATGATTTCTTGGGCTTTCTATGGCCCGTGGGCCGGACGTTCCCCACCCGTTTTAGGTGGACGATGAGAGAACGTGGCCTTTGCTCATGTCCAGGTCTAATACCATCCTGGAGGGAACGGGGCCAGGACATGTGGCCTTGCTTGTCCTTTGTAGTGGGTTTTGCTGGGGAAAGACCAGAAGTTTAAGCAGGGCTTGTAGATCTTGAGGTGTCAGTTGGACATCCCCCGAGAGATGTTGCGTGTCCAGCGGAGTGCACAGCCTGGACTCCCTGGGAGAGGCACGCGTGTCCATGTTACTGGTCTGAGGGCAATTCTGCTGGGTGTCGTCCTTCTGAAGGACGTTAAGGTAAAGAAAACAGTCGCTTGGGATCGTGGGAACATAGTATGTTAATTTTCTGACAGAGTCGGCGTCGGTTGGCACCCATGAATGACACTTTATGTGCAGAAAATACAGTTCTTTTTAGCCAAAATCATGTTAGGCAGAATAGAAGTCACAGAACCATCTCTGACTCGTAGAAATACAACCTTAAACGAGAAGTGCATTTTTACGACCCTGCGATGGTGTCCCCAGTAAGAACGGACGTTCTCCCCTTTTGGCTGCTGGGAAAGCTGGCCTCACGGACGGGTTTCCACCGGGGCGCACCCAGGGCGCTGGCCCTGTTCTCGGGAGTCGCTGCCTTCGCAGCCCCTTCACTCGCTCGGTGTACCAGGCGTCCTCAAACTACGGCCCGCGGGCCACATGCGGCCCACCGAGGACGTTGATCCGGCCCGCCGGGTGCCGCTGCCTGTCCTGCTTAGCAGCCGACGTGTCCCGGGCCCGCAGTGCGCATAGGAATTTGTTCATAGTTTTTTTTTAAACTATAGTCCGGCCCTCCAACGGTCTGAGGGACAGTGAGCTGGCCCCCTGTTTAAAAAGTTTGAGGACCCCTGGTAGACGCGCATTGCGTTCCCGCAGCTGCAGCTCCGGCTGTGAGAGTCCTCCCTGCAGTGGGGATGCAGCTCAGCCATACATCTCGCCAGGGCAGGGCTGTGCCTCGCAGGCCTTCGGCAAGGGGAGCTCTGAGGGGTGCTCACCGCCTATCAGGAGGGCCCAGGCGATGCTTTATTTTTTTAAATTTTTTAAAATATATTTTATTGATTTTTTTTAACAGAGAGGAAGGGAGAGGGATAGAGAATTAGAAACATCGATGAGAGAGAAACATGGATCAGCTGCCTCCTGCACACCCCCCACTGGGGATGTGCCCGCAACCAGGGTATATGCCCTTGACCGGAATCAAACCCGGGACCCTTCAGTCCGCAGGCCGACGCTCTATCCACTGAGCCAAACCAGTCAGGTACAGGCGATGCTTTAGCGGCAGCAACGGCAGCCAGGCGGGAAGACGCCACTTCCTCAGACCGGTGTCAGGAAGATGGAGAGGTGCCGGGCTTCCCATCAAGGCTGCTCTCTTGATGGTTTAATGTGGTGCTGGGAGGGAGGTGCAGGGGTCCCCTTTCGAAGGGCCGGCCTCTTGACTCAGAGGTGGCCGGGGAGGAGGAGTCATCGCCAGGCTGTGAAGAATGTCGCCTGTCAACCCCCACGCCTGGACCTGAGTGGGGGTTGTGGGGTGATGAAGGGGCTCCCTCCCACCCAGCTCCAAGCACGGTCACCCCAGAACGTGTTCAAGCCCACCATTACTTCTGTGGCTTTTCCGTAGTTACCTTTGGTCACCTGTCTTTCCACTAGACCAGCCAGCGTGCTGGGGTCGGGTGGGGGCTGGGAGGCGGGGAGGAGATTCAGAAGAGGGTCCTATCGGAAGGTTCCCTCTGAAACATAGATGAGGACAAGGGGGAACCCTAGATGCCTGTGGAAACAGGAATGGAGAATGACGTTTCGGAACTCTGGATGCTGCTTAAGCTTTAAGTGTTGTTTCGAAGATGCACCGGGAGAGAAATTCAAGAAGTTTCGGCTACTTGGACATGTAACCAGCTAAATAATCTATCGGTGGAAACAGCAGTGGCCATCGTGCTGGCCCAGAGGGCTGGGAACAGCCCCGTGTTTCCTGAAGTGGTGGCGAGGCTTGTTCTGGGGGAGCCCTGCGTGTCGGCCCAGAGCTCTGGGTCCTGGAGGAACAGACAGGATGCAAGAAGGGGAGCTGGTTTGCCTGGGCTGGAAACTTCCGAAGGGTGTTTAAACCGCTGGATTTTCCTGCTTAGAGTCGGAGACTCGGGACAAGCAGCTCTGAAGAGGCCCATGGTTGATCGCTAACCAAAGGGTGCCTTTGCCGGATGGGCCCAGGCACTGTGAGCAGGTGCCCTTTGGAGAACTTGGACTTGGGACGTACCATGGGCTGTGTTTCTCCTGAGGCACTTACAGGAAAGGGCCAGGCCTGGGAGCATGCCAGCTCCCTCTGTGCCCTGGGCCCAAGGAGGGCATGGTCCTGCACGTGGTCAGTCGGCCACTGGAGAGCCTCCCGGTGGCCAGGCCTCTGCTTGAAGAAGCAGGTCAAGGTGAGCCTGGAACAGAGGGTCCTTTTAGACTTCCCCGAGGCCAGGCCTCTGCTTGAAGAAGCAGGTCAAGGTGAGCCTGGAACAGAGGGTCCTTTTAGACCTCCCGAGGCCAGACCTCTGCTTGAAGAAGCAGGTCAAGGTGAGCCTGGAACAGAGGGTCTTTTAGACCTCCCCGAGGCCAGACCCTGGGCTTCGTGGTCTCATCCTTACTCTGCAGGCCAATGAGGACTCCTTCAGAAGTCACAAGACCACCGCGCAGCACAGTGACATCTGCACGTTCTTTTCCCTTCACCGCTCTCCATTCTGCAGTGAGCCTCGTCCCCAAAGGCCCAGGACAGGCAGCCGAGCCCTTCACGGCCCCTTCCCCCCTTGTCTTTTCATCCGGCCTCCTCTCTGCATGGCTCTGTGTGACTCCAATTTGCCACGCTGCTGCCTGCACTGCTGCTGGGTGTGTGTGGGCGGGGGTGAGGGGCCTGGGGAGAGGGGGGTGTTTCCAGTCACCCAGCGGGACTCCTGCCCGAGAAGCTGGCTCATTTGAGTCCTGGGCTGTTGACCACAGGTTACGCCGCTTTGTGGAACCTGTGCCATGGGATTGGGTCCTGAAAAGTGTGTAGATTAAACCGAGAGGCCTCAGGCTGTGACTCAGTGGGCAGCAAAGGCCCGCCCCAGGCTTCGCCCTGGGGAGCTGGTGGGGGAGGGGCACGTCCTGCGGTGGAGGCAGCAGCTCCCGCTCCCGCTTCGCTCCATGGAACCAGGTCTGAGAGCAGGTGACCTTGGTTTTGTCATCAGTACAGCAACTGCCCTGTACGCGTGTCTGTCCCGTCTGCACGACCTGCCGATCTTACTAGCCCGCGGCACTTTCAGAAGGTCTCCCCAACGGTGGCCATGGACGCCCCACCGTCCGCACAGCCTTGCTGGGGCCTCCCCGCATCGCCTTTCCTCTACGGGCAGTGCGGTCCACGCCCGGCTGTGCTGTCACAAGCAGGGGATGCGGGAGGTGTGCACGGAGGCACGCCCCTCTGCTGAGACTCCCCGTCCAGTCACGACGAAGATGTCGGAGCGGCGCCGGTGAATGTGCAACGTAAAAACAAGGTTAGGTTTGGGGCCTCTGAGGAAACCGGAGTCATTCCCTGTCAAGTGCCATTTCACTCCTCAGGGGTCTCGGGGACGTTGGCTTTCTTCAAGGGTCACCCGTTCAAACATGATCCAAGGAAGGAGAAGCCGCAGGGCCCGGGCTGCCAAAGGGTGTCGTCTGAGTGGCCTTTGGAGGCCGATTCTTGGTCCCCACCTCTGGGCTGCCTGGCTCGGGGAGCTGAGGCGGGGCGTGGGGGGCAGTCTGAGCATCCGTGTTTCAGAACGACCTGCGGGGGTTCTGATCGGTGGCTGGGTTCAGGGTGATGGGCTGCCTTGTAACGGGATGGTAGTGAGGGGTGCTGGGACAGAGTGGGGCATGGCCAAAGACCAACTTGCCTACTTGGCAATTTCACACCACCCGGAAGCGCCATTTGCTCAGAGTCCCAAGGCATTCACCGCGCCTGCACCCCCTACACGGCGGGGTTGTGCTGGCCCCTCCCCGGGGCTGGCGGTGCCTGGACCCCCGCTGGAATCACATGGACCCTCTGCCGGCAGAGGCAGGTGCAACTGGGCCCTGGAGTGTGGACCACAGGCAGCTCAGCCCGAGCACGGGCTCTGGGGGGCAGGCAGCGTTTCTGGGTTACTCCCGCTGTCGCCTTCCATGCCAGCCTTCCCGTCCCTGGGGACAGTGTCTGAGGAGCCGGACGTGTGACTACAGAAGGCAGCCGCCGTGGTCAGAAGCTGAGGGGTCGGTGGCGGGCGTAGGTCGGGGCCATGGGTGGTGCTGGGTCGGGTGCCATGATGGGACGAGGCACCTGCTGGCTCGCGGAGGCCCCTTCCTCGCTCACCCCACCTCTCAGCCCACTCCCCGCTGGGGTCTCCCGTGGGCCTGGCATTGTTTATCAGAGGCTGAGGGAGGAAGCAGTCCTTGCTCCTGCCACCAGGAGGCAGAAATGGGGGTCCCCACGAATGCTTCCTGCACGGGGCGGTGCACCCAACACCCGCAACACGCTTGCTGGGTGGGTGTCCCGCGGGTCAGGCAGTGGCCCTCAGTCGGAGGCTCGGTGCAAGGTCAAATGCAAACTCCTGGGCCTCTCCCAGACTTTCTGGGCCGGACTCTAGGAAATCGGGCCCGAGAATGGGTATTTTTACCACGTGCCCCGCGGGTGATCTGCTTGGAGGAGAATGTTTTGTGGCCCAGCGTGCAAACAGGGCATTGTTTCCGGGCAAGAGGCAGCTTGGAGAGCTGGGGGTTGGGAGCGATGTGGCTCTCACGAGCCCGCGGCCTGCGCTGGCCGCCCGTTCCGGGAGGAGCTGGCGCTGCTGGTGGGGGGTGTGACGAGTGTCAACTGGAGAAGTCTCCGTGCGGTGCACAGAGCTGGAGGACACCTTTCAAACGCCCGAGTTTCAGATGGGCCCCGAGGCACACTGAGGCACACTGCGTTCAGTGTGCGTGAAAGAAACAGGATCTCAGGCGGGAGAGGCCCCGGACCATGCGTTCAATAGTAGGAAGGTTTAGAAGGAAAAACAGAGACAGGTGTTCAAAACGGACACATACCCACCACGACACTTTCCTCCCCGATTATTCCCATTCGGACCCAACCTACAGTGATAACGCGGACGCTATCTCCCACACGCCGGTTTCTGTCGGTGAACGACAAGCAGCCAACTCAGGTGTAACCTCCCGCCAGCACATGAGGACGAAACGAATGAAAACAATTAGAAATCCGTACTGAAAATTACAGCTGACGGGAAAGGCAAGCGCCTTTTATTTTTATCCGAAGTCACGGGGCTTGGAAATGGGTTTCATCTTGATGAATATTTAATACAAACAATTCTCTCCCCCCCCCCCTTTCCCCCTCCCCCCCCCCCCCCCCCCGGCTTTCCAGGCATCAATTCACTGCCGGTTTATTTTTCTGGTTATTTTAGGCAACTCTGTATCTTTCTCTGCTGGGCCTGTCAGTTTGGGGGATGAGAGTATGAAAACCTGGAACCTGGAGCAGATCTTCCCTGTTAGCCCCTCTCCTATGGAGATGGACATAAATAAACTCCTGGTCCATGTAGAGACAGCCTGGTCTGTGCAGCGGGCAGGGGAAACCAAGGCCAGACCATGGGAGCGGCGTCCCCGGCCCAGCCACACAGACGCACCGATCTCACAGCGCTTCGCTAAGGGGTCCCTTCCGCCCTCGGTGCCGTGTGATTGGGAGGCAATAAATTAAGCCCGGGAGCCGGAGTGATTCTATCCTGGAGACCGACTGCCATTCCATCGCCACGTAAATCATGCATGGGGCCCGGTTCCATTATTTACGATGTTGGGTGCAGCCACAGCACCTGGAGTCGGAGCGGGCATTCTCAGCGCCGGCAGGAAAGCAGGTAGCACCCATTTGAATGGGGCGACACCCTCAGACAGGCCGTGGCCCCTCGAGGAATGAGTGGGTGGCTTGGGATTACAGTTCAGAAGGAGAGGGGCAATGACATCTGGATGGAGCCAGATGGTGTATGTGGGGCTGGTCCTTCAATTTTACCCCGTCCTTCAGAGGGACTGTGTGTTTTTAAGGTTATAAATACTGTATATTTTTATACAAAAGCTGTAATTTCCACAGGAAAATCGAAAGACAAAACGGTGCATCTTTGCAGGAATTTGCCTTCATACGAACAAATATTGATTCTTTGAGTTGGGTTGCTCTTTAGGTCCTGAACCTGGGAAACTTCTAGAATGTGTTTTTGAAAATCCTTAAGTAGCCCTAGCCGGTTTTGCTCAGTGGGTAGAGCATCGGCCTGTGGACCAAAGGGTCCCGGGTTCGATTCTGGTCAAGGGCATGTACCTTGGTTGCAGGCTCCTCCCCAGCTCGGGCGCTGGTCAGGGTGCGTATAGGAGGCAACCAATCGATGTGTTCTTCTCACATCGCTGTTTCTCTCTGTCTTGCCCTCTCTCTCCCACTCTCTCTAAAAAATCAATGGAAAAATATCTTCGGGTGAGGGTTAACCAAAAACAAAAACAAAAACAAAAAAACCCCCAAAAGAAGAAAATACTTAAGTAAAGGAAGGCCCTGTGTTAACATTTGGGTTCCTCGCTGCACCCTCATTTTCTCTGACCTGGCGAGTGGGGGTGCTTCCCGCCGCAGTGCGCCTGCACAGGGATCTCTGCCTCTTTAACCGGCCTCTCCCCTCTGTTGCAGGAACCCGATCTCCATCAGCAGGCCCCAACGAGTCGCCCACACGTCTCCTTTTACACGGTCGGTCCCAGGATGACCAGGAACGTGACCTTAGTGTAGCGAGGGGGCTGCCCTTGGCTGATGACCTGCACCACGACCGGGTCAGCACTGCTCTCCCGAGGCCCAGCCCGCCGGCGTTACCTGGAAGCAGCAGCGGTGTTGGAATCATTGAAATGGATATTTCAGGGAGAGAAGGAACCGTTGTTCCCAACTTCCCAAGTGGAAGTTCACTTTTCGTGTGTTTTCAAGATTTCAGTGGCTTCTGTAAAGTTACTGAGTCAAAGCTGCAAACTGATAGGATGATGCTTCTCAGCACTGCACACTCCTCCTTGCTGGTCCAGTGAGTCTAGAGCCTGCCATGAGTTTAAACAAGTTTTTATTACCTTACATCATATAAAGTTTATATGTATGTCTGTGTACTCCGTGGGCATTATTGCATAGGATCAGCGAAAAGAAGAGGATAAAAGTTAGGCTCTGTCAGACATCTAACATTACCTGGACAGCCAGAACTCAGGTTACAAATAAGATCACGTTCTAAAGCAGATGAGCACCTGGTGAAATATCTCATTGGGCATTTACATGGAGACATTCATTTTTATCTGCCCCCTTATCAGCTGCGCTCACGTCCTCAGAGGACTCAGATGTGGATGATGCTTTGTAGGTGGTGTAGATCACATACCACAAACACTGTGATGAAGCTGGAAACGGGTAATGTGTTCCTTGTTTTGTTTGGTTAATCCTCACCAGAGGATATTTTTTCCCCATTGATTTTTAGACCGAGTGGAAGGGAGGAGGAGAAACAGAGAGAGGAAACATCGATGTGACAGAGACACATCGATTGGTTGTTTCCCGCATGTGCCCCAGCCGGGGTCGGGGATCGATCCTGCAACCGAGGTACAAGCCCTTGACCAGAATCAAACCCGCGACCTTTCAGTCCAAGGGCTGACACTCTATCCACTGAGCTATACTGGCCAGGGCAGGGTAATGTGTTCTTTAGTAAATAAAGGAGAAAACACGAAGAAGCTAGCATTTCCTCCCTTAACTTCACTATTCAGGTGGTAGTTTACAGAATCACGGTGTTCAGGAGTCAAGCACTTTTTTAAAAATTGAAAGCAGTTCTTTAGCATCATCAAATAGTAATTCAGTACTAGACTTTTTGTCACTGTCTTGTTATTTTTTTTTTTATAGTTAGCTTTTTGTTTGTTTGTTTTTGGTTTAGGACCTCGTCTGGGTTCCTATATTGTATTTGATTACAGTATCTGTTAAGTCTCCTTTATTTTATTTTACAGCTACAGTTGATATATAATATGATATTAGTTTCAGGTGTACAAGATAGTGGTTCGACACTTACATACCTTACGGAGTAATCACCCCAAAGTGAGCAGCATCTGGCCCCACACTTATTACAGTACTACAATATCCTGTATTTCACACCCTTGTGACTATTTCCATACCTGGCAAGTTCACCTTCCTCAAACCCTTTCACCTTTTCTCCCATCCCCAGGAATCAAGCATTTTCCAAGAAGCAAAACAGATGTTTGTAAAAACAAAATCACATCTTCTTGGCAGTCCTGGCCCATTATGCATTTGCCCCATTTAAAGTGAATATAATGTTGTTACTAAGAATAAAAGAATGAAATTGCCGCCTTTTCAGAATACATGGTTTCCATGTAGGTCTTCTCAGGGCCTTCATATTTCACTGAGAGGTGGGGCTGCTGTCTGGCTGAGCTCTGCGCTAGTTGGTGCAGGGTTCCATAATGGTTGGTAATTGACAGCTCCTCTGAGCGCCCCTCATGCCCTACCATGCTATTGCCAAATAGAATTTGACTTTTAAAATGTGTGAAGATTTTAGTGAATTCCTTCAAGTTACTAAGTCATCCTGTTAATGTTTCTTGTTACTCAACACTCCTACTTGCTGGCCCGTTAAGTGTATATATAAGCTGATTTAGAAAACACTTATGATCTTAAATCCCATTAGGGTCCTACCATGCACCCCCTCCTATGAATCAGGAGTTAACGCAAGGGGTATTTGCTGGCACGTAGGGCTTTGGGAGGTACCCTGCCCATTCTGATTGGTTGGTGCCTATACAATGTCTATTCTGATTGATCGGTGCCCATACAATGTCTATTCTGGTTGGTTGGTGTCCACACACTATCTTTTCTGATTGCATGGTGTTCATACCTTACTGGTTGTCAAATAGTTTGAATATATAAGCATGGTTTGAAGGATCCTGAAGAAAAATGCCATCTCTTCTAAGACTATATGCCTAAAGTGAGGGGACTGGCTGCCTATTTTTGTTGGAGTAGAACTGAAATGCAAGATTTTTAAAACACATTCCCATTTTGCTTTTCCACGGGGCCATTTTCTGGGAAAAATTGCCAATGCACCTGCTTGTAAAACAAGACTCTTGTTTATTACACTAATTCTTTACTCCCTGGCAGTGTGGTTCTGTCTCCCACCACCGTCCTTGAATGCATACAAGTCAAGGAGAAAGATGAGAAGGCTCGGAACCCTGTGGGCCGAGCTGTTCATTGTGTGATCTTCACATTCTTCACTTAATAATTTTCTCTCCTTCAACCACCACAGAACTCAGATCCTAGGACAAGACAGACATCATGTCCCTCGTGCCTTTTGTAACCTTTACAGAATCTGACATTCTGTAGGTATTCAGGAAGTATTGGTATTGAATAGGTCAAAATAGAGAAAGACAGTATATTGAATTATCACAAATATTTGCCACCTGCAGGCTCTAAGTATTGTATTTCTGTGGTTATTTTAGGAGTCGGGGAGGGGTTACATGTAGAATATAATTGAACTTCAAATTCTGAATTGGGGAGCACAATGCCAAATGATTTTCGTAGAAATTTCTCCAAGTTAGTGTGTGCTTATTGAGTCACTCTCAAACTATTTTCACGTTCATCAGACTGGGAGGTTTACCCGTGTCAGCAATGAACAGGTTTTTTTTTTTTTTTTTTTTAAATATATTTTATTGATATTTTACAGAGAGGAAGGGAGAGGAATAGAGAGCTAGAAACATCGATGAGAGAGAAACATCGATCAGCTGCCTCCTGCACACCTCCCACTGGGGATGTGCCCGCAATCAAGGTATATGCCCTTGACCGGAATTGAACCCGGGACCTTTCAGTCCGCAGGCCGATGCTCTATCCACTGAACCAAACTGGTTTCGGCAATGAACAGGTTTTATAGCAGCTTATTCCAGGAGCAAGTTTCTCAAGTTTTCATTTCACAAGAGGTAGATGAGTTATTTGAATAAAATTACCAAGAGCTGCAGTATCCAATAGTATGTGGCTTTTCATAGTTAAAGTGTTTGAAGTTAAATAAAATGCAAGATTCACGTCCTCAGTTGTACCGGCCACAAGTCAAATGCTTAATAGCCACATTGGCTATCGGCTACTGTATTGGACCGTGCAGATTACAGCTTCCATGGCTGCGGACAGTTCTATTGACCATGCTGACCGAGAGCCAGCTACTTGACAATGACCTTCATGTGTCCAGGACCGGCTTTTACACAAACATGCCATCCGTGCTTTCTCTTGGTGTTACGTCTGTGCATGTGCCAGTTTCTATTTAGGATCCTGCAAATCCCAAGGCAGCTCCCAACTGAAAATGGGGTTTTGCTGATGTGGAAAATTCACCTCTCACTTCTGTAATGCAGAGAGCTGACACGGGCTCAGGGGCACGGGATGAGAGGAGTCAGTCCCTGCCAAGGTCATGGCTAAGGGTGTTTCTCAGAAAGATAGCTATGGCTCTCCAATGATGAATGGCAGATGAGGCTGTTGTTATTTATTTTTTAAAAATATATTGTTATTGATTTCGGAGAGAGAGATAGAAACATCAATGATGAGGGAGAATCATTGAACGACTGCTTCCTGCATGCCCCCTACTGGGGATCGAGCCTGCAACCAGGGCATGCGCCCTGACCAGGAATCACACCGTGACCTCCTGGTTCATAGGTCGACGCTCAACCACTGAGCCATACCGGCTGGGCGAGGCTGTTGTTATTTAAACAAACATCCCTCAAAGCCCCTTGCCATGAAATCCTAGCTTGGTAGACCACACCTGCCCACCCTCCTTGGGGTCTTGGACCTGGTTACTCTGCCAGATACTGAGCATGCCCTGCACACTCAGGGAGCGCCCATAGTTTACCTAGAGGGGGACTACGTGGCAATGTCAACACAGCGAAGATAATTGGAGATCTTGAATAAAATCGCTTCCTTTGTTCTGTGTGGCCCTGACCTTGGAAAACCACTGGGGCATTGAAGTGGGGTTGCCAGTTTCTAGGAGTTGGATGACCTACAAGGTGAATGGATGCTGCAGAACGTGCAGGAGACGCTGGGTCAAAGTGCAATCTGCCACCAAAGTGCTTGTGATGTCCGTGGGGAAACACTCCATCCTGCATGAAGAGGGAGGCAGACATCTCTGTGGAACAGCGCAGGACAAGAAGACTTCAGAGGCCAGAGAAATGAGGCAAGACAGTAAGGAAGGAGGGTCCTGGGGGCAGGTGTAATAGACAGGATAGGGTGGATGGGTGGTCCAGGAGGCCTAGGCAGGACCCGTGGGCCTGAGGAGCTGTTACCATCCACCAACTGATGGGCGGGGAGAGGGGCTAGACCTGTATGGAGAGGGTCGTCGACAGCTACGGGGCCTTAGGTGGAGGGACACAGTCAAGCCCTGGAAACCTGGCAGGCGGGGAGTTGGAGTGACACAGACTCTGGCCTCCCAGCCCAGCCCCCATCCCCTCCGCATGCCTCCCATTCACCATGCCCACCCAGAGCCAGAGGCCAGGTTGCCCTTAGGGATGGAGGAGGGTGGAGCATGGATGTGGAGGGAGGGGCAGGCAGGAGATGCCCTGCTAGGAGAAGCTGGCAAAGTTTAGGAAACAGAAATCGAGGGATGAAGACGGTTGTACAGTCCCGAAGAGATGGTTTGCCTAACAGCGTTCCACTTTTTTCTCTCCTTAGGGATGAATCCATTTCCCTGGGACGCTAGCTGGAGAAAAGGCATTTGGCTGCATTGAATCTGAGTCGGTCATGACTTCGATGACACATGAGTAGAACAAAGGGATTGGATGGTGGACCCCTAAAATCCCTTCTGGCACTTACCTTTGTCGAGATGTTCACACACACACACACACACACACACACACACACACACACACACACGCACACACACGCACACACCCCTGCCTGCTCATCTGAGATGGCCCAGCTGTTCGGCTGAGGCAGCCCCGGGCTCCTCTGCAGGCGGTAAATATCTAATTCTCACCCAGCACAGACTGAACCATGCCAGGGCTATGGCCTCAGGGGTGGGGGTGGGAGTCCCCAAACTCCTGAATTCCAACTCCCACCTGTCAGCCGGACCTGGACAAATGCAGACATGGAGGGGCAGGCTGGGTCCTGAGCTGCCAGCCACCCCGCCATTGTCTCCCCCTTTTGCTGGGTGCGTGCTGTTATTTCTAAACACACAGGGAGTTCTGAGCCCGCAGCTGGTGGAAGGCTGGTGAGAATTATTGCCCGGCCCTGGCTTCGGGCTGAGACACCGCTGCCCAGCCTCATGATCATACCAGGTGAATCAAGCAGATCATCTAGAAGATTCCAGTAAACCTGTCAGGGGAAGTGGAGCTCGGAATGAATTGATCACGTTTCTTTTTCTTTTTTTTTTTTTAAAATATATTTTATTGATTTTTTACAGAGAGGAAGAGAGAGAGGAATAGAGAGTTAGAAGCATTGATGAGAGAGAGACATCGATCAGCTGCCTCCTGCATGCCCCCCACTGGGGATGTGCCCGCAACCCAGGTACATGCCCTTGACCGGAATCGAACCCGGGACCCTTCAGTCCGCAGGCCGACGCTCTATCCACTGAGCCAAACCAGTCAGGGCTGATCACGTTTCTTTTCAGAAACCTGAAGAATGTATGATATTTCCTAGGGTAACACTTTGGAAACAACTGGTAATATGATGCTTTCATTTCATGGCTAATAAAGTCTGAGGCAGTTCAAATAATAGCAAATCATCACCTAAATCAAAAACTAATTTAGAAAATTACAGCTGATTTAGCTTTCATTTTTTTCCCCTCAAAAAGTGCAAATTGGATTGGATTCGATGAAATGTAGTCAAGCCAAAGGCTGGGATTGTGGTGTTAGTAGGCGGTGGGAGAATTCGCCTGTGCCTCTGCGTCCTCACAGTTTGTAGGGTGTGTGTGTGCATGTATGTGCATTTGGTGTGTATATGTGCACGTGTGTGTGTGTGTGTGTGTGTAAAGAACAAGGGGAGGGAGAGACACTTGTTTCGTGTCTACCACAGGGGTCAGCAAACAGTAACCCACGAGAGCCCAGTCCAGCCTGCTGCCTGGTTTTACGTGGCCCACGAACGAAGAATGGTTCTCCCATTTCTAAGTGGCTGGAATACAATCAAAAGAAGAACATTTTATGATGTGAAAATGCTATGAAATTCAGACTTCAGTGTCCACAAGTGAAGTTTTATTGGAACCCAGCCGAGAGTGACGTCTTGCCTGTGGCAACGTTCCTGCCACACAACAGAGTTGAGCGGCTGAGACAGAGGCTGCGTGACCCTCATCGCCTGAACTGCATACTCGCTGGCCCTTTCCCGAAGAAGCGTGGCGACTCCTTCTCTCCTTTCCATCACCCATAGTGCATGGTGTGGGGTTTTTGTCTTGAGATGGAGCTATAGAGATGAGTGATGCTGTCTGTGAATTTCATTTCAGAATAGTAAGATGGGCAGAGAGAAATGGTTGTTACTCTAATCAGTGTTGCATCTGAAAGGGTCAGAGGCTTGAGTCTACCTGCCTGTGAATATCCTTTTAGCTTTAGAGTACCCCTGCGTTCCCCCAGTCCTCAGTCACATTTCATTTCTAAAGGGGTTTGGCAGAGGGAAGAGAGGGATCAGAAATTACCATGCTTAGGTATCAGTTACTTCTCTTTCCACCTGTTGGCCCTCTTAACCCGATGTTTACATATTTCCTGAAAACCTTTGAGCAGTGGAGGACGATCAGCAGCCTCAGAGCTCCCTGGTCATGAGGGGGCTGTGCTGGCCACTGTCTTGTTTGCAAAAGGTGTTTTTGCTGGTGCTGAGTTTGCACGCAGCAGACTTGCCACTGGAAACTGGACATGGGTCCACTTGGGCCTGGGATGTAGGAAGCGAGAATGAACGTCGTTCGGACTTTAATGAGAAAAGCCTAGAGAAACCACCAAATCAATAGCTTTTCTTTCTTTCTTTTTTTTTTTTTTAAATAAATCTTTATTCAGATTATTACAATTATTTCTCCTTTTTCCCCCCATAGCTCCCCTCCACCCCTTTCCCACCCCACCTTCTGCCCTTACCTCCCCCCCACTGTCCTCATCCATAGGTGTATGATTTTTGTCCATTCTCTTCATGAACCCCCCCATACCCCTTTCCCCCTGAGAATTATCAGCCCACTCCCTTTCTATGCCCCTGATTCTATTATATTCACCAGATTATTCTGCTCCTCAGGTTTTTAATTCACTTGATTTTTAGGTTGGCTTGTTGATAGATATGTATTTGTTGTTCATAATTTTTTCTCTTTACTTTTTTCTTCTTCCTCTTCTTTAAGAATACCTTTCAGCATTTCATATAGTACTGGTTTGGTGGTGATGAACTCCTTCAGCTTTTTCTTATCTGTGAAGCTCTTTATCTGCCCTTCAATTCTGAATGATAGCTTTGCTGGGTAGAGTAATCTTGGTTGTAGGTTCTTGCTATTCATCACATTGAAAATTTCTTGCCACTCCCGTCTGGCCTGCATAGTTTCTGTTGAGAAGTCAGCTGACAGTCGTATGGGTGCTCCCTTGTAGGTAATTAACTGTTTTTCTCTTGCTGCTTTTAATATTCTCTCTTTGTCTTTTGCTCTTGGCATTTTAATTATGATGTGTCTTGGTGTGGTCCTCTTTGGATTCCTTTTGTTTGGGGTTCTGTGGGCTTCCTGGACTTGTAAGTCTATTTCTTTCACCAGGTGGGGGAAGTTTTCGGTCATTATTTCTTCAAATAGGTTTTCAGTATCTTGCTCTCTCTCTTCTTCTGGCACCCCCATAATTCTGATGTTGGTACGCTTGAAGTTGTCCCAGAGTCTTCTTACATTATCTTCAACTTTTTGGATTTTTTTTTTTTTTGCTTTTTGCTTTTTTGGTTGAGTGTTTTTTGCTTCTTTGTATTTCAATTCTTTGACTTGATTCTTGTGTTCCTCTATTCTGTTTCTGGGTCTCTGTATAATATTTTTTATTTCAGTCAGTGTATGTTTAATTTCTAGTTGGTCTTTTTTCATATCTTCGAGGGTCTCGTTATATTTATCGGCCTTTTCTAGGATATTCTTAAAAAGTCTTATAACGGTGGTTTTGAATTCTATATCCAGTCATTTGTTTTCCTCCATTTCTTTCGTTTGTGATCTGATTCTTTGACCCCGCATTTTCACTGAATCCCTGAGTTGGTAAGGTAGATATTTGTGCTAGGTTTCCAATATGGCCCAGTGGGTCTGCTTCCCCAGTTAACCTGAGGTGGACACTCTTGGTGCACCCCTTTGTGGACTGTGTGTACAGCCTTGTTGTAATTAAGTCTTTATTGTTGTTGGTATCACTGGGAAGAATTGACCTCCGGGCCAGTTGGCTGTAAGGATCAGCTGTGTCTATGCTGGGAGAAGCCCGGTGCTGGAGACAGCCTTATAGGATTAGACTTGCCAAATTGCAATAGCCTCTGTGCTCAGCTTGGATGGGGTGGAGTCTCAGTCTTGGCTTCCTGTCAGCCCCGCCCCTGCGCGCATGTGCGCTTTCAGTCCTCCGCCTTCCCCAGCTCGAGTCTCCGCCTGAGAGTCCAGACTCCCCCCACAAGAGCGTGGGTCCCCAGGGGCTCGCCTGGAACTGGGGTTCACTGCAGTCAGAACTGGGGCTCGGTGCAGTCAGAATCCTCTGACTCCCCTCCACTAGGGAAAGCCTGTGGCAACCCCCGCAGCCTTTGTGCGCACCGGCGCGGCGCGTGTGCGCACTTTCAGTCCTCCGCCTTCCCCGGCTCCTGAGTCTCCGCCCGAGAGTCCAGACTCCCCCTACAAGAGCGTGGGTCCCCAGGGGCTCGCCTGGAACCGGGGTTCACTGCAGTCAGAACTGGGGCTCAGTCAGGATCCTCTGACTCCCTTTCACTAGGGAAAGTCTATGGCTACCTCCGCAGCCTTTGTGCGCACTGGCCCGTGTGCGCCTCCAGACTTCTGCCTTTCCCAGCTCGCGGTCCGAGGCTTCCTTCCCCCTTCCGCCAGAGGAAGTCAGCCAAGCTCTCAGCCGCCCTTCCTCTCTGCGTGCACAAAGCCCCTTTGCCGTACCTCCAATTCTCTGTGAGCTTTTCTCCTTCCTTCTAGTTGTAGAATTTTCACTCAGCCTGCTTTCCTGTGGTTCTGAATGGTGTCCGTTCTGTCTTTTAGTTGTAGTTTTGAAATTGTTGTGCGAGGCAGCAGTTTAGGTGTTTACCTATGCCGCCATCTTGGTTTCTCCCCTCAATAGCTTTTCTTGAACTTATCAGTCAGAGAGCTAAGCTCATGGGCAATCGAGTAGGAGAGACCCCCCCTTCCCCAGAAAAGGCGGGACATAAGCATTGTGGCCGGACAGGAGGTCACCTCTGCCATAAAAGTGTTGCAAAGAAATCAGCTAGAATTTTAACTAATTGCCACAGGCCTGGGAATTGACACTCGCTCACAAATTCTCTTCTGTGGACCTCTTTGTGGGGTACAAATTAGGATCAGTCAGACATCTTGTCATATTCAGTGGACACCTTGCATTCTTCAGCTTGCCCTATCCGTTGGTGGCATTTGGTACAACTGGTCACTTCCTCCTGTGATCGTTCCTTGGGATTCCATGAAGCTCCACTACCTTCTCTTTCTGTTTTTTTTTTTTTTTGTATGTCTTTAAAAAAATTCTCCTCTTCTTATGACGTCTAAATGTCGGTTCATTCTGGATAGAGGTTTTGATTCTCTTTTCTGTCTACAGTCTCTCTGGGCGGTTTCACATTTTCACCCATGGCTTTAAAAACCAGGCTTAAGCTGACTGTTTCATGCTTTTATATTCACCCTTGACCTCCCTCCTAAACTCCAGACTTGTTATCCAATTCCCTTAGCATCTCATTTGGATGTTGACTAGACACCTCAAATCGACATATCAATCCTAGGTTTCTCCCCAAACCCACTGCTTGCCAGGTCAGCACATTGTCTTGTTGGCAATATCCTTCAAATACATCTGGAGTCCACCTATCGTCACCACCTCTGTGGTTGGCAGAAGAATGGCTCCCTCCTCAAAGGTGTCCATGATCGAATCTCCAGAAACGTGTTCCTTTACCTGGCAACAGGGCCTGTGCAGATGCGGTTAAGGTTACACATTCTAGATCATGTAGGGGACCCAATCTAATCATGAGCTCTTCGTGGAAGAGGAAGGCAGAAAGACAGACCAGAGAGAGATGACGTGAGAAGAACTCCCACTATTGCTAGCTTTGAGGCTGAAGAAGAGAGGTGAGGAGCCAAGGAATGTGCACCTGCAGAAGCTGCAAACAGCCCTCATTTCGCCACCAGGAGAAAACTGGGACACTGGTCCTGCAGCCACAGGGAAGTAAATTCCAACAGTTTAAATGAACAGGAAGTGGGTTCTTCCCGAGGGCCTCCAGAGAGACCTGCAGCCCTGCCCACACCTTCATTTTGACATCACCAGATGGTTCTGGGTTTCTGACCTGCAGACTGGAAACTAATGACTGTTGTTTTAAGGCACTGAGTTTGTGCTAACATCTCACAGCAGCAATGGAAACGGAGATGCCCTCCATGGCTAGCACCCTGTCAAAGGCGCCATCCTCTCTGACCGGCAATGGTCTCCCGATTGTGTCTGCTCCAAAAAATAACCCAAATGGCATTTTATAATAACAATGAGATCATGCCATTCTCCTGCCCTGAAGCCTCTAAAAGCTTCTCAACCCATTAAAAAACAAATCCAGTTCCTTTAGTGTGGCCCACAGTCTCTGCAGGACGTTCATGTAGCTATGAATTCTCCCCTGCTCCTCTCTCATGTTGCTCCAACCACAATGGTCTTCTTGCAATTTCTAGAACGTGCCAGGCTCATCTCTGCCTTGGAGCTTGTATCCTTGCTGTACCCTTTCCCTGGAATCCTGGAATCCTAGATAGTTACTGGGTTTCTCCCTCATTTTGTTCACATCAATGCTAGCATGGCACCTCCAGGGGCAGGACCTCCATGATGGCTGTATTTGTAATTGTTCCATGTCCCACTCTTGGCACCTCTGTTCCTTCACTGCTGTATTAGTCTTGATTGCATTTATTAGTATTTAAAATGAATACTATAGACACATTCCTTTGCCAGTTTATTGTCTGTTTCTGCCACTTCATGAGGACCCTAAAGCTTGTCTTGTGTGTTGCTCTTTGGTGGTTGCTGGCTGGTATGTGACAGCGGTTCAATATCATTTTGTTGAGTGAGTGAGGAAAGGGCAGAATGTGGTGAGAGTATCTAAGTCTATGATTCAACGAACCCATCTCTTCCACACCTCAGGTGCTTGGAGAGGGGAATGAAGAGAGATGTTCTCAATTTTCTACGCGATTAATTCATCAGACAGATACACACATCAGAAGGTTCCTGGGGTGAAGGGTCTCTGTGGGGCCACGGGAGGCAGTAATGCTGGATTGGGCTGACACCTGGAACACATCCCAGTGCAGCAGACCTAGAGTTCAAGGGGAAGCATCTGATGGGGATGGTCAGCTGCCAGCACAGGGCTCAGAAGGGCCAGAGGTCATGGCATCTTGCTGGCTCCCTTGGTTTTCTGCTGAACCCACAGAGTTTTTGGATATCGTGATAGCTGAAGAAGGTGTTTCCTCCTCCCACTTATAGAATGGGCTGGTATCACGCTGTCACGGCCTGCAGGTTAGGTCACCAAGCACGACCTTCCAATTAAGAGCTAGCATCTCTCATTTCTGATGACATCGCTGAACTGCGGGGACATCAGGGCATGTGATGTTAAAAAGCTACTTAGGGAAGGTGGGGGAGGGAGGGTGGGTCAACAAAGACCTTGTACGCATACGAAGTGGACTAGAGGAGGTCAATGGGGGAAAAAGGGGGATATATGTAATATCGTACTTTCAATAATAAAGATTTAAAAATTAAAAAAAATAAAGAAAGAGCTCCTTCCTTTGGAAAAAAAAAAAGGGAAGCTACTATTCACAGAACAACTCCTTCATCTGGGAAAAATATTCCAGCCAGTGTGTCCTTCAGTCTACACACCCAGGAAAACCCTCCATCTGACCGTCCCCCTGCCTCCCACCCCCTTCAGGATCCAGCGGGCAAGCAGGACTCAAGCCTCCCTCACCTCCTGTGTCTACACCATGAGTGTTCTTGTAGTTTTTACCAAACTTCTTTTAATATGACTTAAAATAGAAATGTACATTTATTTATTTATTTACAAAATGGTTAATCTGTCCTGGTCATGATCCTCTGCTGGCCCCCTCTTCCTGATGGAGTGCACACTGACTTTGGTGTTTCTACCTGTAGCGATCTACAGCGTAGGTGTCCCGTGGAGCTGCACACGAGACATGCCTTGTGATGATAATGCTGCATCATAGCATTTACCGGAGCTTACTATGTGCCAGGCTCCTGCTAAGAGCCGCCCTTTGTATGCACAGCCCCTCCTCCCCTGTTCTCTTTTCAGCTCAGTCCAGCTCTGTCCCCGACACAGCAGGGAAGTGGCTGGTGCCAAGGGCACTGATGACCGCCAGCCACCTCGCCAAGGTCTGGGAGAGCCACACGGGCTCTCTCATTGGTCCTCTAGGCAGCGTTGACCGAGTAGACCACTTCCTTCTTCAGAAACACTTGTTTTCTTTGACTTCTATGTTGCTTCATTCTCTTGATTTCCCTCCTTCCTCAAACGGCCTTCTCCGTTACTTGTTTTTACCAGGTCATGTGCTGAAGGACACACGGTGCAGGGCCTTCTCTCCTCCTGTTTACATTTTCTCCTTGGGTGCTTTGTTCTGCTCCCATGTCTTTAAATAGCATCGGGATGATGATGACTTGCAAATTTATCATCACGCCTGATTTTTTCCAGGAGCTCCAACTTCCTGGATACAACTGCCCCCTTGACATCTCTGCTTAAAGGTCCACGAGGCTTCTCAAAGCAAAGAGTCCCCAACTGATAAAGTGCCCCACTATAAAATTAAAAAAAATAAATAAAAGAGATCTTTGATGTGTGTCTCTCCGTCATTACCACATCTACATGCATTCAGAAGCCCTGCCTGGTCTGCGTCCACACGACACTTCCCACGCCCAACCACGTGGCTCACCCCACAGCTCTCATCTTGGCACAAGCCCTCACCCCTCAGCTAGAGAAAGACCCTTTCCACTGGTCTTCTCACTTCCATTCTAGCTCTAGCCCAAACAGCAAGGAGTCTCCACCGATGTAAACCAGAGAATATTTATCCCTTTTCTAAGGCTATCCAATGGCTGCTCATTATCCTTAAGGAGAAAATATCCTCCAATCTCCCCTCCTGCGGCTCTCCACGCAGGGAGCAGACCTGGTGGGGTAAGAGGCAGAGACTGGAGTGATGCAGCCACAAGCCAAGGAGTCTGGGGGCTGCCAGGACCAGCAGGAGCTGGGAGAGAAAAGGAAGGCGCCCCGTGAGAACCTGCAGAGGGAGCGTGGCCCGCCGGCACTTGACGTTACACGTCTCTGATTTTTATGAACTGGTTTGAGGTGGTAATTAGTTATGGCAGCCCCAGGAAACGAACACAGTGTATCAATAGGAGTAAAATGTTCAATAGCAGTGAACCTTCCCACAATCACTTTTTGTTTTTGTTGGAACAGCTTCTTTATGTTTTCAAAAGTGATTTCCAGCCATCTGTATGAACAGACAGTGCATTCATGGTTCTCAACTCAAAAATAAAACAGGGCGCCGAAACCGGTTTGGCTCAGTGGATAGAGCGTCGGCCTGCGGACTGAAGGGTCCCGGGTTCGATTCCGGTCAAGGGCATGTACCTTGGTTGCGGGCACATCCCCAGTAGGAGGTGTGCAGGAGGCAGCTGATCGATGTTTCTCTCTCATCGATGTTTCTAACTTTCTATCCTTCTCCCTTCCTCTCTGTAAAAAATCAATAAAATATATTAAAAAAAAAAAAATAAAACAGGGCATGCGTCAGAAGACCCCCCTCTCTCATCCCTTCCCGCACGCCTCACCTCAGCTTCACAGGCAACAATGTCCATGGGCCTCCTGTGTTCTCCCAGGAGAAGTCTGTGCACATACATGCAATTCAGGGACATGCTCCTCCCAGGCTTGAAGCAAACCGGAGCATACAGTGCACTCTGCTTGGCACCTTGCTTTGTCACTCAATTATTTATCTTGGGAGAATTCCCATGGGAGTACACAGAGACTAGCTTGATTCACTTTTACGGCTGCAAAATTTTCCATCCCGCGCTTGGAATGATCATCTATTTCGCTGGCGCTCTCACGGCGTCCACTATTTCACTGTTATAAACAGGGCTGCCGCAGACAGCGTTCGACATGGGTAATGTCATATGTTTGTGATGAAACATGGAGGACACTTCCCCAGAGGCGAAATAGCATCATCCTAAGGGCATGCGGTTTTTCTTCTTAACCATATCTTTATTTTATCGTGGCAATATACACGTCATAAAATGTAGCATCCTCATAATTTTTAAGTGGCATGAAGTACCTTCACATCGTTATGCAACCATCACCACCATCCGTCTCCAGAACATTTTCATCTTCCCAAACTGAAACTCTGTCCCCATTAAACTAACTCTCCCCACACCCTCAGCTCCTGGCAGCCACCACCCTGCTTTCTGTCTCCACGAATCTGGCCACTCGCCGTAGCTCATAGGCGTGGAATCATGCATCATATTGTCTTGTTGTGTCTGGCGCACTTCACTTAGCTCTTTTAGGTGGTTATGTTGGAACACGGGTCAGAGTTTCCTTCCTTTATGAAGGCTGAAAGATATTGCATTGTATGTATACACCATGTTTTCATCCATTCATTCATGAATGGCCATTTGGGTGGTTTCTACCCTTCTTTTTAAAAAATATATTTTATTGATTTTTTACAGAGAGGAAGGAAGAGGAATAGATAGTCAGAAACATCGATGAGAGAGAAACATTGATCAGCTGCCTCTTGCACACCTCCTACTGGGGATGTGCCCGCAACCAAGGTACATGCCCTTGATCGGGACCTTTCAGTCTGCAGGCTGACGCTCTATCCACTGAGCCAAACCGGTTTTGGCTGTTTCTACCCTTTGGTTCTTGTGACCATGGGTGTACAAATATGTGTCGAGTCCCTGCTTTCAGTTCCTGTGTATAGTCTCAGAAGTGGAATTGCTGGGTCATGTGGTAATTATATGTTTAATATTTTGAGGGGCCCCCATACTGTTTCTACGGAAGCTGCACCATTTTACATTCACACCAACAGTGCACAAGGGCTCCAATTCTTCTGCCTCATCAGCAATACTTTATTTCTTGTTACTTTCTGTTTTTTAAAATAATAGCCTTAATGGGTATGCAGCGCTCTCTCATTGTGATTTTGATTTGCGTATCCCTAATGGTTGGTCATGTGTTCATGTGCTTATTGGCCATTTGGACATCTTCTTTGGAGAAATATCTAACCAAGTTCTTTGCTCATTTTTAAATTGGGTTCTTTGTTGTTTCTGACTTCCCCATTATTACTCTTTATATATTTAAACATCACAGAATTTTGTATTATTTTTGATATATATATGTATAACATGCAGTGGTTATAATATTACTACCTTTTTGCATAACATCAAACAGAAATATTTTTTTTCTTCCTAACTCAGAGATGTCTTGCCTCAGTTTTTCTACTACTCAGAAATACGAGGTGTTGGCCATTTTTCAAATATCCAGATATTGCTATTGCTGAGCCAACATTTTCATCTTTTTGGTGTAAGATTTTCAGTTCACTTATTGAATTAACATTTAATAAGAATCTGTTATGTAGCAGGCACTATTCTGGGGTTAATGAAGCAAAAATGAGTTAGAAATTGTCCCTGTCTTTACAAAACTTGCAGATGAATAAATGAATGATTGTAATGGAACATGGAAGGGCTGTATGTCATGGCGGGGGGGCGCTGTCACAGGGAATCTTTTTGGCATAACTTAAATCAGGAATGCCTTGGGCTCTGTTGCATGTGTTGGAAAATGTAGAGGAATGTTACTCTACCAGATAATCATAAATTAGAACCAGAGCAAAGGCCACTTGCAATGTCTCCATCCCAGAGTCATTGCCTCCCATAGACTCTACAAAATGGTACTGGAAGTGCCGCATGAACTCACCAAGTGGACACCTAGAATAAGAGCTAATCACTCTAATTAAATTGCCCAATATTGTGCAAAGGCAGGGTCAGAACATGCTCCTCCGACCTTCTTCATGCCAGCCCTGGAGTGATGTCTGTATCCCAGGGCTGGTCTGAAAAAAATATGGCATATGGCACCCATGGCCAACTCACTAAGTGATGGTGGCCTTTCTCCACTTAGCTCAGTAGTGGCTTCTGAACCCATAGCTACCAGTCAGAGGCGCTGGCATTGGAAATTAAAGTCATTTGTTATTTGATTGTTGAGGGTCCCTGTGTATAAGAAATTCAGGAGTCTCTATTCTGTTTTTCTTCTTAAGTTGACCATTTCTCCCTTTTTTCCCATGTTGTGTTTTAATAATGAAAGCAGCAATGTACTTGCCCCAAGATGGAATGGTTGTCACAGGCTTTGATTTGGTTGATATGTTCACATTTCTTTGGGTCCCATTGGTCTTTATCTCCCCAGCTCCAGTCATAGCGCTTGGAGCCTGATGGGGCTCAGAGAACATTAGCTGGTGAATGACTGGATTTACAGGAAACCAGAGTCTCAAGCTGACCCACTTGGTTACATAAAAGTCCAGTTGGATGGTAGGCCAATTACCAAGTCACCAATGCCAGGCAAGAGGAAGTATCACACAGGGTTGCCACTTGGGAGCCATTCGCATGCTCATTCATTCAGCACATGCTTGTCTTGGGTACTTAGGGGCAGACAAGGAGCGTGATCCCCAGCCCCATGGAACTGACAGTCTAGTTGAGGAGACTTACCTCAGACAAACAATACACACCTATCAACTGATAAACACTAGGAAAGAAAGAACGAGAAGGACTCAGTTGAGATTGGGTTTAGGACTGGCTGGTTGTGAGGTGGGGTGGAGTTTTACACCCAGTTGGTCACCTTGCACACGTCCTGACACACGTCCCCAGTGGGAAGGACCAAGGAGCTCTGGGATCAGCTGCTCTGGGCGTTAGAGGCTCCGGGTTCTTGGAGTGAACGGCTCTCCCTCGTGAGGATGCCGTCTGTCACCTAACATGCTCCACGGACAGAAACAGTGGTGACTGGAGCGCTTTCTAACATCATTAACATTTCAGCTGCTGGCTGAGACTTTGGTTCCAAAGAGGCAATAAACTAAATATTTAAGAGAACCCAGAATTACAATGGACAGGTGGATCCAGAGAAGTTTCCTACTTTGTAATGATCAGAATCAGCATATTTTCTACTTCTTAAAAATATACATTTCCAGGCTTTATTGGCTTCCACTTTTTGGGAGCTTAACTAAATCTGAGCCCTCTGAGTTTGGATTTTTAAAAATTCCATAAAAAGAATGACTTCGTTTGTTCTATTTAAAGCATTGGTTTCTTTTCTCTGTTTTATAAAATGATGGGCCGGATTCCAAATCCTGATAAGACTTTGGAATGCTTCTTCTATTCGATTGGGTTTTTAAAAAAGTCTTCTCTCTCTTCTGCAAAATATAGAAGTTGAACCCTAAAATAAGAACCCTAAAATGAAAGCCTAAAAGCGTTCGAACCCGATTTCTCTTTACTAACACAATCCGTGAAGTATTCTGGTTATCTCCGGGTAGGACAAAGGAGCCATGTTACCAAGAAGGGTGTTGGTTATAAGAAACAAAATGTTTAAAGATGACTTGTTAGTAATGCTCCCTTCATGTGACCACACACTGATTTCAAAGAGGTCAATATCTAGTCAATTTTGAGCTCGCTTTTGTACAATCCAGTGTGCCCAGTATCTATTTCTCCTCCCTGGTCCTGACATTTGTGGCCACTTGCTGCTTCACTGGCTTTGGACAGTGTTTCTCGGATGTTCCACTCAGGGTTGTCTTGGCAGTAGGGAGGGGAGATGTGTGTCCCCGAGCTTCTGGGGAAAGACCTGGATCATCTTACCCAAAACACAAAATGTTTGTATGAATCTCATATTTCAGTTTCACATTTTGCTTATGATTTGCATTCTTATCACAGTCCTACTTGTTTTCATATTAAAATGTCTATTTTCCCCAAGCACTCAACATTGACGCTTTGGGAGGATGTACTAAGCACATGTGCCCTGCGGTTGTGTGTCTGAGAAACGTGGGGGTACTTGGCCCAGATAAGCCAAGGGGTTCAAGGCCAGAACCTGACCTCCTCTTGTGGCCCCAGCAACCTGGTGCCCCAGCAGGGGACACAGTTCTAGCCCCACCTCCCCCCATGTGACTCCTCACATGTGTGTCTCAGCAGAAGCCTGAGAAAGCAGTGTCACCATCACCGAGCCCAGCCAGGACACCCTGTCTGGATTTGCATATCTGTTTCCTGATATAAGACACCCAATGGAGCCTTTCCAATTTCCTTCCACATCTCCAATGCCTTCTCCTTCCTGAAGTTTCCTTTATCACCTCAGCTATAGATCCCCCTCCTTCAAACCCACACAGTCAATGCAAAACAGAAGAAAGGAGGAGACAGTATGAGATGGAAAACGATGGCGCTACAAAACCATTGTTTTGCAGTTATCACTGTAACTGCGCCAGGTGCAGTCCTGAGGTGGAAAGTTGTTGGGGAGCAGGGTAGTCACAAGGCAGCAGAGTAGCCCTCCCTCGGTTATTATTAATTACAAGGGGAAACTTCCCTTCCAGCCCAGCCTGGGTCATCAGGGTCACGGGAGAAGCTGACTTCATGGGCTCCTGCTCTGACGCAAGGGAAGAGCATCAAATATTTAGGGCCCAGGGCTTAACCTGAATCTAACAATGAGGACACAACCAGGCACATTCAAACTGCAGGCCAGTCTGCACAGCAATGGGCTGGACTCTAAAAACATTACAAATGAAAACAAAACCAAAAACATAGGCAAGGGTTTTGTTCTAGGCAAAAAGAGACTACAGAGGCACAATGATGAATACACTGCATGACCCTTGGTAGAGTCTCGGCTGACTGGGACATTTGGCTATGCACTGTATTCTTTTTTTTTTTTAATATATTTTATTGATATTTTTTACAGAGAGGAAAGGAGAGGGATAGAGAGTTAGAAACATCGATGAGAGAGAAACATCGATCAGCTGCCTCCTGCACACCTCCTACTGGGGATGTGCCCGCAACCAAGGTACATGCCCTTGACCGGAATCGAACCTGGGACCTTTCAGTCCGCAGGCTGACACTCTATCCACTAAGCCAAACCAGTTTCGGCTATATTCTTGATAATAGTATTTATCAATGTTAATTTTTATAGGTGTCATCATGATATTCAAGTTATGTAGGAAATATCCTTTTTCTCAGAAGAAATCTTTGTGGATAAAACATTTGGGGATGAAATGTTATAATGATTTCAAATTACTTTCGAATGACAGAGACAGACGAGAGAGAGGTGAGAGAGAGAGAGAGAGAGAGAGAGAGAGAGAGAGAGAGAGAGAGAGAGATGGTCCCTCCTTTTTTCTGTTCTGAAAGAAAGTGTGTATCATCTCAGAGGTTTTTTAGGGGAAATGTTAGCAGTTGGTGAATTGGAGTCAAGGGTGCATAGGTGTTTGTTGTAATCTTTGACTGTTTTAGTTTTTAGGTTCAAAGTTGTTTAAAGTTTCACAGGAAAAAGGTCCACACAGCAGCATAACTGTCTACAGCTCTCGTTCGGCAATTTTCTTCTTGTCCTCCAGTTGTTGTGGGTGTTCTACTGACACTAATGAGATGCTGGCTTTTCTAGGGAGAGGTCCCATCGCCTACCTCCTTCATGGCTTTTCACGCTGTATGTATTCATTACATATCACTCGCATGGGTGCTGAGTATTAACATCTATACATTGAATGATGAATGAGCCTCTCCTCCATCCTTTCTGGGGCAATAAAATGGGTCAGAATTTCCATTTTCATGGGTCATGAAGATCTTGTGAGCCCTTCCAGAGTCCATGCCCCACACTTAGGACACTGGGCCTCCTGACCTTGAAAGCCTGACCTTCACCTCCACAAGATGTTTTTGTTTGTATGTTTTTGTGTGGCTTGTGTGAGGGAGTTGCCCAAGTTGAGAGTAATGTAAAAATAAGGCCTTTATAACAGAGCGGGGGTGATGCCCAAAGTTCCAGCTGATAGTGTGTGTGAAGAGAGGATTTAAGGATACAGGGCATGGACAATAAAAAGGAAACGCACTTTAAGTTAGAGCAGTCACGTTTTTCAGGATTGTATATTTACTCGAGCTTCAGGGACGCTGTGTACTTCACTCGTTTTCATTTGGTTTGGGAAGCATATAGCTCATCAAGGGGCCTGGAGGCAGCGAGGAGGGCTCTGAACCTTGGCATCAGCTCCCAGAGAAGTGTTGGGGTTCTTGCCATCTTTGTCACGAGGACTTCATGGTTTGTTTCTCTGCACCACCCGGGGTGGGGGTGGGGGTGGGGGGGAGGCAGGTAGTTTCTGCGCTGAAGGATCAGGTGGATTTCCGGAGACTCCTCCCCGCGCCTTAGGAGGACGGCGTTTTCTCCACGGTGGTTCCTTCGCGAGTCTGGAATCGGAGCACCTCCTGGTCGGCAGGTGGCAGGCTCAGCACTGTTCCTGGGGGGGCGCAAAGCAGACGCCGCCTCTGCTTCAGTCTCACCGCCAGCCTTCCTAGCTCACCTGCAGAGCAGGGACACCCGGCCAAGGTGAGCGCCACTGTTTCTGGGAGACAATGCAGTTGGTTTCGTCCCATGAAGGGGTGTCGCTCCTGTTACATCACCTCGTCATTGCCTCTTGCGAAATGATGAACCCTGGCGTCACTGTGCCAGGAGCTCTGGCTTCTTCCCAGGACCAGCTTCCGTTGCAGGTGCCACCTCTCTGGCTGTGAATGGGGGTCCCACTGCCCGCAGGGAGCAGGACACCGCTCCAAGGCTTCCCCAATGATGGGACCAGGGGCGTGGTGTCCAGGCCACACGTTTGTAAGGTATTAGGGCAGGCGTCCTCAAACTACGGCCCGCGGGCCACATGCGGCCCGCCGAGGACATTGATCCGGCCCGCCGGGTGCCGCTGCCTGTCCTGCTTAGCAGCCGACTCGTCCCGGGCCCGCAGTGCGCATAGGAATTTGTTCATAGTTTTTTTTTAAACTATAGTCTGGCCCTCCAACGGTCTGAGGGACAGTGAACTGGCCCCCTGTTTAAAAAGTTTGAAGACCCCTGTATTAGGGGGTATTTGATGAAGTTAAGACCACAGTGTCACCCTGTATCATACGTACCACTCTCCGCTTTTCCATTTTGTTTCCATTTTGAATCTCTGATCCTCCCGCAGAGGTGGGGCCAGTCGGGGATGTGTTTCCCCTCATCTCGAGGTCAGAGGCCTTGTGGCGCCGTCTCCAGCTTCACCTCTGCAAGCTTCCCCCTCACCCCTTTCCTCAGTGCTGCGACCTCAAAATGTGCTCGTGGTCCTGGGAAGGAGCTAAACCCAACCTACGTTGGGGTCTTGCAAGTGAAAAAAATACTTTCTTTTGCTAGATTGGACGCACGTTTTAATTTATTCGTGGGGTGATGGCCTCCCAGAGGTCGGGCACGGCTATCTGGGAGCAGGATTTCATCTGAGATGCTGAACGCCTTTGAACTTTCCACTTGCCATTCTCAGTGGCTCACTGACTTGCGCTTATCACGTAAGACATACCAGTTCAATGTTCCTTCCCGAGAAAGAAAGGAGGGAAAGAAAATGCCTGCTCCAAAAGGGAGGGGGCCGTCTCCGAAGGAGGTCTTGGGGGATCACAGGCATAAATCACGCCGCAAGAGCAGTCGGAGGGCATTGCGCTCCGCTGGGAGGCACTGCCTGTGTGATCACCGTTGGGCCATGAGAGATGAGAACCCCGTTTTCCCACCCGGGGAGAAGGCTCTGACATAAAAAATATTTTTATTGATTTCAGAGAGGAGGGGAGAGGGAGAGAGAGAGAAACAGCAATGATGAGAGAGAATCATGGATCGGCTGCCTCCTGCACACCCCACACTGGGGACTGAGCCCACAACCAGGGCATGTGCCCTGACCGGGAATCAAACCGTGACCTCCTGGTTCATGGGTTGATGCTCAACCACTGAGCCACGCCGGCTGGGCTGGGAAGGATTTTCTTTGAGCCTCTTGTGCATGAAGAAATCCATCTTGTCTCCAGCGCACCGACAGCTCCCTTTCCGTGGGTGTTGGATGCCTATCCTCCTAGGGCCGTGGTCGGCAAACCGCGGCTCGCGAGCCACATGCGGCTCTTTGGGCCCTTGAGTGTGGCTCTTCCACAAAATACCACGGCCTGGGCGAGTCTATTTTGAAGAAGTGGCGTTAGAAGAAGTTTAAGTTTAAAAAATTTGGCTCTCCAAAGAAATGTCAATCGTTGTACTGTTGATTTTTGGCTCTGTTGACTAATGAGTTTGCCGACCACTGCCCTAGGGTTCTCTCTGCTGCGGCCCTTACAGCTCGAGCCTGGCACCCAGGGTGGGTGTGGCTCTCGAACCCACATTTCCCCACGTCAGAAGGGAAGTGTGGGCAGAGGTTCACTTTATTCTCACCCCTTTCCTGAGCTGTAAGAAGTACGGAGGCCTTTGTGGAACACGTTAATTTCCTTGTCGGAATAGATTGACATTTGTTAACTGATAATTAACGTCTTTTTTTAATCTTTTAATTATAAGTTAACTGCCAGGAAAAGTGCCGAGGAGAATCCCAGCGCTCTATACGCAGGCACAATACTCTCTGTGCTTCCTGACCTCCGGCCAGCAAGGGTCCGAGGGCACTATTTGTACACAAGTGACACGTTAGGGACTTGGGGAGATTGAAATAAAAGTTATTTTTATGCAAAGTTATGCAGAAGGTGAGGCTGAAGCAAAAATGAAAACCATCTCCAAGTCCAGAGCTCCTTCAGCCCCAGCCCCAGCACGCTGGTTGCCCGCTGTTATTGCAGGTATGGGCTTTTTCCAGAACCTTCCACACCTAAGGACAGAGGCCCATCATCTCTAAGATGCCACGGGGACCATACCTTCTCTTTGCCCTTCCAGTTGTCATGAGCTGTCACAGATGGTGCGGAACTAAAATCTCCCCACAGGCTCCTTGCTCCCCACGTGGTTTATTCCTCAGCTCATGGCATGTGCTATAGTCTGTCCAAGGCTGGGGGTGGGAGACAATGTTCCCACCTGGAACTTTTAAAAATTGTATCTTGCACAACCCGAGTGCAATTTGCATCCTCGTAGGATGCAGGTTGTATTTCGTTCCGTGCCAGGCACCGCGCGGAGCCTTCCAACGTTGGTTGGAAGCTGCAGCTATTCTGCCGTTTGCCCCACAGAAGCAGGCATTTCTTACCACTCAACCCAACCCCGGATTTTCCTAACCTTCACACAGGTCTGCGGGGGAAGGTGTTTCACTTGTTTTCTGGATGGCGAAGAGCCGGTTCAGGGCTCTCAGGGTGTCTGCTGAGGGTTGCATGGCCTGTGGGCTGCAGAGCGGGCGGCCTGTGCTCACAGCCTGTGCCTTTGGCTGGGGACCGCCCCTCAGTGTTTGGAAAAGCGTGGACTGTGCTGCAGCGCTTTCAACAGGATGCTGCTGCGCTCCGAGGAGGCGCTTCAGACACAGTGGCCAGCTGGGCGCTCGCTGGGTGGACCAGGGCTCCCTAGGGACCCTGCGGCATATGGGCTGTCCTGACCAATGGGCCGCCCTTCTGCCCCAAATGCCAATTTCTTTACTTCAGTAACACTGCCCGAATGAACCCCAGGGTTTTGGATAATGGAATCTGAGCCCGCCCAGGTGGGAGTTTCTGTCTGTCAAGAACTGGCAGGCTGGCTGACCAGTCCCCGCTTTGAGGACACGCTGGCCTGCCAGGCTCCGGGCTGCCTCCTGGAGCCATATCTGTCATGTGACTATGTCACACATCTGTCATGTGACCATATCCCCCAGGCATAGTCAGCCCATCCATGGGCGGACACCTGGCCAAGCTGGGCTAATTCCTGGGAAACCTGACCACGTGTACTCATAGACCCCATGTAGTAGGAAGCACAGTCGTGAACTTGGGCTGGTGGGTGGCCATCTTCCATCTTCTCCACCCTGAAGCCGACAAGGCCAGTTTGCAAAGAAAGGAAGTGGAAAGTAATCACCAGTGGTTCGAGGTCCCTGGGGACCCAGGTCCCAAGTCCAACCTTCCTTGGTGATCACTTGATCTGTGTGCCTGGTGCCAGGAGGCAGCCTGCTCCGTACAGTCAGTCCTTCTCTTTGGCTTAAGCCAGTTGGAAACGGTTACTGTTCTCTGAAACCCAAATGAGCCCAAGCAGGGAGCTCAGCCGCTCTGGCTTCGCCGCAGGCGGGTGTGGAAGACAAGCCACGGTTGACTCCCTCTTCCCAAAAGAAAGTCAAGTTCACGCACGAGTGATGGTGCTCATCCGAATGTGACTCCACAGGAGGCTAGCATTTTTAGAGTAGACACACCGGGCTGTCATTGTTCAAGTTTCCATAATTCAAAAGGCAAATCACCTGTGAAACTGGAAACTGTTATTAATTAAAACAATTTCCAAAGAAAACTTTCCTGGTTTCCCAACTTAATAACATTTTTTCCTTTGAAGTCCTCCTTTGAAATTGGTTTTGTAGTTTGTCTGGAGATGTACCCAATAATCATCTATTTTTTGGGGCAGCTAATTTTAATAAAATGGAAATGTATTATTACCAAACTACATTTCTAAGGAGGAACGTGGGTGCTTTCTACATCAAATAACCATTACCTACGAATGCTTTTCACCTCACGGATTTTTCATGGGCAATAAGAGCATCTATTTTCCTTGTATTCGCATCATCACGGCTTAACCGTTCCAGCTCAATTATCTTCAAAGTCTTATCTTCATAAAAGTCACCGAACGCCTTGGAAATAATACTTTTAATATCGACTAATAGAATCAGATGTGAACAATTCCATCCTCACACGTTGAAAGGGATGGTGACAGCGGCAGACATCCACACTAGTCCCCTTTTATTTGTGTAATTATAGGACTGGGTCCCATTGCTATGAACAAAGAATACATTCTATTTACCTGAAAAACTGAACTGTGCCTGCTGCACAGTGAGAAGCAGATTCTCAGCCGTCTGACACTAAGGGAAACTCTTTGGTACATGAGTTTCCTGCAGCTTTTTTTGAGGGAGCTGAATTTCCAGGTGAACCTTTGACATTCTAGGTGACTTCTAGTGATTTTGGAGCTGAAACTAAGCCCCCGAAAAGCCCCTGCTGTACCCCACATTTCAGTCTGGATTATTCATGTCTGAATCCACGCCATTCATGTTTCCTTACACCTTGTGGGGAGGGGCGGAGAGAGGAGCATGTTAAGTAGAGTTGGGATTTTTCATGGTTCAAAGCCTCATGATGGCAGTGTGTGTGTGTGTGTGTGTGTGTGTGTGTGTGTGTGTGTGTGTGTGTACGTGGGCGGGGATTTACAATTAGGGGGGCTCTTTCATTTCTGAGCTGTGGGATGTGGGCAGTGCGGTCCGCAGAATTTTGACTTCTGCAAATATGTCCACATCCCAATTTCTGCAACATGTGATTCTGTGTGAACCTGTTCCCTTACATGGCCTAAAAGGGCTGTGCAAATCTGATCCAGTTAACAATTTTGATGTGGGACGGTTTTTCTGGATTATCCATCTAATGGGCCCAATGTAATCGTAAGGGTCCTTAAAGGATAGAAGAGGAAGGAGAGGGTCAGAGAGGATGTGACAGCAAAAGCAAAGGCTGTAGCGATGCAAGACCACGAGCCAAGGACTGTGGGGGCCTTTAAGGTGGAAAATACAGGGAAACAAATTCTCTTCTAGAACTCCCGGAAGAAACACAGCTCTACGGACCCAATGCCGCTGGCTGCTCTTCCAATAGTTCAAGGATCTCAGGTAATCACAGGTATTTTTCAGTGGTCCTGGAGATCCAAGGATGCACAGGACCCCCAGGATTCCACGCCCCCACGGATCTTACTAATTGCATTACTGTTATGCTAAGAGGTGTGTTTATGGGAGAGTGGGCTGGGAGTTTGTCCACACTTTAATGTTTGGGCAGGGAAATTGTTATAGATGACATTCTGGCCATTAGAATGTCATCTGTTCAGACCAAAATAGGGCCACTAAATAGAATGTTGGCACCCCAAGTATTTTTTGACATGTACGTCCCTGGTTGCAAAAGCGGTTTTTCTGGTTAATTTCGCTACATGATGAAAATGGCCTTGCCTTTTGGGATCCAAGCAGATGATGGCGTCTCTGCTTTTGTAAGCTTCGTCGCCACAATTATGCCTTAGTCAGAACAGCTCATTGACAAGGCTGGGAGCTCTGGCCTCTGGGGTGCACTGCACCCCTCAGCTGCTTAATTACGAAATTAATTTTTTTTTCTAAACACATTTAGCTCACTGAATTTAATTGAATGACTTTCCCCCCTTAATTCTACAATATTGGTAATAAGGATTTTTAGCATGATTTAGTGTTTGGAATTAGTTGAAGCAAGCATTCCTATTGAATTTAGGAATGAACTGATCACTTTTTATGCTAATATTTTGCAGTCTTGAAATTACCAAAATGACATGCAGGCTTTGCAGATCAATTTAGGCCATCATTTCCGCTTCCCTTTTGGACGAGGTTAGTACAGTTTCCAGCATTCTATTCACTTTGCATCCACCCCACTTAGAGGTGGCATACACAAATCTCCCATCACCATGGAAATGCTGTACAGTATAGTGAGGAAGATGGTACCCCTGGGGATGTATTGTGGTGGTTTATGTTCAGCCCACCCCTTCTGCAGGCCCCCTGCCCCCCCCCCCCCACATGTCTTTGCCCCGTTTGCTTGCCCAATAGAACCCCTCATACAGGGAAGAGACTCTATTGGGAACCACGAGAGAACAGGAACAGTGGTGTCCACCTTGCTAATCTGCCCAAGAAGAAAAACCATCACCACCCTTAGTGGTGGAATTTGGGCTGTAATCAGGCAGGAAGCTCAGGGTTGGCATGGATGACCTGCAGGGTTCTTTCCAAGTGGGACAAGGGGGCCGGGCCTGAATGAATTGGGGGTGGGTGTGTCCTTTGGGCAAAGCAGCTAGCTCCCTTTGGCTGCCAGCAGCCTTCTGGGTTTGGGGGAGAAGGGGTGAGAGTTGAGTCCATCCCCAGCATTCAGCAGGAGGGGATACTTATGTCCCAATAGGGTGGGGGCTCAGGGGTCACTATAAGTGCCTTATGCTAGTACAGAAAGAACCTCAGCCGTGGGCCCGCCCAAACCTTCAAGTCTGCTTGAGCTGCCATAACAAAGTCCCTCAGGGTGGGTGGGGGCGGGGCTTACCCAACAGAAATGTTCCTCACAGTTCGGGAGGCTGGAGCTCCAAGATCAAGGAGCCAGCAGGGCTGGTTTCTTCTCGGCTGGTAGAAGGCTGTCTTCTCCCTATGTTTTCACACGTTTTTACGCGGTGCACACCCCCTTCCCCACTGACTCTCCCTCTTCTTATAAGGGCACCAGTTTTATTGGAGTAGGGCCCCACCCTTATGACCCTCAATGACCTCATTAAAGGTTCTGTCTCCACATACAGTCTCCTTGGGGGTTAGGGCTTCACTGTATGAATCTGGGGGAGACACAGTCCAGCCTATAGCACCAGACCAGGGGATTGGCTCTGCAGAATCACCGATTTGCAGTTTGGGGAACAGTTGTTGGAGAGTGAATTGGAGGAGCTCACCAGGGGTGTGTGGACGGGAAAAATAATGAAGCCTCCAAGCACAATCTGAGAGCCCAGGCAGCTGCTGAGATGGGAGCCCGGTCAGCAGGCCACCAGCCTGGCCTTCAGCGTGGGGCCGGGCTGAGGCGTCAGAGACGGGCTCTTTGAATACAACCCCCACTGACCTTTTCATCTGACACGGAGCTGCAAAGGGGCTGGCTCGCTGGCTCTGTGAACACCCCAGGCAGTCCTTCCCTGAGCACAGGCGTGGACATTTAATTGGGCTAAAAGGGACGGCAGGATACAAGATGACCTTTTCATCCACAAACAGGAAGTAATTTAAACCTTAAAATAGTAGCAGCTTCAGGTAGGGCTGCAGCACTTGACACGGGAAGATGCGGCAGGACAGAGCTCCACGGAGCTGTGGCAGATGGCTGACCTGTCCACGTCTGTCTCTCCCTCCCTTCCTCTCTTATTGGTTGGAGCTTCTTTTCTTTCTTTTTTATTGTTTTTTTTTAAATATTTTTATTGATTTCAAAAAGAGGAAGGGAGAGGGGGAGAGAGAGAGAAACATCAATGATGAGAGAGAATCACAAATCGGCTGCCTCCTGCACGCCCCTTACTGGGGATGGAGCCTGCAACCCAGGCATGTGGCCTTGATCAGGATTCGAACCACTGAGCAACACCGGCTCTTAAAGATGAGAGGTCTCGCTGAGTGTCCAGGTGAGATGGGAGGTCACATGTGTGAACAAGGGTTCTTTTTAGGAAGAGAGAGGGACACAGAGGAGGAAAGGGAGAGAGAGTTTACAGAAAACAAATTTGCAACGTCTTTAAAAAGAATAAAATGTACACTGTTCTCCAGAGTGACCGCTGGCGCACAGAGGGCGTGGGGAGAGCACGGTGCTTGCTGGTGGGGACCAAGTGGCAGGCGTGCCTTGTTATTGCTGAAACTTCAGAAGGCCACGGCCTAATATTCCTATCAATCTGTTTTTTCTTTAAAAAGGCAACAAAGCACAGTCATCCAGGTTTTAAACAGGTCTGCTTTTCCAGAACATTTTTTTTTAATGTTTTAAAAAGTTGGCTTAAAATCTGACTGCATAGAGATTTTTAAATATCATCTCTTTTCTCATTTTCCAAAGATAAAATTCTTATAGGCTGGCTTTGGAAAGTGAATCTAATTTTATAGAAAGAAGAGTTTACTGTCTTTGGCAACATGCACACTCGGTAAAGTGTTGGAGCCGACTCCGTGCCAGACACAGGGGGTGGGGGGTGGACAGACAGAAAGCGGGGGCGGGGGGTGGGGGAGGGGGAGGGGCAGAAAGCTGGAGGGGGCGTGGCCTTGCCCCCTTTCAGGAGGCTGAAGTCAAGGAGGTGAGAGGCAAGGTTTGTGTAAACAAGCACCCTCAGGAATGAATCACTGCAATACACATAGAGGTCTGTAGAATTACGTTGCATTTTCACATCCATAGAGAGGACCTGGATGACCTCCTGGCTCTGGGTCACGTGACACCCAGAGGTTGGCAGAGGCTAGACTCTGGAGGAAGGATTCAAATTCAAAACTGCAGGAAATAGGGCGGATGAAAGGCAGGAGCCCCTGGGCCCACCCACCAGGGTGGGTGGTGCTGAGACCTGGGGTGGGGGTGCATGGCCGCCTGGGACTATGCTTGGCCTGTGCTTGGGGGAGGAGTGAAGGCAGAGGGAGGGAGGATCCCAGCCACTGACTTGGGTCCCGTCGCCCCCATTCCAGGAGGATGAGCACCTTCTCTCGTCTGGAAGCTCAGAGATTGGGACATGACGGCACGTGATGAGGCAGAAAAGCTCAGGTGGGACCACGAAGCGGGAGATGGGTGTTTTATAGCCCCCGTGCCCCTGAGATTGCACATATACGATGCATTTGTTATGTCTGATGAAAAGCCCCAGGCCATCCCTACACTGTGTCCCTATAAATAATCCCAGAGAGAGGCTTTGAAAGGTGGCCCGGGCCGGCTCTGCACCTCCAGGCAGGATCGCACGTCCACGAAGATGACAATAACCTACCGATATTATAGATTTTTTCGTAAATTATGGGACTGCACGTCTGTATTTTAATTCAGCAAGGTTGAAGCATTCCCTAAGATCTAATATAGGAAGCTGTAGATCTAATTCTCTTGAAGTTCCTTCAAAATTTATTTCCCAGCTCAATGCATTCAGCGCATATATTTTTGCTTAGGTTGGCAGATGTGAGGTTTTAATATTCCTGCATCGCCGTGGAGGAAAGGCGGCGCTGAGCGATGGAGAGACGCTGCCAAGTTCATGCGGAAATGATCGCTGGGGTCAAGGGTTAAGGTGTGGGGCTCTGCTCTGGGACTCCATCTACTGTGTAATGTGGCGTTTTCCTGATATGAGGAAAGTCACGGTAGTGATGTGTTGCAGCTGCTTACAGAAGATTGGTGCTTGTGACGGTCAACAATGGTAACGCAGCAAAAGGAGGTCGGGAGAGGAGGCGGGGGCAGGAGGGAGCCTGGAAAGTTTGGAAGGAGTGAGAGGTGTGTGTGCGTGTGTGTGTGTGTGTGTGTGTGTGCCTGTGTGGACTCGCTATCACCGCTTCAAGCAATGATTCTCACACTTGCCGGCCTGTCAGACCCACGTGGAAAGGTTTAAAGACCGTCCACTTACCATGCTGTCCCTCGGGATTCTGAGATGAGGTCCAGGGAGCCTTTGCGGATGGACCTCATCCTGGTCTGATGGCTGGTCATGTTGTTGCACCACCTCCCCAAGAGGATGGGTGGGGCTGGGAGTGGGTCCGAGGGCCCACCTGTTGGGACGTGATGGGAAGGGCATTCAGGGGCAGCGAGCATCCGTGGAACTGGGTGGGCTGCACACGCACTTGCTTCATGTGTGACCCGTGGGTGCTGATTTTCCACGGGAAGCTCAGTCCTCTCTGTGTGACCATCCTCAGCATGTGCTCTGCGTCCCCTAAACCGACAGCTCCACACGCACGAACATGAGATAAAGACGTCCTGGAGAAACTATTGGGGCCATTGAATGCCACGTGGGAAACCTGACCAAATTCCCCTGAGGATCCTTCTATTCTTTCCCAGAGTCTCCTCCAGGTGCCAGCTACATCACCTGTTTCAGACTGCTCGGCGGCCATGACAGAGTCCCACAGGCGGGGTGGCTGAGACCACAGACATGTATTTTCTCACAGTTCTGGAGTTGGGAGCTCGAAGTCTGAACACGGGGTTGGTTTCTCCTGAGGCCTCTCTCCATGGTTTACAGACGGCCGTCTTCTCCCTGTGTCTCCACATGGTCTTTCCTCTGCAATGGGTCTGTGTCTAGGTTTTCTCTCCTTCTAAGGACACCAGATCTACAAGGTTAGGGTCCAATCACAGGACCTCTTGTTACCTTAGTCACCTCTTTCAAGACCCTATCTCCAAGGACAGTTCCATTCTGAGATCCTGGGGTTTAGAACCTGCCACACCTTAGTGATATTGTGGGCTGGGTTCCAGGCCACCGCGATAAAGCAAATAGCACCATAAAATGAATCACACTAATATTTTGGTTTCCCAGTGCATCTAAAAGTTATATTTATACTACAGTGTAGCCTATTAAGTGTGCAATAGTGGGTCTGACAGGCCGCCAAGTGTGAGAATCATTGCTTGAAGCGGTGACTATGCCTAAAAAAACCATGGATCTACCTTAGTTAAAAATATTTCTTGGTAAGAAATGCTGACCATCATCTGAGCCTTCAGCGAATCTTAATGTTTTTGCTGATGGAGGGTCCTGCCTTTATGTTGATCAAAACATAATGTCTGTGAAGTGTAATAAAACGAGGTATGCTTGTGTATGAATTTGGGGGGGGGGGATACAGTTCATCCACCCTCTCTTCCATAGCCTTTCTAACCCCCTGATTCGTCCCAAACAATGGGACATTCTACTCAGCCAAGCCACAGCCCAGCGTGGGCACCTCCAATCCTGTCCCCACCCCTGGGAACTCCAGCAACTGTTCACAGTTCCCCGAACCCCAAAGCTGTTGCAAATCGATGTGTGCATCTGCACTATGAGAAAATTCATGTTTGCGCCAGAGCCGGGCCAGCAGAGCAGGCTGGGTCTCGTGTCCCCTCTGCCCGAGGATAACCTGGACCCACGCGTGGGCTCTGCGAGTGTTGTCCCCGGGAGGTCTCATCCTCACCTCCAAGCCCCCAACCGGACAGGTGTCCCCTGGGGAGGGTGTGGCTCTGCTCCGCTGCCTGAATCAAGCTTTCCCCCTCCCTCTTGGCTACCCGCGGGCCCCCCTTCCCTTCTCCATTTCCAGCCACCTGGGAATGCAGAAGGCACCTGCCTGGGTGAGATTGGGGGAGGGAGGGACGGGGGGTGGATAAGGAGGATGCTGTTAGGATGTGCTGGCAGGCAGATCCTTTCTTAGTTTGCCAATGACCCATGTGGTCGGGACACTTAAGTAGATACAGACACATATGAGTATATGGAGTCTGTGAGCTATGAGTTATTATAACACACGCACCAATCTTCCCATTGGAAGGGGCCTCTCCGGAGACAAGTTTCTATGTAAAGCGGCTATAAATGGAGATGGGCTCCCACAGGCCGGAGAGGCTTGTGCTTCCTGCTGCTTCCTGCTCGTGTCCACTCGAGTTTAAGCAGCACAGACGAGGGCTCCGGGCAGCCTGTGCTCCCTGGGGCCCATCTGGGACTGGGGCCTTTCTGTCACTCACAGAGGTGGCCCTGAGAAGAGGGGTTGGGCAGGCGGGACCAGGGCTGGAGTTCTGAAAGTCCAGGGAGGAGGTCACAGTGAGTGGAGCTGTGTTAGGGTGAGAAGAGGACTCCTCTGGGTTGGGGTGTGGGGTGTGAATTGCGGGGTGCGATGCCCTTCTCTGTACGGGGAGCAGAGGGACAGAGGGACAGTGGGGCAAGTGTCGGGAGAAGGGATCAGTGGACACTTGAATGTTCTTTTTTTAAAAAAAATATATTTTATTGATTTTTCAAAGAATGGAAGGGAGAGGGATAGAGAGTTAGAAACATCGATGAGAGAGAAACATCGATCAGCTGCCTCCTCCACACCCCCTACTGGGGATGTGCCCGCAACCAAAGTACATGCCCTTGACCAGAATCGAACCTGGGACCCTTTAGTCCGCAGGCCGACGCTCTATCCACTGAGCCAAACCGGTTAGGGCCACTTGAATGTTCTTGCCAGACCCATTGTCTCCCACCCAGGACTGGCCAGGTAGCAGGACACCAAAGTTCCTTGAGTCTCCCTTTCTGCTTCTTCCCCCCAAAAAAACATGTTCCCCAAGTGCCCAGCCTGTTGGAAAGCCATTGTTGCTCAGTGTCCCAGGGACAAAGCAGGATCCCAGCAGTGACCCCCCAGTGGGGGAAGCTTGAGGTTTTAAGTCACCTGCTCACCTGTAGGCTGTATTGATCTGTCCTGGCTCCATCCTGAGACATGCATTCCGGCTAGAACGCTCAACAGAGACCCAACTTCACAGTCTCCTCTTGGATGGGGTCCTGGCAGGGCTCGCATTCGCCCCTTTGCCCTGCTGTCATTCCTCAGTATAAAGCCCTCCACCATCTCCTGGGAACTGGGGAGCCCCATCAGGGCCAGGACGAGGGTGGCACAACCCTGGCACACAGGGCACACAGGTGAAGGAGGTGCCGGCTCTTGGTTCCAGCAGTGGCATCGGCTTTTGCATGGACCCTAAGCTTTGCTTGTGTCCTGCACTCACCACTTACTTCCTGCTCCAAACTGAGGAGAGTGGCTTCTGTGCAGCCAGCTGCTCGGTCTGAACAGCAGGCAACTCAAATATTCCAGGTCCCACCTGCATTGCTATCCCAAGGTGATTGTGAGGCAGAGATCGGGGACTCCGCCCAGTCCTTCCCTGGCGGTGAGGAAGGAAGGCAGCTGGGAGGAAAGTAGGGTTGCCATGACGGTTGGGGTGGAGAGGTGGGGTGGCCACTGGCGACAGAAAGCCTGGAGAAGGCCGGCGTGGAGGAGGGATGAAAGCTCCAGGGGGTGTGATGTGAGAGAGGGAGGCGCCCATGGAGGCTGGAGTTGAAGGGTGAGTCCACCTTGGCCCAAAAGAAGCCAGTGGAAGACAGCGGGAGACGGGGCTGCGCTCAGCACGGATCCCACGGGAGCTCTGGACCGTGTGTCTCCGTGTTGGGGTGGTGGCTGAGGCCCTGTGAGGTGTCTGAGGATTGTACCAGCCACCCAGGGTCTCATCAATGTACCCACGTGAACTATTCGGTAGCCACCACTTGGCTATGCCTGTACCTCCAGCAGGCCCTTGGCATCTTGTCGCTTGGGGTGTTTGCCATGACATGGCGTCGTTGTTATCGTGTGGAGGCTCATCTGGGCTCTGGGACCAGGGGGAGCTGGCTGGTAGAAAGTAGAAATTTTTGAGCATGCTTCCTCCTAGTCGGCTTAGCCTTGAATCCTAGCTGCACCTCACAAAATAGCCTTGCAAGAAAGAACATACCGTAGAACACTGTCAGCTCTCTGAAGAACAGGATGACCCTGTAAATAACATGGTCGTCTATGGCATGACCCTGACATTGCTTGGGAAAACCTGTTTTGTCTTGGGTTGCTTGCTCTGCAAAAACAGGATGTGGTAAATGTGCTTAAAAGTGGTCCTGCACAAAGGGTCAGGGCTGCTCTCTGGACTCCCTGCGTGGAGAAAGGCAGAGCAGTCACCGGCTAGCTAATAAAGGCTCCCTAAATTTTAATTTGGTCTGGACTCCAGTGGTCGTTCACTGGCAAGTGGCAGGGGTCACCGTGACCAGCGATGGGTCATGGAGACGGGCAGCCGCTGCGTCTCAGCTCTAGGCATCGGCATTCCCCCATCTGCGGCACCCGCCCTGGGGCAATCAGGGGCCCACTGGCTGCCATGGAGACTCTTCAGCATGCCGAATTCAGGGCTGGACAAGCCTAAACCTCTTCATAGAGACCCTGGATAGGGTGAGGCCATCCGATCTTCAGCAGACTCCAGGGTCAAAGCAGTCTTGCACCGCTGGCCACGTCATGACCACCACAGAGAAAGCCTGGGACCTCCTCTCCTCTCCTGTCACAGTGCGCGTCTCCAAGTCCCCGGGCCAGTCCTCACGCCCTCCATCCAGGATGAAGCGCCTGGGGAGGTGGGCTCTGGGAGAAGGAGTGGAAATGTTCAGCTCTAACAGCTGAGGTTTGTGCTTCCGGGGGCGGGGGAAGCTGCAGGGGCTGGAAAACAAGGAGGGGTGAGACCCAGCACACATGTGCCTCAGAGCTGCTCTCCCTTCCAGAACAAACTTCCAATAGCAAGTGGTGGAAGCAGCCCATGTGGGGGGTGAGGGGGCATGTGCCCATCTATAGACGAGGGGGCGATGGAATACTACTCGGCCATAAAGAAGAATGACATCTTACCATTGGCAACAGCATGGATGGACCTAGAGGGTAGTATGCTAAGTGAAATAAGTCAGACAGAGAAAGACAAATACCACATGATTTTACTTGTATGTGGAGTCTAAAGAACAAAATAAACGAAAACACCAAACAGGAACAGACTCAAAGACTCAGAGAACTGAAGGTTGCCAGAGGGGAGATGGGTTGGTGGGCTGTGTGCAGAAGGGGGAGGGATTAAGACGTGCTGATTGGTGTAGCATAGTCATGGGGATGTAAAGTCCAGCCCAGGGAATACAGTCAATAATATTGTCATAACTGTGGATGGTGCCAGGTGGATACTGGAGTTATAGGGGGAATCGCTTCGTCAATTATGTAAATGTCTAACCACGGAGCAGTCCACCTGAAACTGATAAAATACTGAATGACAACTGTAACTGAACAATATAATTAAAAAATGAACTTTCGCCCAGCCGGAGGTCATGGTTTGATTCTCAGATAGGGCACATTTCCTCGTGTGGGGTGTGCAGGAGGCAGCCAATCAATGATTCTCTCATCGTTGATGTTTCTCTCCCTCTCCCTTCCTCTCTGAAATCAATAAAATATATATTTTTTTAAAAAACAAGCCTTCTTCGCACTGACATTGAAAACATGTTTTCCATGTCTGACATCCCGCCCCCCTTGCATTAAGGAACAGTCTTTGTACCTCCGACTTTGACTTTTAAAGAAAACCTCCTTTGCTTCTCTCCCTGACAGAATGGGGAGCCGCGACCTGGAGTGTGCTCCTTCTTTCTTCCACTAGGTGGCCCTGTGTGCTCTCAGATGTCTGCCAGCTGCTCAGCCAGGTGAATGCATTTCATTGGCTTAGGGAGGCATGATGCCACGGGGCAGCCCTTTTTAAGAGGAAAGCCAGGGCTGGTGGAGCAGCGAGCCATCCCTGAGCAGTTCTCGTGCTGAGCGGCAGGACCAGAGCTGTGGTGAAGCATCATGAGCGAGGTGAGTGGTACTTCTACTCCAAAAGGGGAACTTGGGGAGCGGGGGTGGGGGTGGGGGTGGGATGAGGGGACCGGGGGAAGAAGGGACCTCAGTTATCTCTGAAAATGTGAAAGCCAGCCCTGGAACTATGGGCTTTGAAGACCAACATTCTGTATGGCTTGCTGCGCAGGGCAAGTGCGGGGACTGGTTAAGTTTGCAACTTTTTAAAAATTCGCCTTAAAAAGAGAAAGGGACGCATTGTTTGCTTCCTATTGGATTGTGACTCTGGAAAGCGCTTTGGGGTTGAGCCCTCAGAAGAGGAAGCCGATGGTGGGAGTCTCTCAGGAAGATCTGTGTTACTTCCCCATGTGTTTTTTTAGGGGACAGCTTTCCGGGCAGGCGGGCTGGGGAGCCGGCTTCTGGGGGGAGTGCGGGGAAGGGGGGCTGCTGCTCGGTGCTGCGGGGGAAGCGCGGGGAAGCGTGGGCTGTGCAGCCAGCATCTGCAGCTCCTCGGAGTCCCGGGGAAGGAGCCCAGCGGACGCCCCGTGAACAATGTGTGTGTCCAGGTGTGTGGCTCGAGGACGGGGCATGCTGGGCAGAAGAGGGACAATTTTAAATCGAAGGTCACTTCTCTGAATATGTCTACACAGAATCGGTTTTTTATTCTTTAAAAAATAAAATCGGTTATGATTTTATTTTTTAAGAGATCATACTCTCTTTCTCTCTTCCTAAGGGGGCAGATCTGGGTCATGCGACACCCCCTCTATGCGACTCCGCCACCAAGACGGTCCGTCTCACTTCCTTTCGGTTGGCACTCAAATAATGACTTTGTAAGAGCTTTTATCGTCTCTCTCTCTTTTTTTTTTTTTTGACAGATGGGTGATCCTTTTTAGGAAGTCTAGAGTAAAATTAACAACTTCAGAAATAAAATGTGTCTGCACCGCTTTTATCTCTCTGATGGGTGGCTTGGGATGTAAACATGACAGGAGGAACGAGCGGGCACAGCCTGAGGAGCTGTGGGAATGGGGTTTGGGATGGCGCCGAGGGCTTGCGCGAGGAGGAGGGCCAGGCGAGCATGGGGAGAGGAGGGAAAGGCTGAAACCCTTCCAACCACAACAGTAGTAACCACGGCAGCAGCTCCCCGTGGCCCCGCGGCCTCAGAGCCCAGCTGGGCGTCTAGCATCCACTCACGTTACCTTATTTGAGCCTCCCGACAGCTCTGTGAGGTAGGTGCTCGTATTATTCCCACTCGACAGATGAGGAAACTGAGGCATGGAAAAGTTCAAGGTCAACTAGTTCAAAGCCACCAGCAGGCGAAAGACAGACCCAGGACATGGGCTGCAATGCTGGGCAGCTGACCGCCAGGTGGATGGCCAAGTGCATGAGGGATTCTCTGAACAGCAGGTGCCAGAGGAGATGGAGGAGGAGGAGGAGGAAGAGAAGGAGGAGGAGGAGGGTGGGAGCTGAGGAAAAGGCGGTGGGGGCTCGAAGCAGACACAGGGATGTGAGATCCAGTCCCCCATCTCCTGCATGCTTGGGTGGGGGGCTTTCTGCTAGACTCCCTGGAGATTCCAGAAGCTTCTCTGTTTGTGTCAGCTCACCTTGGCTTGCCACAAGAAGGGATGCCTGTGTGCAGTGGGTGTTTACGTACGACTTCCCCTTTTCATATGGAAGAAGGGCTTGGAAGCGGCATAGCCCTGGGGCTCCCTTTCTTTGATCAAGTCAGCTGCCAGGAATCCTTCCGACAGTGGGCCTCCTGCCAGCTCTCCTCACCGGTGCAGTCACCACCTTCCCGCCCAGCGGCGTACTCAGGAGCTTTCCAGAATGCCCAGCTCCGAGGGGCTCTCTTACCGTGGGTCCCCCGGCAGAGAGCAAGTGTCCCAGACCTCACCCCACGATTGGAGTCACAGCCTCCTTTCTGCTTTGTGAAATGAGTGCAGCCCTGCCCCCCGCATTTCATCAGAGGAGTTGGCAGGCGACAACCCTGCCTCCGCTCCTTTAAATGTTGACAAAATCCCACAGCCTCCCTTTGCTGCCCACCACACCCTTCACTCCTGCACGCTTCTCCTCTGGCCCCCAGCCCAGCCCCCAGCTCTCTGGCTGATCTCCCAGTTTCTGGGGGGTGGAGGGGGCGTGCTCCTTGGAGAGCGGGAATGTGTCCTTGGACTAAAACTTAAATCTGCTTAAAACATTTAATAAAGCTGAGCAGAAGCTCCTTTCTGGGGAGGGAACCGGATCCCCCCTTTTCCCCAAGCTTTTCTTCTTGGATGAGTTACACGGGGCTTCTAGTTTTAATAACTCTCAGGCAGGGATGGATTTCAGATGATTCTTGACTTCTGCGTGTACCTCATTACTGCGAGGGACAAGGCACAGGGTTTTGCCCGCCATTCTCTGACTCCTGGATTTATTGGAGTCTGGTGGGCAATGGATCCTGTGCCAGCTGCCAGGGTTCAGTGCCAGCTGCAGAGCTCCCAGTGGCCCCCTGGGGCCAGGGCATGAGCCCTGCTGGGCGGAGAGATCCTTCAAGGGCCACATGACCCCCCCGCCCCGGGGGTAGGGGCTCTGCTCCTCCTGGTCTTCCCATCTTTAAGGGAAGGCGGGCAGGGAAACTGAGTCTGGAGCTGGCTTTAAGCTGGATGACTGTACAAACGCAATGTCTTCTGTATCCCCTGTGACATCGCTTTTCGGGGGAAATGACATGTGATTGAAGAGAGCAGCTCAAGTATAGCAAGCAAAGTCAAGTCCAAAGTTAGGGCAATGCGAGGGAGCGGAGGTGGCTTGTGGGGGCGTCTGATTTACATTTCGGTGCTAGAGTCTGTCAGATGTGCCTGCAGCAGCTCTGAGATGAGCTGGAAGATAATTTAGCAGGGATCACAATGCAGGCTTAGGTGCACGAGCCGGATCAGACAGCCTGGCCGCCAAGTGCAATCCACACAGCGTCCTCCTCTCTCCCGCCGGACTCCCGGGCCCAGGGAGGAGTAAAAGCCCGCTGTGTTTAGCCACCTAACACGATTTGAAGAAAAGAGTCCCACAGACAATGACCATGAGTCTCCTTGTCTTCCCCAGGGGTCTCTTTTCAAGTTGCTTTGCAAAGGAAGTTATTGAGGAGAGCCAGCAGCGAGATGTCACTGCATAAAGGGAAACATTGGGCGTGTTGATTTCCTAATGAGGCAGCACTGCCCTGTGTGTGAGGGAGGGGGGCTCCTGGCTGCCCCAGGCATCAGTTGACTGCTATTAATTAGAGTGGAGACCCCTTGGGAGAGCAGACTCCCTTATCCTCCTATTTCCCGTCACGGGCGCCTTTCTCTCCTCGGCTTGGATGGGATGCTGTGACTCAGCGCCAGGGTCATGGCCATTTCTTCCATCCAGACAGTGGCCGCAAGAGAAGGCCTGTGCCTGTCAGAGGCGTGGTCTGAACACTCCAAGGACATTTAAGGGCACATCTTTAGACCCACATGTCTGTCCTTAGCATGGAATCAGAAGCTACTGCTTATGTGTGAAATCGCTACGGAAAGCAGAAGGCAATGCCCATCATTGTGCTGGACCAGCAGGAGTGGCTGTCCCCACTTCAGTCTTGGGGGGCAAGAGGGGTGGCACAGGAAAGACAAATTTTTCCTTCGTCGAAAGTAGCCATTGGTTAAAAAAACATCATGTGACACTGGTCTGGGGGCTTACCTAGTTAGCCATCAGGGCAACCGGCCGGTGAGACACACAGTAAGACGAAACAGGTCTAGAATGAGAACTGTTACGGGTGTGTGCGCCTTACAGGTAATAGTGAACTAAACACAGGCGGATGGAAGGATGGTTAGGTCTGCAAGGAACTGTGTATCTCTGACCAGTTAAGCACAGATCCCGAGGGTAATGGCACAGAATGTGGATTTTTGCCACTGGCCTCCAAGACCCAGCAACAGAAGGTCAAATGACAATTCAATGTCTCGTGTAGTTTTAACCTTATTTGGGGGTGTGATGTGGTAAAGATATGTGAAGATCCAGCAAGACCCAAATGGTTGTGCTGTGTCACACAATGATAGAGACTCTCTCTCCTGTAACTGGAGATATTAGGTCTAAAAAGACACCCATTACGACTTGGGTTTGACGTCTGACTTTTCCTAACGGAGAAGAGGCCCCAGTTAAGCATGCAAATGTGTTTGCGGGGCTGACGCAAACGGGTTGCCACACGATTTGTTTCCCGCATCCTGCATATCATTAAGGAATGCTGTGGGACTAAGAACTCTCATTGCTTTTCTTTTCTGAATTCTAAGAGTGCAAGATGTACTGTGTGTGTGCGTTTTCCCCCCGGAAAGATGGAATAAATGAGTTACAGTTGATTTTATTAAAGGTTCAGTGGAATAGTGTGATCATGATGTCAAGGGAACAGGGGCTTTGTGATGGAAAGTGCATTGAATTTATGATGAACAGTCTCCGCATTATTTTGTGAAATTCTAATTTCTGCTTTCAGGCTTTCTGCGAGGTGCTCTCCTAGGTGGAAGGCATTCGCCATCTGTCTGTGGCCCTGTGCTCCGTCCACTGGGCACGCCGCACTCTTTGATCCCATGAATAATATGAGCCCCAGCCTGGGGCTTTCTCATTAACTTAGAATGACGTTCTGGAAAGGGCTTTCTACTGCGGGAAAAGAAGGATTTTAGGGGATGCATATGCACAGGTTTTTATTATATTTGGCTGATATTTGAAGAAAACACAGTATTAGTGTTGGCTTTATTCTGTTCCAGCTGCTGTAACAAAATACCACAGCTGGGTAGTTTATAAACAGCAGAAATTTATTGCTCACAGTTCTGGGGGCTGGAAGTCCAAGATCGGGGTGCAACATGGGTGGGTGAGGGCCCTCTTCTGGGTCACGGACACCTCTCAGTGTCCTCACTTGGTGGAAGGGATGAGGGAGCTCTGTGGGTCTCCTTAATAAGGGCACTGATTCCATTCACGAGGGCCCCACCCTCACTGCCTACTCAGCCCCCAAAGGCCTCACTCCTAATGCCATTACCTTTGGGTGTAAGGGTTTTACCACACAAATTTTGGAAAAACACAAACATTCAGTCCATAGCAAGTATTATGGGTTGCATTTTTTTTTTTTTTAATTCTCACCTGAGGATATTTTTTCCATTGATTTCTAGAGAGAGTGGAAGGGAGGGAGGAAGGGGAGAAAGAGAGAGAGAGACAGAGAGAGAGAGAGAGAGAGAGAGAGAGAGAGATATCAATGTGAAAATAACAAACACATCGGTTGGTTGCCTCCTGCACATGTCCCTACTGGGGCTGGGGAACCTGCAACCGAGAACTGAGGTACATCCTGGAATAGAACCCATGACCCTTCGGTCTGGGGGCCGATGCTCTAACCACTGAGAAAAACCAGCCAGGGCAGGTTGCATTTTGTTTATCAGTGTTATCCTACCTAGACGGTGAACTTCCTGAGGACAGGGACAGTGTTCTGTCGTCCACAAGGCCTGGCTCCTGGTTTGGCACCTGGTGGTGTCCAGTTACTGGATGCATAACTGGATTTCGGGGTGTGGATTGGTCAGTGCATGTGACCAAGGACCAGACCCTCTTTTCTCTGTTGAGATTTGTGGCAGAAACAGGTTTGGAGAAGAGAAGTTCTGTCTTCCTCCTGGTTTGAAACTCATGTTCACCATGTAAGTCCTTGTGCTCTGGAAAGGGATGCATTGTTACATATGCAAAGCAAATGCTTTCCCGGCAGGCCAAGGGAATGAGAAAAACTGGGGGGATCTCAACAGACAGAACTCTTGACCTTTAGGGAAATGTCAAGGAAAACCAGGGCGCTGAAGGGGGTGCGGGGAACTCTAATATCCTGCGGATGTCCCCGGTGACCGTTTCATGTCAGGTAAGTTCTATGAAATTCAAACAAAAGGGACTGCAGGAGCGAGGCAGAGCCGGCCGTGCCCTGGAAAACAGTTGCTGTGTCGAGGCGGGAAACCCCCTTGGCTGTGCTTAGCGGGGACTCAGGAGGAGTCCATGCAGGCCTTTGGGAAGGTAGCCCCTCGCGCTGCATCGCCGTCAGCCAGACTGCACGTTCCAGCGTGTTTTGACATCAGTATCTCTCTAGGATGCAGGAAGCAAGTGGCCGAGTTCAATATTATAATTAATAGTTAAACAGGAATCCTCAATGTTCACATTAATTAAAACAAATATTTTAATTACAGTTCCTCTTTAAATACTTTAATTTGCAGGGATATTTGACAATTCAGATGCAAAAAAAGATGGACTGGGAAGTTGGACAGGGTCTGTCTCCACTCCCCTACCACACCCAGGCACCAGCTCTTTACCATCCTTCTCCCAATCACTGGACTGAAGCGAAGTATAACGATGAATTCGGAAACATTCCCCATTCGATCTGGGGCAGGCGCCTTTTGGGGATGGGTAGGACCGTGCTATAGATCACTGTCTTGTACCACGAGCCAGGCGAGCTCGCCACACCCGTCCATGGCCCAGACCTATCAGCCCGCATTCATTTCTGGGCTGCTTTACATGAGCAATTCAGCGTGCGTTACAATTCCAGGCATCAATCTGCTTGAATATTGTGTGTGCCTTGCAAATAGCCCTAAATTTATGCTTCAGAATCCCACTGAATCACTTCTCATTCCATTTCTGAAAGGGAAATGCTTGGCCATATTTATAACATGGCCAGCCGAAAAATCAATCACTCGCTAAATGCCATTATTTTATCTTTTACTCGTAAACTGCCACCTTATAAATAAAAGGAAGACAAATTAGGGCCGTAAACAGGAAGGTAGTCATCCACAAGTTGAAAAGTCCCCTGTAAACATCTCAGGGGGAAGGAGCCAGAAAGTGCCAACGATGCAAATGAGGCAATTTTCCTGTCGCAAGGGAGGGAACCAGAGTGGAGGGAAGGTGTCTGTCCCCTGGGGTGAGGGTGGCGGTCCCCTCATGTGAGGACGGCGTGGGCTTGGCCAACACGAAAATACCTCAGGCCACGCATAGCACATCCTTTTCTCAATGGTCTACAATGTCTTCTGAAAGTTGGTGCTTAAATGCTAGTCTATGACGAGTTGAAGGCCGCGTTTGCACCCGGGCTGGTTTGAGGTTATGCTTTTCCTGGTCCTCCAACCCAGAGCTGTTGGGGAGAGGTGTGGCAAAGGTCACGGCCAGCTGTCCCCCTAACACCACACCTGGGCCCTGGCCAAGATTCTCACCAAGCGACTAGTTATGTTAATTGTATACAAGGCCTGGAAAGAGGACCCCAGAGGTTGACAATCCTCTTGAGCACTTGTCTTAACAAAATAAGAAAAAAATATTACAAGGAAATACGTTCTCCCTTTCTCTCAAGTTCTTTTGTTTAGCCAACATACTTTCCTGTCCACCATGTGGCTAAGTGCCAATATTTAAAATCTAATGAAGAAATTACACTTGTTTGAAAATTTAAGAGTCTTGCCTTGGCCGGTTCGATCCAGTGGTTAGAGCATCCGCCCTCGGACTGAAGGGTCCCAGGTTCCATTTTATTCCCAGTCAACGGCACATACCTTGGTTGCAGGTTACCACCCCCTCCATTCCCCCCCACCCCTCTGTGGGAGGCAACCAATTGCTGTGTCTTTTTCATGTAGATGTTTCTCTCTCTCTCTCTCTCTCTCTCTCTCTCTCTCTCTCTCTCTCTCCCTCTCCCCCCCCCATCTCTTCCTCCCTCCTACTTTCTCTCTTAAAAAAGTTAATGGAAAAACATCCTTGGGTGAGGATAAAAGAAATTAAGATTCTTACATACATAATTTCCTCATTAAGTAGTATCCACTGTTCCGTTAGGAGGGGTTAGGAAAACAGAACAGTTTTCTTGGGCCTGGCAAAGGGCTGGTTGTGCCTCGGCGTTTCCTATCACATTTCCCCACTTGTTTGAAATCCCAGGGCCGTGAATTGGTCCAGCTGGGAGCCTGAGAGCAATCGTGCAGGATGGAGCATCCAGGGTACCCGTCCTCCATCCCTGCGGGTGAGAGGGCATCAGCAGACACCAGTGTTGACACAAACCTGCCCACATCGTAGGTGGGCGAGGGTGTTGAGTCCGCCTTCAGAATTCGCATCTCTTCATCCATTTCAAAGAACGATAGATGGAGCCAGCAATAAGCAAAACTTCAAACCATTTGCCAGCTATTTCCAACCCTTTCTCATCTCATGACACACATAAACTAATTACTAAAATTCTGCGGCACACCATTATATATATATATATATATATATATATATATATATATATATATATATATATATATATTTTTTTTTTTTTTTTTGCCGATCTGACAAAAAATAGGTATAATTCTGATGCATTCACACCAGTCGGCTATTGTTGTGCTGGCTGATGTCATTCTTTAAAATTTGGCAATCTAAGGGAAAAGAGGTTAGTGCTCCTAACGAAACAGTTGGGTATTGCATGTTATAAAATCCTTGGGGTACACCAGTTGAAAATTGCTGCCTTATGCTATAGGACATCTTCTCCCCAAACCGGTCAAGGTGATTAGGTATGACCCGTCCTCCCCTAGGGAGAGCACTGTCCTACCCACAATTAGCTGTCATTGTTCTAACAATAGCCATCAACGGACATTCACAGCTTCTCAGCTCTTTGGGTGCTATCCCAGCAGTCCTCCCACAATCCAGCCCAGAACAATGGATTGGGTCCGCAGTGACCTTGGGTATCACTCCTCTAGAATAATCATCTCCACAGTTTTTGGTACCGCGCCTTCTCCGGAAAAATATTTGAACATGTATGCACAAAGCATTTTCTAAAAGTTCATTTTAAAATTATGTATAAGTGCTAATGTACTAATATGCGAAGTGTAGTTGTGAAACATACAAAAAATGAATATTGGAAAGATAAATTTTTGAGCATGTATGCACAATACATTTTTAAAAATTTATTTAAAAGTTGTAAGTGCTAATGTGCTAATATATTAAGTGTGGGTATAAAACATACAAAAAATAAATATTTAAAAATGAGAGAACGATGAAGCAAACCATACTTTTAGATATCTTGCTAATGGTAATGGCTTTATTATCCCTTGCACAATATACACTTGCGAAAGTTCATTGTCAATGGAAAAGCATGAAAATCTATAATTCACATGGCCTGGGTAACCACTTCTTTTTGAGACGAATTTGATGACGATGGTTTTTAAGCTCCTATTTGTGCTCAGGAAGATATTCTAACAGTAAAAGGTTAGTTAGCATTTCCATTGTTTTGTTGCTTTTGCTGGCAGTATTGGTATTGTTTTCAATCTGTGAAAATCGTATGCAGGAATTTTTTATTGTGGTCAAAAAACATATAAAATTGACCATCTTAGCCATTTTTTTCAGAGTGAAATTCAGTAGTATTAAGTTTTCTTACCTTGTTGAGAAACAGATCTGCAGAACATTTCCATCTGGTACAACTGAAACTCTATACCCGTTAAACAACAGCTCCCCTCCTCGCTGTCCTGCCTCCCCTGGTCCACACCGTTCCACTTTGTGTTTTTATGAAGGTGACTACCCTAGTTACCGCATGTAAGTGGGATCATCCGGTATTTGTCTTTTTGTGGCTGGCTCATTTACCTTAGCAGAATGTCCCCAAGGTTCATCCATGTTGTAGCATGTGACTGTGCAGGAATTTCTAAAGTCCGTTTACCTACTGTGGGGAGATTAGTGTAGTTAAAGGTAGATTGGATAATCTATAAATCCTCTTACGGAGCACGAGGAACTGCAGTGCAGCACGTGGCAGTATTCTGAGAGCAAGCCAAGAGTGAGGGTGTCCTGGGGCTTCCACTCTTCCCTACCCACCCAGTGACAATGTCAGCGTCAGATATTAGCTACGATTAAAACTATTTTTTCTTATTGACCTGTGATCCTACACAGATATAAATAGAAATTCTAGAGTTCTCTCTATCATGCACGGTTGTGAGAATTCAGCACCTTCTAACCCCAGAGGTGCCATCAGACTGTGGTGTGTGCCCATGGCGCCCCCTGGGGTTGTGCTGTGTACAACCCATGCAACTGAGCAGGGTAGCCCTGCCCCTCCCCGGGTGCAGGCAGCCTGCTTACAGGCCATTGACCTAGAGCAGTGGTCGGCAAACCGTGGCTCGCGAGCCACATGCGGCTCTTTGGCCCCTTGAGTGTGGCTCTTCCACAAAATACCACGGCCTGGGCGAGTCTATTTTGAAGAACTGGCATTAGAAGAAGCTTAAGTTTAAAAAATTTGGCTCTCAAAAGAAATTTCGATCGTTGTCCTGTTGATATTTGGCTCTGTTGACTAATGAGTTTGCCGACCACTGACCTAGAGAAAGATGGTTGTTTCTATGGCCCCACTTAGAATCCAGGGGATTAAGTAGGTTGTACTTGTCATTTCATTGAAAGTAGTCTTTTTAAAATAGGCATTGAGTGCCCTACGGCGAATCTTGTTTAAAATCATAGCGCTTCCCAAGGAAAAGCCAGGCTCGGCTTCATTCACACATTTCCTATCCTATTAAATGTCTTGTTTTCTGTCATATCCTCTATACAACCCATTTTTTCACTTGTCCCAATTCCATTTAGGACTTAGACATGGAACATATGGAAAATAATATTGTCCTGGATATTTTTATTAGTCTCCAGTACAAATAAAGGACAGCCACAGAGGTCTTAAGAAAGTCATTCTGTCCTTCACCAGGTCTTTTACTTTATTTGCAGAAATTTGGGTTTGCCCTCTGACCTCCTGACCCCCACCCCAGCCCCACCCCATCCCAACCACACAGGGAGAACATGGTGAATGTGGGCATGGCGTGCTCCTGCGAACCATCTCGTTAAGGTCTCTGTTGACAAAGTTCTCTTCCGTCTCGCCCGGCAGAGTTTTCCTGGCCTTGAGTGTACACCAGTCACCTCCACTCCTTGCTGTACCCTCCCTGGCTCTGTGGGAATAAGAAAGAGCATTCTGAACCCCCAAATGAAACTTTTAAGAGAACATTTTCTCAGGGAGTGGTGGCCCTTTCTATGGTCAAAACCGTCGCATGTACCATCGGTAATCACTTATTTTGTCAGTCACGTTTCTTTCTGCCTTCTAATTAGGAAACTTTAAAAGAAAGGGATTGTGTTTCCTATACCTTTTCACATCCCCAGCACATACCGTTCAACCCACATTGATGGAGAAACCATTTTGTGTTGGAGTTTGTGGAATAAGACAGAGTCCTTACCCCTCACAGGCCATATGGGGTAACAGCCAAGACAGAACCACATAATATTAACTGGACTCCAGGGCCCACACAGCGGGCATCTGCGTTCACTGTACAAACCGAGGGCCAGGGAGCAGGTTAAGTCCTTGTGTGGGCGGGGTGGGGGCTGGGGGGTGGAGGTGGAACCGTTCAGGGAAACCTTCCCATAGAGTCGATGCTTACAAAAGTAGGGGCTCAGTACAATATTGGTTGAGGAACAGCCACCATAACTAATGGTTAATCTTAAAAGTCATAAATTTTAGCCCAGCCTGGCGTGGCTCAGTGATTGAGTGTCGACTTACGAACTGAAAGGTCATGGTTCGATTCCCAGTCAGGGCACATGCCTGGGTTGGGGCTCAATCCCCAGTAGGGGCCGTGCAAGAGGCAACTGATCAATGATTCTCTCTCATCATTGATGTTTCTATCTCTCCCTCTCCCTCTCCCTTCCTCTCTAAAATCAATAAAGTGTTAAAAAGCCACACTCAGTTTGGCTTAGTGGATAGACCATCGGCCTGTGGACCAAAGGGTCTCGGGTTCGATTCTGGTCAAGGGCACGTACCTTAGTTGTAGGCTCCTCCCTGGTCCGGGCCCTGGTCAGGGCTCATGCAGGAGGCAACCATTCAATGTGTTTCTCTCACATGGATGTTCCTCTCTGTCCTTCCCTCTCTCTTCCACTCTCCCTAAAAATCAATGGAAAGATATCCTCGGGTGAGGATTAACAACAACAAAAATGTTAAAAAAGTCATAAATTTTAGAATCACATGAGAATTTAGCAATCTTCAAAACCAACGAATGGATGCATGTCTACCATGACACCATGGTTGATTTCTAATTCTTGCTTCGTGACAGATTGCGTTAAACACATCGGACATTTTCTCTTGCCTACCAATGAATATTTGGGTTCTGTTGACTTATCATATCTTCCTTTCAAAGTGGTAAATGAAAATTCTGTGCAGTACATGGGAAGCAGGCTACATGAGGCCAGTCAGTAAGATTTGTACAATTGTGCACATTGTTTTATCTTCAAAGTTCCATGTTCTACTTGTGAGAAATGTCGGGGTGAATTTAGACATGCCTGTTGCTCTACCTTCTGGGTGCGCGCCAGGGTTTGTCCATAGCAGGATGTCATTGCACGCTTTGTATCCCAGAGCCCACGGTGGCTTCTTAACCATTACTATTATTAATATCAAGGCCATCCAGTGGCACGATGCAAACATTATTTCCAGCAATGTTCTATACCTCAGAAATGTGAGCTATCTTATCACATCGCTCTCTCTCTCTCTCTCTCTTTGTTAATCCTCACCTGAGGATTTTTTTCCATTGATTTTTATTTTATTTTTATTTTTTTATTATTTTTTTTAATATATTTTATTGATATTTCACAGAGAGGAAGGGAGAGAGATAGAGAGCTAGAAACATCGATGAGAGAGAAACATCGATCAGCTGCCTCCTGCACACCTCCCACTGAGGATGTGCCCACAACTAAGGTACATGCCCTTGACCGGAATCGAACCCGGGACCTTTCAGTCCGCAGGCCGACGCTCTATCCACTGAGCCAAACCGGTTTCGGCTCCATTAATTTTTAGAGAGAGCGGAAGGAAGCGGGGAGACACACAGAGAGAAACATCGATGTGAGAGAGACACATTAATTGGTTGCCTCCTGCGAGCGCCCTAACCGGGGTTGGGGATTGAGCCTGCAACCGAGGTCATGCCCTTGACTGGAATTGAACCTGTGACCCTTCAGTCCCTGGGCCGACGCTCTATTCACTGAGTCAAACCGGCAGGGCATAAGCTATTTTATCTCATCTTGAAGATAACTTCTTAAAATAGATGTAGCAATTTGTCGAGTACTTCTACCAAATACCTCCTGCAAGTTTATTGTTATTTTTTCATCTAGATTTATTTATTTATTTTTTAATCGAATTTTTTTTGGGTGACATTGGTTAATAAAATTATATAGCGTCCAGGTGTACAATTCTAGAATACATCATCTGTATATTGTATTGTGTGTTCACCACCCCAAGTCAAATCTCCTTCCATCACCATTTATCTCCCTTTACCCTCTTCTTCCTCCCCCACCTCTTTCCCGTCTGGTAGTCACCATACTGTTGTCTGTGTCTGTGAATTTTTTTTCTTTTGCCTAATCCCTTCATCTTTTCCACCCAGTCCCACATCCTCCTCCTGTCAGCTGTCCGTCTGCTCTCTATCTATGAGTCTGTTTCTATTTTGTTTGCTAATTTATTTTGTTCATCTAGATTTAATCTTTCTCATCCTCAAAGCAGATTCAGCTCATTTCTGGGGATACTGTTTTGTGAATTTCCATGTCATCACTTTTTTGCTGAGTTCTCACTGAGCGCCAGATTTGGCTGAAATTCCGGCGAGAGCTCCCCACGGTGGAATTTTGGATGAGGATTTTGAATTCGCACATGACAAAAATATAAATGCAGCGTAATGCGACTTCAGAGCTGGAAGCAGTGCCCTCAGGGGACCTGCCTCCCGCCCCTCCGTCCCTGTGGTATTACAGCCAGGAAGTGGGATGCAGCGAAGAGTCTAGCAGGTCTCCTCACAAATGAGGCAATTTAAAAACAAGCAAAAGTCCTGCAACCATCCTCTCCGTCCGCCTCTGCAATGAACCTCTCTGAGAGTGTTGGTGGCTCAGGCAGAGTTGGGGTCTGAGAGCCTGTGATTGGGCAGCAGGGACAGGACCTAGGACACTTTATGGGGCTCAGTGGAAAACAGAAATGTGGGGCTTCATGTGAAACATTATGAAGAGTTTTGTGACAATACCGACAGAGCATGAAATCAAGCTCAGGGACTAAGCCAGAGGCCCCATATGACTACACAGGTCGCCTGGCCATGAGGTGGCCTTTCTTCTCCTGCACACCTGGGTAAGGGTGGGGCTGCCTGATGGCTTTTTAGTGGGAAAAAAGACAGATGGATGGATGGATGGATGGATGGATGGATGGATGGATAAATAGATGGGTGGATGGGTGGATGGATGGATGGATGGATGGATAGATAAATGGATGGATGGGTGGATGGGTGGATGGATGGATGGATGGATGGGTGGATGGATGGATAGATAAATGGATGGATAGATGGTTGGATGGTTGGATGGGTGGATGGATAGATGGATGGATAGATGGATGGATATATGGATAGATGGGTGAATGAATGGATGGATAGATGGATGGATGGGTAAATGGATGGATAGATGGATGGGTGGATGGATAGATGGATGGATAGATAGATAGATATAGAGATAGAGAGCTCACCTAGCAGATGCTTGGACAAGAAGCCAGGTACTGCTGGCTGACCCTGCAGGCCTATTGTGAGGATGGAGTAACAAAATTGATTCAGAACCCCTGGAAAGTATATATATTTTAAAGATCACATAAATGCTAAACTGTAATCCCATGTGGAAACCCCCCAATTCCGATCCCAATCGTCTTCACAGAGCATTGGTTTTCACTCAGAGGAATGCTTTGGTGGCCTGTCTTGTCCTGTGACCTCTGTCTTCACCTTCTGTCCTGAGTGTGCCTGGCAGGGGACACAGAGGGCAGATGTCTAAGGCTTGTCCCGTTAAAGAGACATTTCTGTGCTGGCGAAGTAAAGGGCTCTTATCGTAGGAAGAGCGGGGTCAATACATGCAGACAGGACACCCCTCAGTGGCGTGAGTGTCGCCCCGCCCCTGGAAGGCAACCTTTAACCAAAGGACAGCGGGGTTTATTCTCCAGCAAATGATGTTCTGGATTTTGGAGAGATTTTAAAATAAGATATGGAGCAAATACCCGCTCTGAAGGAGACACAGCCGTGGGACTGAGTTGGTAGGTGGTGCTGGTGATGATGGTGGTGGGATGCGATGGTGCATTTTGTCTTCAGGGCGAGGTAGCTGGAATTTTCACCCCCTCAGGGAGCAGCTGATCACGTGGTCTATGCAGCTTTTATCCCCGACTTCTAATCTGTGTCTCCACAGCTGATTTAGGACAAGGCATGCCCCTTGCTTCTAAGAGCGCACAGCCTCAGGCTCCTGCCGAGTCCCGAAGCAATTTTCGTTGTAGTTGAGTGGGGCATACACCTGTCTGCCTCTTCATTACCGAAAAAGAAAGCGTGCAGCTCCGAAGCTTGGAGCGCCGTCCCGGAGGGAGAGGCCCTGGGCAGCACAGCCTGCCAAGTGCACGTCTGCTCTTCCTCACGGGACGTCGGCACGAGGGCCGAGCTGTAGCTGTCACGGGAGGATGGTGCGGACAAGAGGCCCTGGAGCCGGTTACACGTGTGGAACACAGACCAGGACGCGCAGGCAGAGGGATCCCAGATCTAGAGCTGTCTGCGTGGCCCTGGGGCCGTGAACTCACAGGTGCGCCGCCCACATCTGCAGGTTTGGTGTCAGAGTGGATGCGGAACCCCGACAATCTTGTGAAGTGTGTTCACCCCATCTCTTTCCTGCTATGGTCCATGCGTTGTCATGCACAGAATTTGGCATGATGTCGTGGATTTGCACAATGAGGAGGGTCAGGAAGCATGATTCCCCCCTGCCCCCAGTGCCACCAGATGGACTGAGGCCTAAAGTGTCTGCCGTTGGTGGCAGAGGGAGCTGTCAAAGTCGGGGTTTCCACCTCCCCAGCCAGTGGCAAGTGTGCCGTCTGCCCTGATCCAAACTGCACCCCCTCCACGTAGCAGCCCTGGGTCCTTGGGGGTGTCACTAAGCCTCTCTGTGTCTCAAGCTCTGTCTCTATCAAACTGGCGTGCTTGCCGCATCCGCCGCCCAGGGTAGAGGTGTTAGGCTGTTGGCACCCGCAGAGACAGAGCCTGGTGTTTGGCGCAGAGACAAGGAGATGTCTTTGCCAAACCCAGAAGCGTCACCGTTCACTCGGCCCTAAATGGGGCTTCTCTGGTTTCGCGGTGTGTTGCTGTGTCCGTTCTTCTCCTGCTCATCACTTTGCTGGCCCGGTGAGGGAGTTGCGTTCAGTAGATCGTGGTGGGCTCACCCATGTGGAGCCATGTGGCCGTGGCCAGTGACCATCCCATGGCCAGGATGGCGGCTGTGGCGCGGCCGGCAGGGCCTGTCCTCCCGGCCACGGGGCGTTTCATGCTGTGGTCTTGGGCCGCCCTTTGCCTTCATTCGATTACACCCAGCGCTGTGCTTTCCGGCCTGACCGGGGAAGGAACAGGGGGCAGGATGCTGGTGTTACTTTTGAAAGCAAAGCAAAGCTGTGTCTTTCTCTGTGGCCAGTGTCCTTCATCTGGGGAAACCACGCGTGGATTTTCTGATCTCACGTCAGCTTCTCTGAAATCGAAAAGTTCCCCCTTACATTCCCTGATTCCAGCGGGACAGGCAGGGTCAGTGTTTTCACGATGATACAGTATGGGCTTCATTCAGTCTGGAAAAGTGGCCACCCCCTCTCTCCCCATCCGTGTGAGGCACATTTGTCCTTAAATGAGGTCATTAATTGGCACGTCTCGGGTTCTGCCTTTACATTTATCTTTCACTGACAGTCCTCTGGCTCCTTTGCCCTTGGCATTTGGCTGGTCAGCCATAACCTCTCGGGATGGAGAGAGAAGGCAAACCTCTCCCGTCCTTCCCTGCCCTGCCCGAATCTGGCACTTCTGTGTGCGCAGGGAGGAGGGATGGACAGTGGGTATCTGTCTTTGTCTCAGAGCCGATTGTCTCTCGTTCAGTCATAGCAGCCGTTCTAGAAAGCACCTGGCCTTTACCCCAGCAGCCTTTATTCCGAGGGTAATCCAAGGAAGGGCAGAAAAGGAAGTGCACTGGACGGAGAAGCGTTTCTTTGGAGAATCTGCCGGTTGAGTAAGACGCACACACACTGTACCGGGGCCGCTACGTTCTCCCAGCTCCCTTCCGCGTTCCCCCTTTGGCAATCATCCCACCCTCCTCCTGCATCTTCTCTTTCTAGAAAAACGCAAGCCGCGGTTGGTACCAAACACGTGAAATACATCCGTGCCAGGATCAGAGGCCCAGGACACCTCAACTGAAATCAATCACTTAATAGCAAAGAGGTAGCGGCTGATCCCCTTATGAAAAAAGTGATGACACATACGAATATTCTCCCTTGGGATTCTCCTAATAGCCATGTGAGATACACATTGAATTGAATTGAATTGAATTTCAGCCCTCACGGAGGAGAAACTGAGCAGGCAAAGAAGGAAAGGCGTGAGCAGTGGAATCACTGTTTACTGTCATTCGGCCACGGGTCTGGGTTCCTCCTGTCTTCAGACTGCTGAGCCCAATGTGCCTTCGTCACCCCGACTCACTACAAGGGAGCACGATGGAGGAGAAGGGGTGGGCCTCTTTCCAAGCCTCTCTCAGCATTACTTGGCAGTCAGATTCCTTTTGGCAGATCCATGCCATGGGACTGGTTTTTATCTCATTTAATTCTCACAACCTGACGAGGTAGGTGTATTGATATTCCCACTTATAGAAGCAGAAACTGAGGCTCAGAGAAGTCAAGTGACCAGCACAGGGTCACACAGCTGCTAAGTCATGGGGCTGGGACAGCCTGGACCATTGGATTCCAGGACGCTCTTTCTTTTCTTTTTTGGGTCAGGTTTATGGAGGTGTAATTTATATATGGTAAACGTTACCGTTTTTAGTTGCATAGTTGATGAGTGTACACACATTTACAGTCTCACAATTGGGAAACAGATTGTTGTATCACCCAAAAAGCTCTTTTGTGTCTCTCTCTCTTTTTTTAAAATATATTTTATTGATTTGTTACAGAGAGGAAGGAAGAGGGATAGAGAGTTAGAAACATGGATGGGAGAGAAACATCGATCAGCTGCCTCTTGCACACCCCCTACTGGGGATGTGCCTGCAACCAAGGTACATGCCCTTGACCGGAATCGAACCTGGGACCCTTCAGTCTGGAGGCGGACACTCTATCCACTGAGCCAAACCGGTTAGGGCTCTTTTGTGTCTCTTTAGAGCCAGCCCTTCCCTCCACCCTTAGCCCCAGAATCTGCATTCTTCGCCATCACACCCTAAAGTGCAATCAACCCCACCCCCGAGGCAAGGTGTTCACACCGTCACGAGGGCAGCATGCTCCCACAGGCCTGCAAATCAATGAAATCACATTGCAACAGCGTCCAGACCGTGCCCAGAGCGGCAGCCGCCGCCACGTAGGAACATGACGGAGGTGGCGGCACCTCCTGTCCTTGTCCCTGTGAGTCACTCCCCGTCTCAAGCAGCAGGGACGGCATCTGGCGAGCAGGGGGGAGCCTCAGCTTCACACAGTGGCCTCCGCGCTGGTCTTGACATGGGCTCCTGCCCGGCTCCCTGAGCTGACGCTCGCCTTCACCGCCGGCTCCGGGTCTGGGGACAGGGCTGTGGCGAGGCGTTGCTGGCCACACAGCCCCCAGGGTGATCCAGGGCCCAGGGGTCCGTCCCTTTGACTGTGCTCTGCACCCCGAGGGCTGTCACCCTGGGTGAACTCTGACTGGGTGAGCTAGATGTAGATTTTTGGTTTCCTCCTGGCACATCTATTTCCAAAATGTTCATAATGACCAGATCCTCCTTTTGTAACTAGAAAACAGTGTGATTTAAGAAGCATATTGGCCCAAAGGAAAATTTAAAGGTAGAAAATACTCATTTAAAAAAATAAGGCTGTAAGGCAAAATATAAATTGAAAGACAAGAAACAAAATCCCCAAACACGAGGGGCCTTGTCCTAAATGGTCTCCCAAAATGACAGCGAAGCTGCTTATTTCTGTTCCCCTAAAGGTCAGGATGCAGCACGGGGCGAGCGGAGTGTTCGGGGTGGAGGTCCAGCCTCCGGGGCTTACAGAGGCGGGAGCCTGAGCGAGGAGGGCTTAGGGAGGATCAGACAGGGTGATGCTTTTTTCATGGAAGAGCCCCATCATTCTTTTAAAACGAACATTAAAGAAAAAAAAAAAAAAAAAGCCCAGCCAGTGTGACTCGGTGGTTGAGCGTGGACCTATGGACCACGAGGTCACGGTTCGATTCCCTGTCAAGGGCACATGCTCTGGTTGTGGCCTTGATCCCTACTGTGAGGCGTGCAGGAGGCAGCTGACCCATGATTCTCTCTCATCACTGACATTTCTCTCCCTCTCCCTCTTCCTTCCTCTCTGAAATAAATAAAAAAAATTATATGTAAAATAGAAACCGCAGCTAAGGTTCTCTTCTGACATTCGTGTCTACACCTTCAGGGATTAAATGAGTGTCTTTTTGAATGCCCAGTTTTCGGAATGCTACCAGGAGGGTTATAGACAATTTGAAAATCGCTGAGGCAAGAAGTCAAATCTGAGCTGTCCTTGTCATGAAATGTTGGCATGGAAGTCTCCTCTGCTTTTCAGAAAACGTCAGGGGCCCCTATTTGGGAGAGGCCTTTATGACGTGGCTTTAATGTTTCCAAGAAACCGCTGGCTTCCTGACCCACTGGCCCTGCGCGGTCATCGGCGACCCACGGGCCGCCCAGCCGTCTGTCCGTTTCACTGCGCATTCGCCGTGGTTTCACTCCTCCGTTCACTGAAAGGCTGATATTTCTTCTAAGAGACCCGTGAGCCTTTGTCCATAAAACATGAACTATCAAACCGTAGAAGCACACCTCTCGCTTCTTGATAAACACGGCGATGGAAAGAAAGCAGAGAAACCGCGGAGGAGGATGTGCTGAGGTCCGTGGGGCCTGTCTCCATCGGATGCCTCTCCTGGGCGGGGTGCGGATTTTTCAAAGGGTTTGCAATGTGGGAACCAGCTGCACGTGGCTTCCTGTTCTGCCTCCTATTAATGAGCCGACTGAGGGCCTGAGGGCCCGCTGGTCAGGATGCTGCTATCCCGGGGCGCTGGAGCCGCGAGGGCATTAGCAATGCGGACGTCAGGGTGCACAGTATGGGAGGAAGGCAGCGCCGTGGAGGGAAATTACTGAAGGAAAAATGCATCACCAGGAGCGAGATGGCACTGAGTGGCACTTGCTAACAAGAGCGTAAGCCACCAAGGGGACGAGACGGCGTTTTCCTTCCTTCTTTGCCAAGGCTCTGCAACTGCTTGGCAGACAGAGCCCAAGGGAGGCCAGAGGTTGAAGACAGAGGGCAAAACGCGAAAAAGCACCTTCAAACAAGCCCTCTCCCTTCTCTCTCTCTCCTTTAAATTGATCTGAGAGAGCGAGGAAGGGAGAGCGAGAGAGAAAGAGAGAAACGTTGATTGGTTGCCTCCCGTATGCACCCAACCGGGGGACCAAACGTACACCCTGGGTATGTGCCCTGGTCAGGAACCGAAACCACGACCCTTTGGATGTCGCTCCAACCAACTGAGCCACACTGGCCAGGATGCCATCAACTTGATGTCAGCAAATAATGCCTCCTGTGGATAACAGTGTCTCGGATGGACAGGTGGGGAGTGCACACCTCCTGCATGTGGCCAGTAGGACCCAGAGGTTAGGATCTGCCCTCAGAGGGAGGGAAGGAAGATTGGATGAGGGATTTCCCCAGCGATGCACAGCTGGTGGGGACCTATCACTCATACTCCTCAGCAGGTGGGAAGCCCCCCTTGACCTGCATTGGGGCCCCTCAGCCATGCCCCTGATCTTAGCCATCTTGGATCCAGCTCTTACCCGCAGTGTTGAGATGGTTGGTTTAGTCTCTGCCTGTCCCTCCAGCTTCTGAGCCTATCGGTCAGAGAATGTGTCCTTCTCCCGGGGACCTCAGGGCCCAGCACAGTACCTGGCTCCTTGGAGCAAAAGTAAAGAGTTGGTCCAGGAGTAGGTCACCTCCCCACCCCATCCTAACCCCTGGTTGAGTCTGGGCCTCTGACACTGAGCCGTGACTTCACTGCCTGATGGTTCTGCAGGTTGGTGTCAAACCTAATTTTGACAATCTGCTTTTGAGAAGAACCTTTTCTTTCTCAGCCTGGGAGAGACCAAAGTCCTCTCACTGGGGAGGTTTCCTGGTGTTGCCCCTGTGAGAGGCTGACCCAGGACTGGGAGGGGCCTGTCCCTTACAAAGGGCTGAAAAGAAACGCCTCCATGAGCCAGAGGCTGCCAGCGTCCCTTTGCTCTTTGTCCCCCATGAACCTGGCTCCACGGGGCTTGTGTCTTTTGTCCAGTGTGGCCAGAGCAAATGCAGAGACAGAGTTCTTTCCAATATTTGGTGGCAAAATGAGCTAGTCTCTCAGGGAGACGGGGGAAAGAAGGGTGAGAGTGGTGGGCCCTGGGGTGACCTGGGGGCCTTACTGCTTCAGAAGGCAATTTGCTCCCCGACCCTAAGGGGCTTTGAAATGGACTTTCTAGTCAAGTTGGATCTCTCCAAATTTAATGTCAAACCCAGTTCCTGGAGTAAACACAGATTTTTCCACTTAAATGCCATAGGTCTGATAGATTCAGAAAATGTTCTTGGACTGTCCTTTCTACCCCACGTGTAACCTGCTGGAATTTATTTCATGTTCATTCTCTTCAACTTCCTGAAATAAAAAATAAATACCTTTTCATTGGGAACTTGTGTTTCATCCCGAAGATGAAATCATACACAGCGGTATGATCCGAAAGATGAATACCGCAGCATTCCGGAAATCATGTCATCAAAACTCTCCCGATGACAGTACCAGTTCATAACCTGCAATCACAGCCCACGAGAAAGCTGCGGAAGAAAGGTTCCAAAGGCTGTCTTAGAACAATTCCTGAGCCTCCACATCTCCCCACTTCTCAAATCTCTTACTTACCTGTGACAGAGCTGGGAGCCGAGCAGGAGCCCGAGGCCAAAGGAAATATCCACCAATACAGATGCCCCTGTCTTACGTAAAATGTCAATATTTGCTTATCACGACTTTTTTTTTTTTAATCCTCACCCGAGGATATTTTTCCATTGATTTTAGAGAGAGTGGAAGAGGGAAGGAAAGAGAGAAACATCGATGTGAGAGAAACACATCAATTGGTTGCCTCCTGCACGAGTCCCAACCAGGGCCTGAGCCGGGGAGGGGCCTGCCACAGAGGTACATGCCCTTGACCGGAATCGAACCAGGGACCCTTCCGTCCATAGGCCAGCTCTATCCAATGAGCCAAATGGGCTCGGGTGCTTATCATGCCTTTTGCAGTACTTTTGATTTTTCTAAAATATTGAATTAAAATATTATCTTTCCAGCTTATTGAGGTGTAATTGACAAAATTGTAACACATGTAAGGAGGGCGCCATGAAGATCTGAGGTATGTCTACCCCGTGGAAGATTCCACCTTCGAGTTAATGACCACGCCCATCACCTGGCATATGTACCTTTTTCTGTGTGGGAACCTGAGTTCCACTGTCCTGCCACCTTTCAGTTATACAAGAGTGCAGTCAACTGTTGCCATCATGTTCGACTTAGATCTTCAGACCTTATTCATCTTAGACCTTCCACCCATCCCTCTGTGTGTCCCCCACCCCTAGCCCTGGCAACCACCGTTCTACTCTCAGTTTCTGTGAGTTTGAGTTATTTTTCCATATTCCACGTGTAAGTGATCCTGTGCGGTATTTGTCTTGATTAATGAGTTTGTTGGTGCCCCTTATACGGGGCCTGGGCAAGAGTAGGTTTATAGTTGTTCATGTGGAGAAAGACACGCAGGTCATGATTATTACAATAGTTTTTACTTATTCATTTGTTTCGCTGAGACGTGGTCTTACTGATGTGAGACCAGCCCCCGGATGCAGCATGGCAGTCTCAGACGTGCCTCCATAGCCACTCCAAGCTCAAGGTTGGGGAGAAATGGATCCGAGGTCAGTTATTTACCGAAGGCTGGTGTGGCCCGTTCCTCAGGCGGAGTATCTTATGTAAGGGGTTGTCCCTGATTCTGCAACTTGGTTGAAAAGGGTCACCCAGCCAAATCATGTGCTGAGTCACACACCTCTCACCAGACCGATCCGTGCAGACCCTGTGGGTGGCCTGCTCGGCGTGGGCTCCCCAGGCTCAGGCAGGTGTGAGAGGACAGCTGCCACCTCCTGCCCACTCCGCGCTGCGGGCCTCCACCCCTCACCTCCTGCCTCGGGGCTTCCTGCTTGTTCCCGGGCAGATGCCGAGTTTGAGACGCTGCCCAGGGTAGCAGCGTTGGGAACTGATGCTGTGGCGCATGTCTGGGACCAGGAGAGCAGGGGCAGGTGATGATAACTCACTCGCCTTCCTCCTGCTGGGGTCGGTCTTCAGGCACAGATCGCCCTGCCCTGAGGGCACAAGATCAGCGTGGCATGCACCTGGCAGTGCCATCTGGATGAGGAACCCTCCATCGCCTCTCTCTTCCCCTTCCCACTCTTCCTCCCTCCTTCCTGGCGCCTCCTCTTCCGTGTGTAGCACCCATGGCATCTGTCTCAGGCTCTGCTTTCTGGGAAGCGAAAGGAAGACATAGTCTTTGTTATTTCCTGTAGCTCTTGCTGCAACAGACTGTCAGGCGAAAAGACTCCCCAAATGACACCTTTTAATACCAGTCCCACCTTTTTATAGACCCTTGGCACCTACTAGGTTATTAGGAGGAGCGATCAGATACGCACTCTCTGTTTAGGCTCCTTTAACTGGGGTTTATGAATTCCTGAAACCCTATCTGGTTATTAGTTAGCATCACCGGGGAAGGATGTGGGATGGGAGCTGCTGGGCGGGGGTCTGAGAGATGTCCTCTCCGCTGTGGTTCGGCCTCTGTCCCTCAGGCTTCCTCGCTGTCCTCAGCAGATCCATAGCCTGGGTCGGAGACGAGGACGACTGCAAGGCTGTGACTTTAACTTCTTGTGTCACGTCCTTAGTTGGGCATTTACCATTTCCTAGTGGTGAAGTGGGGACAATATAAAAAGAGGAAAATGCTTGGAGGAAAATGTCTGTGTTCTAACGAGCCGAGGAGTTTTCTTTCTTTCTTTCTTTCTTTCTTTCTTTCTTTCTTTCTTTCTTTCTTTCTTTCTTTCTTTCTTTTAAAAAAAAATATTTTTTATTGATTTCTGAGAGGAAGGGAGAGGAAGGGAGAGGGAGCGAGAGATAGAAACATCAATGATGAGAAAGGATCACTGATAGGCTGCCTCCTGCACAACCCACAATGGGGGAACGAGCCCACAACCTGGGCATGTGCCCTGACCTGGAATTGAGCCGTGACCTCCTGGTTCATAGCTCGATGCTCAACCACTGAGCCATGCCAGCTGTGCCAGAGGAGTTTTCTTATTTGTGATCCTGAGGGTGAACTGAGTGGCACTCACTTCCTCACACAGGATCCTTATCCCTTAAAGAGGCCCTGGGAATGGGGACAGGGATGCTGTCTTGAGATGTTGGAAGAGGGAGTGCCAGTGTGACTCAGGAGGATGGGCACAGGGCTGGCTTGAGCAGCAGGGACTCTGGTTTCAGACAGCCAAAGAAGGCAGGGACTGCTATTCTTCTAGCCCAGTGGTCGGCAAACTCATTAGTCAACAGAGCCAAATATCAACAGTACAATGATTGAAATTTCTTTTGAGAGCCAAATTTTTTAAACTTAAACTTCTTCTAACGCCACTTCTTCAACATAGACTCGCCCAGGCCGTGGTATTTTTTGGAAGAGCCACACTCAAGGGGCCAAAGAGCTGCATGTGGCTCGCGAGCCGCAGTTTGCCGACCACTGTTCTAGACCCTTTGGCAAGCATGGAAGAAGTGCTGGGTCTGGGTGGGGGGGGGGACAAGGTGTCACAAGGGTCCCACATAGGATTGCTTTATGAACGTGAAGTCGGTGTTGGGGTGGGGCTAGAGTTGACCAGGACAGGACCTGAATGAGAACATCTCTGTCAAGTGTCACAACAAGGGGCAGACGACAAGAATCGTGGTGAGATTCTTCTGGAAGCAGAATTATGAGGAGATTCCTACCTCTGGTTCTGCTGTGTTGAAACTGGGTCTGATTTTTCACCTTCACCTGCCCCCCCAACCACGGCTGTTTTCAGAGGCCATGGCAATGGGGTCTCTACATCAGGCTGAAACATGGAGGCAAATCTGCTGATGAAAAGGTGTTGAATGCCACATGCAGCAAGCTCTTCTACATGTGTGCCTGGTCCTCTAGGTCATTTGGACAGTATGTGCCACACATTGGCTTTAACCTGGTGATGGCGACCACATGTTTGGTCAGAGAGAAGCTCCCCGCCTTCTGCATGCCCTAACATACTACATTGGATTGGTGTGTAAACTGGATGACGATGGTGGTGGTCAGGTTATTACTGGATCACTTCTGAAGTTCCTAGAAAACAGCCAGACATCTAGAATCTCACACCGGGGTTTGCCCCGAAGACAGCCCATCATGCCCCTCCCCTTTAACATGCCATCTTATTTATTAGTCCAATTAGAATAGTGATATTCTTGAGGTGTGGCTACTTCTGTTCACCAGCCTGACTTGCACTCTCCTCATTTACCGGGGAATTTCAGCCTCCTCACCTGGTGATAAACAATCATGGGTGATGACCACTGAGAGCCCGTTAACAGAAAAGCTCTTGGACAATTACCTCACTGCTCTCAGCCTTGTCTTAAAAATGTCCCTAGGTCTCAAAGAATTCTGAAAAAAGGTGCTTTCAATGACTAGGTTTTTTTTGTCAGGATCATTTTCTGATCCCAGACACCATCTCCCTATGACATGTATCAGCTGCATTTTGCCTCCATCAGACGAGACCTGACACAAAACCCTGTCTTAGGAATCCTGGAAAAAAAACTCCTTTTTGTCCCCCGTGTGCACATCATTTGGGTTCTAAAAGGTGATCTTTTATGAAATGAAGTATTCATGACATTTGAAAGGTGTCAATGTTTAAGGTAGTTAAAAGACAGTGGGGTTGAGTGTGCACCTGTTTTGCATTTGTAAGCCATTTAATTTGACTTTATTCAGCTCTAGAACACTCTCTTTTTATTTCGTGGAATTTGATTTGTTTTAATGAGCCATCTATGCATAATGCGGGGACAGGGAGGGTCTGAACACCCAGACAGCTGCCGGGCCTCCACAATGGTGATGAGATTTCCATCCAGTGCAGTGATCTTACCACATCCTCTGTGTGTGAAAGGGAAGCCATCAGAATAAACCCAGGCAAGAAGAAAGGGGCATTTTCACTTGCAAATCTATCTTTCAGAAATGTGTGATTTGGTTTAAATGAAGAGGCTGAACATTACAGGTTTAGATAATGATGCCACAATATGGGGACCTCAGTGGAGTGTGTTGAAGAACAAATGATGTTTAGCTAAGACCTGCAACCTTCTCCCTCCATAGGAACATGGGAGAGACCCAGCATTCTGAACATGTAAGGTGTTCTAAAATATGAAGAAGGGACCCACATGTATGTAAACTTTCCAACTTGTCACCTTTCCTTCCACTTCCTGCCAGAGAGAGGTGGTTTTTCCCTCTCAGAATGAGACAGGGCACCCCCTGACCTGGGTGGGCATTTGCACTTCACATTGACTGGTGTGGGGTGTGCATGTGCGTGTGGTAGACGTGGTAATAAACAGGAGACTTGATGTTGCCTCTCTTGGGTTGTCATCTACAAAGGCAATATGAATACACAGGATGGTTAACTTCATTAACACGAGTGTTTATTATTCACCCTATTTATTTACACTAATCAGAACCCCAAAGCAACATTTCTCATTCAAGGTTGACTAAGGACCCGGGATTTTCTCATGACAACATGGAATACTAATGGAAACTGATTAACTGATTATTATTTTCTTGATATTATTTTTAGGCTGAAGTCTTGGACCAAAACATAAATTTTGAGGGCACCTTTATCCCTTAGCAGGAGTAACCCATATGGTTTTCTCCTTGCCCCGTGCCTGCCTCTCTTTCCAAGGTCCCATGCAGATAGTTACGTAACAGTGACAATTCCTGCACCACACTGAACCTCTGGGCCAGGAAGTCCAGTCTCCAGTCTTGACTGCAACCTTAGACAAGTCAGTCTCCCTACCTGGCTTCATTTTTTTTTCCACCTAAAAGTTAGAGACTTTACATCTCTTCAATCCTTTTCTTTCTTTTTTTTTTTAAAAATATATTTTATTAATTTTTTTACAGAGAGGAAGAGAGAGGGATAGAGAGTTAGAAACATCGATGAGAGAGAGACATCGATCAGCTGCCTCCTGCACGCCCCCTACTGGGGATGTTCCCGCAACCCAGGTACATGCCCTTGACTGGAATCGAACCTGGGACCCTTCAGTCCGCAGGCCGACGCTCTATCCACTGAGCCAAACCGGTTAGGGCTCTTCAATCCTTTTCAACTTAAAGCATATTTTCTGATAATTACCAGAAAATTTGATTGACCAAATACTTCTCTCTCCAGGGCCTACAATTCTGACCATCATGTTATTTAAAAAGCAGTAGCTAAATAAGCTTTGAGGAAGCATGCTTATGTGTTTACATGTGTATTTCACTCAGCTCCCTGACCTCATACCCAGACCATCTTGCTCAAAGATGAAAATCCAACCATGAAATATTCATACTTCTGGTCAACTTGGTAAAATAAAAATGCACTGGCCGGGGGGAAGGAGGCATAAACGATGACAGAAAAATAACTCAACAATAGGGGAACGTGTCACTATCAACCTGATAAATTAGTTGACCAAAATTTATTTAAATAAGAGATTGAACACTGTGGTTGGAATGATGAAGGTGACAGCTCCGATCTTCTCACAGTTGGCACAAACACTTGGCTGTTCCCCTCATATTTTCAATGAGGTTATGCTCTGTCAACGCCCGTCTCTCATCTACTGTCTCTTGATATGAATAAGGGAGGCAGCCTGTGCCACTTCCGTAGAGCCTTTCTTAGGTCGATCCTTTCCTGGTCTCAGGAGCACCTTGCTTTAACCACCTGAGCCAAAGTAATATGACTTGCTTTAACCACATGAGCCAAAGTAATATAAGACTTGATATAATGAAAGAGATACTTGAAACGATAAGAGAGACAACATAATTCTGAATATATTTGATAACGATTTCTTTTCTTTTCTTTATACCTTTAGCGACAAGGTGCTGGCGCAACCAACGGAAAAGACAAGACGTCTGGCGAAAACGGTAAGACGACACGAGTAGTCCACTACCTACTGTTTTCCCACTTGCAGCCCTGGGCACATGGCAGGTGTGGATCCTGCCTTCCACCGAAATCAGCTCACTCTGGGTGTCTGTGCTTCGGTGTAGAGTGGATTTCAGCAATTCTCAGTAGCACACGGTCTGATTTTACAGAGGAAGCCGAGCTAGCTGAATGCAGCGGTAAGAACAGTTCCCTCCCCAAAGGAGGACTCCCATTTTGGGCAACAGGATAATTACCACGCAAATAGAGTTCTCTGCTTTCTTCATTAGGGTTGGTGAGAACCATCCCAGTTGTTCTGAGGATAAAATAAGATCAAATGAGATAAGTGCTTTGAAAACTGTGAAGTGCTTGACTCCTTAAAGGACGTTTTCCAATCCGCACAGTGCTGGCCCCAGGGGAGGGACAGGAGCTGTGCGTGTCCCTGCGGTCGTTCATAGAAACTAAAAGTGTGTAGTGGAGACTGGATTATTTTCGTCCTGGGACTCCAGCCTCCACGTGGGCCTTAAAATTGTAGGAATGATCATATTTTATGGATGAGGAACTAAGGCTTGGCGTGGCAGAGCTGGGATGTGACCAGGAATGGCAAGAACATGGCCTTTGAAGGCAAAAGTCAATAACAACCCTGCAACGACTGGGGTAAAGACTTCTGGAAGTGAACTAAAGACATTTTTCTAAAAATCTAAGTTGCTTAATGTCTTATTCTTAAATTCATAATATGAGAAGATCATCTTGGAATTTCTGAGTCAACCTAATAATACATTCCATCGAAAATCAGATTATTTCATCCTGTTATCACAGGTACCTAGAGAGCTCTTTTATCTTAATGTATATTTTCTGCTAATACGAATGAAGCTGCCTACCTGTGTTGAAGGAGCAGGCACCCAGGAGAATAGAACTATGAAGCATGGAGCATTAAAATGTTATGAGATTTGGATAGCAGTCAGATGATCGTAAGTAGTCAATTAGTCCCAGACTTCATTAGTCATCGACAAGGCGGAGTGTTCTTATTTCAGATATTACACATGTAGTTTAGGTCTCCTTTTAACACTTAAAGCATGAGGACGATGGAGCGCGTTATGAGCGCCCTGGAGATTGTAATTTGGGTCGCAGAAGACACACGTCAGGTCCATTACAACCCCAGAGGAAACTCCTGGGCTCTGCTGGCATTTTGTTATATTAAATATTATCTCAAGAGGGCCATTGGCTGGAAAGCTAGACTCTTGTTTTTGTTGCCATGGTATTTATTGACGTGAAATATGACGTTTACCCACCCTGTTCCAGAATGCCTTTTCACTTTCCAACCTCTGAATACACGACCCAGCAAGCTCAGATGTTCTTCATGTCCTTTGTGGCTTGGAGACAGGTTTTTCAGAAATACAGGGTGTCCCCCCAAAATGTCTACACACTTTGAATAATTATTCATTCCAACGGGTTCACTCTGTAAAGAAAGAAACATCAGTTGAGCTAGCAGCTGTTAAGTGTGTATACATTTTTGGGGGACACCCTATATAGAGTTATTATTATTTTTTAATTAGGAAATTGGTGGCTCAGAGATTTTCATTCCCCTATGAACAAAGCACCTTCATTATCTGATTAGGCCAAGAATTTCATTTTTTTTTCTTGACATAATGCCCTACTTGAGCGAAACAAGAGTTCCCAGCTCCGGTTGCAACTCCTCTCCTGCGGTGAATCCTTAGGTATAGACGCAACCTTCTGACTCTCGATTCTGCATCACCCACTTTCAGCTTGGAGATGGTCAAAAGATTTTTTTCGCACCACAGCAATTTTGCTGGGTATCTTGATCCGTATCTTGAAACTTGGGCATCCAGAGAGACTCAAAGAGTTAAATTTTTTATTGACACAGAGAAGTAGAAAAACACGGGAGGGAAGTGGTTGCTGGGAGGATTCCAATCCCCGGGAAAGATTTATGAATAATAAGCCTCTGACGGGCTTGCTCTCAGGGCTTGGAGGCTTACCCCAGCGAAATTGGATTTCTAAATCGGGAATGGATTTCTCCTGACTTGGTGAGCGGCAATACATTTGTTTCCAAAAGGCTGTGTCTTTGGAGGTGAAAGGCAGAGCTGCACCTGATTTTAGTAAAAGAATCCCCTCCGATGCCACTGCCGCAAATGCTCAGAGGCAGTTATTATTCTGAGCGAACGGTGGGGCCAAGGGCAGTGGCATTGTATTGAATTAGGTGCGCCCATGTTTTTGGGACACAGATTTTTGGCTTGCGAAATTTCTAGTTGGTGTGGGGAGCTGCTTGGAGCACATAGATTTAGTTTGCTTTGATATAATGATATGATGGCTAACAATGAATAACCTGAAATGTTGTTTTGAATAAAACCCAAACCATAGCAGTTTATCTCAGATGTAGATTTGAGGGTACAACACACACACACACACACACACACACACACACACGCACACACACTATAAATGTATTTTTCTGCTGTCAAGTAGGTGGAGAGATTGATTGAGAAGGGCCTGATTCATAGACAGATAGATACATTATTATTAATCTGAGCATGGTTTTTTCAATAAGAAATAAAACTCAATATTCCCCAAGCGCTGTACACACGCCCTCCTTGGCTCCAGATCAGCCAGTAGGTGCTAAAAATCTCCCCTTTGGCGTCCTTGGTGCGTGATGGACCGACCTATCAGTACCAATGACCTGACGTGGGCAGATGCTGCCTGGGGTCCATTTGCTCTCTCCTTGCTCTGTGGTTCGGGGACGTGCGTGGGTGAGGTTGCATGTGGGAGGTAAGAGATCAGCTTGGCGCAAGGAGGAACCCACGGTGGTAGTGACTGAGCGCTCACTGCCGGGTCCGAGAGAGAAGGTCACTTCTGGCAAAGCTGGGCCTGGCTGTCCTACTTCTGAGCCCGGAAGGTGGGGATGGACGGCAAGGGGAGGAAATGCAATTTCTAAAGAGGCTACAGCGGGCTCGTGCATGCATCTGTCTAAAGCGGCGACGTGACTTGGTCCTGCTGCGGAGAGGGACGGTGACAGAGAGGAGCCCACCACCTGCAGCGGAGAGTCTCGGCTTTTCTAGGCTGCGTGTGCGTGTGCGTGTGCGTGTGCGTGTGCGTGTGCGGCGGGCGGCGGGGAGCAGGGCTTTGTGAAGCTCTAGTCTGCACGGCGACCTAAGGTGCCAGTTCTGCGCGAGTCGCAGTGGGAGTCTAGCTGGGAGCTCCCTGTCCTGAGCTAAGCCTCTTGGAAAAGGGAAAAGGCAACTGGGAACGTTGAGAGGCAGCATGTACCACACACGTGCAGTTTAAAACCTTCACGGGCTGGCCTGGCTGGCGTAGCTCAGTGGTTGGATCAGGAGGTCGTGGTTCGATTCCTGGTCGGTGCATGTGCCCAGGTTGTGGGCTTGATTCCCAGTGTGGGGCGTGCAGGAGGTGGCTGAGCCATGATTCTCTCTCATCTTTGATGTTTCTGTCTCTCTCCCTCTCCCTCTTCCTTCTTCTCTGAAATCAATACACATATATTTAAAAGAGAAATAAAATCTTCACAACTGCGTCTGGCTGTGGGAATGGCCTCCCTGAAGGATGGATCTTTAAGGTGGGCTGCGATTCCCAGGCCAGGAGCTCGGCATCTTTCCCGAGGCCCAGGGCCGCCTGCCCGACGTGCCGGAACCCCGTGTGCTGCCGTGAGCACCGCAGACCCACAGTGCTTTCGAGGCGAAAAGTCAAAGGACTCTGGTCTCCATCTGGGTCTCTTGGCCCTTTTTTCTCATTTTTTTGCCCCGTATTTGAAGCAAACAGAGAGAAGTAAAAATAGCAGTGGATGAAACATATTACAGTGGGCCATGTCCTTTGCGCCGCTGGCTGGGAACACTCTAAGGATGTACACTGAGTGGCCAGATTATTATGATCTCTGAATGCATAATAATCTGGCCACTCAGTGTATATCCTATATAATAAAAGGCTAATATGCAAATTGTCCCCTCGACCAGGAGTTCGACCAGCAGGCAGGCCGGCCAACCGCCCATGTCCCCTCCCCTTGGCCAGGCTTGCCAGACCCCACACATGCACGAATTCATGCACTGGGCCTCTAATATATATATATATTTATATACACACTGAGTGGCCAGATTATTATGCATTCAGAGATCATAATAATCTGGCCACTCAGTGTATATTGCAGGAGGAAGACTTGAATACATAGGTGGCTCTGGTATCGACCCAGAGGGGGAAAGAATGAGATAGCAATTGCTCATTAAAGCCAGACCTTCACACATCAGGGTCTCCACGCCAACCTGGTCAGTGGGAATCCTGTCCAGGGAGGAGTGTGTGTGGAGGTTATTTTGGGAGTCGGCGCTGACAGGGAATGTATTGCCATCAACGTCAGCTAGGACAGCGGGTTCCTTTCCTGCCTTTAGCTGAGTGTCATAATAGCCTCCGTGTGCAGGCACTACCTGGGTAAATGCTTCTCACCCACCGAACACGCGTGAACCTTGTCAGTGGGGGTGGAGATTTGTGCCTGCGCCCCGCTACCATTCTCTGCACCCGCACACAGTGCGTAAGTGAAAACGCTCTTACACAACCTTCTGGTTCCACCGCAGACTTGGAGCGTGGGTGGGGAGGCACTCCAGGCAGCATTTCCTCAGGAAACCAGGTGACTTTCCAAGGTCGCCCCCACCACAGGAGGAGAGCTTTGGCTCTCTGGCCTTCGGGCCAATCACACCGGCCTGCCTTCACTTACCCTCTCCGCTGAGCGCCCCCTGCCCCCGGGGGTCTTGGTTGTAAACTGGCAGCTAGGCTGGCTGTGGTCGGAGCCCCTGGAACGGAACTGGTAACAGGTTACATCTTGGCCAAGCTGAAAATGTATTCTCAGCAGCACCACTATCTCCGCAACCTAGTTAACCCATGGCGGACCAGTGGTTTCATTGTTAGCTTTACCCAGTGGCCAGGTAACTCTCTATTGAACGAGTACAAAAAACGTTTACATAAATGTTAAAGGCACGCTTTAAAATGAAACACCCATTACATTTTGAAATTATTTATTACATGTTCTTATAAGCTAATATCTTTTTAAAGTATGATACTTTGTAAAATGCTGGGTAATGTGAAGTGAGAATTCTCGTGATCGGTCCGCAATGTGTCAACTCACCTTTGGCAAGGACATGTGACCCCAGAGGAATTACAGGGCCAGCCATGCAATGATATTTTGTCATTGATTTTTTTTTTTTTTGAGACAGGGGAAGGGAGCAGGAGAGACACAGAGAGAAACATCGATGTGAGAGAGACACACCAATTGGTTGCCTCCCACACGTGCCCCAGGCCAGGGCCAGGGATCAAGCCTGCAACTGAAGTATGTGCCTTTGACCAAAACTGAACCCACCACCCTTCAGTCTGAGGGCCGGTGCTCTAACCACTGAGCAACAGGCCAGGGCAGCCATGTTAGTTTTTAAAACTAAAACATTCAAGCCATCTGTTAATTTGTGGGCTTATCCATATATTTCCCCCTTCCTTCCTTCTTTCTTCTTGAGAATAAAGATTGGATAAATTTAGACTAACTGAAGATAGAATTTTGTTCCATATCATACGGAGAAGGCCCTTCTGCTTTAGTGCAAAACTAAAATGATAAATTATGCTAAAAATTGTCATATAAGGTCTTTTAAGCTAGGAAGCAGATAGACCAAGAACATGACAACCCTTCCCTTAGGAGTCCTGCCCGCACCAGGAAATTGGAGTGTTTCATTTTCTTCTTACCAATTACTAGGTTGGAAATATTATTTTCAAGGGCGTGGCAACGTTTTACTTGTCGTAAGTAGGGAAAACACTCATAATTTTGTTTATAGAGTTAGATTGCACAGCCAGCAGCTTTTCGGAAGAGGGAACCGGCTTGAGTTTCAGCGTGCCTGCGTGGTAAGATGGTGTGAAGATGTGGGTTTGCTGTCACAGTGGGCTCCTCTGTGGTCACCCCACTGGGGAAGGCGCGGGGAAGCGCTGATGCTTCTCGGGAGGATGTTCCTGCACAGAGTGGGCCTCACTGTCCCCCAAACTGCACTTCCTACTGGGGCTGCACCCGCTCTCCCACCCGAGCCGCGCAGGGAACGCCGAGCCGAGGTGTCTCTTGGGGACGGCTCCGGGGCCTCCTTGCAGCCACCACAGGACTTGCTTCAGATCAGGGGCCAGCAGTCTCCCCGTGTCTCACCAAAAAGCTCTGGGCCAGGATTCTAGAACAGAGTGCAAGGGTGGGGGAGCGGACGGAGAAGTGGGGGCAGCCTGCTAGGAGCTCCCTTGAGTTCCACCCAGCACTGGAGATCCCTTTGTTTGTGCCAGCATTCGTAGTCAGGAACAAAGGGGCGTGTCCTACCCGTGCTAATGAATCCTGAAGATCTGGCTCCACTTAGAGACCAGTGGTCGGCAAACTCATTAGTCAACAGAGCCAAACATCAACAGTGCAACAATTGACATCTCTCTTGAGAGCCGAAAACCGACTTCTGCGCATGGGCCAGAAGTTTCAGTCGCACTGTACGTGCACGCCCGCACGTGGTATTTTGTGGAAGAGCCACACTCAAGGGGCCAAAGAGCTGCATGTGGCTCGCGAGCCGCAGTTTGCTGACCACTGACTTAGACCATTCGGTCCAGAAGGGGGGCTGTTCCCTCCAAGTGCGGTTTTGATTTCCTCCTGAGCGGGCCTCTCCTTGGTGTCAGGAAGGGGCCAGTTTTCATCACCGTGAGCAAGCTGAGAGCAGATCGGCCCTGAATCCTCTCTAATTTTTTTTTTAATTAAACCATCGTTGACATGCGATGTTTTATTAGTTTCAGGTGTACAACACAGTGACTTGACATTTACATACCTCCCCATGTGATCCCCGCTCGGTCCAGCAACCGTCCGTGGCTGTGCAGTCATCACGATGCTACGGCCTGCATCCCTGCGCTGTCCACCACCTCCCTGTGACGGCGGGTCTTCTGGTCCTGCACGCAGACCTGGCCTGGCAGCCGGGGGCACCACTGCGGCTCAGCTCCAGTGGCGGGCTCCTCCCTGCTCCCTCTCCCAGGGAGTCAGGAAGCAAATAAATGCTTTGGGTCACCACACACCGGATTGTCTGGAGACGGGAGCAATTGCACTCAGCCACACGCTCAGCTCAGGAAGACCAGCCCCTAACAACCCCCCTCAGGGCCCCTCCTTCCCTTTCTGCCCCCTAACAGGAGCCTTTGCTGAGCAGGCATTAGGAGACGCATGAGTCAAGCCTGGGCCTTCCAAGCGGGGGGCCTTGCCCACGTGTGAGGACGGCCGTGATGTGTGCCACATCCAGACTTCTTTTTTCAAAACCACACTTATTTCCCAAAGCATTATTTTCCCTCCAGCACGTCCTGAACTGCTATCTCGGTTTACGCACAACAGATAATTGGAAGCGTTTCGGTGTGAAAATTAATTTGAATCTAATTTTCCAAATAAGGGGCATAAAGCTGCCCTGCTCTTTCTGGTGTTCTGTACTTTTTGATGGATGTGGCGAATATTCTTGGATCGCTTTGTGTATTGGTTGCTATTTTGTGGGATTTTTGGTTTGCAGTCATGCTTCGTAGGGGATTAAAAGCGGCTACAAAGTCTTCGGCCCTTGGGGAGGGGGGCGGTTCTGAGTCCCCTCGCCCAGGGCCGTGGGGGCGGGCTGTGACCCGCAGACCGCTTAGCACAACGCCGAGGGAGGCATGCGGCTTTCTGGTTCCAGAGCTGAAGAACTTGGCAGCTTCCCCGTTTTCTCTCTGGGATACGTGCAGAGAGAAGCCCATGGTTGTAGGAAGCCCGAGCTGGCCGCCTGGAGCAGCCCAATCAGCCAGCGACCGTGCTGGCTACCCCGGCCCGGCGGGCAGGCAGGTGGGAGGAGGTCCTGCAGGTGACCTCAGCCCCACGGCCATCTGGCTGCAACTGCTCGGGGGACTCCAGCAGAGTGCCCAGCGGGGCCCGCCAACCCACAGACGGGGGGAGAGAATACTCACTTCCGGTGTTTAGGCTGCTAAGTGTTGGGGTAATGCGTTCCAGGGCCATGGTTCCCTGCATCATACATAAATCTCTCATCTTCGTACCGTAGGCTGGTCCCCTCCTCTCATGCCGCTTCAAGTACCCCCACAATTGTTTTTCTCTCCTTTTGCTGGTTAGGATATAATCTCTTCAGGATATAGACCTTGAGGCCCTTAATAACCAGAAAAGTGATGTTGCAAAAACACTAGGGACTCTAGCTTTGTTTTGCTCATTCGTTCAATTAAGAAACTTTTGCTGAGCACCTAACAGGTGCTGGAGATTGTAAGTGAGCTGGGGATGGGATATTTTCAAAGGAAAATGCTGGTAGAGTGGAGTCCGAAGACCACAGTGGCGAATGTATCCGCCATGGTCCTGGGAGGAGACGGAGGGCCCGGGCCATCTGAGTACTTTGAGGCTGGTTAACCGTCAAAGGGACCATCTGCCAAGGTGGGTGCAGGGCTTAGGGAAACTCACAAAGAACAGCAGCACCTCAGACCGGCAATGGCAGGGCCTGCAGGGAGGCCCCAGACCCCAGAGAAGGAGCTGTGTGGAGGCACGGCCTGTGAGGGCTGCCTCTGGGGAAGGACAGATCTGAGCTTCGGGCAAGTGTGCAGGCTTTTAGGATTGCTAGATTTAGCAAATAAGAACATGGCATGCCCAGTTAAACTTCAGTGTTGGAGAAGCAAAACCACGTTTTTTTCTTAATAGTATACATTTGTCCCATGGACTATTTGGAGCATCCTGATACTGAACATGGTTTTCGTTTTGTTTGTGTTTTTAAATCTGAAATCCGTATTAAACTGGAAAGTCTGTATTTTATCTGGCAGCCCTGGCAGAAAAGGAGGCCAGGGAATAAATGCCCAGATCTCTCTCTCTCTCTGTCTTCTGATTGCCTCTGGTGCCACCTATGGCACAAATGCAAGCAAAGCCACAGTGCGAGGCCCAGGAAGAGGGCAGAGGGTGGACAGCGGCTCTGGGGGTGGGGAGGTGGGGGGCGGGGGGGGGGGGGGCGGCGGGCAGAGCTGAACGTTGCCCTGGTTCTTGCCAGCGCCTTTCTCTCCCCAGGCCCTGGGTCCAGGTCACCCCTCGCCCCTCGCAGGCGTCCCTAATTAAAAAATGTCGCCTCTTAGAAGTGATTGCAGCTTTACAAAGACAAAGCAGGTATAATTTTTGTGCATGAATTCTAGATTGGTTTTAGAAAAGTAACAAAGCAGAAAAACAGTTGCCCATCCATCTCCTCTTGTTTTAACGGTGTAGGGTCATGGGTCGGCTTCATATTCTTAAGGAGAGGAAAACTGTCAGAGCTAGTCTGGAAGATGGCATATTTGACATTCTTCGTGCAATTAGGCTGTCCCGGGGAAGGTTAACGTGTGCTCGAGGCAGTCAGCGAGCCCCTCCCAGCCCCCTGCAGGTGTCATTCAGGAAGGAAAGGGGGGTGGCCAAAGACAGTGGGGGTGCTTAATAGGAATACAGGCAGAATGGGCAGTGAGGGTGGATAGGAGCTGTGCACAATCTGGGGCCCAAACCAGTTGGGGAATGGATGGGGGTGGGGTGGGGTGCAGAGCAGGCACAGTTCCCCCTGAAAGTGAGGTTTATCAGAGCAGCAGGGAGGTAGCCGCTGCTCCCAGCCCCCAGAGACCAAACAGGGGTGCGGTGTGGTCACGCGCCCTGCAGTGAGCTGCAGCAGGAAGCCATGCCCAGCCGCCCTAGCTACTGGGAAGGTGGGTGACTCCAGGTATCCTGGGGAGGCCTGGAATCGTGGTTGCCTGGCCGGGGCCTTGGAGTTGCTCTGAGATGAATGCAGCTCTGAGCTGTCTCCAGCCAGCGGTCCAGATACGAGATGTAGGAGATGGTTCCGTGGGCCCTCGCTGTCCTGGAGATGTTGCCCGTGGAAGTAGGGTTCCTGTAGTCTCTCAAGGAAAAGCATTTCCAGGGACAAGAGAGGATGCAGGCTGGTGGCAAGATGTATTTGTGATGCAAAATAAAAGATGCCCCTCTGATGGCCCATCTCCGTCTGTCTCGCCATGGAAATAGGGGCAGAAGTAGAGGCAGTGTCCAGAGGGCCTGGGCCGTAGGAAAGCTTAGTCCCAGGCCAGCACCTGGGACTGTGCTGTGGTACCCAGGCTCCCTCTGAAGCCCGCGTTTGGAATTCGCCAGGCCACTTGGCTATGGAGAGAGAACAGGCGAGCACTGGGGCCAGTGCAGGCCACCGAGGGAGCGACAGTGCTTTGTCTCCAGGGATTATAACCAGGAGCCTTTTCAAGATAACCAGTCAGCTTCCCAAACATCAGCAGGCTTGCACTGGGGTCCGCCCCCGAGCCAGCCCTCTTTTTTCCAGGTTAGATTGACAGCACGCCCCCTGCTCCATTTTGACTTTACTGAGCCTGTCCTTACCTCCCCCTGCTGCCCCTCCCGTACACACAATCGGTACTGGAGGGGGAAGGGAGGGGTGTTAATCCCCTAGGAGGGACGATCCCCTGGGGTGTGCAGCTGTAGCTTCCTGGGGAAGCAAACAGGCTCCGTGTCCCATACCCTTTGCTTCCTTTCCCTCATTAATATCTCGCTAACTGTGGTAACAGAGAGGCCCCAGGACCAGATCTGCTGTCACCAGGGCCCTCTGGGAGTCCCCAGCTTCACAACCTGAGTTATACTTCAGACTTGTGCCCGGCCAGTGTGGCTCAGTGGCTGGGAGTTGACCCAGGCCCCAGGAGGTCCCAGTTCGAACCCTGGTCAGGGCACAAGCGGGGTTGCCGGCTTGATCCCCAGCAGGGGGCTTGCAGGAGGCAGCCGATCTGTGCTGATGTCGATGTTTCTATCTCCCTCTCTCTTCCTCTCTAAAATCAATAAAAAACCCCATATTTAAAAAAAAGTGTTTTAAAAACGAAACAACAACAAAACTTCAGACTTGCAACTGTGACATCAGCTGCTTAAACCTGTGAGCAATGACCGTCTTTTTTCTTCTAATTCAGTACAAACCAGAACCCAAATCTTCACCCCTCTTCCTCCCCAGCCACGGAGATGCTTCTCTTGGGTCCCTCAGGGAGGGTCTATGCCCTAAAAAAGTGAGGGCATGACCCCCTTTAATATAAACCACACGTTGAACATTCAGGAGGGGAGAAGGAGAATGTGTGTTGTGGGATTACTGAGTGTAGAATGTAACTATTTATAAACTCTGTTTTTCCCAGCATTAATGTGAAGTATTTATTATTCCTTTTTTTTTTTAATAGAAATTGCCCCTTGTCGTGAGTGAGAAGGCTAATTACTTGCATATTACTAGATTTAATGTAATAAGACATTAAAATTACATCCCCCTCGAAGGTGACCCACCTCCTCCCAATACACGAACCATCCCCCCTCTGGGAGTCCCTGGGTTCTGACCACAGTCCTCCCGTTCCAGCTGCCACGCCCCTTTCCTGTTGGGCTCTGGACTGAGTGACCATTGAGCAGCTGAAACGTAGGGATCCCGCAGATGCAGATCGGGGCGGGGAGGGGGCGGGGAGACAGCCGCAGGGCCCCTTCACGTGTTGGCGAGAGCAGCCTTCAGTGATTTACGATCATGCGCAATGGAGCCTGCTGCTGCCTTTGTGCTGGGCAAGTGGCTTCTTCAGTATTCCTACAGCACCCCTCTCTCTCCCTCTCTCTCTCCCATCCCGCCCGCCCAGACCCCAACGGTAACTGAAAATTGAACAGTGCTCTGCATTCATTTAGAAAGCAGTCTTTTCCATGTCAGACAGACGCTTGCTTTCCCGTGGGAGACGCTGACATTCCCAGGTCAGCCTCCTCCTGTTGCAGGAGCGCAGGGCCCGAGTGCACCGGGACCTTTGCACGGCAGAACCCGCGTCCCACACACAGCATCCCCGACTCTGCTAATCATGAAGGTCATGCCTCTGACCTTGCTGAGACTTCAGGGTTCCGGGTTCTAAGGCAAAGGCCCTGTGACTGGACATGCACTCACCAAAATGCATCCCCCACAGTCCGTAGGACGGCGTTTCCACCCTGTGCTTCCACACTCGCCATCGTCAGAACCGGCCCAGGAAGATCTGGTGTAGATGACACCCCCTTTCTGGCCAGGAGAGTGCTTGAAATGGTCCTCCCAGGTAGTCCTACTCAGTAAGAGTTTCCTAGGAATTCCAGGAGAAGATAGAGATGTTTAGTGTCAGACTTTTGCTTGGTTTAACCAGGGATCAGCGGGCAGTGCGCCCCCTCCTCTCCAGCCCCGCCCTGGCGTGTTAGTGGGTTGCTCTTAGTGGGTTTATTTTTAGGCCGTCCCCCTGGTTTCAGGGCCTCTGAGCTGCTTGGTCGGTCAGGCAGGGAACCACGTCTGGTCCTGTTTGCTGTGAAGGGGAGGGGGGGAGGGGACGGTGGCAGAGGGGGAGTCCCCAGAGTCCCCAGTCCCTGCGGTCCTGTGGTTTGGCCATTTGCCGGTGGCTAACCGTGGGGTGAGTCATCCCATCTCTTTGGGCCCCAGTTCCTCATTGTGGGATGATGCTGTCTGTAGGCTCTCGTCTGATCGACACGTTAGGGTTCTGTGGCTGTATTTGGCCCAGGACACGATAAGACATTTGACTCTTTCGAGTTTATTTTCTGACAATATCGAGGGCATGGGGGCTGCGTCCACAGGAGAAATCGAACGCCATTTCCTGGCGGAGGCAGTAGCGGGGAAGAGGCACATGGATAGAATGTGAACAGGACTGTTTCCAGCTGTGAACATGTGATAGCAAATAACATATTTCAACAAAATGAGGACAGATGGGAAAACTCGGTCTTTTCTTTGGACAAACTGCATTTCCGTGGCATGCATTCAGTTTTGCAATGAGGCCGCCCAGCTAGTGACAGCCCTCCCAGCAAGGACAGGTGTCGCCTCGGGCCCACTCAGCGCAAGAACACCCACGAGGTGGGTGGGCTCCCAGCTGTGAAACCCCCCCTCACCCCCCTGCCATACCTCTGAGGCAGGGGTCCTCAAACTTTTCAAACAGGGGGCCAGTTCACTGTCCCTCAGACCGTTGGAGGGCCGGACTATAGTTTTAAAAAAAAACTATGAACAAATTCCTATGCGCACTGCGGGCCCGGGACGCGTCGGCTGCTAAGCAGGACAGGCAGCGGCCCCCGGCGGGCCGGATACATGTCCTCGGCGGGCCGCCTGTGGCCCGCGGGCCGTCGTTTGAGGACGCCTGCTCTGGGGTTAAAGTTACAGCCTTTTCACTTGTGGGCCTGGACAATGCCAGCTGGTGCCACACGTTACCGGTGCTGTGCGTGATGTTGCCAGCCTGTACTCTCCCCAGCCTGACAGCAATGGCACAGTGAGTTACCGCTACTTCTTGAAATGTCTCCCTTGCATTTTCTATAAATCCAGCCCATCGACACCTTAAAATAAGGCCATGCACGGGGGAGTTGAACTATAATTTTGAAATCACGGGCCAGATTGGTCCGTGCAAAGCTAGAATTGGGTCCTAGAAAGACATGGGTGAGTTTCCTGCAGATAAGATAAGCCGTGTCCTGTTCACACGTCAAAGTTGAACAAAACCCTCAAATCCTGCCAATGACGTAGGTGGGCTGGAAGGTGCCTGTTAGGCCTCCCTGGCCATTCACAGCTGGCAAAATACAACCCCTGGCGTATAGCTCTTCAGTTCAGCTGAAAACGACTTTAGCGAAAGGTCAGATGCGACTGCTCTGGGGACACTTCCGCTCTCTGAAAGGCTGATGCTAGACGCTTCCCCCCCTAACCTCCCATCTAAATTGGTTTCTCCCATCGCTTTTTTGACATCAGCCTCTATTAATGCTCCCTCGAGCCACAGCATCCAAAAATGGATATTTTATCACTGCTTAAATTTCTGATCTAGACAGAAGTACTTCTACAGCCGCCGTCAACCGTTCGAATGCTCCAAGGGCTGTTTCAGTGCTGGTCCTTTGAGAAATTATGTTTCTTTTTTAAAAACAAACAAACCCATTTCAAAACAGAATGCATTCGGATCCTGTTGCCTGACGCTGGAATTTCCCCGTGTTTTGAATTCTTGAAATAAAAGCACTCTGCCTCACTTTGAATCTGTGAGAACTTATGGAGGGGGCTTTGATGGGTGCACGGAGGGCAGGTACCTGCTCTCCTGCCACAAGGTCACATAAAAGGCCCCGGTTCAACAGTGGTGATGGCTCCTTGGGCAAGCATAGCCCACATCTGAATTCTTCTGGAGCTTTACAACTTCTCTTTTTCTTAAAAAAAAAAATTCTTATTGATTTCAGAGAGGAAGGGAGAAGGCAAGAGAGAGACAGAAACATCAATGATGAGAGAGAATCACTGATTGAGCCTGCAACCCAAGCATGTGCCCTGACTGGGAATCGAACCATGACTTCCTGGTTCATAGGTTGATGCTCAACCACTGAGCCACACCAGCCAGGTGCACAACTGCCACGGCCTTGGAAAGCACTCATATTCCATTTATTCTTGGAATCAGCTGTCAGAACATTAGTATTAAATAATGTAAAAATGGGAAGCAAACCCTATGGTTAGCTAGTCCTCTGAGTCTGGGCTACCCCAGGTGGCTCAGCTTCCTGGTCCGGAACTACATAACTTTACTCCTTTGTGGGTACTTGATTTTATTCTCTTTGCAAATATGTGAACCCAGCCTCTTGGTAAGTAGAATAGCAAAGCCCAAAGCTTAAAATGACTCACCTCTAAAAAGCTATTTCCAACAAATCAGTAAGTACTTGGCCACGAGATCTTAAAATAGTGTCCCTAAAAGAAACAGATAGAAGCGATGCATCTTTGCCTTAAACACACGGAAAAGGATGTGTGAGACTGAGGCTGTGGGATGAGAAACCAGAGTGCGTGGAGCTCAAACCCCCAGTTCCCAGAACCCAACGCACACCTTTGTTTACACAAAAATACACGTTAACGAACAGGCACCCACCCCTGCAGAAGCCATCCCTGCCATCGGGACATTCCCACACGAGCCCTTGGCCATGGTCAGAATGTTTGAGGGGAATTTTAAAATACTGAAGGCAGGGATGTCTGTGGTCTTGTCTATTTCTGCTCCCTTTTCTGTCACTCCTGAGAAGTGCAGAGAGGGAAGTGACCAGATGGGGACCCTGGGTTGGTGGCAGCCTGGAGTCTGAGATTTTGAGCAGCCGTGAGCATGACTCAGCCTGGCTGCCGCTGGACCCGGCGTGGACCCGGCCGTGGCTTGGTTTCCTAGACCCCTTTCAAGGCGTCCCCCAGAGCTTTGCACCCAAAGTCATATTCTGTACGCCAGGGACACGTCTGTTCAATAGCCCCGTGCGCCTAAGAAAACCTGTAGTCCCTGAAAACCCGCAGAGGAAAGCCCCATCCGCCTGGATTGGAAGCCTTTCAATGTGAGAGGCAACAAGCAGTTATCTGAGGTCAAAGAATAATTGTTTGGGAGGCACTGACTCAGCAGAAGCCGAAACAGTGGTCCGATGAGGAGACAGAGTGATGGGTAGGTACGTATGAGAAAGGGAAGGGGACAGTGACATCCACAGAAAGAAGGCATTGCTCTTGGTGCAGATAGCGTACCATAGTGACGCTAATGCTAAGTGTTCTTAATGTTCAGGCCATTCTGTCGTCCTCCATCCTCTAGTCATCTGCTTTCTTGTTATCTTTGCAAACAGTTACTTGGGACACGAGCTTGCTCAGGCCCAGTCCAGATGTTATTTTCCCCTGTCCCAACATTCCAAGGGTTTGAGGCACAGGGCGCGCCAGGCAGTCCCTCTGGGATAGCAGCCGCCCCCCCCCCGCCCCCCGCTCCCTTTTAAAGTGGCTCCGTTTATTATTTTTGACGTCGTTAAGGGAGGGAAATGAAGCCATACTATGAACCTATGCATAGTGATGTAGAATTCCATTTCTGTCTTCAGCTTGACATGCAATGTTTGCAGATGAGCTGTACACTTAACATGTGTAAGTAGATGAGGTTCATCTATAAGAAGCCAACATCCTAAAACAAACAACTGAAACAATAAAGTTTGTTCCTCTCTCACATAAAAGGAATCTGGAGGTAGGTAGTTGAGGGGAGTCACGGTAGCTTCGAGGAGCACGAAGTATCTGTATTAATGCTTTTCCATCCTTCTTGTAAGACTTCCATCTCAGGGTCCAATATGGTTGCTTGAGCACCAGCCATTACACCTTCATTCCAGCCAGCAGGAAGCAGATAGAAACAGGAAATAAAGGCACAGGGTGTCTGTTAGGTTTCATTGAAGGAGATGTCTTTCTTTCCACTCACATCATATTGACCAGAATCTAGTTGGGTGGCCACAACCAACAATAAGAGGGCTGGAAACTTTGTTCTCGGTAACCATCTGCTCAGTCCCAAATCAGGGGTTTTATAACTTAAAAAAGGGGGTTTAATGGAGGCAGTGAGCAGACTCAGCCCCCACGCGTTTCTGCTCACAGTGTCCTGAGCGCCTGCATGCCTGGCTGGCTGGCTTGGAGCACTGGGCTACGGTGGCAGGCGGTTCCGGGTTCTCACTCCCTTTCGGCTTGAGGTGCTTCTTTGGTCAGGATTGTGAAGGGCAAGCGGTGGCCTTTTTGAGGGGATTGCTGTTTGGGAGGTTAGCTGCCGATTCCTGGGAAGGAATTTCCATTCTTTCCATGTGCTCAGAAGAGGAAGGAAACATTTGGTACATTATTTTCACCCCGAGAGGGCTCTCACTTACCTACTTTCATTCAATTTTTTCTCCAGGAAGTACAGCCCCTGAGATCCAATCCCTAAAGACATGGGGTCACGCCTTTCCTTCCATAGCGTCCCCGTCTCCCTCCCGGCCCTCTGGAAAGCAGGCGTGCCCACGGGAGATGGTGGTGCAGATAACAGAATCCACTCTTGCTCGGTTCGGTAGAATTTCTGGAAGGCAGGAAGCCCAGCCTGGACCGTGCACAGCCATGGGCGATGCACGTGGGAAGCACCTCACCACCCCTTGGTCATGCCAGCAGGAGCCACTGCTGCTGCCACTGACTGGCCATGCTTCTGCAGCCGCCCCAGGGAAACCCACTCTGCCCCGGAGCTTGCCGGGAGTGGCGGCTCCCTGTGCTTGGCCACCATCCAGGGACTCACACCTGCCTTTTCAGACCCTGCCTCGATGCCCCCGCCTGACCCTAAGCCTCGGTGGCTGAGTTCTACCCCCAGGACACCTGGGGATGGATCTTCTCCAGCCTCTCAGGCCTGTGGTGGGAGAGACGCTGAAGGGAGAGAATATGGGGGGAGCCAGTGTGCGGGCCAACATCTCAGGAAACAGGCCTTCCCCTCTAATTGCCCTTCACACAGTGAGCTTCTTCTCCACGCCCCTCCAACCCCCTAAAACAAATCTGAAAATGTGGCGAGTTATAAGGATGTAAAATATGGGGAGAGAAACAAACCAGGATGCATTGTCACCCCCATTGCGGTCACGGGGAAGGATTGGAGCCTCCGAAAGGAGAAGCTGACGGTGCTCCAGCAGCTGAACTCGGATGTGAGCCTTCCCTAGCGAACCTGTCTGTCTCAGATCGCGTCGGCCTGCCTTCATCTCCCCTAGAAAACATAGGCAGTTGGACTACGTTATGCACTGAGTGTGGCCTCCCTAGAATTTATGTGTCGAACCCTAACCTCCAGTATTTCAGGACGTGAGTTTATTTGGACATCAGGTCTTTAAAGAGGTGGTTACGTTAAAATAAGGCCGTGCAGGTGGGTTCAAAGTTAGTATAACTGGGTTCTTATTAGAAGAGGAGACTGGGACATGGACACATACAGAGAGGTGACCCCGTGGGGACACAGGGAGATGGCGGCCGTCTACTGGTCAGAGAGAGCGGCCTCCTCACCCTGCTGACACCGGGTCCTGGGCGTCCGGCCGGCAGAACTGTAGGGAAACACATTTCTGTTGTCCAAGCGGCTCAGCCCGTGCTGCATTGTTACAGCAGCTTGAGCTCACCAATACAGCCGGGGGCACATGATGTTCTTCGGATAGAAAAGTGAAGGGAGGGGTGCTCACGCAGTCACTGTGGATCACAAGTTGGAAGTCTAACACCAGACGGGAAAAACATTCATACAGCCATTGTCTTATTTTTGTTCCCTTAAGGAATTTGGGGAGATAACGGATCTCATCAGTGTTCATTCTCTTCCAGGGATTCATTTGATGATGTAAATATCACAGCTGGGGAGTCGTTTTGTAAAGCCAGGGGCAGGCAGCTAGGGACCAGAGGAACGGGACCATGGGGAGCAGGGGGCCCAGGGGAGCTGGGAGCAAGCTGTTGCCTTCAGCCTCCCACAACCGAAGCGCGGTGTGAACAGAGAAGACGGTGTGTGTGTGTGTGTGTGTGTGTGTGAGAGAGAGAGAGAGAGAGAGAGAGAGGGAGAGAGAGAGAGAGAGAGATGGGCTGTGTGTGTGTGTGTGTGTGTGTGAGAGAGAGAGATGGGCTGTGTGTGTGTGTGTGTGTGTGTGAGAGAGAGAGAGAGAGAGAGAGAGAGATGGGCTGTGTGTGTGTGTGTGAGAGAGAGAGAGAGAGAGAGAAAGAGAGAGAGAGAGAGAGATGGGCTGTGTGTGTGTGTGTGTGTGTGTGTGTGAAAGAGAGAGAGAGAGAGAGAGAGAATGAGCACCTCTATTTTAGGGCAAAAGGGGATTTCTATCTCCTGGAAAAAGCAGTGAGCACCAAAGAAGGTGCGAACCTGGTAAATGGAAAGTTAGCAGAAACGGGAATTGCACTTTTATTTGATGCGAGAACACTTTAGATGCAGAAAGCCCCCTGCCTGGCCCTGCTCGTTAATCTCTGCTGCTTAGCAAAGACCCGGGAAATTGCAATTCTCCGCACCAGCAGCCCCCGTCCAATAAACCCCGAGCCAGCGGGCAGGAACGGGCATTGCTGGGAGCCAGGCTCCGGCCGCCTGCTGGCCCCCTCCGCTCAGCGAGGGGGGCTGTCACACCAGCCACAACCAGCGGAGATACCGCTGCGTTCCCTGGCTCTTCAAAGAACGCGTGGTGTTGGTTTTGTCATGGCTTTCATAGAACGGTGCTGGGTGCCTCGTGGGGTGCTGGGCGTATACATTTATTTTTATTACTTTTTTCCTTGGGAGGGATTGACCTTTTCTCCAACAGTAGATGCCTTGTTCTCTGAGTATATTTTGATCCAGTTTGAGGCTTAAGGGATAAAAATTCCAATCCTTCCTTGATTTTCTTACTTGTCTCTTTGCTTTCCCTGCCTCGCGGGCCTGGGTTTGGGTCTTTGTGGAGGAAATCACACCGGCTCTCTGTGGCCCTGGGTGGTGCCCTGATGCGGGAGGGGGTGCCGCCCTGCTAAGAGGCCGGGAGGCAAGCACGGTGTCAATTACCTTAACTATATCCAGAGCGACACAGGTGACAGCTGTTAGTTCTCTCCAAGTTACTATTCCACTTTGAGAGAAGGTGGGGCATTCTGAGGACCTTGGCATTCTAATGCCCCGTTTGCAAGGCATACTGAAGCGAAATGACTGTTATTTCTGTATGGCGTGCGGAGCGTGGGTCCTTTTATAGTACCTCCTCATCGGGCGCACTCCCACTCAGGACGGTTATAGCCCCACTTACTGCTCAGGCGCAAGTTTCTGATCCATAGGGTTAGGCCTCAGGAGGTAATTTGTTGCTATAAAATAAATCTGAAAATGTGGCGACTTACACATATGTAAACGGAAGCTTTACCACTGTGTGTGTGTGTGTATGCGAGTGTATGTGAGTGTGAGTGTGTATGAGTGTATGTGTGTGTGTAAGCCCCTGTGTTCATGACTTACTAGGCAAGGACTTTACATCGTCATAAACTCAAAACATACGTCTGAGTCCCTTTAATCGCGCATGGAGGTTAATATGATACGTTTTGGAGTGCTGTGAGCTTCAATTTCTTTTTTTATTCCATCTTGGGCTGTTCAGGATCCATGAATATCTGTTTTGCCCCGGATGACTGCACGTCTGTTAATTTCTAAAGAATTTATGCTAACGACTTGAAGTCTGCTACTTCGATGGTGAATGTGTAAGCCAAGACTCATTTTTCAAGCAGCGAAGACTAATTTTTCAAAAAGTGTTTCTTGCTGACGATGGGCTCCCGGTGCCCCTCCCTCCGGGCAGGGGGTCGTAGGCTGGCTGGGGACAGGATGCCTCCTCTCACACCATCTCCGTCCCGAGGCCTTCCTGACCGCCTGGACACACGCTCTCCCGGTCATCGCTCAGTTTTATTTCGGGAATTTTTGAAATTCCATTACTTGTTTGTGCATGTACCTTCCTACTGTCCATGTCCTCAGGCGAGCAGGGGTTGGCTTTGCTCTCTGCTCTCTCCTAGCGCCTGGCACAGTCCTGGGCCCTGAGTACGCATGCCAGACCCTCTACTAAAGGATGGAATTTGGTATCAGTTCTTCCGGAACCCCTGGGGAACAAACAGATTTTGCAAAGTAGTTGACGCATCCTGTGTTTAGACTTGGATCACTTGCTAGTTGTTCTCCCCCCCGCCCCCCCGAGAAACATTAGCTGGGCCCTGTGTGAGCGGCTGAGCAAGGCCGGCATGCCTCCCCCTCATGGAGCTCACACTGTGGTGGGTGATGGACCACAGCACAGGGAGGAGAGGAAGGAGCAGTGAAGGTAGCGATTGCCCCGTGCAGAACTGTAATGTGGGGTGAGGGGATGAGGTGCACCCTCCTGGCTCCAGCAGACATGGCCGAGATCGCCTCTCTGGGTTTCAGCAGCAGAAAGGGTCTCTGGTGCTGTTGGTGGGCACCCACCTCTGTCCTGGAGGGGAGGTTGGGAGGGGCCTCTTAAAGGGCCCCCCTGCACACTGCTGTTTCCATCGCAAGGGCATAGAAGGGGAGCCCCGGCAGGCACCTCAATGACATGAGTGTGTGCAGGCGGAGGCTCTGCAGAGCGGCTCTGAGGCTGGTATGGTCCCTCCAGATCACACCCTGCATCATCCCTCGCCCCTGCTGAGTCGGGGTGCTCAGAGCTGTGATTTTCCAGCTCCCAGGACCCCTGTGCCGCTGAATCTAATTTGCTGTCTCTTCCCCACCACCTGGGCCCCCTCCTCCGCCTCACACGCCCCAGCCAGCTCGGAGGGAGAAGGGGAAATGCAGACCTCCCCCAGGGAACCCTCCCCCAGAATACAGGGAAGGGGGCGATTCCTGGCATCCCAGTGCTTCGCTCTTTAGACACGCCCCTGTTCTCCAAACGAGGGAGGAATCTACTAGTTCACATCACTTTTGGATGAAGATGTTAGTTTAAGATGTAATTGTGAAATTTGTTTTTATGGCCTGTCCTACTGTCTTATGATATAGTCCCTAAATACACATAATTTTCTGCATCTTCATTTATCATTTGTCAAAACATATTGCTGTTTTTGTTGTTGTTATTACCAACAGAAAAAGATGAATCAGGCCCTTCCAAAACTTGAGGCTGCAGCAACACTTTAAATCTAAAAGGGGAACCTCCCGTTCTTTCTGAATCAAAGTTCACTTGTCCCCCTTGTGATCATGACAGTAGACACAGGGGTTCCCTGGGAGGAAAAGGACTGGGGGCTCTAACTCGCCTCATGAGTGACAGTCCCTAGCATGAAAGCGCTGCCTTGGTGGATGTAATTGGTACTAATGGGTGGCTGCTGTGAGCACGTGGGCTGCTGTGAGCACGTGGGCTACTGTGTGAGCACGTGAGCTGCTGTGAGCACATGGGCTGCTGTGAGCACGTGGGCTGCTGTGAGCATGAGGGCTGCTGTGAGCACGTGGGCTGCTGTGAGCACGTGAGCTGCTGTGAGCACGAGGGCTGCTGTGTGAGCACATGGGCTGCTGTGAGCACGTGGGCTGCTGTGAGTGCATGGGCTGCTGTGTGAGCACGTGGGCTGCTGTGAGCACGAGGGCTGCTGTGTGAGCACGTGGGCTGCTGTGAGCACGAGGGCTGCTGTGAGTGCATGGGCTGCTGTGTGAGCACGTGGGCTGCTGTGAGCACGAGGGCTGCTGTGTGAGCACGTGGGCTGCTGTGAGCACGTGGGCTGCTGTGAGCACGAGGGCTGCTGTGTGAGCACGTGGGCTGCTGTGAGCACGAGGGCTGCTGTGTGAGCACGAGGGCTGCTGTGAGCACGAGGGCTGCTGTGTGATCACGGGGGCTGCTGTGTGAGCACGGGAGCTGCTGTGAGCACGAGGGCTGCTGCGTGAGCACGAGGGCTGCTGTGAGCACGTGAGCTGCTGTGAGCACATGGGCTGCTGTGAGCACGTGGGCTGCTGTGAGCATGAGGGCTGCTGTGAGCACGTGGGCTGCTGTGAGCATGTGGGCTGCTGTGAGCACGTGAGCTGCTGTGAGCACGAGGGCTGCTGTGTGAGCACATGGGCTGCTGTGAGCACGAGGGCTGCTGTGAGCACGTGGGCTGCTGTGAGTGCATGGGCTGCTGTGTGAGCACATGGGCTGCTGTGAGCACATGGGCTGCTGTGAGCACGTGGGCTGCTGTGAGCACGAGGGCTGCTGTGAGCATGAAGGCTGCTGTGAGCACGTGAGCTGCTGTGAGCACGAGGGCTGCTGTGAGCATGAAGGCTGCTGTGAGCACGTGAGCTGCTGTGAGCATGAGGGCTGCTGTGAGCACGTGGGCTGCTATGAGCATGTGAGCTGCTGTGAGCACGTGGGCTGCTGTGAGCACGTGGGCTGCTGTGAGCATGAGGGCTGCTGTGTGAGCACAGGGGCTGCTGTGAGCACGTGGGCTGCTGTGAGCACGTGGGCTGCTGTGATCACAGCACGAGGGCTGCTGTGAGCACGTGGGCTGCTGAGAGCACGTGGGCTGCTGTGAGCACGTGGGCTGCTGAGAGCACGAGGGCTGCTGTGAGCACGAGGGCTGCTGAGAGCACGTGGGCTGCAGGCACGCACATTCAGGTGTGCCGGGCACTCGCTCTGCAGCCTCAGCTCGGGTGCTGACGCTCATGAAACATTCGACAGCACTGACGTGTGCCTCAGGAAACTCTTCCCGAACATCCTACCCTTAGGAGCTCCCCAAAGAAAGGGCCCTGAGCTGTAGATCAATGTGTGAATGGCTCTCTGATGCAGGAGACCATCCACGTGTCACCTGGGTGCTTGTGGGTTAAAATAGATGCCCCCAATAGTCCCCAGACATCCTTGCACTCAAAATCTCTGCTTTTAGGGGCATTGGCAGTAAATCTGAGATAGAGGAAAGCAATTCTACTGATTTAGGTCATGGAGCGATCACTCGGTGAGGCTTACAAAGCCGTGTCCTCTCCTCCCAGATGGAGGTGTGATTGCAGAGCTGCAGGCGGGACCCCTTAGGCCCTGGGAAAATCAAAGGACGCTGTGCCATGATCTGCAGAAGCAAAGTCACCCAACCAGCTGCCTCTGAAATGAGGTCCTGTGAAATAGATAAGAATTTCTATTTTCTATCCCGCTCTTATGTATGTATGTATGTATGTATCATCTATCTATCATCTATCTATCATCTACCTATCTATCTATCATCTACCTATCTATCATCTATCTATCAATCTATCTATCTATCATCATCATCATCATCATCATCATCTATTTATCTACCTATTGATCATCTATCTATCTATCTATCTATCTATCATCTATCATCTATCTGTCTCTGTCTGTCTGTCTATCTACCTACCTACCTATCTACCCATCTCTAAGATAGAGACTGAGAGCTGTCTTAGAGAGCTGAGCAAGCTGGAGAGAACAACCTGATTCACGTCTCAGAATCCCAGTATCCCGCACTCCTGCGCTGCCTGGACATTATCATCCTGAGTCACTGAGAGAGGAAGGGAATGAATGGACCCATGTAGGTTCAAGGATGCACTCAGCTGCCTGGTGACAAAGTCAGGACTAGAGCCCTGTCCCTGCTCCCCCTGGGCCTTCTATCCTGTCTCCATGTCCCTGATTCTCTTGTCCCCGACCTGGACAGCGCTCCTCACATCACACTGCCGGGCTCCAGGTGCAAGCCCAGGTGCAGGGAGGCTCTTGGCCCCGGCGCCGAGTGGGGGGTCCTGTCCCCAGCTGTGCCTCCAGCTGACGCCAGGCCCTTACTTGTCACTTCATCTGTACACCAAGGAGCTGGATCTCCACTCAGGCTGTGCATTAGAGCCACCTGAGTGCCTTCTGGGAAAGTGGGCGGTGGGGCCTGGCCTCTGAGGCACAGATGGTTCAGCTTGGTCTTGCTCTCAGGAGCCCTCCCCAGTGCGGCTGTGCAAAGGGGGAGCCCTGAGTCTGGGGTGGGCCCAATTTCTATATTTAAAAAAACAAGGGTGCCTTTGGTGCCTCTGATGATTCGCTTTCACTGGACTGAGGGGTTTTAAGATTCTCCCCTTCCATGACTAGAGCATCTTACTTGTTTGTTTTTGGCGAAAAGTAAGGTGCTCAGCACAGAGGGGCACCAGCTCATGTTTTCACTTTGATTTGGCCTCTGCGGTGTTTTCAACCATCATCGCTGTGAATGAGTTAAACCCTCTGCTGAGCCATCCGCTAGAATAAGTGTAAGACTTGTGAAAGTTCAGCCTCATCATGAAGGTCTCAAGGTGCCATCCATTTGTGACGGTGGTAAGAACAGAAGCCTCAATTCCATAAGCAAAGCTCCTCGGCCGTAAAGTTCACACAGAGACTCGAGTCTAACTCGGAGCTGTTGTGAATGTCCGCTGCCCCTGGGTCACTATCCGTGGCACCGTTTACACTGTATCTACATGAAGTAGCAGGAGGGAGGAATAGCGCCGCCCTATGTCTAACAGTGTCTATAACACATGAACACGAGGAGCGGAAAACTGCAGACAATGTCTGAGGTGCTGAGACTGCCCTTGAGTTTCATCGGCCCTTGCAGGTGTGGAGTTAGGGCAGCCGGGAGACGGCCGACTTGGATGAAGGTCAGGACAGGAGCCACTGGACTGTGGTTTGCACACTCGGTCTTGTGCTGGGGGTGAGGTGCTGCGTGGCGGCCTGGGGGCTGTCCCTTCCAGAGCTGCCGCCTGCCTTCCTGCCGGCTTCTGGCTCAGTGATTGCCTTCTGTCTGTGTTTTTCTTGCTACAGATGGGCAGAAGAAAGTTCAAGAAGAATTTGACATCGACATGGATGCGCCCGAGACAGAACGTGCGGCCGTGGCCATTCAGTCCCAGTTCAGAAAATTCCAGAAGAAAAAGGCGGGGTCCCAGTCCTAGCAGGGGAGCCCCATGCTAGTCTGCCAGAAGACACCGAGTTCAACCATCATCCACCAAGCAATGAAAGAAAACACCCTCGAGAGCCGTCACCTGCACACAGCACACGCCCCGCAGCCCCACATGCATGTACAGAGACCCCGACACTCACTCACGCCCTGTAGAAGGTGTAGGCCATGCCGCTGAGCGTGGCTTTATCTCTGTGTTCATCTCCAGTATCATTCCTCCTGCAACTGCTTTCCTTGGTGATGTAATAAAGTGGAGCTAAGATGCGTGATTCAAGTGTCTGCCTCTGTCTCTCCCTTTCTATTGATCGGTGACGTTTCTACTGCTGAAGGACTGTAAACCAGATATCTGTTTTCTCCTTCCCTTAAGAATGGAGCTGAAACACGGTGCCTCTGTCCTTTCTCTCTTCTGCTGAGGGCGAGAGGCCCATTCTCACCTGCTGGGCTCAGTTGGGGAGTCCTAAAATATGGCGATGGCAATACATTTTGTTCTTGTGATGGGAAGAGAGCCCTGCACCCAGGGGTGTCAGAGACTCAGAGGTTTCGCTGGGGAATTGTGACCCATCCTGGAGAATGAGGGGCGGGGGGATGCATCTGCGCTCAGCAGGGTTCATCAGGTTAGCTCAGCAGATTTCAGAGCTCCAAATGGATGCCCCACGGGTGAGGGCCATTCTGCCCCTTACCTGCAATGCTCTGCACATGGGCTCCAGGGGGCTGGTCCTCCCGTCTCCCCCACCTCTGAGCTCCTCGCGCTGTGATTGGCTACCTCTTAGGGTTATTCGCCACACCTGCAACTTAGAGACACTCTGTCTTCTCTCCCGTCCCATTGCCCCCCCTGCAAAGCTCACAGGTAAGTAGCTTTGCACACCTCACCTCTAAGGGCTCCACAGGCAGCAGAAATGGTCCATTGGGTGGGGGGATGGAGTCAAGGGCCAGAGGGTTAGTGTGTGCCTGCCTTGGGGCCCCAGGTGGCAAGATCCCCCACCCCCTGCGTCTGGCTGTTGTTTGAACTTTGCCAGGAGAGAACCCGAGTGGAAGTCACACCTCGCCCTCAGCACCCCGAGAGGCTGCATGACAACACTGTTCCTCTGGGGGGTGTCGGTGTGTTCCCATTGGCAGCTCCTGAACCAAGGATCCTGGTGGAAGGTGAGAAAGGGTGGGAGTAAGAGGGACTCTGTGTGTGTGCATGCGTGTGTGCGTGCATGCGTGTGCTCACATGTGTGTGGGGGTGCAGGTGGAAGGTGTGGCGGGAGCTGCGAGCAGCATGAAGGTGATGATGGGCAGAGGCGCAGCTGCTCCTGTTTGCGGTCATGAGGGCACAGGTGGAGACGAGCGGCAGGCTTGGGAGGATTAACTGTCTAGAAAAATCCATCTGAAAATGTGTTTATTTTTTCGTGTAAGGAGAGTTCTCCTGCAGGACAATTCTCAGTGAGGGGTGAGGGTGGGTGGGGGCAGAAGCTCTGGGTTCCTCGGATGGGTTTCTAATAGAGAAACACTAACTAGAATCCCGTTGGCTCTAGGGACGAGGCAGGGCTCCCTGGGGCACATGGTGGCCTTTGGTCTCCACTGAAAAGGGGAAGCCGGTTGAGGGACCCACCATAGAAAGCTTCCTGAGGGGTGTGTGTGTGTGTGTGTGTGTGTGTATGTATGTATACGTGTGTACGTGTACGTGTACAAGTGCCACATAAACAAGAAGGGTGTGATGTAGGCTTCTGTGGAGTTCCCTGAAGTACTGACGGAAAGGAAGCTGGGAACAAAACAAGTGCTTACATAACTCAGATGCAGTCCCTCCACACCCTGTGTTCCCAGCACCCCATTGTTCCTCATCCTCTGAGCGTTTCACAGACCGGAAGCAGGGCCTCCCTCACGGGCTGTGTCTGCCCTGGTGGCCGGGCCTCCTCCCACTCTGACCCGCCTGGAAGCAGACCTGGTTTTATAGTGAGGTTGCTCCCCCTGGAGGGGACCGTCCCTGCAAAGCAGGACAGCCCAGGGAGTCCAGTGTCCCCAGGGACAGGCAGTGCTCGCTCAGCAGTAATGGCCCATCGGTGCAGGAGCGTGGGGTGAGGGCTCTGATGGTGGGAGAGGCCCCTCAAGGGTTCTGATACAACTCCCTCATCCTGATCACAGGTCAGGGCTACCTCTGACTTCCTTTGAGCCACAGGGATGAGTCTAATTTTTTACCTCTCAGCTGGATTCCCGAGAGTGTGGAACTCCAGCCAACAGCAAGTGGAAGATTTTAACCTGCCTCCTCTGCCTGGGCTTTGTGGGTGTTGAGTCTATGACCTCTTAGCGCCCGAAGGAGGTGGAGTGGCCTAGGCTCCAGGCTCCGGAGGGCCCTTCCTTCCCCGTGGGCTGCAGTGTTCACCCTAGAAGAAAGGAGGGAACGCCCTCAGGTTGCCCCCAAACAACTTGGAGCATCACTAATTCAACTGGGCTTCACACACATTTATTAAACTCCTACCATGCGTATGTGCTTGGTGCCATGGCCATCCCCCATCGAAGTGCGTGGGAAGAGGCCAGATGAACAGATGCTAAAATGGGGAGGTTCATGCTGCAGCAGGACAGAGGGCAGGCAGCTCAGGCAGGCTCGGCCAGGCTGGGAGGGTCAGCTAGATCTTCCTGTGGAACTGCGGTCCTCGGCGATCCATCAGAAAGATGATGGGAGTTCCAGGTAAACAAGGGTGTGTGGCTGGTTGCTGGAGAAGTGTCTAATAGGCAAAGCCCAGGAGGAGGAGGTACTCAGACTTGTAGACCCAGAGGCACACTTTATCAGAACATCCCAGCTTGGAGGACATGGCTCTGCAACCCCAATTTGGGCAAGGAGCACCCCAACACTTGAGACTTGGAACTGGGTTCATCTTTGATGTATAGGTCAGTCGGCCAAGAGACTGCAGAGAAGTTACCTACCTTGAGAAGCTGGTTTCCTTATCATCAAGGTGATGATAACATCTACTTGGCGAGATGCATGGAAAATGTTAGGAATTAAAATGAGATTAAATGCCTGAGAGCCTGGCTCAGTGTAGGTGTCTAATAAATGGCAGCCATTAGTAATGGAAGACCTATGTGATAAAGAGACAATCATTGCCTCGATCCCAACACCCTTCCTCCTGACTCAGCCCAGCCCAGGGTTCCATGGGCTTCTGCTCCTCTTGGCTACAGCCAGGTGGGTCAGTGGTAGAAACCTGACCCAAGGGGTGAGCTCAGCCCATTAGAATTCTTCTCTTGTGAGTCTGGCCTAATGGTCATGGGGAATGGGCCAGTTATTGGCAAGAAGTTGCTGAATTGGGGCCAAAGCTCGTATTGTGGCAAAACAAACTTTTGTTTTTGTAGGAAGTGGCAAAAGCCCATTTGGAGAGAGATGCAGAGGATGCATGAGAGGATTTGAGCTCCAAGATATATGGGCCCACAAGAGACAGAGGGTAACCTAGACTGAATTAGTCATTTGATTGCAGTGGCAGCCTCATGGAAGTGGTCATTGAGGTGGGGTGCCGTGGTCAGTCTTCTGTGTCCAGTATCTTGTCAGCTCAAGCTGCTATGAGAAAATTCCATAGACTGAGTGGATTAAACAATAGACATTTATTTCTCACAGTTCTGCAGGCTGGTAGTCCAAGATGAAGGTATTTGCAAATGTGGTTCCCCATGAGGGCTGTCTTCCTGTTTGGCAGACAGCCTCCTCCTTGCTGTCTCCTCACATGGTGGAAAGAGCGAGCGCTGGTGACTCTTTTTCTGATAAGGGCACCAATCCCATCATGGGTTTCCACCCTCATGACCTCATCGAAACCCAACCACCTCCCAAAGGCCTCATCTCTTAATACCATACCATTGGGAGTTAGGGCTTCACCATGTGAATTTCTGGGGGACAGACATTCAGTCCATAGCACCCACCTTTGCAGGGACAGGGCTCCTGTTGTCATATACTATAATGTGACCAGACTGGGTAACACATTGGACTCCATTCACTGCCCAGCTGGTTTACTGCATGGCTCAGATTCGTACCCACTGCCCGTCACTGCTTCCTCTCCGTTGTCGCTTTAGCGTTAGCTCTGTGTCCTTCGTGGCTGTGACCATGGACTCCATCACATGGCCCTTTGGGAGGTAGCTTGTTCTTTTGCAAACTAGTAATTGAATAAGAACTTAAGGATGAATGAAATGCTGCTTTATGTGACCTCGCAGGGAGTAAAGGGTCCACAGAGCAGGGATAATAATGGGTTTGGGCAGGGCCCTAGCAGGCTTTATGGAGAAAACAACTAGAAAATTGTCAAAAGTGGAACCACAGAACTGTTCTCTCTGCTCCTTGACCTGGAGAGTTGACCTAGACATGGAGATTTTGAACCCCTAAAACTAACCATTCTCATTATTTCTATGTGCTGGTGCTTCCCTTCTTGGGGGAACAGACCGCCCTGGACCTCTGTGGTCAGCAGAGCCAAGCTTTGGCCTGATGTAGTCACTACTACTGGTGATGTCCTGTGCAAGAATTGTAACTTCCTCTGGCCTCAATTTGCTCCTCTGTAAAGTGGGTCTATAAGAAGTCCTCAGGATGGTAGGGAGGGAATAGAGCCCTTTCTGTGTGTCAGGATAAACAAGGGGCTGAGTAGTTTATGTGTATTATTTCATTTAATCTTAACTATCTTATAAAGTAGGTATTTTATCCCCATTTTACAGATGAGAAAAAAAAGGATCAAAGAGGATAAGGACCTGCTCAGGGTTGTGCAGCTAGTGAGGGAGGAGGTGGGATTTACGACCTGGGTCTGAGAGCCTGCAGTTTTGACACCTACATCACCCAGTACGAGGCATTAAATTCCAATGTGTCTTGTAACTTACAAGATTTCTTATCCACATAGGGCACCGGTAGGGGTCCACAGTCTTCAGTGACCCCCACCATGCCTCCCTCATTCATTCAAGTCCTGAGAGGGTCTTCTTGCCTCTGAATTCCAACAAGGATGGTGGTAGATAGAATAAGGGCCCCTAAAGGTGTCCACATTCTACCCCTGGAACCTGAGACTATGTTATCTTATACGACTAAAGGGACTTGGTGGCTATGATGATGTTAAGGGTCTTGAGATAGGGAGATTATACTGTTGTCTGGGTGAGCCCAGTGTAATCACAGGGTCCTTAGAAGAGGAAGGCAGAAGGACAGTGTCAGGAAAATGACTCCAGAAGTAAAGGTTGGAGTGATGTTCTTTGAGGATGGAGAAAGAGGCTATGAGCCAAGGAGGGCAGGCACCTCTAGCAGCTGGAAAAGGCAGGGGAACACATTCTCCTTGGAGCCTCCGGAAGGAACCCAAGCCCTGCCCACCTTGATCTGACTCCATAGACCTCACTGTGGACTCCCGACCCCCAGAAGTGTAACAGTGAGTGCGTGTTGTTTGACCTTACTAGGTTGTGGTAATTTGTTACAGCAGCTGCAGGAAACTAATACAGTGGTGTTTTTTGTGCATGTCTCTCGTGCCTTACTTGACACTTGGTGTGCTCTTGAAACTTAGCTGCTATGCTGTGTTAAATCATCGCCCAAGCTAACGGAGGGGCCTTTCACATGGTGGAGGAGGACCATAGATTTTCCACCTCCATAAAGACAGTGCAGACACACAAGTAGGGTTGTGGAGAAATCTGTTGGGGTCTAAACCCTAGAAAGATGACTGGCAGATCACTGTGTCACCAGTGGGGTGGAAATCACACAACATCCTCGCACCCACAGTCTCGGTGGGGCCCCCGCACACAGGGAGGTGTTGACGGCTGAAGACAGAGGGCAGCGTTATGGTGTGGGCAGCTGCCATTACCAGACAACTGTGGGCAGGCCCCTCACATAAAGGCGCCCTGCCGTGGAGGCTGGCCTGGGCAGAGCGCTGCCCCTGCAGCTTTCCTCACGGTTCAGGTGTAGCTCAGGCTCTTTTGTGTGATTTCATTGCACCCCAGCCAGCAGCCTCTGCAGCGCAGGGCACCGAGCCAAGCCGATGGGCGTAGCGGCTGTAGAAATGGCCTCCCGCTGCAGAGCTGTGAGCAGGAGGGAGCGAGGCAGGCTCTGCACCATTTGCAAGGTCCCTGCGGCCTCCCGGCCCCACACTGCAGTCCGGCTCCCAGCAGAGCAAGGCATGCATGGCCATCCTCCTCCTGATGGTGAAGGGCGGGGGCGGGGGGTGTAAAGCAGGAAGCGAGAGATGCTTTATTAATTTGATAACCTGCTAGGTGAGCATGTGATGGTGAGGGAGCTCCAGGGTGCTGGCAGGGAGTGACTGGGTGCAGCTTTTGGGATTGTTTGGGTCTAAATGGACTGTTAACCTAAACAATAAAAAGGCCTTTCAAAGGGAAAGGCGAACAATCATTGAGGTGAGATCCACAAGAATAGCTGTTCCCTAATCACTGATTCAGGCAGAGGCTCAAGCAGCGCTCCCGTTAGGAGGCAAAGGCGAGGGGTATTGATGAGGAAGGGAAGGGGCCATTGCATCCGCAGAGGGAAGGCACTTCTATTGGTGCGAGGAGCGGCACCGCGACGTTAATTCCAAACGATGCTCTTAATTGTCAACCCGGCAGTCAGCAGCCTCGTAGCCATCATATCTGCTCCCTTGTTATATTTGCAGAAGTCTTTGGAGCACCAGGTTGTTTAAGCTCAGTCCAAAGGCCACTTTGCCCTGCTCTGACCGTCCAAGTAAGACGCCTGGCCGTTCCTCTGGGATGGCACTTGGGCTCCACTTGGACGCGGCTCGTTTGTATTATTGGTTACGGAACACAGGCCTTTTGTGGCTCCCCCGTGAGCTGCCGGCTCTCCATCCAGCTCTCGTTACTGGGTACTCAGACCCCCTCTGCGGCTGCTTAGGCGCCTCCTGTTCATAAATCAAACAGCGTTCAGGCTGCACGTCGCCATAGCGATCCTGTCCACCCTGCGTCTTATAAACAAGCAAAGCAAAGCTCGGAGAAGCGGGGTGGCTTGCCAAGGCCATGCGGCCAGGCGCTGGCCCAGAGTTCTTCAGGGCCAGTGTGTCACCTGAGGAAATGACCCACAAGCAGGGCCCAGGCAACCCACCCCCCACTTCCCATCAGAGCCGCGAGGGTGAGGCCCCGCCTATCCCCAGCCCGGCCAGGTGGCGCCGCCTTTGCTAACATTCCCTGGGAATGGAAGCAGAAGGGAGATCAGCTGCAAATAAACCGAGGGTCACTCCGTAGCTATTTTAGTCCAAATCTCAGAAGAGCGGAGGGGAGGAGGCCTGGCATGGCAGTCAGGATGGAAGCTCAGCTGCTTTAACCCACACCCCAAATAGCAGTGGCCCCACAGGAAGCTGTCCGACCTGAGACAGCCTGACTGAGGCACTTCCAGGGCCCCGAGGGCAGCTGCTGGGATCAGGACCAGTGTCCCTTCTACCTGCGCATCCCACCTCCCTTAGGTCCTGCCGCTGCCCTCCTGGGTTAGATGGGTCCCCGGGTGTCCCCTCTCCAGTTCCAGGAAGAGGGCACGGAGCAGGTGACCGGGAGGATGGCTGCAAAGGGGCGGTGCACAGGAGCATGGACATGACCCATGTTCCCCAAACAGTTGGCATCTGTCCTCTCCTCTCGCTGTGCACAGCGCCGGGATGCCGATGCTCTCCCTCCGGCCCCTCCTGTCTCTCTGGCCCAGGGGTGGGCAAACTTTTTGACTCGAGGGCCACAATGGGTTCTTAAACTGGACAGGAGGGCCGGAACAAAAGCATGGATGGAGTGTTTGTGTGAACTAATATAAATTCAAAGTAAAGGAGCAGAGGGGAGAGCAAGAGAACTGGATAGAACAGCCGGATCCGGCCCGCGGGCCGTAGTTTGCCCAAGGCTGGTCTGGCCCCTCCTGTCCCAGCGACCCCTCCTGGCCCACACTAGTCATCCCAGCTCATGCCACAGCCCCCTCCCACAAGGGCGGGTGACTCCCAGGGCTTCCCCAGCTGCATGCGGGGTTCTGGGAGGGAGGGGCACTGCAGCTCAGCGCGGTGGGGTTGATGGGAATTAGCCATCCTCAGGCCAGATGGCTCCGCTCTGAAGCCCTTCCCTCCTGCCTCCCATGGTTCCCTAGAGGGGCCAGCCCTGAGTGGGCACACCTACCCGCTCAGTGATGCACTCCTGTTGGCTTTGCTCCCTTCCGTGTCCTGTCCCCACTCCTTGCCCTTGCTTCCTCAGAGAACCTCCCAGATGAACCTCTTACATTGAAATCCTTGCCTCAAAGATTGCTCCGGGGGGAGCCCAACCCAAGACATATGGCCAGGGAGACGTGTGGGCCGTTCTAGCTCAACTCCAGGTTCCAAGGATTCGGCACCATATGGACCATATGTTTTGTTTACACCATATTTTTCACAACTTTCTTTTATTAAGAAATCTGCCTCTTAATATGAAATTGGGTAAGAACCGACTTAGTTTTTCTCCATCGAGAGTGGTTATCTTCCTTTCTTTGGAGGAAAACCTCACCTGTAAGGGTGAAGGAAGGGGAGTGGGGAGGGTGGTGGAACCAATCCGCTTAGAGTCGGGCTCTGGCTTAGTCCTGTAGAAACAAAAAAGAGAGAGACATGGCCTCTATTTCCCCTGCAAGGCTCATCCCAATGGGAGATTCAAGATGTAAGTATATGAGCCTGGCGGGTGTGGCTCAGTAGTTGAACATTGGCCCATGAACCAGGAGGTCACCGGGTTAGGGGACATGCCTGGGTTGTGGGCTTGATCCCCAGTAGGGGGCGTGTCAGAGACAGCCAATTGATGATTCTCTCTCATCATTGATGTTTCTATCTCTCCCTCTCCCTTCCTCACTCTGAAATCAATAAAAAAAAAACAAAAAAACAAAAATAGGTAAATATATGAGAAGAAAATGAGAGCCCAAAAGAGCAGGGCAAGACGTGACCCAGTGGAGCTAGTGTTTTTGAGAAAGCAAGGGTGACATGAAGAGGTCTCCATGTAGACTGGGAAGCCAGACGCTTCCAGGACTGGAGAGCTGGCGGGAGGAGGAAGGACATTCCAAGAGTGAGGGTCACAATGTCCATAACGAGATCATGCATTTCCGCATCAACTTCACCTACTGGATCACAGGAACTTCAGCCACGAAACCCTCCCTCCTGGCTCCTTGGGAATTGCAGAGGCAGCTTCTCTCCACTTTTTCACGTTAGCAGAACAGGAATTTCATATCGCTTCAGGGGCACTGCTTTCTTCATTGATTGGTTGTGACTTGGCGCTCTGGTCTCTGGGATCTGCTTCTGCATCTCGGGATAAACAGGGATGGTGTTCTCTACACAGGTCCACCCAGAACAGCTCCCTGAGCTTGGTCCTGTCTTAGCTACCCCAGGCTCTCCGCCCGAGGGGGACTTGCTTCCCAGGAGGCTCCCTGACACCTTGTGACAAAACTTCTCTGGTGGACACAAGCTCTCAGTGGTCTGGCTACGGGCAAACTTGAGGCTGTGGTCTGCATGGAACTGAGCCTGTCCCTCAGCACCCATGCTCTTCATGAAGAACTATTCCAGTTAAAATCAGTTCCATTTGGGACGAGACTGACTGCACTGTGGCCCATCACAATTTCCCGAGTCCCGTCTCTCCTCTCTTCCTATGGTTTCCAAGCCCCAGGCTGACTCCCCAGTTCTCTTAATGGGCAATCAGACAAGAAGAGGTGTCTTCCAGAAGATTATATCACCTCTATCTTGCTTTAAAGTGGATGCTTAACCTGGATGGAATCAGTCCTGCGTGGCTTAAAACAGAAATTTATTGTCTCACATTTCTGGAGGCTAAAGTCCACAATGAAGGTGTTAGCAGGATGGGTTCCTTCTGGAGATCCTGAGGGGGAATTTGTTCCACGCCTCTCTCCCAATGTCTGTGTTCCTGCAGTCCTGAGTCTCCCTGGCTTGTAGACACACAACTCTAAACTCTGTCCCCATATTCACTTGGCCCTCTTCTCGGTGGATCGGTGTCTTTTCTCTTTTTTTCCTGTCATATGGACATCTGTCACCTGATTTAGGACCCATCCTAAACCCAGGATCATGTCATTTAGAGATCTCAACTTCATCTGCAAAGACTCTTTTTTTTTCTTCTCCAGATGCAGTCTCTTTCACAGATACTGGGGATTAGGATTTGAACATATCCTTTGGGGGTCTATTCAACTGTACATGGTTTGTTTCATTGTCAGTCCTAGAGCAGCACACAAGTGCACCCACATTCCCCTGGCCGGAACTAACCACACACAGCCGTCATTGCAAGGGAGCCTGGGAAATGTCTTCCTGTTTGCTCAGAGGGAGGAAATAGACATGGTGGGCACCTGGCTAGTCTCTGATGTTGGTGATGCTCAAGAAGCACGTATGCTCTGCCAGGTGCCCTGCTAAGGACTTTGCAAGGATGATCTCATTTTAATAATTTTCATCCTCACAAGAAACCTCCGAGGTAGATACTCTGAGTTATTCAGCTTTCAGATAAGTAAACAGAGGGAACTCAAATCATTTTGAATGATTTCAAAACCAAGGTCATTTATAAAAGGCGGAACTGCTGTTGTCACCAGGCAGACTGTTTTCAGAGCCGGTGCCTTTAGCTCCTGTGTGACGAGGCCTCTGACGGGACGGACTCCTGGCTATTTGTCCTGGTGGGACAGAGCTAGCACCCTCCCCCACATGCCACAGCCTGCTCTCAGACCTTCCTTTGCTCATCGCAGGGACTGACCTGCCTGGAGCAGAGCCCTGCCTCCCTCTGGAACATTCTTTCCTTCACTCCGCAAAGGGTCAGCGTCCTTTCCTCCACATTAACCTGTTCCAGGTCACTTCAGTGGACACCGGTAAAACAGCCAAAGTTCTTACTTTCTAGTCCAGCAACTGGATGACACCAACGGGCAGGACTGACAACGCAGATGTCCCATGTGATTGAAGTAAATGGTGACAAGCTCATCTGCCGGATGCGTGTACGTCCAGCACCACTCCTGACTCTGAGTGAGAGGATGCTGCAAAGTCATCTCTACTTCGCCTGCTCACGGACCTGCATTTCTAGGCAGGTCAGCTTGAGCATAATCTACCTCAAGCTGCAAACATCAATTGACAGCCTCTTTGAAGAGGATCCAAACTACCTTGTCTGAATAGAGCAACACAGCACTTTGTTAATAAGAAGGATTCCCTCGCATGGGGAGGAGGGCATCAGGGTTCCCGCTGACCCTCTGCTATGGCAAACTTTCTGCTGGCATGCGGCAGTCCAAAGAAGTTACCAAAAGATGCGTGTACTTCATCACTGGTTACTGATCCAAATCGGTCTTGTACACAGAGCAGAGCAAGAAAAGTACTTTTAAAGAAATAAAATCCAGGAGAGGAGTGAGGTTGGAGGAAGCATAAGAAGAAGGAAGAAAGGAATAAAAAAATGGGGAGAGAGCGGCAGGAAGGGAAAAGAAAAAGGAAACAAATTAGAAAGAAAATAATTTTTCTCTAGCTTGCTTTTGTGGTAAGAGAAGACATTTCTCACCATGCCCTTGACAAGTGCATAGTTGGGGGATATCCATGCCCTCTAAAAGCTCTCTGAGACCTGTCCTCCGTTTCTGCAGATGCAACCCCTCAGTATAACAGCTGGAGAGCTGTGCTCAGTCCATGGATGGGGCATCTTAAGGCATGAGTTGGCACCAGTTCACTTTGCACCTTCTGAATACAAGACATGGTACCAATTCTACAGGGACAGAGAATGAAGGATGCAATTGGCACAAATAGTTCTTGTGTCCACCTGGGTTAGGCACAGTGTGGAGATGTGACCATCCGTCTGCAAGGAGATTGCTTTTTAATGGAGTTGGGAGACATGCCCACAAATAAAGTGAAAGTAACAAGTTCTTTGGCAGACGGATAGATGAAGAATAGGAAGGGAGTGAGATCAATTCCAACTAAGAGATACTTCATGGAGAGGTATGGGTCTTGAAGAAAGCATAGAACTTTGACACGTGGAGATAGGGAAAGAGAGGGGAATTCCAGGAGGGGCAGACACAGGGGCAAGAAGACACTTTGCTGGAAAAATAGCAGCTCTTCCAATTTGGGAAATGACTGGGGCGTTTGGAGTGGTGTGCTGGCATCAAAGCCTGGAGAGGTGGGTGAAGGCCAGGCCAGGTTACAGATGGCCACTCTGGCGGAGATGCCAGCAGTTCACCAGCCTGTCTTCTCCTTGTCTTGGGAACACATCCAGTCTACACTCCCTGTCCTTTCTTACGGTTAGATATGGCTACGTGACTGAACTCCAACCTGTGAAAGAGGGGCAGAAGCCATCTGCCAGAAGAAAGAAGCAGACTCCATAGGTGAATGGAAGGTACGTTTTTTGCAACTTTATAACCATTTCTTACCATGCCAGTTACCACCATCGCCACCATTAACACTGCCAACACCAACACTACTGTTATCACCATCACCACCAACACTGCCCCACCCTACTTACCACCACCACTACCATCACCACCACCACCACCACCATCACCACCACCATCATGACGACCACTATCATTACTGCAGACAGAAGTACTGAGCACACATGTTGTCCCAGGCGTTGTTACAAGTATTCTCACGTTTTACCTTGTTTAACCATGACATTATGATGAACTCCATTTTGAAGATGTATTTAGTCATTAGTTACGTTCTAGACTTCAGGACTCTTAGCCTCTCTCTGCTTTTGCAGTTTTTTGAAGTCATGGTATTTAGGTGGTGATTTAGGCTTTGCTTCCCTAATCATGTTCATCAAAAGTGCAGTAGTTTTAGTCTTGAAGCATAGACCATTGTTTAAAGGTGAGCATATCACCTGCAGATGGAAGTGCTACAGCTATTGCCTTCATAACTGTCCTTCACTATTATGACTCTTAACTCTACTGATAAAATTATGCAAAATAGAACAAAAGGAACATTTTGTTTGAGAAATAAAATGAGGTGTTTAGGGACTTGACCTATAAAGGAACAGAAAAGTGATGAAGATGGGTTTCCAAACAAAATGTTCTGACCTTTGTGCCAAATCCCTTCGCCACCTCCATTTAATTCCTTCCACTTCTCTGCAACCACCATTATTTATTGACCTTGCTCTTTATCCACAGACACATGACCTATGCCTCAAACCTTTCTCTCCATTCCTTCCAACATTTCCATTTTACCTTCATTTTTTTTTCCAGCTCTGCCTCCATCACAACCACTTATCAGGGTACACATTACCCTCCCCCCTTGATGCATTGCCTGTATGTTTTTGGTTAAAATTTCTTTGTAAAAGTATTAGTTTCACAAGGCTTAGAACAAGACAGCAATGCTCTGCCCCCCATCCCTTCCAAACTCCAGGTTGTGTTTCCCAAAGGAAACATCTTTCAGCTTTTTCAGATGTTTCTTTGAGCATTTATGACCATGTTTCTAAAACATGCTTATATAGTACAACTCTTAATCTTTCAGTTTCAGAAGTTATGTATGGATTTTCTAAATGGAATATGAAGATTTATCTTCTGATTGATCTTTCCCTTTTCCTATTCCATCAATATAATTCTGTCACAATCAGTTTGGGTATTTTCATTATGTCCATGATACTATAATCCAGAGCTAAGGCATTTAATGTGCTGTTACTATATTTTCTTTCCCCAGAGTTAATAATTGTCTAATTTTTCCTTACTTAGGTTTTATGTACTTAGCACTATTTTAACCTTACATTTTCCACAGAAAGTATATCTGGTCCTCAATATATTCAAATACCTCAAGTTGTCCGTAGTTTTCTTCATTATTATTTGTTTCTGACATATTCCTCCTTCCTCTTGCTCCAAATGATTGCAGCATAGCTTTCACCCTGGAGTGTCTACCTACCTATCCCTCAGGTAGTCACTTCACCTTTATCCTGTGTTGGGAGTTCCTGTCTTCTGGCTGTTGTATGTTCCTCATTCTTGGTTAACATTCATGTTGATGGAATATGTCTCTGGGTTTCTACTAAAAGGGAGCATCTGGAAGTTGTATTTTTTGAGGCAGTGCATTTTTGAAGATGTATTTTTCTTAACTCTGACGTTTTAATGATAGCTTGGCTAGGTATAAAATTCTAGGCTATGAATAATTATTTTCAGATTTCTTGTATTATTTTCTCCTCTGGCTTTACAGATTCATTATTTACAGACAATAAAGATTAATTCGTTGAAAGTATGTAATTTTATGATTTTGGTAATTATATATAATTATGTCACTACTACTATAATATATAAAACATTTCTATTACTCTAAAAGGTTGCTCCTCTACAGTTAATTCTTAGGCTACCAATATCTGATTTGTGTTGTTTCCTTTTCCAAAACTTCATATAAATAGAATCATATCGTTTTTAGACTCTTGTTTGTCCTTTTGACCCACTATAATGTTTTAGAGATTTTCCATATCACTATATGTATTACTATCTTGTTCCTTTTTGTGGCTGAAAAGTATCTCATAGTATGAATATACTGCATTTTTTCATCATTAACTGATGAATATTTTGCTTGTATCAGTTTTGGAATCTTAATAATTCTGCAATAAACATTTACAGACAAATCTTTGTGTGGACATAAAAATCTTCGTGTGTTTTTATTTCATTTCTTTCTCTATGAGTGTGTGGGATTTGCAGGTTATATGGTAAGTTTATGTTTAGATTTATAAGAAATGATTTCTAAAGAGGTTGTGTCATTTTGCTTTTCTCCTTGCAATGTATGGGAGTTGCAATAATTCCACATCCTTGTCAACACTTGGTATTTTTTCTTAAGATTTTTGAAGGTGTTCTTTATTATGCGATTGGCTCCATTTTAATGAAGAGAAAACATAACATTCTAATTTCCAATCTTTTGTATGTGCCCTTTTAGTTTTTCTTTTTATCCCAGTTTACTGAAAATTTACAGTGATGTGGTTTGAAGTAAATTTCTTTTATCCTTTTGTACCAAATGTTTAAAGCAAGCTTTCCAATTGGAGTCTCATGCCCTTCAGTTCATGGAGATTTTCTTAAAAATCATTCACTTTCTAAAACATCTATTGTTTTGATGTTGGCTTTCTGGAATGAACTGTTCATTTTGTTTAGTTTTATCTCCTATTTTTCATTTCTCTTTAACTGTGTTTTATTAGCTGAAAGATTTTTTTTCAATTTTATCTTTCAATACTTTTATTGCATTTGCTTTGATCTCACATTTCTAGTTTCCAAGATCTTTTTGTTGATTGAACATAATTGCTTTCAATAAGTCTATTCTTATTTTATTAAAACAGCATCCACCAGGTTATTAATTACAGCCTCCCCCCCCAAAGATCTATTATTATCCTTGTATCACCCTTGTTTCCTTTTCCTTATTTGTTTGTTTTAGAATTTGTCTTTCCTTTCGTGCTAGATCAGTGATTCTCAACTGGGCAGGTGGGCAAAGGAGGAGGAGAAGGCGGATTTTATATTTGGTAATGCCAGGAGATATTTTGGGTTGTGACAACTGGAGTGGGTAGAGTCCAGGGATGTTGCTAATCATCTTTCAATGCACAGAATACCCCCACCCCAAAAAAGAATCATCCAGCCCCAAATGTTAATAGAGCTTGAGAAACCCTGTGCTGCTAGATGCTTTTGCCAAATGTCTGCTGGTCCTTGGCTGCCAGTTCATATTCCATGTGCATTAAAGATCATCTGTTGGCAGAGCTTGTTGGCTGGTGGCTGGGTCTTTTCATTGCTACGCATAGGTCATTGTCAGAGTTGCAGAGAAACGCTAAACTCTCCTAGTGTGAGTGAGTAGAAGAGTGTAAGCCTGGAAGCCCATATGCTCCATACTGAAGAGGAAAGGGGCCCAGGGTCTCACCAATGAGGATGTAAACTTTAGTTTTGGTCTGTGCCATGACATCAGCTCTATATAGTTTGCCTCTGTTTTAGTCTCTCCTGAGAATAAACTTCAGCCTTCTCTCAGGTTGAGGTGGATAGCTCAGGATGTAATGCCCTTGCCCAGACTTTCAGTCAATGCTCCTGTTTACGGTGACACCTGTCTCCCCAATGCTCACCTGAGCTCCAACCTCAGCCCATCCTCCCTGGGGATCACTTTCTCTTCCAGAGTCCACTTTGTTGCTTTTCCACAGCAGCTGCTCACACCCTTTCAATGCTCCTTAAACCCAATCTACCATCAGCTGTTCCCTAAACTCCTGGTGGACTATCTCATTTCCCATCTTAACATAAAGGTCTCGCCTCCCATACGACATAAACCCCAGACCCCCCTCTTAGGGACACTATTTCTTAGCCCCTGCTCTGCTCCTGTCCCTGTTCATGAAGGAACATCTCTTTCTTGTGAAGGTGCAGCGTTGTCCCCGTGGGGGGGGCCATCTCTTTAGGAAAGGCACTCTGCATTTTTATTCTTGTTCTTGAGTTTCTAGTTTCTCCTTCATCCTAGCCTCCTTTTCTCCTGGAAAAACATGGAAAAACATTTTCTCAAAAATTTGAGAACCACTAGAGTAAGATTTGAGTCTTGACCCAAAGAGAATAAAAATCTTGAAAATATGTCTTTAAAAACAAAATCATCCCACAACCCTGGTATTTCCTAAGACTCCTCTCCTTCCCTTCACAGCCAAGTTTCTGTTTAAATGTTGTCTATACCTCTTGAATGCCCTCACCTGCCTGGCATTTGTGGGCCGGCCCTCACCTACATCCTTCCACATGTCCCTGGTAGTAATCTTGGCTTGCACACACTCAGAGATCATCCCACGCTACTCTGTCCTCCTGTCGCTGCTCTCTCCCCCCACTGGCTGCCTCTCTCCCTTCTCCTGGGTCTTCTTCTTACTCCTACACCCCAACAAATGGAGGACTAGCTTCAGGCTCTAAGCTCAGCTTTCATTTCTTCTCTCCAGAACGATCTTATTTATACCCATGGCTTCTATGGGCTGGCCACCAAATCTCTATCACCAGCAACCTGGTTTTCAATGTTCCACATAAGACATATCTGAGGGAAATACCCTTTGATTTTAGATTATGTGGAGGGGAATAAAGATGGTAGCCCAAATATTACTAGACACATGAGTGCAGGGAGCCTGCTATCAGCCTGCTGTGGATTGTGGGTGGTTCCCCATCATCAAGCATGGGAAACAGCCTCTACATCAGTGAAAGATTCAGTATTTGTGCCCTTCTTCCACAGTCAATCCTTTCCTTATTCTGCCTTAATTTGGGACCCTGTGAAACCCCTAAGCTATTCACCTATTCCTGTTTCCCAAATTACTCTGAAATTACATGTTATCGTCCATCTGTAGTTAGACCAAAGAAACACGGTCTTTCATTCTTTTTAAGTTTAAACGAAGTACAGGTTTGTTAATTTTGTGCCTTGGCGCACAAAGGAGCGAGGTAACACTCTCCCGAAACCTGCCTTCACTCACCCACTCATCATGCGGCCCCTGGATTAAGTCTTGTGGTTTAGGTTCTTGGCCCTGGATCACACCATGGTCGCCTGGGGTGCTTTTAGAACACAGCAGCATCTGGGCTCTGCTCTGAACCAGCTATGGGGCGGAGGCAGCCCTACTCTTACAGAGCTCTCCGTGTGACTCCCATGTGCTCTCAGCTGAGAGCCACAGCTCCAGCGGGTGTTTTCTTTGTCCAACTTTTATTCTCTTTGGGCCAAGACTCAAATCTTACTCTAGAGCAGGGGTGGGCAAACTTTTTGACTTGAGGGCCACAATGGGTTCTTAAACTGGACCGGAGGGCCAGAACAAAAGCATGGATGGAGTGTTTGTGTGAACTAATATAAATTCAAAGTAAAGGAGCGGAGGGGAGAGCAAGAGAACCGGATAGAACAGCCGGATCCGGCCCGCGGGCCGTAGTTTGCCCACAGCTGCTCTAGAGGTTCTCAAATTTTAGTGTCTATGACAATCACCTGCAACACTATGAAGACAGATTTATGACCCCCACCCCCTCTTGGAGTTTCTTGGTCAGTGGGTCTGGCATGGGGCCCAATGAATGGTATTTCTAAGAAGTTCCCAGGAGCTGCTCTGCTCCTGGTCTGGGGACCACACCCTGAGAGCCACTGCCCAACTCTGTGAAGGGTGTTAGTCTTCTGGGGTGTGTCCCTCAGAGGTAGGGTAACCAAGTAGTCTCCATGTTGGCACTAAAATTCCCTTATCTTGGGAAACCCCTCAGCCTCAGGAAAACTGGAACAGTTAATCACCAAAAAGATATGTCCATGTCCTAATCCTCAGAACATGTGAAGGTGACCTTAATTGGCAAGGGGGGAGGGTGAAGAGGGCAAAGGGGGTCAAATACATGGTGACAGAAGGCTAGAGCTTGGATGGTGAGCACACAATGCAATATACAGATGATGTATTCTAGAATTCTCTACCTGAAACTTATGAAGCAATGTCACCCCAATACACTTATTTATATTTTTTAAAAAGAAAAGGGTCTTTGTAGATGTAATTAAGGATCTTGAGATGAGGAAATCATACTGGATTATGTGGCTGGGCCCCAAAGCCAACAACGGTCTTTAAAAAAAATGAAGCAGCGGGAAATTATGCGCACAGAAGAGATTATGTGGCCACAGAGGCAGAAAGCAGAGTAACCCGGTCACAAGCCAAGGAATGCCTGAAGCCACCGGTGCTGGAAGTGAAACTGGACACAGTGGATTCGAGGCCACCCGACTGAGTCGAACTAAGCAGAGACAGGGCTGAATCATATATGAATGTTTATTCCAATAACGCCAGCAGTATGGGGAGAGCAGTCCGTCACCCTGGGAATTCTGCTCGGACTCCCCTCGCCAGTTGGCTGATTATACACTGAGATTCGTGCATGGGTGGGATATGGCCAGCCTGGCCAGGGGGAAGAGACATGGATGGTTGGCCGGCCTGCCTGCTGGTCGAACTCCTGGTCGAGGGGACAATTTGCATATTAGCCTTTTATTATATAGAATAACACTGAGTGGCCAGATTATTATGCATTCAGAGATCATCATAATCTGGCCACTCAGTGTATACACACAAGGGAGAAGATAGCTACGTGCAGCTGTGAGCTGCAAGTGTAACAGGGAAAGGGGAGGAGAGTGTCTGCAGTCCGGCCTTCAGAAGCTCAAAGTCCGAAAACAAGGTGGCTAATCTTCTATGATGTCGTAAATAGCTCAGTTCATTCTTGGGACCGGGGAATGGTCAGTGTTCCTGAGGCAAACACCCGGAGGGGGTCAGGGTCCAGGCACAGCCACCAAATCGAAGTGTGTCCTGTCCTTGGTCTGTTCTCAAAATGTATTTCTTTTCTGAGTAATGGACCCATCAGGCATCTTATCTTTTTACAGCCTTGTTTCACCCTCCAGTTTCCTAGGGTCTATGAGAAAATGCTTATCTATAGTTAGTAAGGTGAATAATTATTAAACAACCGTGGCTCTTCCCCATGATCAGAAGGGCATTACGTGCCCTTCCCCATGATCAGAAGGGCATGGAATGGATTCTCCCCTAGAGTCCTCAGAGGGAGGGTAACTACTGACGCCTTGACTTTGGACTTCTCTAGAAGTGGGAGAAGATACTTCTCTTGTTTTTAAGCCACTGATTTTGTAGTAATTTATTACAGCAGCCACAGGAAATTAATACGGTTGCCCTAACCACTGCTCTCCTATGGGGGGGGGGGCGGTATTTCCTGTCTCTTGTTCTTACCAAAAGTGAGATATTGTGAAAACACATCGACTCCACCAGGACTGGCCGGCTGACTAATGAGTCTATAAAAATGTTTTCCAGAAAGAATGGGCTAGGAACCACTGGAATGCAGCTCTTCTGACATAGTAGCAGCTCTGAAGGTGGTCCACAGTAGGCCATTATGCAGCTAATGATGTAAATAAAAATCTATGAATATTCAATGTGCACTTTGTTATGCAGGCCAACCGTCGTGGACGGCCTATCAGAAGTTTTCTGGAGCAGTTGTGCTCTGGGCACAAAAAAGAGATCATGTGGAGCAACACGGAGAGTGTTCACGGCCATTGGGAGAGCGCTTTACCCTAGACCAGTGGTTCCCAACCTTTTTCTGGCCACGCCCCACCTAAGCATCTCTAAAATCCTGATGCCCACCCCCCACACCCATGACATAGAATTCTTATTATTCAAAAAGTGAACTGCTATTCACGTGGAGGAAGCTTAGAAGGCCATTAACTTGATCCAAACAAGCTCTCAAAGAACATGGCAGCCATGAAAGAGAAAAATAAAAGAATGAAAGGACAGTTGAGGTACTGAGGAAGGAATCACTAAGAAATTGTTAAAAAGAAAAAAAGAAGTGATACGAAAAAATAGCAAATAAAGTTTCAAAACATATAATAGAGAACTGACATGCATAAATATGTCACAATATATATTTACATACTGTATATGAGGCCTCTAAAACCATAAGAAATGCAAAAAATTCACTGTTAATAACACATTCTCGCATTGTCCCTCTTAAAAAATCAAAATGCCCCCCCGCCGTGGGCGTGTGCCCCACGTTGGAAACCAATGCCCTAGACTCAGGCACTGAAGGCTCTGAGAAGGTGCTGGCACCTTCACATCATTGGACAACACAAAGCCAGAGACAGTGAACGGGCTGTGCCACCCCCAAGGCACATCCTGTCAACTCCAGCTCACTCCTAAGGCCCATGGCCACACTGCTTGTTGGAAGAGGAAGATGAAGATGCAACTGAAAACTTCAGAAATGGCAGGTTGCCCTGGGACAGTCTTTGAATTCTATGCCCTGGGCTGGTCCTGCCCCGGAAAACCAGGTGTGGATCTATCGGCCCCCGGACTGGTGTGCGCTGCTTCCTGCATCTCTTCTGGGTGCTCTATCTGCTCCTGGGGGAGCTCTGGCTCTTCCATCCCTGCTGAGGTCTGAGCCATGGTTTCCTCCTGATGCCCAGCTTCTAGGCTGGTCTCTTAATGTAATGCTGTGTGAGCTACCCGGTTCAGGTTTCCCACACTCAGCTGGTGTCCTGCTTATATTGTGCCTCATTATGCTTTTCTTCTGTGTATTTTCAAAGGCCGTTCATCAGTCATTTCATGCACACTCCCTCACACCGACATGATGAATTACTTAAAGACCAGAATCAGGCCACCTGCTTTTTCTAACTTGCAAGCACCCAGGCTTGGCACCAGCGCACAGTAGGATTTTATCTGGTGCAGACATAGTCACAATTCCCCACCATTAGTTATTAATATTATTGAATCTAAATATTAGTAAAAACCTCCTAGTGCAACTGGGACTTGAATGGGGCTCCTGAATGGGCCTCAAAAGCTGGTTAGGTGTTCTAGAGCAGTGGTCGGCAAACTCATTAGTCAACAGAGCCAAATATCAACAGTACAACGATGGAAATTTCTTTGGAGAGCCATTTTTTTTTAAACTTAAACTTCTTCTAACATCACTTCTTCAAAATAGACTCGCCCAGGCCGTGGTATTTTGTGGAAGAGCCACACTCAATGGGCCAAAGAGCCGCATGTGGCTCGCGAGCTACGGTTTGCCGACCACTGTTCTAGAGCATGAGGGAGGGGATCCACCCGGCACACCCGGGAGAGGAGAGTGGGACCCCGGGCACAGCTCAATCCCTGGCACCCTGGCAAACAATCTGTGACCGTTTGCTGAATGATTGCTGCCCCAGGGACGGATCAGTGTCCAACAACTCGCAATAGAATACTCTGGGGTGCTTTTGCTTTGGAGAAGGAATCTATTTTGAAACTCAAGTTCTGCAATGGCTGTTCCTATGGGACTGACTTCGTTTCTGAGATCACTGAGGAAAAACCCTAAGTTATATTTTGTGTCATGTCCAGCCCAAGACATGACCAGCCCAAAGGCCCCACATGTGTTTGAAAGCTGGTGGTGCAGCCTAACATTCACAGACAAGCTCTTCTGTTCTCCACTCATCACCAGGGGATGACTTCGGTCTTTAGGGGAGACCTGCCATGTGTGGTGTGTCCCTTTCCTCCCACTCTTCCTGAACCCTGGGGCTCAGGGTCCTCCTGCATAGCCCTCAAACGTGACTGGGATGGTGTTAAAATAGTGACTTTAAAGAGGGCGTGATTAACATAGTTTACAAAATATAAAGATGTAAGTTTTGATACTTAGTTCTCTCAGCTACCTCTACAGTCAGCTGTGGAGGGTGATCTTAGAGAAAACTTAAATGCTTATTGTTAAAAATAGAAGCCACCCGTGGAGATGCAATGGGCTACTATAACAGGCCTCCCCCAACCCAAGTGGAATTGCTAGTAGCTAAAATGCAGGAGAATTTTAATGCACAGTTTTACACCTGAAACTTTTGATTTGGGAAGGCTAATATAAAAATGCTTTGCCTACAAAGCTATCAATAATTGAGATGATGGTTTCTATGGCACTTATTTGCTGATTTTATTGAGACTTTTACTCAGATTTTTTTGGGGAAAAAGAGTGGCTGTTTTAGAATATTTCCAAAATTATGCTACATAAAGTCTGTAAATTGGAGAAAGCAAAGCTTGAAGGGAAAATAGAACAAATTCTCTCCTATCAATGGGAAGATAATGATTTTAAACACTATAAATCTTGCATGAGTCACGTTGGTGCAAAATTAGAAAAACACTTTCGTTGTTGATTCTTTATAAATTTTGATTGGATTTGTCAGGGGAATTTATTACTAACTCCCAAATCCAAAGCCAGTTTTGCACAATGGATTATGTTAAAAAAGAAAAAGTGTATTCCAGGATAGTCAGGCTTCCTTCTGATAAAAACTGGCCACGTTCCCTTAGCTATTGTCCTGGAAAACTATTTCTAGAAGCTTACAAATATCTTTAAAACTTGGAAGTGCGAGCCAATGTCACGTAAATGAAATTAAGCTGAAGAAAAATTGGTTTCTTTCTAGTTGTAGCACTGTCAATAAACAGTGCACACTGGATTTTAAAAAATAAGTTCTGATCTTGGGGAGTTATGATACACAGCAGAATAAAACTAAACAGAAGTGGTATTAAAAAAAAAACTATGTCTAACTCAGACCTTGGTGTTAAAGATGGATGCTGGCTTCTAAGAACTTACTTTTTTTAAAAAAACAAACAAACATCTTTACAGTCAGAATAGTAAGTTTCATGAAACGAAGTGGGACTTCTGAGGGTCTCAGAGTTCAGTTTGTCCGAGGATGAAGACATTTCTGTGAAGGTGTGATTGGATCATGGAGACCCATTTGGAGAGACATGTAATTGTTCCTCTGTTAGTTGACTCTCCAAGTGCCTGGCAACCGGGCATCCACAGACTATTTCAGCCCAGATTTTCGTGAGTTATCACCCTAACTCCACCAGGTAGAGGTCACCAGTTAGGAGCAGTTCACATGCAGCATTATTGACTGTTAGGTCACGGTAATTGAGAGGGGCCAAGGTCACTACACGGGCCGCCTATTGCATTTTCCAAGCACCTTTCTCTACGTTGTCCCAGCAACTCGCCCGGGCCAGCTGATGCTTGTGGCTAAGCTGAGCTGTCAGGTTGCATTGGATGTTCTTACTTGCTTCTTCTTTTTGAAACGTGCTGACCTGATGTTTTTCACCTCAAATTTCAAGAGCCAGGTGGATTTATTTGAAGTCCAAATTCTGTAAGTTTTTTGTTATCTTTAGCTGAGGTTCAAAAAGCAAACAGGCAAGCATTTCTAAAAGGGTGACTTTTCAAAGAGTGTTATTTCTGGATTTTTATTTCTAACAGTTGGAGCGGACATTTTAAAAGACTGCTTTAGGTCAGCAAGGAAGCTTACAGAATGAAAAGTTTTCTTGAAAATCAGAACGTAACTGAAAACTCCAGACAAAACCAGTGCATTTTGGCTCACATCAGGAAACGGAGGAGAGGAGATAAAGGATGGGTCAGACCTGGGGTCTTTCCTCAGATTTAGGAAGGTGAAGTAACTTTTGGCATTGCCGGTTATTTTCAAAACCATTTTTACATCAAAAATCTTCACTTCCGTTTTGTTTCAGAAATTGTCATGCATGGCCTTTTCTAGTATCTTATAACTGCCCGGAGTTCCTCTGCCTTCAAGAAGGGCGAATTCCTCACTACGGCTACGACCTTTGGTCTCTTCCACTGTCTCACTCTGAATGTTCTCCGTCCCAGCCCCCTCTCCCCCCTTAATCAAAGAAGTAGTCCTGTAACCTCACTCTAGTTTTCCTCATCAGTCTTCTCTTATCTCAATTTCCCCACTTGGTCTGGATTAGATGATCAGCTGTTTTAATTGTTCTCTATCCAGTCTCCTGAATTTCAGCACCTGCTTGAATGTCCTCACCACCCATTGTGATTTTTGCCTAACATTAAATTCTTGTGTGATGTGAGTGTGTGCATCTGTGTGTGTATGTATGGGTATGGGTGTGTGCATGTGTGGGCCTGTGAACATGTCCATGTTTTTAGTGTTGATGTTGAACCATTAGATGCTATTAGAGAAAGATACTTAAGTTATTTTATATAACCTCAGCTTCGATCTCCTTACTATTTGACATTTCTTATTATTTACTCTAGTTAATTCCCACATGCGGCTCCCGAGCCGTGGTTTGCCGCTCTGTTGACTAATGAGTTTGCTGACCACTGCCTTAGGGAAAAACACTTAAAAACACTTTAATAATGTACTAATGTCTTTAACCTGAAGTCAAAACTTCTGGGTAAGGGTAATGCCTTATACTTACCCACAGGTTGAGAACCGCTAGCAGGGTCGCCTAAGGCCATCAGAAAACACAGATATTTACATTACGATTCATAACAGTAGCAAAATTACAGTTATGAAGTAGCAATGAAAATAATTTTATGGTTGGGGGTCACTACAACATGAAAATAATTTTATGGTTGGGGTCACCACAACATGAGGAACTGTATTAAAGGGTCGCGGGATTAGAAAGGTTGAGAACCAATGACCTAGAGGGTGTTATGCTCAGTGAAATATGTCAGTCAGAGAAAGAGAAATATCATATGGTTTCATTTATATGTGGAATCTAATGAACAATATAAATAAACAAACAAAACAGAAACAGACTCACAGACACAGAGAAAAGACTGATGGTTACCAGAGGGGAGGATTGTTGGGGGGTTAGGTGAAGGGATTGAGAAGTATAGACTGGTAGTTACAGAATACTCATGGGGAGATAAAGTACAACATAGGGAGTATAGTCAATAATTTATATATATAAAAGTCTAATATGCAAAGTGTTCCCTCTGGAGTTTGACCAACTAGGAGTTCGATCGCTTGCTATGACAGGCGCTGACCACCATGGGACGGTGTAGAACGAAGGAAGGCTCCAGCAGGTAGCTGGCAGCCGGGGAAGGGAGGCCCCAGCCAGTGGCTGGCAGCTGCTAGGGATCCTACCTGTGCATGAATTTCGTGCACTGGGCCTCTAATATTGTAATAACTATGTATGGTGCCAGGTGGGTACAGAAAATATCAGGGGGGACACTTCATAAAGTATATGATTGTCTAACTACTATGCCATACACCTGAAACTAATACAAAATAATATTGAATGTAAACTGTTAAAAAAAAAAGTAAAATAGACACAAAAACATTCAATGCTTATGAATGTCAGACGTGTAATAAGAGCTTTGAACTTGTAATAGTAATAACAACTTGTCATAAGAACCTGAAAAAAAAAAAAGACATTGGCTGGGCTCCATCAAGACAAGGACTGGACTGGAGCTGGAAGGTCTGCTTGAGAGTGTGGTCATGTGGCTGTTCCCTTGTGCCCTTTTCCGTCTGGCTATTGGCCAGAGGCCTCATTTCTTTACCATGTAGCCTGTAGACAGGGCACTGGTGTGTCCTAATGACATGACAGTTGGTTTCCCCCAGAATGAGTGGTTCAGAACAGAGAGCAAGGTGGGAGTCACAATGTCTTTGTGACCTTGACCCTTATGACCTTGTGAGTCACACTCCATCATGTCTTCCACATTCTAGTGCTTAGAAGTAGAAGCCACACTTAAGGAGAGGGGACTTAGCTCCACTGGAGGGAAGGAAGAGTAGGAAAGCATTTGTGAACACATTTTAAATCAAACTCTGGCAAGCGACTTCAGGGAAGGTCTTCCTTGTGATGGCCTTGCTTTTAAGCACCAAGAGAATGCAGGAGGATTCACTTTGTTGCTTAGCGTCCTGACCTCCCCCAGCCTCCCACGTGGCTCCAGAATGCAGAGAATGCCCCGAGGCCCTTCTCCGTTCCAGTTCCTCACGGCAGCCCCATTTGCTGCTGGAAGCTTTGCTGTTTCCCTCTCCTGGCAGAGCCCTCTGCCATCCCGATCCTCAGCAAACACCAGGAATAGAAAGTTCCCGGGGGAAAAGTAGATGGCCAGCAACGGTTCACCTCAGAAGAGTTTTCCCATATTTGGAATCTTCGTTCACCTGGTCCTTATTGCCTCCACCGCATCCGATGCTACAGAAATATTCTTTGTACTTGAGTCCCCTTGTTGTGGTTGCTGCAGTAGGAGCATTGGCCTGCCGTGATGGTCACATCCCACCCCAGGCAGATACAGATGTCTCTTTTAAAGGGGAATGTCCCCCTGTGTTCTCCTGGTTCTGAGTCCTCGGTGGCCCTGCTCCAGGGAGGGGATGCCCTTTCCCTGAATCTCTCTGCTCCTGGTCTTCTCCTCTAGCTTACCAACAGCTGATGCCTTGGCTTTCTTTCTTTTTTTTTTTTTTTAATATATTTTATTGATTTCTTACAGAGAGGAAGAGAGAGGGATAGAGAGCCAGAAACATCGATGAGAGAGAAACATAGATCAGCTGCCTCCTGCACACTCCCTACTGGGGATGTGCCCGCAACCAAGGTACATGCCCTTGACCGGAATCGAACCCGGGACCCTTCAGTCCGCAGGCCGACGCTCTATCCACTGAGCCAAACCGGTCAGGGCTGCCTTGGCTTTCTTAACAGGTGTTCTCTTTTCAACCTGACACCGTCCCCAAGCCGCCCTCCCACTCCCCCCTCTCTCTGGTGTCTCGTTGTCTTTGCCTCAACTCCCAAGTGTGTCCCTCACACTCTGGTTCCAGAAAGCTTCCTGTAAGGTCCTCAGGTGACCTCCTGACAAAACCCAGGGGCTTCTCAGTGCTGTTCCCCCTCCCCCACAGCAGCCGCTCTTCCTGTTACAGACTCTCCCTCTGCTCTCTCCTTTGGCATTTCCCTCGACGTGTTCTTTTCAGCCCATTTTTTGGTGAATTTCTGGATGTTCTCTCCTAATTTCACGACAACGCAGGGCTTCAACTTCCACTCTTCTGTGAGTGACCCCAGATTTTCATCCGCAGTCTGTCACCTTTGCCTGGGACAGCAAGCCAGGATTTCAAGTGCTTATCAGACATCTCCATATAGTTGGATCTTTGTTACCTTTAAAACCAATATTTTGACCTGAGATTTTATTTTCATCATCTCCATTCATCCTTCAAGACTCAGACCACGTTGCTTCCCCGGCATCCGTCGCTGGCCCTCAGGCTGCGTGCTGCAGGGCCGGCGGGCTTCTCTGTGCTCCCCCTGCGTCTCCATCATGACATCCACCCTGTACTGCACCATCTGCTAAGTCTCTCTCTTGCGCCCCCTGAGCAGCACTGCTCAGCCAGGGGGATTTGCACCTCTCCCCCAAGGAAGGTTGCCATGCCTGGAGACATTGCATGCTGTGAATAGGTGGGCGCTGCTACAGGCATCCAGCGAGGAAGGCCAGGGATGCTGCTAAACATCATGCACAGGGCAGCTCACACAACAGAGAATCACCCAGGCCCACATCCAGGGGCTGGGAAACGGCGCCAGACTCTGCGCCTTTCAGGAAAGTGTCGCATGTGTCCCAGATCTGTGAGCTGCAGGGCTCGACTCACTGTATGCACCCAGTATATGTCCAGGTTCTGAAAGGCAAGAAACATTAAACACACTGTCTTGCTTTATCTTCTTTTCTTTTAAAAAATATAGTTTTATTGATTTCAGAGAGGAAGAGAGAGGGAGAGAGAGAGAGAAACATCAGCGATGAGAGAGAATCATTGATCGGCTGCCTCCTGCATATCCCCTATTGGGGATCAAGCCTGCAACCCAGGCATGTGCCCTGACCAGGAATCAACCTGTGACCCTCAACCACTGAGCCATGCCAGCTGGGCCTTATCTTCTTGTCTACATTCTGTAATATCTTTCTTCTCTTTTGTTTACTAAAATCTTTGCTTACATACATTTTTGATGACTCAGCTGAAATACCGGGACCTTGTGGCTCCTCCAGAGTCCCCTCTCTCCCGTGGGTCCCCAGCAACTTGCAGCATTTGTCACCTTTTCTGGAGCAAGTAGGTTTATTTGCTTCCGCTGTCACCTCCCGAAGTAATCCATCAGTCTCCTGGTTCCAGTGTCTCCAGGACTGTCTGGGCAGCAGTCTGTATCCCCTGAAATGGTACAGAAACCAGCGGAGTATGCGCGCTTTCTTTCTGGCCTCATTTGTTATCTGATGGTAGAATGCCTAACTGAGGACTCCCGGGGGGCTGCCTAAACCCGGTAGCATTTTGTTATGTAAATTCCAGCAAAAGGACTTCCCAAACCAGCTTGTTCAACAGCAGCATCATTACAGTTAATCTCCATCCTATATAATAAAAGGCTAATATGCAAATCGACCGAACAGCAGAACAACTGGTCGCTATGACACGCACTGACTACCAGGGGCAGATGCTCAATGCAGGAGCTGCCCCCTGGTGGTCAGTGTGCTCCTACAGGGGGAGCGCCGCTCAGCCAGAAGCTGGGCTGGCTCATGGCTGGCTAGCGCAGCAGCGGGGGTGGGAGCCTCTCCCGCCTCTGCGGCAGCCCTAAGGATGTCCAACTGATGGCTCCCGGACTGCGAGAGGGTATAGTCCTGGCTGAGGGGACCCCCCCCCTCCCCGCCACTCTGAGTGCACCGAGGGGTCTAGTCTTTCCATAATGATGGGCGAGTTTTATTTCAATGTATAAATACCAGGATGTTTGCAAAAGAACTGAGCCTGTCACTAACCAGCCCTCCGTGGCTTACAGCACCAATGGGTAGCAGAACATCCACTCTAAAGATGCCACTTGGACATAAGGATTATTTTGAGCTGAAAATAGAGCAGATGTAAGAAACGCTCTCTGTTCTCCTCCCATTTGCCTAAGAGCAGGACATAAATTTGTAATGGTGTTCCCCTTTCCCTTGTTTGCCACCAGTAATGACAGACGTCATCCCTGGAGACAACTCTAGATCTTTATCAGCCCCAGAGGAACCTTCATGACAGACTGTACTGCTAGCCTTTATCTTCCATCACCTCCCCAGGCACCTACATTCTCCAAGTTCTTTTCTGTGTCGTAACACTTCTCTAAAAACGTGTTGCTCTTCTGTTAAGATGCTGCATATACCCAAGTCCCAACCACCCCTTCCAGTTACTCATCACGGAGGGTTCCCATGTGTGCACAGGGCATGTGCTAATATACTTGTTCCCTCTTGTTAACCTGTCTTCTGTCCGTATAATTTATGGGGTTCCAGACCATGAACTCAAGATGGATAGAGGAAAAAAGCTGTGTTTGGTCCTCTGCAGCACACCTCCCAACCATCATGAACAAGTTCAGAAACACGGACATTTATTTAAGTCCAGGGCTGGCACAAGGACACAGCGGTCAACAACACCTTCATCCAGACAGACCCGTTCTTCTCAGTGTTGCCAAATCCTTGTCCTTTGATGGTGGATTCGAATTTTTGAAATGGACTAAAATCATCCGGATTTGAGAAGAGTGAGAAAGGGAGGTTAGCCCTAGGCCTTCTCTGCATGCGAACACCAGGCTATAAGTGAATAATTGAAGCCTGTATTTCTCCACTCATGTGTAAGCAAGTTCAGGATGCTATTCAGCATCACTGACAAGGCCCCCGAAGATCCAAGGTAACTGCTCAGAGCGTCAAACTCCTGTTGGCACATAAATCCTGGCCCTGTCTCGTTATCTTTGAGTCATACCTTGTTTTGGAAGTGTGTTGAAACACCTTGTGAAGAGGCAATGATTCCTACTCTAATGGGAAAGACTAGAATATTCAGAAAATTGGGGGGAAAAGAACTTTTAACCTCTCTCTTATGAATGACGCAGAATGTATTTTCATTGCTTTAAGTCACAGCCTCTTTTCTGCCTCTGGCCAGGAGCCTTCCAGGCATCTTAGATTAGGTTTTCTGTGCTTCCAACACGAGCATATCATTGGGGAGATAAATTACATTTAGAAGCCGCATTTGTATTTTGATGACGTATTTGTTGATTGACTTTGAACTCAATTTGGTAGAGTAATTATTTTGCTTTCCAGTGGCTAAAATATGCTCAGGGTCCTAGGCCGTGAGCCCCAAGAGCCAGGATCAAGATCCCCTGTACAAACATTATCAAGCTCTTTAACGGAGAAAGAAAAGACAATAGGTTCTCTTATCCACGCCTCCCAGCCCCACCAGCTGTTTTGAACTCATTTTCATTTGCACTCCACAATTACTGAGTTGTCTTTTCCAAAATAACAACACCAACCCTAGCTGGTTTGGCTCAGTGGATAGAGCGTTGGCACACTGGCTGAAGGGCTCCAGGTTCCATTCCAGTCAAGGGCATGTACCTAGGTCACCACGACAGGAGGCATCCAATCCGTGTGTCTCTCTCTGTCTCTCCCCCTCTCTTCCACTCTCTTTAAAAAATCAATGGAAAAATATCCTTGGGAAAGGATTAACAATAAAATAAAATAAAATAACACCAGTTTATACAAACTAGGTGTTTGATTTTTAACAGGAAAGGAAAGAGCTTCCATGGTTATAGTTTTAAAGTTAGACTTTTACTTTCACTTTCCTTTTCAAAACACACACACACACACACACACACACACACACACACACACACACACGGCCAATTTCAATGAAAACTCCTAGCACGTCCAATTCTATAGTGCTGGGATTGGATTAGTGGACAAAAAAGTGACATATGGCCTCCTAATTTATACCACTCATTCGTGTTTCTATTTATTTAATTTCCAAAACCATCACTAGAGGTGAAGTAGCTCACCAGAGAGGAGAGAGTAACTGAGCCAGGACTTGAGAACTGGTCCCTAACCATGTGAGCCAATCCCTATAATAAATCTCTTCTTTCTTTTTTTAAAAAATATATTTTATTGATTTTTTACAGAGAGGAAGGAAGAGTGATAGACAGTCAGAAACATCGATCAGCTGCCTCTTGCACACCTCCTACTGGGGATGTGCCCGCAACCAAGTTACATGCCCTTGACCGGAATCGAACCTGGGACCTTTCAGTCCGCAGGCTGACGCTCTATCCACTGAGCCAAACCAGTTTTGGCGCTATAATAAATCTCTTCTTATGTATATCCTTACATATTCTATTGGTTTGTTTCCCTGGAGATCCCTGGCTGCCACCGAAGGGACACTCTCTGGCTAGTAAGGAACTTTGTGGCTCTGTCCCAGCTGTTCTTTATGCATCAAACCACCTGGGGTGGGTGAAAAGCTGAAGGTGTTGGTCCCCAGCTAAGAAGCAAGGCACAGGTTCCTCTGCACGTGGGCCCTCAAACTTCGCCAGGTAGGGAGGGGGCATCTGTCATGCCCATCTGGTATTTGCCAGGGCTTTTCAAAGTAACAGAGAGATTTATTTTAAGGACTTGGCTCATGTGCTTGTGTGATGGTGAGGACCAACAAGTCTGGAATCTCTAGGTTGGGCCAGCAGACTTGAAATTCAGGTCAGAGCTGATGTGACAGTCCTGGTTCAAGCTGCACAGACAGCAGTGCGGGACCTCAGGCAGGATTTCTATGTGGCGGTCTCAAGTGTGAATTCCTTCTTCTCTGGGAAAGCTCTGTTTTTGCGCTTAAGGCCTTCCACTGATTGGGTGAGGCCCACCAACACTATGGAGTGCAGTGTGCGTTACTCAAAGTCTAATGATTTAAATGATATTCATATCTGCAATACCTTCGCGGCAACATCCAGGCTGGAGTTTGACCACACAACCGGGCACCATGACCCAGACAAGTTGACATGTCACATCGATCATCACACCCCTCCCCTTGACTCCAGAGAATAGATTTGCCTGGACCTGGGGCCCCTTCTCAGGACACCCAATGACCACTGGCTGTCAGGCATTTCCCCTTGTGCTCCTTCCCCGAGCCGGGGGCACACAGTCTGTCAGAGTGTCATCATCTGCTCTTCATTCCTTGTGTGGATTCTTGCATGGGGCAGGCAAAACAGGCTCTCCCTTTATCTTATTTCTTCCAAATCTATTATTTCTGGTGTAAAATGTATTTCCCTGGGCCCTTCAGGATCGTGGCTTCTGTGATTCAAGCAGCTGTTCCTGTAAACGATGGTTTTTCCAGTGAGTTGCAAAGTATATTTCTCACTCAGAAGCTGGGAGTTGACGCCCTGGTCCTGCTGTGTCATTGCAGCGGGCGGGGACCACGCAGGAAAGGAGGCCGTGGTGTCTGAGCTGCGGCCTGACCCAGCGGAGGCAGGACAGGGCACAAGAGGGTCCCCAGGAGTGACAATGCTGAGGTCAGCCGATCACCTCATCAGTGTTGCATTTCTGTGACATCAGATTGACCACATGTTCCCCGGGGCCACCTCTGCCTCTTCATCATCCCATGTCCACCACAGTTAGGGTTCACCGAGAGGCAGCTGAATGGAGCAGAAGGAAGCTCCCAGTTTCCCTCACACCTGGCGACCGTCTGAAACAGGCGAGGGAATATAGCATGTCTGTTTCTTTACATTAGAACCAGAATTTTCTCTCCATCACTGGCTGGCACGGTTCTTTAAGGTGCTTGAATGTTTTCATAACCACGGAGACCAAGGGCTTAATGAATTTGAACCTCTCTCTCCATAAAGCCCTTTTGTGTGGTTCAATTATAAAGCCAAGAGCCATGTATTTTTATCACTCAGATCAATTATTCTAATTCTGTTTTGAGAAATGAGAGTTTTGAAGCACTGACATAGAATGATCTAATTGCATCACGCTGAGCGAGTCCTCTGTGTCCCTGAATGACTCTGTAGTTTGTCTCAGGAACACTGGCTGTGGAGTCCTCCACATTGTCCCATTGCTGATTAAAGACGTGCCTGAGTCTGAGGAACTGTGTCTTTGTTCAAAGACATACCGTCTTCTACAACTAGCATCTGGGAGGCTCTCGATGTTGTTTGTTGAATAAATAAATCCATGTTAATGATTTAGATGCTCATATAAAATGTAAATTAGTCACTGAGCCACAGAGGAATGCCCATCTGTGTGGCTTAAACCATTTGGCAATGTTGGCTCAGATGTTGCCACATCCATTTCCCCATCTTGAGGGTCATTTGTCCATGATCACATCATCAAAACCTCTAGAGTAAAGCAGGAGGGAATTCACTGGAAGCTTCTAGAACCAAAGGAAAAGCACTCCTGACCCAGTAGACTCAACAGTAGGGCTTGAGACAGGGGTCCCCCAGTCTAGACACCGTGGTCAGCACTGTGGCAGCTCTTGGACACCTAACGCCAATGCTGACATGCCCTGGGGACAGAGGCCACCCGCACTTCTGTGTGGCAGCCACTGTGAGCAATTTTCTTCATCATCCTGGCATCTCTGTGTCGCCCTTCTGGATGCAGAGGCTGGGGCAGGGGCTTCTGGTTGGCCAAGTGACAGTCACATGCCCACTCAGTAGTAGTCAGGTGACACACCCGGCCCTGCTGTCACTGGGATGCGCACAGTGTGGGGCTTGCCCCCAGAGGGCGATGCTCACTGCTGTGTTACAACTGAATCATGAACAAACATGGTTTCACAGGAGTCATGCTGGAGGATCCTGCATTCTGTATTCTTTTTTTTTTTTTTTTTTTTTTTTTTTTTTTTTTCAAATTTTTATTAAGGTATTATATGTGTACATATCTTACCATTGCCCCCCCACCCCACTCCCATACATGCCCTCACCCCCCAATGTTTTGCATCCGTTGGTTAGTCTTATATACATGCATATAAGTCCTTCAGTTGATCTCTTATTTCCCCCACCTCTCCCTAACCTTACCACTGTAATTTGACAGTCTGTTTGATGTTTTACTGCCTCTGTAACTATCTTTTTGTTCATCAGTTTATAATGTTTTTCATTATCCCCAAATGAGTGGGATCATGTGGTATTTTTCTTTCATTGACTGGCTTATTTCACTTAGCATAATGTTCTCTAATTCCATCCAAGTGTCTACAAATGGTAGTAATTCCTTCTTTTTTACGGCAGCATAGTATTCCATTGTGTAGATGTACCATAGTTTTCTGATCCAGTCATCTGCTGATGGGCACCTAGGCTGTTTCCAAATCTTAGCTATTGTAAATTGTGCTGCTATGAACATAGGGGTGCATATATCCTTTCTGATTGGTGTTTCTGGTTTCTTAGGATATATTCCTAGGAGTGGGATTACTGGGTCAAATGGGAGTTCCATTTTCAGTTTTTTGAGGAAACTCCATACTGTTCTCCACAGTGGCTGCACCAGTCTGCATTCCCACCAGCAGTGCACGAGGGTTCCTTTTTCTCCGCATCCTCGCCAACACTTGTCGTTTGTTGATTTGTTGATGATAGCCATTCTGACAGGTGTGAGATGGTATCGCATTGTTGTTTTGATTTGCATCTCTCGGATAATTAGTGACTTTGAGCATGTTTTCATGTGTCTCTTGGCCTTCCTTCTGTCTTCTTTCGAGAAGATTCTATTTAGGTCCGTTGCCCATTTTTTTATTGGATCCTTTATCTTCCTTTTATTAAGTTGTATAAGCTGCCTGTAGATGTTGGAAATTAAACCTTTATCAGTGATACCATTTGCAAATATGTTCTCCCATACAGTGGGGTTTCTTGTTGTTTTGTTGATGGTTTCTTTTGCTGTGCAAAAGCTTTTTATTTTGATGTAGTCCCATTTGTTTATTTTCTGTTTGGCTTCCATTGCCCTAGGGGCAGTATCACTGAAAAAGTTCTTTTGGCATATGTCTGAGATTTTGCTGCCTGTGGATTCCTCTAGTATTTTTATGGTCTCCCGTCTTATATTTAAGTCCTGTACCCATTTTGAGTTTATTTTTGTGTATGGTGTAAGTTGGTGATCTAGTTTCATTTTTTTGCATGTATCTGTCCAATTTTCCCAACACCATTTATTAAAGAGACTGTCTTGACTCCATTGTATGCTCATGCCTCCTTTGTCAAATATTAAATGCGCATATTGGTTTGGGTCGATATCTGGATTCTCTATTCTGTTCCATTGATCTATATGTCTGTTCTTGTGCCAGTACCAGGCTGTTTTGAGGACAGTGGCTTTGTAATACAGCTTGAAATCTGGTATTGAGATCCCTCCTACTTTATTCTTCTTTCTCAGGATTGCTGTGGCTATTCGGGGTCTTTTTTTATTCCAGATGAATTTTTGGAGAGTTCTTTCTAGGTCTGTGAAATACGCCGTTGGTATTTTAATGGGGAGTGCATTGAATCTATAGATTGCTTTGGGTAGTATGGACATTTTAATGATGTTGATTCTACCAATCCATGAACATGGTATGTTCTTCCATCTGTTTATATCTTCCTCTATCTCTTTTTTCAGGGTCCTGTAGTTTTCCGCATATAGGTCTTTTACCTCCTTGGTTAGGTTTATTCCTAAGTATCTTAATTTTTTTGGTGCGATGGAAAATGGGATTGCTTTTTTAGTCTCTCTTTCTGTAAGTTCATTGTTGGTGTATAGAAATGCCATAGATTTCTTGGCGTTAATTTTGTATCCTGCTACATTGCCGAATTCATTTATTAAGTCTGTTAGTTTTTTGATGGAGTCTTTCGGGTTTTTTATGTACAATATCATGTCATCTGCAAATAAGGACAGCTTTACTTCTTCTTTTCCAATTTGGATGCCTTTTATTTCTTCTTCTTGTCTAATTGCAGTGGCTAATACTTCCAGTACTATGTCAAACAGGAGTGGTGAGAGTGGGCATCCCTGTCTTGTTCCTGTTCTTAGGGGAAATGGTTTTAGTTTTTGCCCATTGAGTATGATGTTAGCTGTGGGTTTATCATATATAGCTTTTATGATGTTGAGGTATGATCCTTCTATTCCCACCTTGTTGAGAGTTTTTATCAAGAAAGGGTGTTGGATTTTGTCAAATGCTTTTTCTGCATCAATTGATATGACTATGTGATTTTTATCTCTCAATTTGTTTATGTGATGTATCACATTTATTGATTTGCGGATATTGAACCATCCTTGCATTCCTGGGATAAATCCTACTTGGTCATGGTGTATGATCTTTCTGATGTACTGCTGGATCCTATTTGCTAGAATTTTATTGAGGATTTTGGCATCTACATTCATGAGGGATATTGGCCTGTAATTCTCCTTCATTGTGTTGTCTTTATCTGGTTTTGGTATGAGGGTGATGCTGGCTTCATAGAAGGAGCTTGGAAGTGTTCCTTCCTCTTGAATTTTTTGGAATAGTCTGAGGAGGATAGGTTTTAGTTCTTCCTTGAATGTTTGGTAGAACTCTCCTGTGAAGCCGTCTGGCCCTGGGCTTTTGTTTGCCGGAAGCTCTTTGATGACTGCTTCAATTTCTTCCATAGTTACTGGCATGTTGAGCTGTTTAGATTCTTCCTGATTGAGTTTTGGAAGGTTATATTTTTCTAGGAATCTGTCCATTTCCTCCAGGTTGTCCAGTTTGTTGGAATAGAGTTGTTCATAGTATTTTTTAACAATCCTTTGTATTTCGGCGGGATCTGTTGTTATTTCACCTCTTTCATTTCTGATCTTGTTTATTTGGGTCCTCTCTCTTTGCTTCTTGGTGAGCCTGGCTAGAGGTTCATCAATCTTGTTTATCCTTTCAAAGAACCAGCTCTTGGTTTTGTTGATCTTTTGTATTGTTTCTTTGATCTGTATGTCGTTTATCTGTGCTCTGATCTTTATTATTTCCTTCCTTCTGCTTACACTGGGCTTTTCTTGTTGCTCTTTTTCTAACTCTTTGAGTTGTTGGGTTAGGTAATTTATTACCCCTGTTTCTTGTTTTTTGCAGTAGGCTTGTAGAGCTATGAACTTCCCTCTCAAGACTGCTTTCGCTGTGTCCCATAGATTTTGGATTGTAGTGTTTTCATTGTCATTTGTTGTCATGATGTTTTTTATTTCTTCTTTGATCTCTCTGGTAACCCAGTCATGGTTTAATAGCATGCTGTTTAGTCTCCATGTGTTTGCTTTCTTTGGGTTGTTTTTATTGTAGTTGATTTCCAGTTTTATGCCACTGTGGTCTGAGAAGATGCTTGATATGATTTCTATCTTCTTGAATTTGAAGAGACTTTGCCTATGTCCCAACATATGGTCTATCTTTGAAAATGACCCATGTGCACTTGAGAAGAATGTATATTCTGTGGCTTTGGGGTGAAATGTTCTGAAGATGTCAATTAATTCCATCTGGTCTAGTGAGTCATTTAGGATTGATGTTTCTTTGCTGATGTTTTGTTTAGAGGATTTGTCCAGTGGTGATAGTGGGGTATTAAAGTCTCCTACTATGATTGTATTGCTGTCAATCTCTCCCTTGATATCCTCCAGGAGTTTTTTTATGTATTTGGGTGCTCCTGTATTGGGTGCATATATGTTTACCAGAGTTATTTCTTCTTGTTGGATTACTCCCTTTAGTATTATGAAATGGCCTTCCTTATCTCTTGTTATGTCCTTCAGTTTGAGATCTAATTTGTCAGAAATAAGTATTGCTACCCCAGCTTTTTTTTCAGTTCCATTTGCCTGGAAAACCTTTTTCCATCCTTTCACCCTCAGTCTGTGTGCGTCTTTTTTTCTGAGGTGGGTTTCTTGTAGACAGCAGATATATGGGTCGTGTTTTCTTATCCAATCCGTTACCCTATGTCTTTTGATTGGGGCATTTAATCCATTTACATTTAAAGTTATTATTGATAGGTACTTATTTGTCGCCATTCCTATTCTTTACCCCTGTGTTATTTCTTCGCTTCCTGTTTCTTTCTTTCTTTTTTTTTTTTACAGCAGACCCTTTAGCATTTCTTGCATTGCTGGTTTGGTGGTAATAAATTCCCTTAGTCCTTTTTTGTCTGTGAAGCTCCTGATTTCACCTTCAATTTTGATTGACAGCCTTGCTGGGTACAGTATTCTTGGATTCAGCCCCTTCCTTTGCATGACTTTGTATATTTCATTCCATTCCCTTCTGGCCTGATGAGTTTCTGTTGAGAAATCAGTTGTTAGTCTGATGGGGGTTCCTTTGTATGTAACTTTCTGTCTCTCTCTTGCTGCTTTTAAGATTCTTACTTTGTCGTTGGTGTTTGCCAATTTAATTATAATGTGCCTTGGCGTCGGTCTTTTGGGGTTCATTTTGCTTGGGACTCTGTGAGCTTCTTGGATTTGTGTGGGTTTTTTCTTCCCTATATCTGGGAAATTTTCTGTCATTATTTCTTCAAAGAGGTTTTCTATTCCTTGCTCAGCTTCCTTTCCTTCTGGAACCCCTATTATGCGGATGTTGTTTTGTTTCGTGTTGTCCCAAAGTTCCCTTAGACTCTCCTCCTGCCTTTTAATTTTTTTTTCTAGAAGTTGCTTTTCTTGGGTATTTTTTTCCATCTTGTCTTCTAGCTCACTGATACGGTCCTCTGCTTCTTCTAGTCTACTCTTGATGCTTTCTATTGAGTTCTTTACAGCAGCGATGTCATTTTTCATTTCTTCTTGGTTCTTCTTCATTTCCTCTTGGTTCTTGCTCATATTGTCGAATTTGTCTTCCATTCTTTTCAGCCACCTTATGGCCATTTCTCTGAATTCTTTTTCTGGAAGGTTGCTTGCTTCCATTTCGTTTACTTCCTTTTCTGGTGATGCCTGTTTTTCTTTCATATGCGGGCTGCTTCTTTGTCTCCCCATGGTCTCTCTTCTCTGGGTGTCTGGTTATGTAGTTCTCTCTCTCCTGGGTTGATTTAAAGGCACAAAATACAGCACTACCAGGTACAACTCACAAGGCACTGAACAGGAATGTATTCACGATATTAATAACCTCCAATAAAGGTGACCACCAGAGAAAGGCAAATTAGGTGATAGGAGAGAAAGAAGAAGAGGAAAAAAGAAAGAAAGAAAGAAAAAAAGAAAAAAGGAGTGTGAAAATGAAATTGGGAAAAGGGAAAGTAAAGAGAAAAAGAAAAAAAAAAAAGTAAGAGAGACAAGAAAGTGACTAAGAGAGAAAGGGGAACAGACTATATATATTGGGGATAAAACTCCAATAGAACAATCACTAATCCCAGCAAATGCCAGCAACAAGTGCCTGGGGATTAGTACAAACTACAACACCAACTAATACGGAGTGAGGCAAGGGAAAGCTGAAGCACAAAACAAACAAAAAAATAAACAAAAGAAGAATAAGCAAAACAATCTCACAAAAAAGCATAAAAATTGGGTATAATCTACATTCAAGCAAACAACAACAAAAGGACAGAGAGAAGGACAAGTATATGGATAGCTCAGACAGTGAAGGGAGAGGTGTATGTGGACTTGGAGCAGGGGATTGGAGATTAGATATGTAAGTAGGGTGAAATTTTAACAAGGGGTAAACAGAAAGAATAGGGAAAATCTAAAGCAGTAAAAGGGTAAGATAAACAGGACACTGAAAAGGGGGAGGTTAGGAAGAGAGTGATGGCCTAAAGGTAGAGTTGAGATAGAGTAAAACGATGCTAAAGGAAAGATAAAAATAGAATGTAGAACCCTAATCCCAAAATAAAATGAAGAGAAAGTAAAATGACACTTAAAAAAATAAAATAAAATAAAATAAAATAGCAGTAGTAATAATACGGATTGAAAATAAAAATGTAATCATTAAAAAGGTAAAATCAAGTGATGAAAAAAGAAAAAAAAAGTTTCTTGATTAAAAGATGCAAAAAATGAAAATAAAAAAAAAAATAAAAAAAAATAAAAAAATAAAAGGTAAAAATAAAATGTGAAGTAGTGAAGGTCATTCACTTCCTCTGTTTTTCTGTTTGGCACGCCTGTTTCTCAGTCCAGACAGTATTGCAGTTCCCTGCGATCCACTGCTCTTCGGTGTTGTAAGCCAGTCCTGATTTTAAGCAGGCGGTGTGTCTTAATTTCTCGTATTCCTTTATTTTTGATTACACAAGAGTCAATTTGTGATTCAGCCCCTGGGTGGCAGTGTTTCTGGATTGACTTCCGGGTCTATCTATGGCCTCTCTAGGCAGTGTTAGAGCCTTCTTTCCCTGTGGCACTCTTTCCCACCGGCCTGTGGGAGTGGTCTGCCTCAGAGCTGACTCTCTGATGTTCACTCCCCGCTCCGATCCCCGGGTTCCAGAAAAACAACCTTCCCCTGCAGTCTCCCAGGGTGTCCCCAACTGGGTGATCCTATGTATTGGGCTTAGTAATCAGAAGCCAGAATTTCAAGAGGAAAAAGCCCAAGTGTGCGCACTCCGTGGCTGCGCGTAAACCCAGGCACCCAGGGAACGCAGGGGCTGCGCATAAGTCTGGACTGCCTGAAATTCTTAGGGTGTCCCTGCACTTCAGATCAAAATGGGTTGCTTTTTAGAGTGCCCTTCTCTTAGCAGCTCTGAGGACCCCTTTCCACATTCACAGATCACGCCAGCCCCTACAGCCACGGATTTTTCTAGGCACAGACTTCCCTGGTCCTCCAGCTCCCGCGAAACGCGCGTTCCTCTCTCCCGCCGGGACCAGAGACCTCACCTTATCCCAGGCGAAATCTGACCTTTCCGTGGTGGAGTGTAGAGCTCCTCTGAACCCGTGTGCTTGCGCCAGTTGGGGAGCGTTGTTCTGGGGCTCGCAGCTGTTCCTGGGGTGCCGCAGTTGTGGATTCTCAGGCTTCAGATAAGCTCCACTTTCCGGATCAAGATGGCGCAGACTCCGCGTCCAAGCCCGCAGCTCCGGGAGGGGACCCAGCCGCAGTGGGTGCTGCCAGGTCAGGGGAACCCCGTTCAGCAGTCCCCCGCCTCCTTCTGGAATTCAGCTGTCTCCCAACCAGCCAACAAACACTCCTTGTGCGACCCTCAGCTGTTCTTTCTTTCTGCTCCGGGACAAGGCTCAGAACACGTCTGTCTATTCCGCCGCCATTATTCCCTCCTGTATTCTTTTTAAAAAATATATTTTTATTGATTTTAGAGAGGAAGGGAGAGGGAGAGAGAGGTAGAAACATCAATGATAGGAGAGAATCATTGATCAGCTGCCTCCTGCACGCCCCTACTGGGGATTGAGCCCATAACCTGGGCATGTGCCCTGAACAGGAATCAGAACCGTGACCTACTGGTTCATAGGTTGACGCTCAACCACTGAACCACGCCAGTTGGGCTGTTTAGTTTTTCAGTATGCGTTTTTCAAAAACTGCAATAGAATGTTTGGCTGTGTGGGTTTCTAGAATGTTCCATTTATCGATGAGTTTATCTACTCCCACTTTCTGGTTTGTCTCAAATACACCAAGGCCACGAGTGCAGAGGGCCCGGGGTGTGGCCAGCAATCCTGAGTCCATCCAAAAGCATGAACCCTGGGATGCTTGCCCATCAGAGGCTCTAGCCTGGAGCTACCCTTTCCCTGACCCCGGACCCACAGGCCACCCCTCCCAGGAGATGGCGCTTCCTTTCAGCCCTGGATCTCCCTCCTCCTGGGATGCCCCACTGAGTCAGGATACACAGCTGCTCTTGGTGCCCTTGTCCCTCCACCCAAAGCGCTCCTGACCCAGGAGGCCACTCGCGGGGTCCTGGCGTCACTCACAAATGTGCACTGTCAACCTCAGACAGAAGGAAATGGCTACAGTCCTATGGTTTTTTGGCTCAAGCTAGCTAAGGGCCATGAAATGCTGATTTTTAATTTTGGGTTTTTTTTTTTGTTGTTTTTGTTCTTTTACCAGAAGCACATAACTGCCTCTTTAAATAATTTCAGCTAACTTCCCTTGACGGTCTAACACAAGTGCCGGCTGCACGGAGTCTGCGGTTTCACATAAAGGAGTGTTGTGAGTAGGAGGCTGTGCTTGGAGCATCTAATTAGGAAAACCTAACAACAGCCTCGTAAATGTCTCCCAGGGAGCTTTCATCTGGGCTCAAGGCATCAATTTCACATTAAAGATTCATAACTTTCGCGAGTCATTAAAACTATGCAACAATCATAAAGGCATGATTAGCTCTTGGGAGAAATGGAAAGCACGGTTTGGGGTTTAAAAGTAATTTGTCTTATTAAGTGTTTGTGCACAAAAATGTTTGTAGGTGACCTGTTTCAGATGTCTCCCCTACAGACCCCTACATGGCATTCATGCCTATAGGTTCTTATTATTTTGCTAACTGTCATGTTTGGAAAATGAATATCCACTAAGCTTTTTAAAAAACATATTAAGCAAACATTTTAATATGTAGCTTTTGAAAACTGAAAAACTTTCAAGACCCACAAGGATTCATGTCCAATAATGGCAGGTAGGCCCTGGCCAGTGTTGGTAAGTGATTAGAGCCCCCCGTTCCCCCTCCCCTCCACAATGAAGGGTCATGGGTTTGATGATTTCCAGGTCGGGGTGCATGCGGGAAGCAACCAATCCATATGTCTCTCACATCTCTCTCTCTCACTTCCTCCCTTCCATTCTCTCTAAAAATCAATGGGAAAAATATCCTTGGGTGAAGATTAACAACAGCAAAATAAATAAATAAATAAATAAATAAATAAATAAATAAATAAATAAATAAATAAAGGCACATGGGCTTCCTGAAGAGTTGACGGAAAAATGGTGTGGTCAGAGGGTCCTCGCACCCCCTCTGGTAGTTTTCTGGGGTTGCCATAATAACATCACCACTGGGTGGCTTCCAGCTTCAGAAATGTAGTCTTTGTTCTGTAGAGGAGTCCAAAATCAAGGTGTCCGTGGAGCTGTGATACCTCTGAGGGCTCTGGGGGAGGATCCTTCCTGCCTCTTCCAGCTCTGGTGGCTCCAGACATTCCTTGGCTTGTGGCCACATCACTTCCTCTCTGCCTCTATGGCCACAAGACTTTCCCTCTTCTGTTTGTATAGTCTCTCTCTGTTTTTCTCTTGTAAGGGCACCAATCGTTGGATGTGCGGTCCACCAGGATAACCCAGGATGGTCTTATCTTGAGGCCCTTAACTTAATTACACTTGCAAAGACCTTATTTTCCCCCCAAATAAGGTGATGCTCATGGTTCCCAGAACATATCTGCTGGGGAAGATACTAATGAACCCGCTGCTCACCATCAGCCACAGCACACAACAGAGAAAGGCCATGACCTTGTTGTAACTCAATTTCCAGGAGATATTCGTTAGAAAGTCAAAGCTTACACCAGGAAGCATTGTTCTGTGTAGATTCCACCTCCTTTCTTCCCCCCAGATACTGTTTTGAAATTCCCTGCCTAGTTTCTGGAGCAGGGGTGGGCAAACTTTTTGACTCGAGGGCCACAATGGGTTCTTAAACTGGACCGGAGGGCCAGAACAAAAGCATGGATGGAGTGTTTGTGTGAACTAATATAAATTCAAAGTAAACATCATTACATAAATGGGTACGGTCTTTTTTTTTATTTCAATAGTTTTATTCATTTCAAACATTTTAACAAGAAGAATGTAAACACTAATTATTATAATTTGAAACTTCAAAAAATGGAGGCATCATAGCACAATAACATACCTTATATTGAAGATGGCAAAGGCAAAATAAAATTGCCTAACAAAGGAAAGGTACAAAAGCCTTTCAAATTAAACTTAAATATAATAAAATAATTTAAAACTAAAACAAATAGAAAAGAACAAAATGTGTAAACAGTAAATTAAACATTTTCTTTAGTGCAACTTGCAAATTATGCCCGGGATGTAGATGTAGATGGCAATGTAGACTGGGTTGAAAGGTTTTTGGTCTTTCAAACATCAACTTCAGTGGGAACAGTGTTGTTGGTCTCCTTTTTAGCTAATGCTCTGATACTGTGCTCTCCAGGGGCGTGTCTCCCTACATCACCACGATAACGTGTCTCCGCATTCCCAGGGTGATGTCGGGGGACCGTCCGCGGGCATTACAAGGAGCCTCTGGAAGATTGAGAGGTTGTTCCTTCTACTGAATGGGGATATAAATCCGCCCACTCAGAAGAAGGAGCTGCGGCCGTGTTTCCCGACGTTGCCATGTTAACACTGCTGCTGGTGAAGGAGCGGAGGGGAGAGCAAGAGAACCCTCCGCTCTTTCGGCTCCATGGGCCGGATAGAACAGCCGAACGGGCGGATCTGGCCTGCAGCCGTAGTTTGCCCACGGCTGGGTGATCCTTTGTATAACGCTGGAATTTTTTTGTATTTGCACATAAAATTTGGAACTTGGGTTAAATCCTTGAATTAGGTAGTACTCTTCAGACAATTTCTCATTTAAAACAAGACATTTTGTAAGTAACAGTTCAAGATAATAAGTCTCAAATAGTGGCAAGTTAGCTCCCTCAAGAGTTAATGGGAGAAATCTTGGTGGTCTGAGGTGACTTCTCCTTGCCACCCAAACTACAGTGCATGGTCTTCCCACTGTAGACCCACAGACAGCCCTGTTGTTGATTCCAGTGGGAGGGAAGGGGCTGGCAGAGAAGCCCATGTTCCCCCAATAATAGGGTCAAGGGTCAGCAGGAACGATGAGGAGATGTGTGTCAGGAAGTGGACAGCCATGGCTGCAGAGCAAGGCGAGGTTGGGGAAGCTGAGGGGAAAATATAGAAACCGCAAGACGGTATAATGGAGGGAATGAGCCCAACCAAGGGGAGAAATGGAGGCTTTGGAACAAAATACTGTGAGGATGCACACTCTCCCTTAGCATGGATGACATTCCAGAGTCTTTCTATTCCTGTATATCAATAAATACGGCTGGTCCTGTTGGAAACCATGCTGGTCTTCTCTGGCTCCATAATTCTGGCCTTGGGAATCCTCACTGCGCCTGGCTTGTGAAATCAAGGTACATACTGATTTGTTTCCTTGCTTACCATCTTCCTATGAGAATAAAGTCTCCATGGGGACGGGGAGCTCATCTGTCCTGTTCACTGTTGAAGGTGGTATCCCCAGTTCCTATCCTCAGTGCTGACACATAGCAGGTGCTCAACAAATTGTCGTAAATGAAAGAATGAGTGGTGACCAGCAGGCTTTGTTTGTCTGTATTTTGTTCAAGTTTGAATCTTTGATTTTTTTTTTTTTTTTTGGCTTTTACTACCTGGGCTTTCCTAGTGCTTTAATTATCTCCTAATCATCTCATCAGTGAGGAGTGTATTCTCACCCTAGGGCAGTGGTCGGCAAATAGTGGCTCGCGAGCCACATGTGGCTCTTTGGCCCCTTGAGTGTGGCTCTTCCACAAAATACCTGGGCGAGTCTATTTTGAAGAAGTGGCGTTAGAAGAAGTTTAAGTTTAAAAAATGTGGCTCTCAAAAGAAATTTCAGTCGTTGTACTGTTGGTATTTGGCTCTGTTGACTAATGAGTTTGCCGACCACTGCCCTAGGGCTATGGGGAAGTGTAAGGGCAGGTGGTGCTCTCCCAAAAAATCACTTCCACCTCACAGTACCCTGAGCTCATGTCATGGTTGTTTATTCACATGGGTTCCATATTCCCTAGTAGGAAACAACCCATGCCCAGCTGGGTGTAGCTCAGTGGTTGAGCATCGACCCAGGAACCAAGAGGTCACTGGTTCGATTCCTGGTCAGGGCATATGCCCAGGTTGCGGGCTCGATCCCCAGAGGGTGGCATGCAGGAGGCAGCCAATCAATGGTTCTCTCTCATCATTGATGTCTCTCTTTCTCTCCCCCTCTCCCTTCCTCTCTGAAATCAATGAAGTACATTAAAAAAAGAAACAACCCAATAATAATAATAGTAATAATATAATATCATTATTATTTAATTTCTCAGGACATTATATTTGGCCAGAAAAGAGATTCTTGTCTTTGCAGGGACACTGAGTGAAGTTAAGCCCCAGCCGAGCCATCTTCTAGCTGTGCTTGACCTGGGGAAAGTCATGTGACTTCTCAGCCTCGGTTCTCCATCGGGTAAGTATGGGGAATATCATCCTTTACACAGATGGAATGGAAAGCAAGGAAGGACATGTATAAACTCTCAGCACGGTGCCTGGGGCATATTAGACACTCCATAATCGCGATTATCCTCATTGCTATCCTGTGCCTAGTTCCCTTGAGATGTCTCAGCATAAAACATATATGGCTATTCTTGAGAAAAATACTAGTTTATTTGCATACATTTTAGAAGATGAGAAAGTCTACTGGGCGTGGGGGAGCAGGTATCAGGGCCATATTCCAAATTCTAATAGCATGTGCCTTCGAAAAAGAAGTTTTAAGCATTACTTCCTCCTTCATAATTACTTGAGAGTAAGGACTAAAGTGCCATACAATTCAATAGTCCACATGTTGGCCATAAAGAATGGGGCAATTCCTTCTGACTGGCTGCCTTGGGGCCCCTATTCTTCCTTCTCTCTTCCTATCTTTTATAGGCAGGCTCCTCAAGGTAGGTGGATGGCAGTCAGTGAGAGGGAAGGTTAAATCATGGTTATGGCTTACAGCCCACTTGGGAAATCTCTGCCCTTTCTCCAGGGTTTCCAAGTTTAATTTTTCTTATTCAATCTTTTTACATTCTGATCTCACAGGCAGGCTGTGAATTACCGTCAAGACTATTACAGCACGAAGCTTCTGTTGGCAGAAATAATTGTTTGGAGCCATAAAAATCTTGGCAGGGTTTGAGAAACACACTGGTGGTCCCAGCCCATCTCCAAGTGACCATTCTGCTAAGTCTCAGGAAACAAACAATTTCGTGGGGCCTCCACCGACTGCTTCATGAAGCTGGAATCCATGTACAGTTCCGAAGTCTAAATCTCCTGGGAGTTCTAGAAGAAATGGAGATTAAATTCTCAGTCCGACAGCGTAACTCTTCCAGTAAATGGACACAATGCTGCCTTTTATTGTGAGTTCAAAAGACTGACTCTGAAGATCTAGACGGTTCAGTTGTGGATGCTACTTGACAGAGGATGGTCCCCAAATTATCAAGTGCTTTGTTTATAGAACAAATGGAGTTTTAATGGCCTGCAGTGCCCTGTGAATATTCATGCTGATAGGTATTTTCCATTTAGGAAATAAGTACATAGTAACCAAGAATGAATTCCAATGGCTAACGGTTGTTATAGGCAGCTAATTTACACTGATTCTTGAGTAGAAGAAGCAAATAGCCCCATCCATTAAGGAAATTAAAGGAGGCCGTCTTGTCTCTTTCCCTTGTCCCAGCCAGTGGACACCCTCCCCCTACATCCACTGAGCATCCAAATGTCTTCAAAGGCATTTGCCAGTTTCATTCCAGCCATTAAGTGCTCTGGTTTCCACGGACTGTTATGCACTTAGCAGTAAAGGGACCCCATATGAAAAGCTCAGATTAAGTATACAGAGTTGGATACTTATGATATATTGACTTGGTCCTTCAAACAAACAGGTCTTGCAGATGGCATGATAAACCTTGTAGGTCACTATTTGTGTAGATCAGAACTATTGTCACGGAGCCCAGTTCAGTATGTAGATTCAAAATGTGTAGAACTGATTGGGTGAGGAAGACAGATGTTCTTCTTTTTGCACAATTGGACAAGGCACAAGTCAAGGGCTCTCAAGAAAGGAAAGGATGGTTGATTTATTTTCCAGTTTTCAATCTGGACCACAAGAAGCATGTCTTGGCCTCTCAACCTTACCCTCCAAATCAACATGTAGATATCATAGCTTCTGCTTCCAGAGCTTGTCTGAAAATAGTGATGATTATAGGGGGAGGAGCTATTTCTTGAGGTTCTATCAGAGCACCTACTCCTTGACCCTGCTTGCTGTGCCAATTGTGGGAGCAAGTTCCTCCTTGATCCTGCTCAACTATGCTAACTGTGGGAGTACAGGTCCTTCTCTGCTAGGGCACAGGAGACATCATCCAGGGATGAGAGGACCCCCATGGACACTGGGTATTAGAAGATGCTATGAGCAGGCGTATAGGAGAGGCTTTATTGCAGACCAAGTAGCCATTGCTACCGAGTAGCCATCAGACAAAGCAGTTCTTCAAAGTAGCCTCACAAAGCAGCTACAAACATAGGAGCCAGCCACCTGCTGGTCAGTAACATATCTTTATGCAATTCAGCATTTGTCCCCTCTGTGCCATCGGCGATGCAGTGGGTCTGAACAGGGTAATCAGCAACGGTCCCAGGTTTTCTGCAAGTTTCAACGTGGTGCTTACTAGGCTGGTCTGGGAAGATTTCTAACAAAAAATGGTTCTTGCTTCCATCACCAAATGATCCCTCACAAATGGATTGAATAAAACATCCAAGAGGAAGGATGGGGGAAGCTGCATGACTTGGGAAACCCCCTAAGTTCCTGTAAGAACACACAGAACAAGTAGAATCCCCAAACTAAAAACCCATGGACACCAACAACCTTGATTTGGTGACAAGATAGCCTCACAAATCTAGCATCAGAGTCAGAAATCCCCGTCAACAGATGCCATTACCCCACCTCCTCTGTATCATGCCCTCCTCAGGACTTGCCCACCATCTTTCTAGTTCTTCCTTCTCTCTTTCTTATTTCCCTTCCTCATTCCTCCCGTCTCTCTCTCCCTCCCTCCCTCCCTCCCTCCTTCCCTCCCTCCCTCCCTCCCTCCCTCCTTCTATGTTCTCTGAAACTGAGGTCAAAAGGTGGGAAGAGAAACTAAGAGGTATTGGGCTGCTTCCACCCACCACTGGCACCCACTGGCACCTCCCCAAGCTTCCCCAGACATGTGTGCGATTCTCCAGAGTCCCTGTGCTTTGTGTAATTTTGTTCCTCCCAATAAAGTCAGTTTGCTAAAAGCAGATAAGATAAGGAAATGCTATTGTATGCTCATAAAACTTCTCATAAATAAATTTATAAGTCATATAAATAATGTTATTTCTAATTGTGTACCATGATTTTGGTTTGGAAAATACAATTTTTAGAGAGGACTCAGAGGGACAAATTTAAATTCAACAGCTGGAGAAACAAGCTAAAAAGAAATTCAGCCTCTAAATAAGACAGAAGGATTTGATGGTGACTTGGAATTCAATGGAACTGGAAATGATTGTATATGAAGTTTTGCTGTGTTGTTTGTGATCCCAAGACTCAGCTATGATGAAAAGCTGAGTGGTCCAGGCTGGATGAAGCTCTCTGCTATCGGGGCTCTTTCTTTTTCCCTTTGCTGACTCCTCCCTGCTCCTCCCACTTGCCTGTGGAGTACACTTCCTGTCCTCTCATCCCTGGATGATGTCTCCTGTGCCCACAAGTTTGTGCAAAAATATACTGGTGATGCCCAAGTGCATGCACATCTCTGTCCCTGACTAGTCTCTGGAATTCCAGATCTAAATTTTCAAATGCCTGTATCGTATTCTCTTGTATTCTAATTAAGGATGTGTAGTTATGCCCCCTCAAAGCCCCCCCCTAAACTCTGACCTCTCTGTGGCCTGGAATATCCTTATGATTCACCGCAACAGCCTACACTTGCCATCTCACCTGCTGCAGGGGAATGGGAAACACCCAGACCATCTGGCCAGGTAGAGGTCAGTGTCAAGGACAGAGGCAGGTGAAGGTGGCATAGGCCTTCCCTGGAATGTCTGAGTAGGAAGGCAGTGGACAGGGGGTAGTGGTCAGGGGTCTCGAAATCCTGAGCTTCTATGATGTTGCTCTCCCACTGTGCCCAACACTGGGTGCTGGCTCTGGTGTTTTTATTCTGCAACCTGGATGCTGTTGATTCACCATTTGATGGGAAGAAATGCCCCTCCTCCTGTAGTTCCCCCAAATCATCAAGCCCAGTATGACATCTGTGTGGGGCAGGACTGGAGCTGCCAGACCCCTGCAAGCCCATGCGCCAGGAGGATAGGAGTTTAAGACAGGCAGGGTTGCCAAGGAGTCAAGGCCACCGCCCCCAGAGCCACTGCTGGTTGTGTTCCATCCCTGTGTCCCTAAGCAAGTTCCTTCTATGCCTCAGTTTCCTGATCCATAGACCAGAGACGATGATACTCAGACCTGCCCATAGGTAACCTGTGGAGTTCATGACACTATTCACAGAGCACTTAGAAGAGTGCCTGCTAGAGTAAACCCTATGGGTAGAAATCAAAAGAGTAACTCAGTGATGCTGACTTGTTTTTAACGGTTTGTTTTTCTTTCTGAAAGCTGGTCCATGGAATTAATTGACAGCTTTGGAGATGATATATGTGTTAGTTTGCTAACAAAGCCAACTTGTGGTAGCAAAGTACACAGTACCCAGGGGCTTAAGCCAGTGGTCGGCAAACTCATTAGTCAACAGAGCTAAATATCAACAGTACAACAATTGAAATTTCTTTTGAGAACCAAATATTTTAAACTTAAACTTTTTCTAACTCCAGTTCAAAATAGATTCGCCCAGGCCGTAGTATTTTGTGGAAGAGCCACACTCAAGGGGCCAAAGAGCCGCATGTGGCTCGCGAGCCGCAGTTTGCCGACCACTGGCTTAAGCAGAAGAGATGTATTGTCTTACAGTCTGGCGGCTGCAAGCCTGAGATCGAGGTATGGGCAGGGCTGGTTCCTTCTGAGGCCAAGGGAGAACCTGTGTCAGGCCTCTTTCCTCAGTTTGTAGACGGCCGTCTTCTCCCTGTATCTGCAAATCGTCTTCCCTCTATGCGTGTCTGTGTGTCCAAATTTCCCCTAGACAAGGACATGGTTATGTTGTATTAAGGTCACCTTGACGACCTCCCTTTACCTTTATTACCTCTGTAAGGACTGGATCTCCAAATAAAGTTCATTCTGGGTCCTGGGAGTTAGGGCTCCGGCATATGGTTTAGTGAGAACCCACCGTTCCATCTGTAACAACACTTGACCATTGTCCTGGTTTCTGTGATGATCTCCGGCTGTCAGAGATTAGCTCCGAAGGGCCGTCCTTTCCACCAGCTCTTCCTTCTCCAACATGGACCACTTACATCTGTGTCAGTGCTCCGGTCCGCTCTGGTCTCCTGCCCTTTGGAATCGAAATGAAATCAGCGTTTTCTCACAGATTCTTACAGGAAAGCTGTGCTGTTGGTTGTGAGGTCATCTCAGAGTGGTGGTGCTTTAATGGGTTTATTTTTTTCTTGTCCAGCCAGATTGCTACAAGGGCTTGGCTTTCTGTGTGAGATGCTCAGATGTACACAGCAGGCCAGAATCTGGCCCGAGTGAAGGATGCTACAGAGCTGGAGATCAATCATGACTATTAATGACAATGATCACAGGATGACTGCTCAGAGTCAATGTCATATGCAGAATCATTCCTCCTCTGAGCATCTGCTCGCTGGGAATACAGGCGCAGGGGCTTCAGTGGATCGGATATTCAGAGTTAGCCTTCCTTCTCCCTCGCCTGCGAGGAGCTCAGCCACTGAGCTGTTAGCTCTCCTGGGACTCCTGGCTCCTCCTAGGCTCCTGTGGTAACTTAATGTAATATCTATGCACCAGGCATAGACATTTGGGGGTTACTGGAGTCCAGAAAGGTGAGGGTGATTCACAGATAGAAGCAGCAAGGAGACAGAAATAGGGATGCCAATGTGGCTGACTCAGCCCTGTGTTCCCACTTCTAACCGCACTCCATCCAGGTTGACCTAATTTGGAGAATCTTTCCCTGAGGTTCCAGTGAGTGTGAGCTCGTGCATGTCTCTGCAAGGCTTCCAGGAATCCCGCTCCTCCTGCCTTCTTATCCATGGCTGCTCCGAGGTTCTTCCTGGGTTTTCAGAAACCTGACTTTTTTTGGTGGTTCTGCTATGGCAGTGGTCGGCAAACTCATTAGTCAACAGAGCCAAATATCAACAGGACAACGATTGAAATTTCTTTGGAGAGCCAAATTTTTTAAACTTAAACTTCTTCTAATGCCACTTCTTCAAAATAGACTCGCCCAGGCTGTGGTATTTTGTGGAAGAGCCACACTCAAGGGGCCAAAGAGCCGCATGTGGCTTGCGAGCCGCAGTTTGCCGACCACTGTGCTATGGGCCAACAGGTGCAGGGAATCTCTGTGGCCAGGACTCAGGTGAGTGGTGGGTCTGGATGCCGTTTCTCTATCCAGATGAGAATCTTGCAGCCTTGAGCTGAAGAAGACTCCATGTGGGGCTGCCAGAGGGGTCGGGGGACCCCATTTTCCCAGCCATTGAGGAGCTTCCGCAAGGGAGAAATGGACATGTCCGTGAGGTCTGCGACCTCTGGCGTAGGTGCTTTTCTTTGGTTAATCTTCACCAGAGGATATTTTTCCATAGATTTTTAGAGAGTGGAAAGGAGAGGGAGAGACAGTCAGAGAGAGAAACATGGATGTGAGAGACACATCGATTGCTTGCCTCCAACATGCGCCCCGACCAGGGCTGGGGATTGAACCTGCAACTGAGGTCCGTGCCCTTTACCAGAATTGAATCTGGGATCCTCCAGTCCTTGGACTGATGCTCTATCCATTGAGCCAAACTGGCTAGGGCTGGCACATGTGTGTTTGAATGAGTGAGATTACAAAACAAACAAACTGAAAACAGCCCAAGTACCCATCAGTGAATGAGTGGATAAAAAAAGCAGTGATACGTTTACATCACAGAATACTATGCAGCCATAAAAAAGGAGATCTTACCTTTCAAGATAGCATGGGTGGTCTCTATAAAAGTGGGTCCTCTCCTTTGCACATGGGAAAAGGATTTGAAAGGCTCCAAAGGACATTCCTATCCTCTCCATCCTACAGAACCAGATGTCACGGAAGTTACACAGAGAGAGCACAGCTCCCCCCCCCCCCCCCCCACTCAGGCAGCTGAAAGCTGGGTGGGGAGCTTGGGGCGGAACCAGAGAAGTCTGGGTGTGGCTCTCAGCCCCACTGCCTCTTCCTCCTTTCCTCACCTCCCGAGTAGTGTTTCTTCACCTGGAAAGTGGGGTCAGAATGCTTGTTTTCTGGGCCATTGGGAGGATTAGAGGGAACATATGGTGCAGCCTGGCCAGCAGTGGCTAATTTATCATTATTAGGGGAGATGAAAGCTAATCTAAAAGAGTCCGCTAGCAAAAAGGGAGGAGCGCCGTTAGAGAAGGAGGAAGTATTTTGGAAGTTCAGGGGGGAAGGGGCCATTCTCAGCTGAGACAGGAAAGCCTCCCTGGGCCTGGAAGAAAGGTGGGGATTAGGTCGTAGCTACACATCCTTGACTTGGCCAAGCTGGAACTACATTTCCCAGAATTCCCCTCCCTGCCTGGGGTTGAGTCAGGGGCCACAGGACATTTGCATGAGGTTTTCAAGGTGAAGGAGAAGCAGAGCCAGGGTCCTTTGGCCTTGGGAGGTCAACACACAGGATCCAGGCACCGTCGCTGCTTGTGCACGTGTCCTCATCTGCTGGCTCACCTGGGTGACTCAGCTGTGCCAGTCTCCACTAATGCCCCTCTGTTCCTCTAACTCCTGGGCAGTGGGCGGGCTTAGCTCCATGAGAAAGAATGCCAGCTTCTCCCCCCACCATCTGCCATGGATGTTGGAGGCTTAGAAGAGTAAAGATGAGTTTAAGACCTAAATCACGTGGGCCTTTACACCTGGGGAAACACAGGAGGGCCTCGAGGGGCCTCCCTGCACCTTCCCCTCCCTATTATGCTCTTGTGGACAAAGTCCCCTGGCCTCCACTCTCTTTATCGAAGGATGGGGCACAGGGCCTGCTCACCGCTGGTAGCCGGCTTCAGGTGTCTGTCAGCCTGCAGAGCTATTCAAACAAGCCAACCACAGCCTCCCCTGGGGACCAGGGGCCACCTCACCCTCTTGTTACTACAGAGCCTGCCTCCCACGCCCCTGTGGGTTCACTCTATTCCCAAGTGTAACCCTTGTGTGGCCCTGCGTGTGGGATCCTCCTCCCCGGGGCTGGGAGCATCTCAGGATCAAGCTGCTCTCCATCGCCTCTGTCCTGTGTCAGGTGCTGTGTGTTTGCCTGTCTTCATAATGCTCTTGCTGGCCTCCCTCACCAGCAAGGTGAAGAGGTGGTTTTCTTTCTTTCTTTCTTTTTTAAATATATATATTTTTATTGATTGCAGAGATAAGGGAGAGTGGGAGAGAGAGAGAGAGAGAAACATCAATGATGAGAGAGAATCATGGATCAGCTGCCTCATGCCCGCCCCACCCTGGGGATCCAGCCACAACCCGGGCATGTGCCCTTGACTGGAATTGAACCTGGGACCCCTCAGTCCGCAGGCTGATGCTCTATTCACTGAGCCAAACCAGCTAGGGCTGAAGAGGTGGTTTTCAACACAGAGGCCCACCCAGGTTCCAGCTGTTCTCATGGATTCCCGTTCAGCTCCTGGGTTCCACCTGGCCTCGCTCTCCCCATCTGATACCCATTCTTCCTTCCCACCGCCTCCCCTGTGGACCTTAAGCGACAGCACCACATGCAAAGACGACAGCCTGGCAGGCAGCTTCCAGAATTGCATGGGTCAATGTGCGGGTCACGTAACTTACTTTGTCCCTGGAGGCTCCTTCCGAGTGGAGCAGAAACATAATCTTCTAATTCATGGTGAACAATGAATATTCAGGTTCCTTTCCCCACTCCCTTAGGGACTAAACAGGGCCTCTCAGCAGGGGAGAAACTGGGCCTCGCTTGATATCTATAGACACTGATGTTTCTTGGTTCTGGTCTAAAGAAAGTATTTTTTCTTCTTAGGAGAAGCAAGTATTTAAAAACTTTTCTCATCTTTTCCTTGGGCTATAGCTTAAAAGAAAATAGAAACCTCTGCTAGTCAGAACTTGACCTCCTTCTTTTTTCCTTCCAGCTGACCTGAGGACTTTGCTTTGGAGCCATGGCAGCCTCTGGTGCAACTGGAGAGGCCATGAGGCCGATGGGGGATGGGCGGGCACACACATCCCTCAAGCCTTCAAAACCCCAGATGGAGGACGAGGGTAGATGCAGGGCCTAGTGTTATGGACCGAATGTGTGTGTCTCCCCAAATCCATATGTTGAAGCCAGAATCCCCAGTGCGATGGTGTTTGGAGGTGGGGCCTTGGGGAGGTGATTAGGTTTAGATGAGGTCATGAGGGTGAGGCCGCCATGATGGAATTATCATCCTTGTAAGAAGAGAAACCAGAGCTTCCCACTCCCCAACCCCATGTGCACCCCTGTGAGCACCAAGGAAAGGCCGTGTGAGGACACAGGGAGAAAACCTCCATCCACAAGCCAGGAAGAGAGGCCTCCCCAAGAACGGAATCTGCAGGTGCCTTGATCTGGGACTTCAGCCTCTGGAACTGGGAGAAATATATGTGTAAGGCACCCTGTCGGTGAGCAGCGGATGGGGGTTGGGGGAGGGAAAGAGGGGCAAGACTGGGAGGGGATTCAAAGGGACAGTGATGAATAACAGGCCCCCTCTGCACAGTGGTCAGGCAGGCTGGGCCTTAGCAAAGCCATTCGACTGAACACTCAAGGGCTATTTGCTGACCTTTAGGAGAGCATTTTTGGGAGAATGCCAGAAAGAAAACAAGATTGTAAAGAGTTACGAAGTAGACAAGGATTGAAAGTATGGGAGTGTTGAGTGTCAGCTTCTTCTCGGAGATGCTAGGGCAGAAAAGTGGAGACGGCTGAGGGAGGCTTTAGGGCCTTCAGGGGACACGCAGGTCCCAGCAGGAGGGAGGGAAGGATATTTTTAGGCCGAGGGAGACTTGTGTGTGTTGGTTGGCAGAGGAGAAAGAGCCAAAGCAAAGGGAGAAGTCAAGTGTGCGGCAAAAAATCTCCACACTTTGGAACCTATTTCGGATCCTTGGCTGCATGTTTTGCCAGCTTGGTGATCTTGGATAAGACATCAAACCTCTCTGAGCTCCACTTTCTTCATTTGTATAACCTCTGGGGACGGCAAGTCTATATCACGGGCTTGTTTTGAAATGCGCTACTATTAATTTAAAGAGACTTTGCATAAATGCCACTAGTTCTCTAAGCAGGGACACATGCACAGAGCTTACAGAGGCCTTGCTCTCCTCAATTACGCATATCAACTCCCTTAATTGTGTGGACTAAATGTCTTTCAATCCACTTGATATTCAAAGCAACACTGTGAGATAATTGTATTATTTTCATTTTACCGATGAGGCACAGAGAGGTTAACAACTCACCCAAGAACACAGAGCTGATGGCTGGCAGGGAGACTGGCTCCTCAGTCTATGCTCTTAACCACCACACCTCATTGCCTTATGCTGAACGAGCTTCGGGATAAAAATCAATTATATGGCTGATTGACTGGCTGAACACAGAAAGAGTTAGAATAATTGCTGGAAAACAATAGCAAAGAAGGAACCCATCGGCAGGATCAACAGCCCAAGGGGAACCTTTGGAGGATGAAGAACAAGGGGAGAAAAGACGAAGCTGCAAGGTGACAGTCACACCCTCTGAGCCCCTGTGTCCAGCTGCTTCTGCGGCTGATCAGACTGGTTCCCCACATTTCTGCTGGTGGCAACATAATATTTTTTTCAAAAAATATATTTTTATTGATTTCAGAGAAGAAAGGAGAGGGAGAGAAAGATAGAAACATCAATGATGAGAGAGAACCATTGATTGGCTGCCTCCTGCACGACCCATCCTGGGGATCAATCCCATAACCTGGGCATGTGCCCTCACTGGGAATCGAACTGTGAACCCAATCACGGAGCCACACTTAAATTAAGATAGGCTGCATATTTGCCCACTTGCATCAGAAGAACGATAACACACGTGTGCATGGAATTAGAGTCGATGGTGAAGGAAGGTGGAGTGGGCTGTCATTTCACGGTAGCAACCAGTCCCCGCCTAGCTGTCTGCATTCATTTCCTAGGGCAGCTGTAATAACAAGTAATATCAACTGGATGGCTTAAAGCAGCGGGAATTTATCCTCTCATAGTTCTGGAGGGTAGAAGTCTAAAATCAAGGTGTCCCTCTGAAGGCGCCTGGAGAGACTCTGTTCCTTTCTCTTCCAGCTTCCGATGATGCTGGCAATCCTTGCTGTTTCTTGGCTTGTAGATCTGTGTCTGCAGCATCACATGGCCCTTTTCCCTGTGTGTCTGGGTCTCTTCTGCTCTTACAAGCCATGCTGGAGCAGGGCCCACCCTAAGCGAGTATGACTTCATCTTAATTTGACAGCAGCTGCAAAGAGTTGGTTTTGAAATGAGGTCACCTTCACAGATCCCAGGGTGGGGACTTCAGCATATCTGGGGAGGGCATAATCTTGCCACTGCAGCTGGTAGCTTGTCACACATGGCCATGTATGGCAAAGGACCATCTTGATACTTGCCTCTCATTTCCTCCTACCTGTCCACAAATGTTCAGGCAGCGTTCTGTCTCGCAGGTCCCATGGGAAAGGTGACAATGTCTAGAACAAAGGGAACATTCTTGACATTGGGTTCCAAATGAGCCCCTGGAATCCACTGTAAAGGTAACAGTGGAGTATGAGAGCTGGGCTTTGTTGAGAGACAAGGGACTTGTGAGTTTTGACAAGAAAGCTTGGAGGTCAGAGCACAGAAAGTATAAAACCCAAATCCGGAGAGGACACAGCTATGATGCAAGGGCAGCTTTCCAACTAGTTTGCCAAGGAAAATAAGGATTTGACACGCAAGATGCTTAGGAGGCAATGAGGTTAGAACAGAGCTCTAGGGTGTTATCTGAGAAGACGGTCTGCCTCCTCCAAGAGCTAAAACTCTAAAAAGGCAAGAAATAAGCATAGTTGGGGTACACTGCAAGCTTCTTAGGATGGCCAAGAGTACATCGCCCTGGGGTAGCAGGTGACCTAAGGTCAAGGGAGGTGGTTAGCTGAAGAGGTCCTGAGGCCCCCAGTGAGGAGCGGGTCCCCAGGTGGAACACAAAGGCCATGGTAGGGACCACGGACCCTAACAGTGGCTGTCAGCATGGAATACCCCAAGACCATGGGGGACAGCTTCCCCGGGATTGAGGCAGCTGCAAGGGTGGAGGCCATCCTCACCATAGTCAGCCTGTCCACTGTCCTGAACCCTGAACCATGTGATGTTCTAACTGCCTGCCCTCCCCTCTCCCGCCCCCCTCCACCGCCAAGACTTAGATTGCCACAAAGACAGGGAGAAAGAAAGGTAGAAAGGTCTGGAGGGAATCCTCCATTTGCATAACTACCTACCTCCACAAGCTGAGTTCTAAATTGGAAATGACCAATTTTTGAACTGAGTTTTTACTTTCAATCATTAATTGAAATAGGAGTGGAGCTCAGTCATGTAGAAATAGAACCATTACATCTTCACAGATCTGCATTTAAAAAATATGTATATTAGTTACCTATTGCTGCATAACAAATTACTGCACACACAGTGGCTGAAAATTGCATATTTTTATGATTTCACCATTTCTGCAGTCAGGATTTTGGGGGTGACACAGCCGGCTCTCTGCTTTGGGGTCTCACCAGGCTGCCGTGAAGGTGCCGACCGGGGCTGATTCTCATCTGAATGTTCCAAAGAGAAAACTCCACTTGCAGGCTGTCTCAGGTTTTCAGCAGAATTCATTTCCTTGTGGTTGTAAGACCAAGAGCTAAAGGCTGCCCACAGCTTGTAGGGGACACCCACCATTCCCTGACATGGGGTCTTCTTCAGGACATGGCACATTCCTTCTCAAAGGCCAGCTGGAGAGTAAAAGTGAGGCAGAAATTAGCATAATCATGGGAGTGATGCGCCATGTCCCTTGTGCCACATTCTATTGGTGAGAAGCAAGTTACAGGGGATTACAGGGAGGGGTGAATGTCGGGAGGCAGGGGTCATGGTGGGAGGGGGTCACTGGGGTTTGTCTGCTACAATCTGTAACATTTCAAATTGCTATGCATGCTTAGTGGCTGCATACATTGCCATTCCAGTGTATGGGTTCAAGTGTTTTCAATGAAGTCTTTTGTCAGTTTCATAAAATTCTGTTAAAGAGTCTATTAAAGAGCCTCCCTATGAATTTTACATATAAGCTGGGTAATTCCTATCTGATGAAGGATGGAAAACTTGAATACGCAGGACTGCACAGAGACTAAAGAAAGGATGGCTTCCCAGGCGAGGAACTGTATGTCATAGTTCCACACACCACTCGGGTCCAAATGGATTGTTTGCTTTATTTACTCAAGTGCCACCCAATAGCAGTTGGCTGTTAAAGAGAGATACCACATCTGAGAAATAAGAACTTGCTTTTGTTACTTTTATTAAGTTGAATAAATAAGAAATAAATGAGGACATGTAGGTACATGACATTATTGATTATTTGAAAATTTAAAACAGGTGTCCTTTAGGGTGAGAATGGAAGTTTCTCTCCAAATTTAAGCTAGAAATACGGTCATTTGTACGTTTTTTGGTAGATATTCTTTAAGAAGTGGCTTTGATGAGCTCTCCACTCATTTCCCTCCCCTTCCCCTTTCCTTTTTCTTCTTTAATATTTGTTAATATAATTCCCTTTATGAACCAAACTGCAACAAATAAGCAGAAGAGATGATATAAAATTGAAAAAGAATTGCACGAAAAGGAAACTGTCTATTCACATACCAACTGCTGGGCTAGGTAGTGATCAGTATGCAGGACATTCACCAATCATCCCCCATGGTGGTGTTGCCTTATGCCAACATATAAAAATGCAACAGCCCAAATATTGAAACAGGGCTTGGTGTGACTGAGAGGGATGCTTGCTGGGAATCGTCTGTGGACAGGTGTTACTAGCACCTATGACATTAATAACTGGGTCTAGAGGAAGAGCTAATCACCACTGTTGCCATTTATTGAGAACGTAGTATGTGCCAGATGCTTTTCTAAGCTTTTAGATACATTAATTCATTTCCTACTCACACTATCCTTAAAAGGAACTACTATTTTTTGCCCTGCTTTGCAAATAAGGAAACTGGGGCATGGGGAGTCACTTGCCCAAGGTTCCAAGCTTACCCACAAAAGAGCCCAGACCCCAAACCAGTATTATGACTGTAGGTCACATACTCTTAACCACCTTGTCTTAAACATCCTGCAGGGTGAGTGAGCATGGGCAAGTCAGTGCAAAAGTCTTTGGAGTGAATTAAGAAAAGTAAGCATGGTCTCCGGGAGCTGTTCCACGAAGTCACGATCCATCGCTTGGTGAGAAGACCAAGGCGTGGTGTGTGTTCAGGGTGGCAGAGCGATTTCCATCTGCATAACGAGGCAGGTTCTAATGAAGCACATTCTCCCATATTTATTATTTTTGGTCCAAACACTAGGTCATATTAACTTTGTGTGAAATGCCATCTTTTTTGGGGGCTCCCTTTGAGATATTGTGCTCAGCTCAAGTCAATAATCCCTTGCCCCTGGTGCTAGAAACACTGGGCTCCTCTTAGCGGGGAGCTGGGGGGATGAATCAGCACAAAGTTAGGTGTCACAAAGGAGCCTGACAAGGAAGCCACACTTGGATTTCTGGAAATGCTGTTACAGGTTCCACATGGATTGCAAGACCTATAAATATCTCCTCTTCTACCTTTGAAAGCCCTTACTGCTAGTCCAAATGTCAATCCTAATTAGGTTATATGCCTGGAAAGGATTTTGTCATCAAAGATCGTGCTAAAATTGGATGCTTCCTGGCTGAGTGCAACCCTGATGAAAAACCCAACGACTTCCCCTCCTTGGCTTCAAAGCCCCGACTGTTTTTCTTCTTCGCAAGCCTGTCGATCTGGATGAAACGTCCTTTGCTGATTCTTCATTTGTGCAGGGACCTGGGAGGAAAGGTTATGCCCAGAGCATGTCTACACCTTGCTGGCTGTTGGTCACAATGCCCGTGGGCTCCCATGGGACTCCCATTGGCCTTCCCCCGGGCTCACTGGCAGCTGTAGAGGGCTGGCTCATGTCCCATAAGAGGGCAATGGAGCAGTTTGCATTTCGGGACCATTTATTCTCATACTTTCTCTGTTACTTCTGGCCAGGACTGACTTGAGCTATACATTGAGAAGTACTGATAGTATTATTCAGTAACTGTCTCCCCAAAGAAACCTTAGTAAGATTAGAGTCCCTTCACTGCCAGCAAGAACTTCTGCTGGTCTAGGTGGCTTGTGTGGCAAGGTCACCCCTGAGAGGATGGAGGCCCTTGTGACTATGCCCATTCAAGGTCATGGTTGCTGTCACTGCCCAGGCACAGATGAAAATGGACACGGGGGCATCAAGAGATACCCCAGGGAGTGATACACATGTTTCTGCACCCCTAAAGGGGAAACCTACTTCCTCACGGTGGTCAAGGTCAATTATTCCCACCAGGATTGGAATACCCGTATTTGCTTGCTGATCTGCTATTAGAATGGACCCACAATGACTGGACAGCAGCTGTACCTTTAAGTTGAATGTGACTTCTACTGTGTCTCCTGGTGGAAACACCATTCCTCTGATAAATGGGGCCTCCAGACCCCCAGAACCTAACATTGTGGGGATGAAATCACAGATTTCTTTGTGAGTCATTGAGGGTGGTGGCAAGCAAGGTCCCTCCTACTCCCAACTTTTGTTCCTGGATCCATGCATTCTACCACAGGGGACTTAGCATCATATAAAGGCTGTTGGTTTGAGGTACCTGCTCCACCCTGAAGCACAATACCCTGCCCTCTCAGGGTATCTTCTTTAACCCAGCATCTTAGCTACATCTTCAAGATGCGTCATCGGTATCTCTGGGAGCTTCTGGATGTCTCAGGACCAGTGGATCCCATCCGTCACAATTTCTTTGCCATAGTGGGCTCACTAGTCTTAAATATTTTGTTATATGTGACCTCATGTTGATACATGTGTCATGCCATAAGCTCTCAGATGCCGGTGGGCCTCAGCACTGGGGCAGGAAAGGCAGAATGATGGATGTTAATCCGGATCACAGTTGCTACCCTTTTTAGGCCAGAGAAGAGGAAGAAAGATGTAAAATAAGATATAGCTTCAGGCAAAGTCCCGGGCTCAGACTTGTCTCATGGGGAGAACTGAAGAATAAAATTACTCCTCAAGAGAATAGCTGTCCTGCTTTTGGGCAAAGGGCCTTGGATTCCATGCTCTGGTACCAGCCAGTCCCTGGCTAAGACCCAGGGGACATATGCTCCGAGTCCCTCTTGCTCTCTTCTCTTGTGGACAAAGTGGTTCTGGTGGCCCAGGGAAATTCCTCTGAGACTCACATGTATAGACACTTAAAGCCAAGGCATGAGTACAGGGGGCCTGAATAAAAGGGATCCAAGAAGATTGGGGCAAAGTGAAGACAGTGTCTGAGAAGACCTAGTCCCTGCGCTCATGCAGCTCACGGCTCAGCGGAGAGGCTGACCATAGGCAAACCGTTACGATTCAGAGTGGTATGTGCCACGACAGAGGCAGAGGCAGGTAAGTCCAGTCACTGAGCCTAAGTGTGTTTCCCAAGTTTAAGGGTGTGCGAAGGGAGAAGGGACAATTATGCCATTGGAGGGCACCTCTGAGCTGAGTTCAGAAAGATGGGTGAGGATTATTTAGACAGTGTGTTAGGGGGTATGTTGTTCCAGGAAGAGAAATGAGTGTGTGCAAATCAAAAAGTCACATGGATGAAAGAGCCAGTATGAGTACCGAAGGCTGGCAGAAACTGTGTGTGTGTGTGTGTGTGTGTGTGTGTGTGTGTGTGTGAGAGAGAGAGAGAGAGAGAGAGAGAGAGATGAGAGAGCAAGAGAAGAGAGAGGTGGAGGATAAAGGAGTGTTGGAGAGAGATGAAAGAGTAGTCAAGGGTAGACAGAGTAGATTAGACAAGAGCTTGATCATGGGTGGTCTTATTGAAGAGTTTGGATTTTTAACTTAAGGCAATAAAATAATCACTAAAAGAAATTAAGCAATAAATGACTCAAAGAGAATTGCATGTTAGGAAGACTAGTGTGGTATCCTATCTAATAAAGAGGGAATACGCTAATTGACCCTCATGCTGTTGCAAAGATGGCGGCGCCCACAGCCAATAAGGAGGGAATATGCTAAATGACTGCCCTGCCCTCAAAGATGGTGGCACCCACAGTCACAAGATGGCAGCACCCAGTTCCCTCAGCCCCGCTGGGGCGCACCTGCCTCCAGAGTCCGCCAGTCCCCTCAGCCCCCCAGTTACCCAGGGATGGCCAAAGGTGCGGGCAAGCCTTGGATGGTGGCTGCCCAGGGCCACCCGAGGCTCAGGTAACCAGGGCCGGCCGAGGTTTGTGCTGCCGGCAGTGGCAGCAGCAGAGGTGTGATGGGATGTCGCCTTCCCCTGATCGCCGGGTTGCCTCCTGCCCCCGAGGGCTCCTGGACTGTGAGAGGGGGCAGGCTGGGCTGAGGCACCCCTCCTCCAGTGCATGATGCACCAGGCCTCTCTAGTAGAGAATAAGATTGGAAAGGGGAGTAAAGGTTTTTTAAAGGTGGGAGAGGTTGAGATCTAAAATACAGATGGAGAAATGAGCTGTGAGTAGGAGGGGGACACTTTTCCTACTGCCCCAGAAGGGCAGGAGTAAGGAAGGGTGCAGCTCAGATGAGTCTGGGGGTGATGCAGAAACAGGAAAACACACCTTTTGAGGTCCCTTGGTTTTTGGTGTAGAGAAGATGGGATGGGGGGTTTGGAGAGGGTCCTGGAGGGTTAGCCTGACCCCTGTAACCCTGGGTTAGCATCAGAAGTCTGGTCTCACAGGCACCAACTGCAGAACACTGGCTTACATTTCCAAGAGTGGGAAGTGAGAAATACCTACTGACCTGTGTGGCATGGCAGGAGCAGTCAGTGGGCGACTGCGAGTGACAGGGCTGCACCCATCCAGGATCAAATGCCAGCCTTTGTCCCAACAATGGCAACAACAACAATCCCTTTTCTGCTGACTATTATACAAGGGTTACCAGCACAAACTTATAAATCTGCTAAATATAATGTTTGGCTAGCACCTACCTAAAGAGAAGTTTTTATTTAGAAGGGCCCGAGGGAAGGTCAATCTTTTCAACACCAATATGTGAGATTTTATGCAACATGTGGCGAATTACCTGAAACCTTTAAATAATCAGGTTGTTTCTTTATAGTCCCCTCCTCCCAGGATAAAGAGCAAACACAATAATTAGCTAAATTTAGGAGTTTATTAAAAAGGTTAAAATCTGTCTTACAGTCTGGGCTCATGGATATTTAGAGCATCTTTTTTACATTCTACAAAACATCTGAACACTGACACTCAACACATCCATGTGGCTTTGCAATTTGTGCACACTGACATTCACTTCATGAAAGTCACTCAAAAACATTGACCAGTTTTGGCTGATGCCTGTGCTGGGTGTAGAGATAAAGAATAAAATGAATAAAATGTAATCTTTACCCCTCACACACTTCCAAGGAGCTCAAGTATGTACCCAATGAGATCGACATCACACTGAGAAGGATGGTCTCCTTGTTGAGGGTGGAGGGACTTAGGGATCTTCTGGACCAATCGGGCTTGTTTGCCAATGTCCAAACCATATGGCCAAGCATTTCATGGTGAATTCTGGAAGCTGTTGGTGCTAGAGCTGAGCCTCTCAGTATGGTGTTCTTGCTATTGCATCATTTACCTGGCCAACCCCAAATCCTCTTATAATCCCACATCATTAAACAAACAACACTTTCCATAGTTGGCATAATGGGCACATGAGGCAGCAAACAGGCAAACACATCTTGAGAACAGCCTTTGACAAGGATGGACACTGGAGGTAAGCTCCGTAGGCATGTGGATGACCCTGGCCACGTGCTCTGATGAACTTTATTGAAAGCATCTTCATTCTTCTTGATTTGATACAAGAAACTCTCACTCCTCTTAGTGGAGGCATCAGCACCTTGATGTTGAGGGTCACTCTTGCCCCATGAGGGGGCTGCATGTCTTTCACTAAGATCCACTGTGCTGAAGACCGTGAAGGAATTTTCAGAGAAGATAAGTGGAGGTTTCAGTGGGACAGGGATATATCTTATCGTGTGGCCAAGCAGTCAGAGAAATAGGTAGAGTGTTGGGCTAAGACCACATTGAAATGAAATCAGTCCTAACTTATGTATCTTTACTCGGCTTGTGCTTTGCCATGCATGTGTGAATGGTGTCTCCTGGGCCTGCCATCAGGTCACCTTCCTGGGCAATGGCAGAGCAGTCCTCACCTTGGACGAGAAATAAATGCTGGCGGGTTGTTGATGTGGTATGTGGGGACGTGTTTGACTTGTGTGTTACCAAGTGGGGGCTCGGTGGTTGCAGGAAGGATTGTGCTCTCACTCAGGGCAAGGGTTCTCGTTTTCAAAATTCCTGGGAGTGGGATGTTGTACCAGCACCCCCAGACTATCATCACCCCATCTCAGATGCTGCTCTTTTATAAGACACTTAAAATCCCATATCTAGAAACAGGAAGCAGTGTTTTAATCGATTGTTAAAATATTTCTGCATAGAGTGGGAAGAGGAGGTCCCCACTATTTAGTGAGTCACTCAGCCCTTAGGGGAACCTCGGAGGATGAAAGACTGAGACAATCATTGAATTAACTCTTTGAGAACATGCCCACATGCAGCATGGTTGGAAAGCTGTCATTCCTCTGAGTGCGATGCTCAGGTGGACATTGTAACCAGCTACGTGGTCGTGGTCCGGCTCTAGGCTCTGCTGTCCCCAAGGACATGTCTGAGCACCTTCCCCCCAACACATACATCACATGAATGTATGTTCCAGTCATTGTTCTCTGCACAGAAAGGTTATCTCTTTGAGGCAGAACACAGCCCTCTCTGGAGGCACAATGCCAGAGATACAAATATGGCCCTTTCTTCTCGTAGTTGGTTTGAAGTTTCTGGGGCACAGAGAGCTTTTGTTCTTTGCCAAGCATTTCTTGGGAGATGAAGTAGACAGCCCTTGCCATGTGCTCAGAGCTCCTTCTTCCAAGTCTTTTCTTTCTGAAAGTGAAAGACTGAGAAGAGGAAAGAAGAGAAACAACATTCCCACTAAATTGCAGAAACTGTGAGTGAGTGGATCTCACCCAGAACTCTAAGCTGCAAGTAGTCCTGGTGAGAGTGGAGAGTGGGGTTGATGCTGCCCATGTCTCATTGGCTATTGTCAAGAACCAGAGAGGGGCTCAATCCTGCCATATGTGAAAGCTAACAAATCGGCCTGCCATGGTTACGTGGATGCTGGCGGAAGACAGAGACTCCTGAGTTAGGGACTAACCATGTCATTATTCACGGCCCAGCAATCAGCTCCCAAAGCTATAGGGTGATGCAGACCAACCCCAGTGGCACAGTGCACACAGTGGGTTTGTGTCACAGCTGAGGAACCCTGAGCATAGAAAGCCCCCCCCCCCCAAATTTTTCCAATTCAACAAATATTTATAAAATGCCTACTATGGACCAGGCACCGTTTGTTCCAAGAACTTGGGACACAAATGAACAAAACAAAGAACCTTGTCCTCACTCCACAGGTCCCACCTCTCAGTGGCAGGAACACTGGGCCCCGCCTGAGATGGGGGGAGGCGGGCTTTTGGATAATGTTTACATGTCAAATCCATTTTCATGAGCATTTTCAAGGCAGAATTCTTGAAAACAATCCATTCCAGAAACAGACATGATGGAGAATTTTTTTTATTTATGCACAGCTTGAGAGAAAAAATTTTAAAAAGGGTAAACTTCTAAGTTGGGGGAATATAGAAGTTTTAGATTGAAGAAAGAGCTCTAACTTTCCCCAGAAAGTAGCATTTCAATTCTTTTGCATAAAAAAGCAGTCTGTGAGGGCGCAAATCATCAGCTGTCAACATGGATTAGATTCTGAAGCTGTAGGAAAAAACAACAACGCACAAAACGAACCAAACCCACACAGCTATGGAGTCACCCAGAGTTAGTACCAGCAGGAGGTCTCCACCTGGTCCCGGGCCCATCAACAAGGCACCCAGTGTCGCTGCATTTAAATAGGCCAACGGGCCGCCTGGAAAATACATGAAACAAGAAGGAGGGGAGAAGAGGGAAGAAAGGAGGGAAGGAAGGAGGGAAGCAGATAGGAAAGGAAGGAGAGCGGGAGGGAGGAAGAAGAGGAAGAAACCTCTGAACGCGTTTCCAGGTGGTGATACCTGAACCAGCCTGTGCTGAAGGGGAGGGAGCCCATGGAGGTGATGAAGGGAGAGGAAGGGGCGTGTGCAGCCGTCCCCGGGCGACTGAGCAGCAGGGCATTGATTTGATCACGTTTTCTGCTTGTTGCCAAACCTCTGGCATGGAGTCCCGGGAACCTTCCCCTTTCAGGGCAGCGAGTTGGGAGGGATGGTTTGGGAGGATCACACACTCGCTCGGGCACCCTGTGCAGGGGCACCGATGCAGAAGGCAGCTCATGCTGGTTAAGCGGAAGCTCACTGTGGAACGAGCCCCGTGGTAAATAGTGTAAACTGAGAGGAAGGAAAGTGAAGCTTTAGATTTCCGAGGAACATCACTTACTATTGCCTCGTTTCCCTCTGGCTGCAGGAGAGTGAATCAGAGGCGATGACTGAGATGGTCTCCTGCAAACGTAGGTACCAGCCACCGGGCACCAGGACAAGTCCCGGCGGCAGAACGCAAAGAACCCTCCTGGTCCTCCCCTCCTTCGCCAGCAAATGGGGCTCAACGTGGAGCAGCGGGGGGTAAACTCTCTGTCCTGGGCCAGATGCTCACCATTTTCGGCTCCGCCCGTCATACCATCTACGCTGTAACTAACACCTCAACGCGCCCCTGTGGCATGAAACAGACAAAACGCGACTGGTGCGTGTGGCTGGGTGCCAATAAAACTTTATTTATAAACACAGCAGTGGGCTGGGTTTGGCTCTCAGGCCATCTTTGCTGCCCTCTGGCCCAGCTGGAGGGCCAGGGGGCGAGGAGCACCACATCTGGGAGGCTCAGGACAGCCCCTCGCTGAGCCCGAGACCAGCTGCGGCTTCTGCGCGGTCCCCAGACTTTCCCACGGAGGCCGGAGCGTGGGCCGCCTGGCTGGTTTATCAGATCGAGTTCTGGGTTCAGCTCTGGGATTCGCAAACAACAGCATCCATAAGAAGGAGGACCCCGCAATCAGGAGGAGACGAGAGAAGCAGACATCGAAATAAAGGCAGACAACCTTTTCTTCTTTATTTCGCTTAGACAAAATGCAAAGAGTGTCTCTTTAAATTAAAAAAGAAACAAAAAAAGAAAACCAAATCGATCCCCCCTCCCCTTCACGGACGGCACTCATCCTAAGTAACAACAGAAGAAGGTCAGACCGAGGCTCCAGCGTCTAATGGGAAAGAAAGGTGTGCAAACATGACTAAGTCTCCCCCTGCCCCCGCGCCAGCGTTCCTTGCAGACCCACAGAGAGCGAATGTTCTTTCCTGTTTTCTTTCTCGCATCGTGTGTGATAGAACTTCCGGTCAGAAGGTTTAATTAGTCCCCCATGCACGTGTAGAAAATCAGTAAAAATGCAATAGCCTGTGAAGATCATAAAACTGGACTTCTTTCCCAAAAAATCAGATGCCCAGGCAGATGGAGCTCACTCAGACAGAGAAAAAGCAGGAGAGTCTTTGCACTGTCTGTGGTTGCAGTAGTTTCTCTTTTTTTTTTAATATATTTTGGCAATTTTCTTTAATTATAAATATTGGAATTCCGTAAAAAAAAGGTAGCTTGGATCGAGTTTTTTTCTTAAACCGTATTTACAACCGCGGTCCAGCCATGCCGTTTGTTATACCAGGGTGTACGACTTGGCGTACGGATTGCTTCCTTTCAAGTGGCCCCGGGAGTCGAGCAGCGATTCCTGGGAGCTGCTCATTTTAGCTGCCTGGCCCAGCTCGGCCCCTTCGCGCTGAGGTAATGTGGCCACGGCCCCCTGCGGCCACTGCTGTCCCTCTCGGGCGGAGGACGTGGCCGAGGGCGCCTCCATGGGGATGGGCTCCAGGACCGTGGGGCGCTTCAGGGTCCGACTTTTCTGCGGCTCCAAGCACGCCTGCCCTAAGCTTGGGTCCCTGCTGGTGCCCGGACCACTGCGGTTCAACAGGAAGTCCATTCGAAGGTATGGAGGCAAGTGGATGAGGTCACCTGCAAAGAGACACAGAGCAGTTAGTTGGGTGGTTCAGGTGGCGAGTGCGTGCCGAGGGCCCCTGTGCACAGGTGACAGGCCGCCCAGGGCTCAGAGGTGAGCCCTGCACCCGGTGAGGCTGTCAAGACCCCTCGTCAGAGCTCGCTGCAAAGGCGGGACCATCCTCCCCTCTAACGTGCTGGCCTCTCTATGGCACGGGAACCCTTCAGTGTCACACTTTAACCAGACAAATGAGGTCACGAGGTCCTTCCGAAGCCCACAACGGAAAGAGAAACCACATCCAAAATAATGACAATATAGAAATAACGAGAAAAAGAAAAACTACATCCAAGGCAGACGTGCACACCAGGGGTGCAACGTGCTCCCCGAGTCCCAGGTGTGACGGGAAGCGCTCGGGGGAGCAGGGGCTCCAGGGGTGACAGAGAAAAGACAACGGAGTGCCGGATCTGGTCTCGGCAGTTCCACAGACTGTGTCACCTTCAAGCTACTGGGTTTCTCTGATCGCTTTTGGTGAAAAAGGCCCCGGCAACACTTTAGATTTGGCTCCGTGAAATCAAAGGAGCTCTAATTCGACGTGGGCCTCAGACAGTGAACGGGATCAAGGGAAAGCCGATAAGAAGGGCCCGGACCATAAACTGGCACAGGACTCTTGGAGAAAGACTGGCATAACATGGCTTCTTGGGGAAAGGGTTTTGGAATCTGGTGTGTCTGGATTCAGGCTTGGAAGCAATGATGCCTGAGGTCTGTCACTACGGAGCCTAAGGTCAAGGGTCCAGGTGTATCTTGTGATGGGCATCAGTCTTGTTCCTGAAAAATGGGGTGTTTAATGAAAAAACAATGAACCCTCATGCCCCGAATGCCTTTTACGATAACATGGAAAATCATTTATCTTTAGTTCTGGTGGTGGATGTTATTCATTCTCTCTAGTGGGGCTTAGTTATTTGCAAACAGATATCATGACATAATTAACAGCTGTCATTAAGAAATGACATAAACTGGAGAAGTTCTTTGTAGTGTGAAGAATATTTTACATATGAGTCAACTCTAATTTACCGCATTTTGAAATTTGTGGATTTTTATATATCCAGTTTCCTAAAAGTGACTGTCTTTCTTCCTAAGAGCCTAATAAGCAAATTATATTAACTTGTCCTCTTCTTTATTAACATGACCATTGTTTCTCGGTATTGTTAAAAAAGACTTGACATGTGGAGTTCATTGGCCTCCAGGGTTATTTTAAAATGTAGGCCAAGAACGCGCTTGCTCTTCCTGAGGCCCAGTGACGCTGGAACACGTGACATGCTAGTAATGTGTTGTCACAGATCCGGGAATGAGTTTCTACCCAGCAGCTCCCCACGGAGTGAGGGACGTATGAAGCCCCTCAAAAGCAATCACATCTGGGTCCCAGCTGGATGGCAGGAAGCGCGGGTCCTAGATTACCTGGGAAAAGTGTGTGTGGAATCAAAAGACAGAGCCCACCATATCTGCCTGCTGTCTCCAGGGGCTCGCACTTTAGATAGCGTGATCAAGAGGGTCAGGGCAGCTGGGAAAGACTGGCGAGGACTGGGAATCATGAATAATGGTGACAGCTCAGCGCCGCGTCTCTATACATGGGCTACCCATGTCTGCTGTGTAGATCTGCCAGGCCCCTCTCAATACCCACTATCTCTGGTGACCCGGTTTCTCAGGCAAAGCTTTATGATGTTGTATGATGTTCTATTAGCTCTTCTGACAGTGTGTGTGCTTTCTGAGTAGCACCCAAAGTGGCCCTATCAACTGTGTGAACGCTGCAAATGAGCTCTCTTCATCACTCATGCACCTAGGCAGCAGCGAGCACCCATGTAAGCGGTGGAAAGCTTTGTTTATTAAAGGAACTTGGGTCCATTCAAATCCCACCCCTTGTGCTAGTCCAAGGACCCCTTGGGAAACCGGGTTCTCTAATCATCCATCCATCTTGCATGTTCTTCAGACGCCTATAGATAGAGACAACCCATGCACGTATTACTCCAGGACAGTGGTCGGCAAACTGCGGCTCGCGAGCCACATGCGGCTCTTTGGCCCCTTGAGTGTGGCTCTTCCACAAAATACCACAGTCCTAGGCGAGTCTATTTTGAAGAAGTGGCATTAGAAGAAGTTTAAGTTTAAAAAATTTGGCTCTCAAAAGAAATTTCAATCATTGTACTGTTGATATTTGGCTCTGTTGACTAATGAGTTTGCCGACCACTGCTCCAGGAAAAGAGAGAAGTGCAATGGGAAACCGTGGTGACAACCTGGATGTGGGCACCTGATGGTCTTAACTTCCCTGCTCTCCCTGCGCCTGTCTCACACACGAGAAACTAAACAATGATTCTAACGGTGGTGATTAAGAGTAGAGGTCGGGATGACATTGCCTGCATTTCATCTGCTATAAATCTGGGCTCAGTTTCTTCATTCACAAAATGGGACCAATGGCAGAACCTACCATGTAGGATTATGGTGAGGATTGGATTAGATAACGCATGTGAAAAGGCACGATCAGATGTCTTCCTTCTCAGAGAGGCTGAAGTTATGGGCTGGGGATCCTCCAGGGACATGAGCTGGGAACTATAGTTTTATACCTTTGTTTCTGTCTTCAGTGAGTTGATTAGGGTTCACCCAAAAGATATGCCCATGTCATAGCCCTCAGGATCTGTGAATGTGACCTTATTTGGAGAAAGAGTCTTTGCAGGTGTAATTAAGGTCAGGATCTCCAGATGAGATCACCTGTATTTAAGGTAGGCCCTCAATCCACTGACATGTGTCTCCATAAGACACAGGCAGAGGGAGATTTGAGGCACAGAGAAGAGGGAGGACGCCATGTGAAGATGGAGGGGCAGGTTGGAATGATGCGGCCACAAGCTAAGGAATGCCCAGGGCCATGAGAAACCAGAAGAGGCAAGGAAGGATTCTTTCCTAGCGTTTCAGGAGGGGCTCTGGCTCTGATGACACCTTGGTTTTGGGCTTCTGGTCTCCAGAACTGTGAGAGCATTACATTTGTTGATTAAAGCCACCAAGTTTGCCGGTACTTGGTTACGGCAGCCACAGGACACTAACACAGATGCCCTTCCTTCTTGGCTGGGGTGGGCTGGGAATGCCACATGAACTCTCTCTGAAGGTTCTGTGTAGGGTGACAGTCTCTGCTTCCATCAACCATGGGAAGGAGGGAATCACTCTTGCACAATAACAAGAGCCAACGTGGTTGTGGTTCACAGGGTCCCTCCTGTGCTCTGAGCTTGTAGGGGCGTCTCTGTGGGCTAACCTGTCCCCCATCCTTCCTTCTCCACTGAGGCCAAGTCAGAGTCACTTCTTCCAGTTTCCCTGCTCCCTGGGGGAGTAGATGCTTGTCCAGCTGCCCCCAGAGGCCCCTGAGGGTTAGATTTGAAGCAGCTCTCCTGGATCTTCTCCAGGGGTGAGTAGGAGCCTCGGCCCTCTGCATGCTCTCCGGGGCTCCACATCCGTAGCTAAGTAGCCAGGACCCTCTTGGGTTCTTCCATGTGTTTGACAGCAGCAGTGACCCGGGAGCTCAGGATCTCTTTTGCTTTGAATTCCAAAAAGTCATTTCTCTCAGGTGCATAGGCCCCTTACGTGTAAATCCACGTGGCCACAAACATGGGTGGAGCCAACGCCCGGCCTTAGGACTATCTCTTGTGAAATCCGTTACCGTGGTGTTCACGTCTAGTCTCAGCAAGGATGTACACTGTCTATCATTTAACTTCCTCCTCCTTGTTTCTGTCCAGCTTTCCTCTCCACACCTCTCTGAGTTTAGAGATCAGAGAGATGGAAACACACACACACACACACACACACACACAGAAACAGAGGGAAGAAACATGGAGACAGAACAAGGAGAGATGAAAACAAGAGATAAAGAGCCATAGATAGAGAAAAGTGGATGGAAAAGGAGCTGAACTGAATCATGGGATGTGGCAGAGAGGAGGAGAGAGAGGACACGGAGGTGGCATTATGGGAACAGATGCAGGTTACAGGTGACGAGAGGGCCCTGTTCCCGGGTCTAACAATGGTGGCCCAACCTCCCTGGGGCATCAGTGTTTTGGAAGCATTTCTCCACTTTGCCTCATCGGCCTGCAGCCCCCATACCACAGCTGCACCCCTCACCCCATGCCAGTCAGAGGCTCTTATGATTTATGCCTCGAGAAATGATTTGGCCATGATTTCCATGTTATGCCTTGCTATTTGTCATAATGGTCTATTTCTCACCCTCCTGTCACTGCCCTCTGGGAACCTTTGGTGCCACTAATATTTCCAATGTTTCCCCTGTCCCTAACCACTTTACTCACTGGTGCCGTCTCAACTCCTCACCTCCACCCTGACCAGCACAGACTACCCAGGTGGTGCCGTATCCATCTGTGATAGATGCTTGAAGCTTGCCGTGCCCGTAAGGGGGCCTTCGGGTCATGGCCGGCCCGACTGTGTAGAAAATGCTCCATTAAACCTGCTTCTCTTTAGCTGAAGACCAGGAGACCCCTCCTATCAGGAAAGCAAAGCTTCCTGAACATTCGCAATATATTCAGACTCACACACAAGTCTGAATGCATTTCAGCTTCGGAAGAATAAGGGCAAAATCAATACCAAAACAGGAGAAGAATCAGTCGATTGAGAAAATCTATAATGAGTGTACATCCCATGAATCTATTCCCAGACAATGGTTCCTGCCATTTGCCATGCACACACCAGGGGGAAACGTCTACAGCTGGATCAATGGTTCTCAGCCGTGGGTGATTTTGCTCCCAGGGGCAGATGGCTATGACTGAATACATTTTGGGTTGTCACAGGTGGGGGTGGGGCTAGCTCCCGGCTTCTGCTGGACAGAGCCAGGGATGCTGCTCAGCATCCTCCTATGCACAGCACCACCCACCCAAAAGAAGGATCCTGTTGCTAAGAAACTCATTTAGAAGGTCAAAGTTCATCTTTCCAAGTGGGTCCTTATATCACTTGAAATACGCTGAATTCAATCAGCATAAGGACTCATATTCCTCAGCCTCATCTAGTCCACAAGGAGTTATGGCCTCAGTTCTTTATGGGAAAAGTGAGGGATGGGCCCCATGGAACAGCAGCCAGAGGGCCTCCATTTGACCTGATGGGTGGGAGCTTAGGACAATGGAAAGAGCGTCAACTAGAGAGTTCTGCACTTTGTGTCCAAATCCTGTCTCTGAGAAAGACAAATATCACATGATCTCAGTTATATGTGGAATCTAAACAAAAGAAACTGGTGAACAAAATAGGACTAGAGGCATGAATGCATGGAATAGACTGACAAACTCGGGGGCGGGGGGGAGATGGGAAGAGATCAAGCAAAGAATATATACGCATATATGCATAGGCCATGGACATAGATATTAATATGGTGAAGGCCTAGGAGGGGTGAGGGCAGGGTGGAGGGAGGCAAAGGGGGCGAAAATGGGGGACATCTATAATAGAGTTAATAATAAAAAAATCCTGCCTCTGCCTCTAAATAGTTCTGTGACCCCTTCCAGTTTCAGCTCTTAATTTTAGTCAATTGAAGGAAGGATGTTAATTTCTAAAGGTACCTTTAAGTCTAAAAGATCCTTTCTTATGCTCTGTCTCCCTGTGAGAACTGGTTAAGCACATCTGTATGAGGAACTTGGGGATACGTATGGAACCAATGAATGCATTTCTTTATATATATTATTGATTTCAGAGAGGAAGGGAAAGGGAGAGAGAGATAGAAACATCAATGAGGAGAGAGAATCATTGGCTGCTTCCTGCACGCCCCACACTGGGAATTGAGCCTGCAACCTGGGCACGTTCCCTGATCAAGAATCAAACTGAGACCTCCTGGTTCATAGGTCGATGCCCAGCCCCTGAGCCACGCCGGCCAGGAGAATGCATTTCTGAGAGCCTCCGATTCCAAGGCGCACCGCAAGAGCCTTCTTCCTCTTTATTAGCAACTGAGACATGCCTAGGCTTCCTCAACAAACGCCTGCGGAATGAAAGTGACTCAGGGTCCCTAGGGACCTACCTCTCCACTGGGGCCACCTACAAAGGAACTTCCATCAATTGCTAATAAGGTTTGATATCTGTGCTTGGATGAAGCTTGTTATTAATGCAAAAGTAAGCAGCACAGAATGCTAACCCTGAGTTCTGGCAATTTCAATGAAAATCACACGGATCAGACTTGCAATCACACTGCAGCTTCAAAGAGCCAGCCACCAGGGAGCGTGCAGTCCGCCCACACCAGCGCAGGTGAGATCTAACACTTCTTTAGTTTAATATTAATGCGGCAGCATGGTAATGAAAGCTTGTAAACCAACCTCTCTTGGTAAATGAATCTTCGCTCCCTAAGGCAACCAGGAAAACCCCTCAATAAATAATGCGCGATAGCGATCGGAGGCCCATGGACACAGATCCTGTTCCCACTCCTGGCTTGTACTTCAGAGGCCTCATGCATTTTTCAGAGCTCATCGATACATCCTCCTACTCACTGATGAACTTTAACAACTACACTGTGGCCCTGGCTGGTGGGGCTCAGTTGATTGGAGGGGGTTTGATTCCAGGTCAGGGCACATACCCAGGTTGTGGGTTCCATCTCTGGTCAGGGTGCGCGTGGAGAGGCAATCGATCCATGTTTCTCTCTCACATCTACGTTTCTCTCTCTCGTGCTTTCTCCCCCTTCTCTATCTAAAATCAATAATAATAATAAAAACAAAAGCAAAAACACCTACACACTACACTTGTGTATGAAGTGGGGCTCGGACTTAGTGGCTGCTCATAGCTCTTCTGAACTAAAACAGTTCTCAACCAGAAGCAGGATTGGAATCTGCCTTGACTTTTAGGCAAGCGTGGAGCTCATTAACAGGGACTGAGAAGTCCCTAGTGAGGAAGAGGCCATGGGGCTCAAAGAGAGCTTCCACGTGAGACTCACGGGCACCTACACGCTGGGGGCCACTGAGGAGGAGCCTGGCTGGGACCTTGTACCTGCTCAGCCATGAGGCTGGCAGACCTGTCTCAGCAACCCTGTGCATGCTGAGTCATCCCACGGAAGGGCGGAGTTAGCCTGGAAATGAGTACCTTCCAGACAGAGGAAGTAGATGCTTGTAGATTTCAGAAGGCCAAGGAGTTGGAGCCCAGAGAGCAGGGGTCATGCCTGGTGAGGAAGACGAGGCTGGCCTCTCAGAACCTCGGAGGTCTTTATCCCGAGAGCAAGGCATCTGGACTGGAAAGGGCTGGCTACATCACCTGAATTTATGGTTGTGGCTTCCCAGTGTGGGAAGTAGGCTGCATTGGGACTTGGTGCCAGCCGTGTCTACACGGGACCACAGTGAAAGACGATGGTCTTTGCTGTCCTCTACTTACCTTTTTGTATGTTCCCAGGACTGTCAGGCTGCTCCTGACTCATCATGGCATCTCACTGGGCTATGTGTAGTCTCTCCCTCCCTCTCTCTCTCTCTCTCTCTCTCTCTCTCTCTCTCTCTCTCTCTCTGTAGGAAGGGTGGTGCCTGACTTCCATAAGCTGCATTCTGCCTTGTTTCTTCAGCCCCTTGTTTATCAGTCTTGTGTCTCTCAGACTCTTGGTCTGCTGCCATGGTACCCCATGCTATTCTGATAAACTACGAAGACTATGGGAAGTGTTGGTTTAATATCCAGTACTAGCACTTTTATGTCTTTGAGTAATACCGGGTGCAGTATCTTTTCATGGAGAAGAGAGTCAATAACTATGGGATGAATAAACGAGTGCAATATACTTGTTATATTTGTGTTTGTGTAGATGCAATCACTCTGCTTGCATCTGCAGCCCTGGAATCTAGAAGCTTCCTTCTGCTCCCACCACAGGACACAGGGAGCCCGCCTGCCTCTCCATCACAGGTCTGTCAGGCACAGGCCTCCTCCTCACCTTCCACCATCTTTGGGCTCCCCAGCAACTAGAGCTGAACCCCAATAAGAGAACCAAGAAAGGCAGCGAGCTGGTGAAGGGGCTCAGAGGTCAGAGAAAAGGCTGTTGGCACAAAAGAACAGACTTGGGCACCGGGGAATGCACAGCAGCAGCTGCTAAAACCCTGCAAGCACCTGGCAGGTCCGTGGGCTTGGTGCTGCGACCAGTGCAGGGTGGGGAGGAGGAGGCTGCAAAAGGCCTGTGGGCTTAGAGTTCCCAGCTTGGGGCCCTTCCGAACATGCGTCACTTTATGTATCTGAGGGACATCGGACTAAAATTAAAGCAGGGTCTTTAAGAAGACAAAATTGCAAATGCACATCAGAGAGACTTGTTTTCCAGGAGGGAGCCAAGATGAGTACATTCGAATATTGGGGTCCACCCAGAGCGGGGAGTGACGAGCAATGTGCGGAGGTGTTGTGAATAGCTCCTGGGTCCTTCTAATTGGAATCTAAGGGGTATTTGAAAGATTGTACATTTGGCAGCTCAGAGGGAACTCTTGCTCTCAAGGTCATTCCTGTCTCCCAGCCTTTACCTTCTTTCTTCCCTCTGGACCCCTGGTCCCTGAGGATCTCTGCTTCTTCCGCTGGTCACTCAGAGAACCGCCCAGCTGGCAGCAGGCAGTGGCCATTTCCAGCCAGGAAAGGGCAGCTGCTTTCATCATGGGATGGAAGAGGTCAAGGCTGGGGTCCCTGAGCGTGCCAGCTGAGCTCCAAAGGGGCAGAAGTTTCCCCGCTGCTAGAGGGGCAGGCCCTATTAGGTTGCACATTTGAAGCTTGCACTTGATTTAAGTAGCTTTGTGCAATGGCATCTCTCGAGGGCATAGGGCACACATCATGAATAAAGAAGCAGTAACCCAAGACCGGTAGAAACTGGCTCAAGATGCTACCCGAAACCAAGACAAGACGCTGTAATCCAAGTCTCAGAAGCCACCCTGGTCAAGAGGAAAAGAAGCGGTTACACTTTCCAGCTGTTTCTTGGAAGAATACAGAGTTTTGTTTGCTTTGTTTTGCTTGTTTTTAAAGACAGAAATAGCCATCTCTTACTGAGAAAACAGGACAAGTACACACATGTACTATATTTAAAATATACAAGACCTAGAAATGCAGCAAATTCAAAATCCAGGAATCCAAAGCTGGATCCTGAGGGGTGCCTCAGGGGTGAGCTGTCCACATTTCCTGGGGCGCCCCTTCCCCCCCCCCCCCCCGCACCACCTTAGCTGAGGAAGAGATTCCTCTCTACTTGTTAAGAGCAAAGAAAGAGAAGAAATTACTTAGTTTAAAGTTCGCCTGGAAGAGGCACGCACTTCAATGTCCTCTGGTATTTTACTCACAATTCCTAATAACCTTCATATTTTAACCAATTGGCCAGCCTTATCATTGACTGCCACAACCCATTCATTTGCTCGACAATGTTTATTAAGCACCTACTATGTGCCAGAGTGTTAGGAGCATATATTCAATTCCACTAAACCATTTAAACATATTCCTCGAACAGTCACTCTGATGCCAGATATCCGCTAGACTCTGGGAGAGAAATACAAGACCTGTTTCCTATCTCCCCAGAGCCACCGTTGGGCCAAGTTCATTTAACTAGATCTTTATTTGTAGAGAGTTTAAAAGCTTGGGATTGTACATGGGAAAAGGTAATGAAAAAGAGACCTGATGGAGGACCTGATAGCCAGAGATTTTGCCCAAAGACACACTCGGACTGAGAGCCACCCTGAACCACACAAAGCAGAGGCACGCACCCAAGGAACCGCTAGTGTGACGCAGCCCTCAGCCAGCAGGATGATAAATTGTCACCTGGGGTTTTGAGCCTGGTGTGGCGTTTAGTTGTATTATAAGGAGCAACATACAGGCTTCCAGAAGGAGGACATATTTTTTTCCTAAAAAGCCTATTTAATGTTAACCAAATAGTCATCCAATGTGGACCAAACAAAGTTGGTGGACATGAGGATTCCCACTGATTTAAAATATTATTCATTCATAAAGTTATAAAATCATTTTAGTCTAAGGCAGCGGTCGCCAACCGGTGGTCCACTGACCACTGGTGGTCCGTGAGGTCCGAAAGGTGGGCAACTGCTGGTTTAAGGCGTATGTTAAGATGAGAGCAACTTACGTAGTTGCGATCTTTCCACTGCTTTGATGGATCCAGGCAACAACGTCATGAAAAGGCTTAAACTGTTTTCACTATTAAGCCAACCATATGAACAAGTCATCGGAAAGAAACTCAAGCCCTGACTTATTGCAAGGCCGGCACAAACGGGACAGTCCTGTAACCCAGGAGCTCATCTGTGAAGGGGTGGGTGGCCGTGTATCTTAGATGGAAGCCTAAGGTACCAAACTGGGTGGGACCAGAATGAGGTGGATGCTCCCCAGGACATCACTGGCCCCCAAAGGAGAACAAACAAAAGAAGGAAGGGAGAAGGGAGCCAGCAGCAACCCTGGAGACACCCTGGAGACACTGGGAACTAACAATGTCAACAGGCAACAACAGACACATCTGCTAACAGCCTCACCTGCATGGGTTCCATGTGTCTTAAACAAACCCCATAGAGTAGGCGCCCACGTTGTAACCACTGGACCAGCTCAAAGTGGTCCTGTCCTGTTTCTGACAAGACCCGGAACCAAAGTTTAAACCTTGAACACACCACTCAAGAGTAACACCTGTGGACCCTTAACTCCCCACCCCCACCCCAGAGCCAAAGGCAAGGCTTGACCAGAACCTGAGCACCAGGAACCCTTCCCGAAGCAAAGGGGCCACTGTCCAGGAGATTCAGTGCTGAAACCCCTTAAATCTTGCTCCGACTCCTCCATCGGGGAGACAGAGTTGAACTTTGCCTCCTGTCTCTGTGCCATTCGACTTCCTCATAATTAGAGATTTTTCTTTTCTCAAACCGGTGCCATAGTATTGGCTTCTACGTGCATCGGGCAGGAGTGCTTGCCGGGTAACAATGTTTTGCCCATTTTATAGATGCAGCAACTGAAGCCCAGCAAGACTGAGAACATGCCCACAGGCATGCTTTCTTGCCTCCTGTCCTTTTTAAAAAATATATTTTTATTGGTTTCAGAGAGGAAGTGAGAGGGAGAGAGAGATAGAAACATCAATGGTGAGAGAGAATCATTGATCAGCTGCCTCCTGCATGCCCCTCACCTCCCATCCTGCCCCCTCCTACTGGGGATTGAGCCCACACCCAGGCATGTGCCCTAACTGGGAATCGAAACGTGACCTCCTGGTTCATAGGTTGAAGCTCAACCACTGAGCCACACTGGCCAGGTTCTCCTCTCCTGTCTTCCTCACATTCAGGCGGGGCAGCCACAGAAAGTCCAGGCAGTTTGTCCTACATTTCTCTGCATTTGCTTGCATGTAAGTGTCAATAACAAAAAAAAAATACTTGAAATAACAACACCCATAAATAACAGCTCACCCTCTCCCCGAGGAGGTAGCGGAATGAAACTAAATGAAGCCATCACTCTTTATTGTCTGCTGGCGAGGATCTTTGACTCTGCTTGGAAGATTAGTCACTGGATAGACAATTCTCATTTTATATATTTTTATGTATTTATGAGGCTCATTTCAGCTGGGCCTTATGCCATAAAACTCAAAGGAATCACAGTCATTTAAAAGGGAAGATAAATGTTTGAAACAGAACCAGTGTAGTGGTTCAGGAAAGGGGAGAGAGAGAAATAAACCTGGATTCAACAAGAAGGGACAGGCAAGTGTGCGAAGCAAAGTCTACGGGCACCTATTTCAGTGTGAGGAAAAGAGGTGATTTCTCAGAGAATCACTACTAATGGCTGCCTTGGTTTGGATCCGGTCTGACGATGTGCTTTATTTGCCCTGTATGGTGGTATGCAAACATCTGAGCCAACGCTTAAGAATGCGAGTGTCCACGTAAAACCAAGATTTCTGGCTTCTCTTGAGAAACTCGCTCCTCCTGGCTCCCCATTTCCACTTGGGATCAGTTGCGGGGAGCTTGCTAGGGCCATTAGCTTTAGATAGTCCCTGAGCTCTTGAATTGTCCCTGTCCCATCACTCCCTTTCCCCCTGCTTCGTAGTCTCTTCATTTAGTTACACGATCTGCCAGGCCCTGCGGGCCTTAGGGTTTGCAGCTCCATCCACAAACCCAGACCACTCTCCCAGGCTCAAGACAGAGACCAAACGGCAGTGGATGTAACAGAAGCCGGTCACTGTCACCTTGGGTAACTCAGTAAAACCAAGGTCCAAATCAGGGCTCCTCAAACTTTTTAAACAGGGGGCCAGTTCACTGTCCCTCAGACCATTGGAGGGCCGGACTATAGTTTAAAAAAAAAACTATGAACAAATTCTTATGCGCACTGCGGGCCCGGGACGAGTCAGCTGCTAAGCAGGACAGGCAGCGGCACCCGGCGGGCCGGATGAATGTCCTTGGCAGGCCGCATGTGGCCCGCAGGCCGTAATTTGAGGACCCCTGGTCCAAATGCTGGTGCACTGTAGGGCCTCTCTCCTTTGAAGCCCGCAGGGCAGTGGATTTAAAACGACAGCCCCGTGATTTGGAAGCTCCTCCCATTAAGTGGTGGAAGTCTCCCTCTTAGAACCTGGGCTCCTGAACTATAGAATATGGCAGAAGTGACATGTCCCTTTCTAGCCCCAGCCTTAAGAAACTGGCTATTTCCACTGTCTGTCTCTTGGGACACAGAGTCACCATGACATGAGGAAGCCCAAGCCACCCTGTGGTGGAGAAACCCACTTAGGGCGGATGCAGCTAGCACCAACTCTCCACGGGACAGCGGAGGGAGCCACTTTGCATGTGGCGCCCCCAGCCCTAATTGAGCCTCCTGTCTGACCTGCTGGAGCAGAGATGAGCAGTCTCCACGAAGCACTGAGCAAATTTCAAACTCATAAACAAAATGAGTGAGTGTGGTTGTAAGCCAACAGCTTTGGTGTGGATCACTACGCAGCAGTCAATAAACAGACCACCCCGTCGAAACCCCGAGCAGGCTCTCCGGGTAGACAGGCGTGAATCAGGACGGGAGCTTCCCTACACAATGGTGCGTGCATTTCCTGCTCACCTGGCCGATGTGCCTTCGGAACCGCCATGTTCATCACTCGCCCTCCATCCTGAGGTTTGGGGGGAGACGCAGTGAACCTGCAGATCCCCGACTCTGAAGGGGTGCTGGAGGTCAGACTGTCTGTGTACTCATTTGTCCCTGCCGTCAACTGTTCGGATGATGTGTCCGAGATGAAGCACTCGGTGATGGTGAACTTGGCGTGCCTCAGCTGCTCTTCCATCTTGGCGTGCTCGTAGGCCCTGGCCAGCTCTTCGTAGGTGGAGGAGGCACTTTCAGTGGAGACCATGCTGCTCCGAGCTCGATCTGTGCAGGGAAGCAGAGAAACCAGGCGGGGGATGATCACTATGTTTGCACAGACTGACCACCCTCTTGGGCTTGGGGCGATTTCTCCCAGGTCACAGCACCACCCAGCAGGAGTCCTGGGTCTTTGAGGACTGCCTTTGTCACCCAGAGGCCGCTTCATAAACCTCAGCAAAGGGGGCTCAGGAAACTGTGTTTCCAACAGTGGGGTGGGGGTGGGACATCACTGTAGTCCGATACCCCAGCCTGGAGCATTTCTATAAATCAGTAAAGCATCCCCCTTTAAAAATTCTGCTTTTCATTCGAACAGAATTTTGGGGACTGTGCCTAAATGACCTGCGTGCCCCTCCCTGCTTGGATTTGCAAATGGATCTGTACCATATAGACTCTGATGGGCGTGAAGGACAAGCCCCCACAGCTCAGTGTCTCTGGCCAGGGCGTGGCTTGGTCACGTCAGGGAGACACGATGAGGGTTAGAAACCGAGCTGCGACTAAGCACCGAAATTGGCCACTAGGCAGAATGGCCCCCGGTCCCCGGGACTCATTCTTTGCCGCTGCCACCCTTGGTGGGGACAGGAACCTTGCCAGGCCTGAAAGGGTGCAGCTGATTGGAGGAATCTCTGTATTTCAAGCCCATGAGTGCCAAAGTTTTGAAATCTCCTCTGGGGAACTCTGAGAGTCTTATAAGAGAACTAACAGCCATAAAAATAAAGGTACAGGGTGACACTCCGCCTTGGAAACACTATTTTTGCAGTATATCTTCCAGAACAAAAGAAAATGAGTGTTAAAATTTCCCTCAGCGATTAGGTTTAGATATAATTCTTTGCAAAATTTAAGATGGGAGGGGGGGGGGTAGGCAGCCCAGTGCTATTTTTAGGGCCTGTCTTCTCTCCGAAGTGAAATCTGGGTGGTTGATGGCACAGACAAGATAACTTGCCTTATAATCAAGCCCCGCTTAATTGTCAAGCGGGTCACCCTAGAGGTGCTCCCACCTTGTCACTAACTCCAAGTGCAGCATCTTCATCCTGGAGAAAGCAGCGGGTCAGATGCCCTCTGAGTCCAACCAGACATGATTGCCCTTGTGTGGGTGAACATGTAAACATGCCGGTGTCTGCCAGCGGGTGGGAATGAGGCGGAGAAGGCAGCCTGAGCTTGGGACTCAGGGCGCCTGCAGAATGCTGCTCCTGGTTCTGTGTGCAGAAGTCACCGGCCCCGGACGGCGCCGTGCTGTGCACCGCCTTGGTGTCTGTTAGACAAATGCCCTAAGCATTTGAAAGTGACCTTGAAAGGGAGTGCGTACATATGTACGTAAGAGCCTGCAAAGCCCTTGGTGTGGGCGGGCTTAACCTGGGCGTGGGGAGGAGGTGTGGAGACCCTACCTGTGTCCTGTGAGGGGCTGACGCTGTAACTGTCACTCTCCTTGTCCATCGATCCTGGGGCCCTGGGCGTGGGCAGCCTCCAGTCAGTGGTGAGGGTGTGTGTTGAAATGGTGGGGTGGGGTCTGTTGAGGGTCCACTGGCTGGCGTACCGGTTTCTCGCTGTGGGCCCAGCCTTGGCGTTCCTCCTGGTGGTGGGATCTGCGAAGAGTCAAGAACAATGTCTGTCTCGGTCGCTGGAGGCAGCTGTGGTCAGCTGTGATAAAGGTGTTGAGTGCTGTGATCCTGACCCAGCCCTAAGACCCTCCCTGCAGGCTCCTGCCTCCAGGAAGCCCTCCGTGACCATCCCTGCCCAGAGCATGCATTTTCTTCCTCCCACGGTCAGAGACATTCATGTGATTCTGAAGCATTTAAATGAGCTCTATAAGGGGAAGGACATTAGAACTGGACTCAGCTGTTACGGATCGGAACCATGCTTCTGGCTCTGAATAGTTTCATGGCCCGATGCACGTCACTTAATAAACTTCCCAAGACTCCCCGTCTTCTGTAACACAAGGAGCTCGGCCAACGTGCTCTAACTCGGCTTCCTTTCCACAGTTCTCCTCCCGTGAGGTGTTGTTATGGGTTGAATTACGTCCCCCTATAAGGTGTGTCCACATCCTAATTCCCAGGACCTCCGAATGTGATCTAATCTGGAAATGGGTCACTGAAGAGAGATGTAATTAGTCAGGATGAGGTCACACTGGAGTAGGGCGGGCCCTTGGTCCAACATGCCTGGTGTCCTTAGAAGAGACAGACAGGGCAGGGACCACTAGGTTATGGGACGGGAAGGCAGAGACTGCAGTGACGTAGCTGTAAGCCAAGGAACGTCAAAGGTTGTCAGCAACCTTCAGAATCTAGGAGGAGGCCAGGAAGGATCTACCCTTATAGGTGTCAGAGGGGGAATGACCCTTGATCTTGGACTTTTGGCCTCCAGAACTGTGAGACACTAATTTCTGTTCTAAGTCACTGCGTTTGTGGTCCATTGTTGCAGCCGCCCAAGAAAATGAATTTGGCGTCTCCCATATACCGTGTTCTTGTATCGACTCACTTCCTGGAGTATGACTGTTGTATTCATTCATTAAATTGCACGTTCCCAGAGCAGAGGGACAGTGCCTTTTTGTCCTAATGCTCTCTTAGGTCTTTGTACATAGGAGCTTGACTCAACGAAACTGAACTTTGATGCAGATTTGGATATTCACCCTGGAGACCAAATAGTTAACGAGTGTCTGGATGTCACTGCCCACCAGCTTCCGAAGCACAGAGGCTGTGTACACACAGGCTGCTGCCACACAGGTTACACTTTCTCTAAATCCAGAACCGAAGGCAACAGTTCAAAGCGGGGGGTGGGGGGGGATTGAGGGGGAAAGGGGGACCAAGCTCTTTGCTCAACTCTCCAGTGAGCGAAGGAAAAGCTGTCCTAACAGCACAGACTGCTGGGCACTGGGGTGGACACGCATCTCCCTTTCCGGAAGCCCCTGGAAAGCAGAGGGGCTCAGGTGCCGCAACAATCTTTCTGGGCTCCAGCCTAAGGCAGCAGAAGATGCCACACGGGCGGCTTCCACTGTTGCGTTCTCTGCTTCTCAAAGAGGAACTCTAAGCAGTCACCTTTCAACACGGTCTGGCCACTTCTAAACACAGCCGTCCATGCTCACTGCTCACCACGAATGGAGCAATTTCAAAGGAACAAAACCGGGAGGCCAAGCGGCAGCGTATTGCGCTGCTTTGCTTCTGGGCTCCCAGGAGCCTGCGTGTCTGATCAGGGCAGGACTGGGGGCCCAGCCTCGGGTCCCTTTGCAGAGCTGACTCTCATTCCCGGCACACGCAGGTCCTTAGGCGAATACATATGGTCCAGGGCCGCTTTATAGATGAAGCGATGGAAGCTCAGAGAGAAGTGACCCAGTTATTAAGTGATGAACATGGAGCCCAACACTTGACCTTCAGTCCAGAGGTCGCCCATCACTCAACCACACACGTCCTCGCCCTGCACAGCTAATTGCTCTGATGCCGTGTCCACTGGGCACGGGCTCCTCTATAATTCCATGTTAGGTCACGGCAGGCTGACCCTGAAAGTGGGGAAATGACTTTCTTTTGAAACGGAGGCTTTTCCTCTGCAAGTTTCTGGTTATTGGACTTGGGACCTAATCCATCATTCTACACTGCTGGAGAGAAGCACTGAGATGGCAGCCAAATCAATAGGATTTAAGATTTCCTGGGTCATTAATATGCTCTGTCTTGATGCCTATTCTCCAGGGCATTGATTTTAAGACACATTTCTTCCTGTAGTTGCACAATTTCACGGAAGACTTTAATTGGGAGACTTTTTTTTTGCCTTGATTAGAATGCGAGCGATGGCCGAGCGCCGAGCTCTCTGGACAGCCAGGTAGGAATGATAAGTGTTTGTCCACGGAAATGCCAGGAGAGAGGTTCCCTGAGAGAGACACACGCTGTCATGGGGAGGAGGCGAAATGTCCTCCAGGCCCGAGGACTTGAGGAGGGAGCTTGTTATTTAAATGCTAATGTGTCTCTTCCGGAAAATGACCCAGTCCCTTACATACATGTTGAGGGTTCTCATTTTTATTCTTCTTGAAGTTTCTTGCAACTGCTAAGGCTGTGGACCAGGTTTATTCCTGGTATGGATGCTTGTGGGGGAGGGGTCAGATGGATAGTCCCATTTCAAAGACACAATCTCCTTCAACCCCTCAAAACCCTCGCCTGCTTTCCCTCCGTCAAGCCCACCCACCCGTGGTGGGGCCGAGACCCTCACTCCCTCAGCCCCCTTGGTCACTGACATCACCCATGTGGTAGAAGGTTCCATGGGCAGGAAGCACTTGTCAGTTTCTAGTCAAGGCCCTAGCTCTTCTCAAGGTAATTTGATTCTTCACCCCTTTTCTCTAGACCAGGACAGCCGGGCCGTGGCCTGATAATATTGGGAATATAGGTCATGATATTACTTTTCTGAACCAAAGCCTGCAGTTCTGCTCAGGGCAAACGTGTCTTAATCTATAGCATGCGGGGGTAGTTGACACATTTTTGTAATAATCAGGTTTTTGGAGCTGCTGTGTACTTGAACTGAACTCTTCTCCATGACAGCGCCTGAGACAGCAGCGAAAGTAAAAATTTTACCTGGATCCCACATGGTAGCTTCCTTTGTCTGTTTCACTAGCTCATCTACTGACCTAACGCGTGTTGGAATTCACTGCTCCTGCATGGAAAGCCTTTTATGTGACTTCCCAACGTTGTAATATAAACACGACTTAGCGATGCCGCCTCATGCCTGCTAGGTGGCCAACGAATCAGAGGGTAAGTGACATACATAATTCTTGGCCTTTCAGCATCAGCTCTGAACCTGCATTAAGCTCCTGCCCATGGAATCAAGTGACTTTAATGATCCTGAATTTGCGATGAGGGGATTTTGTGGCTAATGGGATCATAGAACATGCCATGGGTACCGTGATCATGGTATTAATCTGTTTGTATTCCCTGATATTATAGGTGTCCAGGCCGCAGTTTTTCGTGAGGAATTTCCCAGTTGTCTCAGAGAGAGATGAAACTGGCAGGACTGGTTACTCATGTCACTCAATAAACAAACATTCCTCACGGGATTATATACACGACACTCATCGCCCAATCAGATTTCTTGGCAGTGCTGTGTCCAGTACCACTCTGGGCAATACAGTGTGCGTTCTTTCAAAGTCTCAACAAAAAGATCCAATCCATGTTGTAAGCTCTTCTTACTGAACAGATGTTGGAATCTATGGGGTCCCTGGATGTCCTATAAGGAGCATCATCTCTACTTAAAGGCAACACAGCGGGTTAAGAGTGGGGCTTTGGAGCGAGGTGCCCTAACTCCAGCTTCGCTACTGGCTGGCTGTGGGCTCATCGGATGTGCCCACTCCCCTCGCCTCTGAGGCCTGGGGTAACATCACCCACTACAGAGCCTGTGTGAGATGTGGAGAGATTAAGCTGTGGGCACAAGAGAGGGCTCAGCAAATCTCAAGGCCCAGCCCATGATTCCTGAGTGACAAGCACCAGGCAAGGGATGGAGCACACCCTGTTCAATGGGAAGATGCTAGCAGGACATTTGGTAGGTTGATCCAGGATGGCTAGAAACTCAATTTTGAGGGTTTGACAGAAAAAACACCCATTGAAAAATCATCCAACGAGCCCAGCTGGTGTAGCTCAGTGATTGAGCATCGACCCAGGAAACAAGAGGCTGCTGGTTCGATTCCCAGTCAGAGCACATGCCTGGGTTGCGGGCTTGATCCCCTATGGAGGGCATGCAGTAGGCAGCCAATTGATGATGCTTCTCTCTCATCAGTGTTTCTATCTCTCTCTCTCTCCCCCATCCTTTATCTCTAAAAAATCAATAAAAACAGATTTTAAAGAAATCATCACACGAGACGCTGGAGATGCCCATGGTGTAGGAAGGAGCTCTTCAGTAGCGCTGGTAGGACAGGAGCTGCGTCTGGTGCATTTCTCAGTCCAGCTCTGCACACATCAGGTGCTGCATAGATGCTCTTTGCACAAATGAATGATGGATGAATGAGTGGATGACTTCCAGGTAAATGTGACAAAACAAAAAAAACACACAACAACACCCCAGGTCAAAACTAGTGTTTACCACTTGACATGTGTTTGTAACCTTGCACATTTTGTAAGTAAAATAGTTGATGGTAATAATCTCATTGGTAGTCTCTGCAAAGTGTGCTGGGGGGACTGTGTACATATTAAAAGGACCCTTCCCCCTGGGGGAGGAGATACGGTGTCTCAGGAAATGGAGAACAGAGAGGGAAAGGGCAGATTGCCCAAGTCCTGTTGAAAATGCTAACTGTGCGTTCTCTTCTGTCCCCTCTACTCTGGTTCCAGAGCTTGACTGTTGGTCAACATTTCTATATATTTCCTGGACACCTCCTGTGGGCAGTGCCTGTGACGCACTGGGGATGACGACAGAAATGGAGTCTCAGCTTTTAGTGCATCCTACCCACGTGACAGACGGGGAGGGAACGGGGTGTGGACACAGCTGAGGCCTGTGTTTCACAGGTTGAAAGAGACAGACGACACATTGTCCGATGTCTCCCATCCTTGCAATAAGAATTTGTGGCAACTCCTTGGCATATAGAAAATGCTTAGAGACACAACTTCCAGGATGCTGTCACATTCTAGTGTGCAAACAACTTATTCTAGAGGCTATTCTTAAAGATAGAGAGCTCCTATGATGACAACACTGTCCTACCGTAACTGGATTGGGACAACAAGGTCCTTCGTCACTGAGGAAATGGACTATCAGTGAACCTCGGCGAATGTGCCAGGCTGCAGTGAGGACCTGCTTCCAGGGCCTGAGGTGACACAAGTGTCACACCTGGCAGCGGTGACAGGCTCCGTGGTACAAGAGGCAACCAGAGATCTGGGCTTTAGGAGGTGCCTGGCCCAGGCTCCTGGTGTAATTCTTGGGTGGGGGAGGGCAGCCACTAGCTCTACTTCTAAATAAAAATGAATGCACTTAGTCCCTCCCTCATGGTGTGGTTAGGAGAGAATATTTAATGAAAAATGACCCCAAAGATCTTTCACTACTAGAGACTGTTCTGCAGATGCTGAATGGGTAACGCTCCTTTTGTTCGGAACTAGAGATGGACGCATGAATTCGAGTAGGTTTGCCTAATGTTTGTCGACATTATTTAGTGAATTCCTCGCAGATGGAAGAAGTGTGGCTCTATCAGCTGTGGTTGTTGCATGGGGTGTGACCCTCGGGTGGAACCTCCAGCGTCAGAGGGAAAGGCAATGTGTGATGCTGGCCGAGAGCCCCTGCAGGACTGGGCCAGCCATTTCTTCGGTTCACCCTCAGCACCTCTGTAGCGTGGGCTGGAAACCCAGTTTTCCAGCGAATTCCAGTGAGGGTTAAAATGGTTTTCCTGCAAATTACACTGCTGCTTAGGGGTCGACCAGTTTGCTCCATGAAGCTCAGGGCATTCCACAAATGCCTTACAAGTCAGAGATTATGGAGGATAGCTTTTAACACTCTAATATTTATTTTTCTAATTATAACACTCTATGAATATAAATTTTTGCCAAGAGAGTGATTAGAGATTTAAACGCTAGACATCAAAGCTTTCCAAAAGATAATAATCAGGAAATCAATTTCTCAACCTTTAAAGAGATTTAGGAACAATTTCAATTATGAAGGAACAAGAATAGCTCATTAATAAGCTCTAGACACCTATTAGGGGATTTAATTTCATTGCAGTAATTAATTTCCATATATCACATATGCAAATATTGAGAACGAAATTGAATATGATCCCCAGACTCGCCAGAATTCTATTTTTCTCAAACAGTGTGTTCAGGACAAAATCATGAGCTTCGAGGACAGACAGAGAGACTGACAGCTTTGGGCTGTTGACCTAACTCCGCTGAGACTCAGTTTTCTCTCTGTAAAATAGGGGCTATCCCGTGTACTGTATAAGTTGTTCCCTTGCAGGGCTGTTGCAGAGATAACAGATATGCTGTCATCTCTCTCTCCCAGTCCTGGCGCAGAAGATACACACTCATGTTAATTACTTGTCTCTTTTCCTGTGTTGCCTAAATATAACAAGTGAATTTGACCTGAAATTTCGAGTACTTTCATAGTAAACCAGTACCAAGAGTTATTAGCTACAACTGATGCAATTTAATAACAGCTTAGATCAGTGGTTGGCAAACCGCGGCTCGTGAGCCACATGCAGCTCTTTGGCCCCTTGAGTGTGGCTCTTCCACAAAATACCACGGCCTGGGCGAGTCTATTTTGAAGAAGTGGCGTTAGAAGAAGTTTAAGTTTAAGAAATTTGGCTCTCAAAAGAAATTTCCATCGTTGTACTGCTGATATTTGGCTCTGTTGACTAATGAGTTTGCCGACCACTGGCTTAGACCAAGCAATAAAACCTCAACGTCCCAAGTAAAGATGCTGTCATCTTATTGGCTTCTTAGGCCTAGGGCTGGCCACCCTTCCTGCATTTTCCTTTGACAGGGATGGAGCAGGTAACATGCCGTCAGCATCGATAACACCCACACCATTTAAGTGTTGTTGGACTACTCACTCGTTCCCGGCCGAGCATCTGACACATCCACTAGGGGCCCGGTGGCCTGCGACACTGATTGGTAATGGACCGTGTGGGTCACCGTCAGGGACTTCTGCTTCGCGGCCTCCCCAAAGTCAGCATCTGTCAGCAGCACCGTGGAGCGGTCATCTAGGAAACAGCAGGGACACAGAGCCAAATGTTTATCCCCTTTACACGACTCCTTGGCCTTTTCTTAACCACCACAACAACAATAACCTCATCTAAAGCAACAAAGACAACGAAAAATGAAAGCACTGTGTTAGCACTGGTCAAGAATTCTAAAAGTAGACTATCCCTAAGGGCTCCTTTGGGAGCATGACCTCAGAGAAGGGTTGCTCCACCCCCTGAGGCCTAGTCTTTTTATTAGGGAGCATTGATTTGGGGGCGGGGCTTGCTGCAGCTTCCTGTTTAATAGAGTTTGGGATGGATGTGTCTGTCAAAAGCTCACCTGGGACAGCACCAGGGAGGTGGGCCCCACCCAGCCACAGGCTGCCATCTGGAGGGAGCTCTGAGCACTAGAAAAACTCCACTGCAGGGTCTATCCCGGGGAGGTCACACTGAACTTGGCAAATGTTTGGGGGTGGAGTGGGAGGGAGAAGAGAAACAGTCTTAAGAGTTTAGGATTCCTCTTTTAATGGTTTTGAGGAATGTTCCTTTTCTTCTCACCTCTTCAGTGCCCCAGTGACTCTAGAACAGTGGTTCTCAACCTTTCTAATGCCGTGACCCTTTAATACAGTTCCTCATGTTGTGGTGACCCCCCACCATAAAATTATAAAATTATTTTCATTGCTACTTCATAACTGCAATTTTGCTATTGTTATGAATCTAATGTAAATATCTGTGTTTTCCGATGGTCTTAGGCGACCCTGCTAGCAGTTCTCAACCTGTGGGGGTCACCACAACATGAGGAACTCTATTAAAGGGTTGCGGCATTAGAATGGTTGAGATCCACTGCTCTAGAACATCCCTTAATTGACTTCTCAAAATATCTCGCTTGTCATAGACTCCTGGTCCTACTGGTGTGGGGACATGTGGGTTCCAGAAGCAGGAGGCTGGGCTCAGGTGAATGGGGGGCATTTTAGTGCTTGGAGCAGCAGTTGGTTGAGCTGCGTGTCAGGATTTGGCTGTCTCAAGATTTTCATTACTTTACTTTGAGACTTTCCACACTTTCTTAAGAGCATCCTTATTCCCAGGGGAGCTTTAGGGAGGGTATATGGATTTGTCAGGGAATTTTTCAGGGACCGCAGCCTGGGATGGAGCTCGTGTGAGCGATCATCAGTGGGGACCAGGCTATGGCGTGCCTCAACGGGGAGTGGAAATGTGAAAGTCACCAACAGCACAGTGAGACTTCTGTGCCCAAAAAAGGCTCTGAACAGAACGAACCTTTCAAAATCCAATTACTCAGGTTCTGGCAGGAAAGGAAAGCCTCTTGAAGTCGGAATAAAATTTCTTGGCAGAGAAAGCGTGGGGAAGACTGCCAAGGTGTCTGCTGGCATCGCAGTGTGTGGCACAGGGAGCTTGGTTCTCCGCAGGGGCAGGGCTGGGCGTGGGGGCTGGCCCCGCAGCCTTCACTGGCCCCTCTGATAGGCGGCCTTTCTGCAGAGACAGTTCCTCGCCGCTGGAGCCGGCATCAGCCCTGGCATCTGTGTGCGTGTTTCATGAACAATACGGATGCCTTGTGGTTCCAACATGCTGCCCGGCTAGGAGCAGACGAGGGTGTGTGCGGGGCTAGGTTACAAACCTTTAATGGGAAAATTCCAGTGCCTGTCAGTGTTTGAGGTTTCCTATTCATTCTGGGCAGAAATGAATGGCACTTTCATATTGGATTCTTGTAGTCTGAGCCCAGAGCGTTTTAAAGCATCGTATTTCTACTTCCCTAGTAATTAGAAAATGCCATCGACCACTGTCAGTGTCGCCAGGAGGGAAGTGACTCTGGTGACAGATGAGCCTGCGAGGAATGGGATGCATCTACTGATTTGACTTAGGGCAACTCTGTCTCTGTTTGGGCCAGTGATTGGCTACTGGGAGATGATGCTCTCCCAGGCCCCACCCAGCTTTTAACAGCCTTCGGTGGAATGCTCGACACGTCTAGTGAGGAACATGTAGCAGATACCCTAACTCTAAGGCCAAAGGGATTATATTTTGATTTTTGAACTGATATTTCAAAATAAAATTTAGTTTTAATGCCCAGTCTATTGAGTTTAATGAAAAAGATTCCAACTCTGGCTGGGTAGCTCAGTTGGGTAGAGCATCGTCCCCATATGCCAAGGTTGGGGGTTCGATCTCTGGTCAGGGCACATATAAGATTCAACCAACAAATGGATAAATAAGTGAACAACAAATTGATATTTCTCTCTCTCTCTCTCTCTCTCTCTCTCTCTCTCTCTCTCTCTCTTTCCCTTCCCCTCTCTCTCTAAAATCAATGAATAAGTAAAAAGATTTCAGATATACCACTGAAAAGAAAAGATTATCAACAAACACAACATGGTACCTTATCCTGTTGAGAGTGAGCTGATGAAATCTCATGTAGAGCAGAATGCCCCCTCACACAGCATGGGTGCCTCTTAACTAAACTTGGTTGATGCAAAGTCAAATTGGACTTGACTGACCCTCTCTAAGTGCTGGCACGCCCAGACTAAACTTGCATCCAGCAAGGGCAGCCCAGGCCTCAGAATTTATGAGCCATTAGGTATAGAGGTCTCTGCTGTTCTATTAGAACACAAAGCAGGGCAGGGCAAGGGGCAATGCCCGTGTCCTGCCCACCTGGCCATTTCCCACTGCCTTCCTGGCAGGATCGAGGGTACTAGCCGGGAGTTAAGTAGTTTCAGCCAAGCCACAGGAAAGGGTTGCCCTGGGACCGAGTGCCAGCGAACACTTTCCAGAACAAACAGAGTGAAGTTTGAAAAGAGGCAGCCTCGGCAGCCTGCCCTGGAGTCTGTTTCCATGGGTACTGGGAAGCTTGGTGATACTTCTGAGGCCAGGGGTTCTGGGAAGTAGCCTGCTGATGTGGAAGCAGGCAGCTGGCAGGGGCCCCATCCAGCTTCTGCTCGCAACCATCTGTGTGACCTTGAAAGCTACATGACCTCTTTAAGTCCCGGTTACTCGGTAGAACCCTTCCCCTGTGTGGGTTGGGAGGGGGTTAAGTTAAATAATGCACATAAAGAACTTGTATGCATATATGCATAACCCATGGACACACAATAGTGTGGTGAAGGCCTGGGGCAGGGGCTAGAAGGGACTGATGGGGAAAACAGGGGGACATCTGTAATACTTTCAACAATAAAAATAAAAAATAAAAAAGAATTTTAAAAAAGTGCGTATACAAGTACTTGGCATGTAGAGAGCTCTCAATAAATGTGACCTATTCTTCCAGTCATTATTGCATGGAAATACGAAGTCTCGGATTCTGGAGCAAATGGAACTATCTGGGCAGGCAGTGTGGGTGGTGGACTTGGAGTGGAAAGAGGAAGGAAGGAGTCAAGACACCTGGGTCCTGGGCGAACAAGTCCCCAAAGCCTTCCAGGTGTCTGTCTTGCCATTGTGGGACAAGGGAACTGTGACCCCAAAGCACCAGGTGAAGAGTCTAGACCAGCCGTGGGCAAACTACGGCCCGCGGGCTGGATCCGGCCTGTTCGGCTGTTCTATCCGGCCCGCGGAGCCAAAAGAGCGGAGGGTTCTCTTGCTCTCCCCTCCGCTCCTTCACCAGCAGCAGTGTTAACATGGCAACGTCAGGAAACACGGCCGCAGCTCCTTCTTCTGAGTGGGCGGATTTATATCCCCATTCAGTAGAAGGAACAACCTCTCAATCTTCCAGAGGCTCCTTGGAATGCCCGCGGACGCGTCCCCCGACATCACCCTGGGAATGCGTAGACACGTTATCGTGGTGATGTAGGGAGACACGCCCCTGGAGAGCACAGGATCAGAGCATTAGCTAAAAAGGAGACCAACAACACTGTTCCCACTGAAGTGGATGTTTTAAAGACCAAAAACCTTTCAACCCAGTCTACATTGCCATCTACATCTACGTCCCGGGCATAATTTGCAAGTTGCACTAAAGAAAATGTTTAATTTACTGTTTACACATTTGGTTCTTTTCTATTTGTTTTAGTTTTAAATTATTTTATTATATTTAAGTTTCATTTGAAAGGCTTTTGTACCTTTCCTTTGTTAGGCAATTTTATTTTGCCTTTGCCATCTTCAATATAAGGTATGTTATTGTGCTATGATTCCTCCATTTTTTGAAGTTTCAAATGATAATAATTAGTGTTTACATTCTTCTTGTTAAAATGTTTGGAATGAATAAAACTATTGAAATTTAAAAAAAAAAGACCGTACCCTTTTATGTAATGATGTTTACTTTGAATTTATATTAGTTCACACAAACACTCCATCCATGCTTTTGTTCCGACCCTCCGGTCCAGTTTAAGAACCCATTGTGGCCCTCGAGTCAAAAAGTTTGCCCACCCCTGGTCTAGAGAGACTGTGTATAGGTGCTGGGGGTGGGGAAAGAGCCCTGAGCATAGATGTTTGTTTGTTAGGTGTTCAATAGAGTTGCGACGTTCCCGCTAATGAAGGACTTGGCAGAGCTGATGGGGATGGCGCAGGGTGGGTTTCCAAGTGTGTGCCCTTCCAGGGTTATTTGATCACAGGTGTTTGTTCTACAGCCTTTCCGGAGGAGGCCTGACATGGATCAGAGTTGGGGAACTCCTATCTCGGGCAACCTCTGAGGTGTATACACGTTCATTTCCCCCCACCTTTGCCGGCACTTATTATTGTCCTCAATAACAGTTCTCTAGCTTCTTAGTTCTTTGCTCAGGCAGCTTTCAATATGCTCTCATATCTGCTACTTCCCACACCCCATTGAGTGGGCTGAGAGGGCGTGGCTGTGGCAGCCACGTGGTGCAGAGCGGCCAGCGTGACCCCTTACCGATGGTCTCCATCGTGTCTCTCTCTTCAATCAGAAGCTGGGCTCTGGGTATGTCGATGTGCATCCTCAGGGTCTGCTGCTGCTTGCTCAGGGTGTCCGAGGTCCGGGTGTTCTTGCTGGGAAGAAAGTAGGAGGGAGGCATAAACACACAGTTCAGGGGTACATCACGCCCGCATGTGCCTGTGCACCACCTTGGTTTCCTACCTAATGATGCGCATGCCTTGTGGGGAGGAGGGGGGAGAAACACAGGGCGGGCGAATTTTCCCTTTATTCAAAGTGTATTTGTTCATGGCACATTTCGGCAGTCAGTGGCGAGGTTCAGAGAACACAAATTGTCAATGGAGACTGAGTCTGTAGCTATCAATAGAACTTTTGTAATTTCCCATTTCTTGTGTAAAAGTTAAGAGGGGGGGAAAAAGCGATTTTAAACCAACAACGTTTTTATTGGTCAGGTAAGAGTCTGCTGACGGCCAGGGAGGAGGCTTGGGACCAGCCGTTCATCGGATGGGGTTTGACTAACGGATTTGTAGTGATAGCTGGTGGGGTTTTATTTTTGTTCTGGTAACAAAGCATCAACCTTGTTAGCTTCCCTGACACCCATTTAGTGTTCCTAACAGATATTGCATGCTAGAATAGAAAAAACCCTGCAATTACCATAAGAACGCTATCTCAAAATTTGTGTGCCGGAAAATTACTCTTAGAGTGAGCTGTCTGATGATCACAAATGAAAACAGGTAGTAAAACGGCATGTTATTACCGCATTCAGTTACAGCCCGGGGTAAAAAAAAAAGTCTGCATGTTACACAAAAATACAAAAAGAGGGTAAAGGCTTGAATTAGCCATCTGCACTGGAGAGCTGTGCTCCGTCTGTGTTTACAGAACTGTAGGAATGGGGCGGATTTAGAAAATAATCCTCCCTTACTGGAACAGCTGCTGAGAGGCAGCTGTCATTCAGAGGTTTCAATCACTGTGGTAGTCCACAAGTCCAACTGATAACTGTCAAGATCCGTTCTGAGACAGCTTTCTGGAGCCTAAATGATGATTTAGTGACAGTTCATGGAGGACAAAGGGGCTGTCCCTTCTACATCTCAGTGCTTTTGCTCTGACCAAGCATTCACCAGGAGTCCCAGATCCCTACCTGTCCCCGAGAACTCTTGTCTACTCTTGAACCCTGTGGCTGAAGGAATGCTAATCCTGTGAAGGTCAAGGTCACTCGAGAGGCCATTAGACCTCTGCATGGGGAAGTCCAGGTTAATATCCTGAATACTTTATAATGGCCCTTGTTTTTCCACTTGTGTGTAAACAGAACTGCCCACAAAAGTGACCTCTTCTGCAGGGCACATCATTCCTCCCCAGGACTTGACCTTGAACCAGATTTCCTGCTCCACAGATGAGCAACTGGGTCATGTAGCTAGATTATGCTAATTACCCAGAGCCCAGATTCAAACGTGTTGGCCTGAATTTTTCACAAGGTCTGCATCCTCTTTTAGTTACTTAACTTCGTTCTCACTTTGTGTGTGGGTGTGTTTTTTAAAACAAAGATCCAAATACTCATATGAAACGAAGAGCATTTCAGTGACCTGGGCTGTGGTTACATCATGCTTGGACAAGCTCTATTTCCCCCAAAACATATGGAAACTACTCCCTGGTGAATGCCGGAAGGACCTGTTTAGAAAGTTCACTAGGGACTTGAGCTTGTCCTTGTACCAGAAATAGAAGAGTGAGCCAGTTCCCCCTGCTCCTCATGAATAGTTATGAGGCAGTCTCGGCTGCTCTGCTAACCAGCCAGGGACCCAGGGAAGGCTGTTCTTAGCAACGAGGGGTCCGCTGGCAGACTGGCGCAGGAAGCCAGCTACATGACTGTGCTGCCTCATGGCCCGTGACACAGGCTCAGAATATGATTACACTTTGCGAAGCAGTACAATCGGAGATGGAGGTAAACACCTCCTCCAAGGACCTTTGCCTCATAGCCCTGCAGTCAGAGGCAAAAAAAATGGCCCAATAAACCTAGAGAACCAGGGGCTGATTGCTCCTCCCTTTGCATTTGCTGATCCTTTACTTAGAACACTCTGCACCCTACCCTCACCCTAGTACCCACCAGGCTGGCTCCCTCCCTTGCTCTTTTAGAGGGAGTGGGGTTGGCCCTGTGGGGGAACTCCTCAGGCTTCCCCTCCCCATTCTCCGCTGAATCTGGTCTCCTTAGCACTGGATGTTCTCTAGCATATATTTAATGGGCTTATCTATTATCTGTCTTCCCCAGCAGAGTATAAGCTCTACAAGGGGTATTTTTCATCTATTCTGTTCCCAGATTCTCCGTAAAACTTAGAACAGTATGTGGCCAAAGTAGGTGCTCAATAAATACTTGTTGAAGGTCAGTGATAAACTATGTTGTTTTGTGGGTTCAGTGTGAGCTGAGTGCCAAGTCCCAGAAGCTTTGCTTAAGGACAATAATATTCTCATTCTAAATGAGTTATTAGGTCCTGACTAAATTGTTTCTTTGTTTTAATTTTTGCTGCCATATTTTATAACCTATTGTTGTATGAAGGCTGATTCTCCAAAATTATAATAATTGGTCATTAGAACAGCAGCAAACCTTAAAAAAAAAGCAATTTGAAGAAACCTCATTTATGATCTGAAACAAGATTTTGAATGTCTTCACTATGAAAACAAAAATCGCCTTTTTTTGTATAATATAGGATCATACTAATTATATTTGTTATTATTGAAATATAATCTTCCACCACCCATTTGCCATCCGGTTGTCTGATTAAAATAACAGAGCTGATGCTAGTCCATAGTGGATGGCATTCCCAGGGTTAGTCAATAAATTACTTGCAGTTGCTACAACTTCTTAAAGTTTTACTATTTCCTTAAGCTTGTGGGGAAAAACTAATGAATACCTCTGCACATCACGCCCCTCTCCAACTGATATTGACCGATTTGTAAGTATAAAAGAACTAAGGCTATCAGAATCATGCCATCACAATAGCAGGGAGGGTTATTTATACAATGTGTACAAAAATATCAACACCAAAAATGCTAAACTAATTTAAACTCTCAATTTGAACCTTCCTCTGTTTACAATGAGCCCTTGCTAACATTGGTCCTTGGACAATAATCATGTGTGGGGTAGTGCCCTAAGGAGGCCACTCTCCCCTCTTAGAAAAGTAGTTTCCAAAAAATTCTTTTTGCTTAATCACATAAAAGGAAAATCCTTTCCATCTGGGCATGGTGGGTGGAGTGTCTCTTCTCCCCTTCCCTGGGGTGATTGGCTTGGGTAAGATGGATGAGAGTCCACGGACTGGAGATGGTGCCTTGTGGGGGAGCCCCCGGAGCCCTCAGGTTGTCTGTGTTTGTCCTGCTTGTACCTGTCTGGCACTGGGAGAGCTAATCCCGCTGAAATACACAGAACTTTCTTTGTGGAACATGGTTGGAAAATACATGTTACATTCACCAAGATCACAGAATGATAAAGCTAGGGACGATTTCCAATGGGTATTTTTAGGTGAGGGAAGTTGGACACAGAGAAGGAAAAGGACACATCCAAGACCACCAAGCCAGCTGGTGGCAGAGTTAGGCCTAGAATGTAGACTTGTGGTTCTATGTTCTTACTGCACCAGCTTGCTAACTGCTCAACTTCCTAAGAAAGCAGCCACAAAAATCAGGGACAGCGATTTCATGGCCTTCTCTGTACCATGTGACTTGCCTGGACTTCCCCAGTCACATTCAAAATAAGGTTGGCTGGAGACTCACCAGGTAGGTGACAGGTCTGTTGTTGCTTAGCCTGTTGACCTGCCTAACTTAGACTGAACTGACTGCATGATTGAAAGCATTACTTTTATCTCTAAACAATCCCCAGAAATCCACATATTTGAGGAGCTTAGAAGCACTCTTTCTTTCCAATCACTTTCACCCTTTAGAGGAAAACTACCTCAACTACCTCAATTGGGAGCAATTACTAGTTTTAATGTTCCTAATTTCACATCAGCAACAGTCAACTGGGAATAGCATTATTAATTCCTACTCACATCAACAGGTGGTCTTTCAACCAGAGTAATTGCCCTATTAATGAAGAAGATGCTTTCTAATGTCTTGCTTGGGGCTAATGAGAAAGAGGAGGGCTGCATTCTAGGGCAGCAAAGAAGGTAAAAAATACCAAATCATCCAAACTAAACACATGCTGAACGTGTCAGAAAACAGACTCCAGTGTCTCGGGCTTTGGACAGAGGCATGACCTATGGTTTGGGGTTGGATGGAGGCAGCGGGCAGAAGCTCTCTGAGGGCTGCGGGAACCCAGCTGGGATACAAATCAGTCAAGTGGCCTAGAGTGGGGATAGGGACAGGGCCCTGCTATGCTGAGCCAAAGTCCTGGGCAGCCTAAAGGGGCACCATACGGAGCTCCAGTCAGCCATTGTCAACTAGGCTGTGTTAGAGCATTTTCAAGAGAACTCGGAAAGCCAAAATGTAATGTGAAATCTCCTGATTTCTAAATGTCATCAATAAATTCATATTTTAAGTCTACATTATACAATTTATTAAGTAGATGAGTTATTTAAATCAAATGACTGTGGCTTGTTTGTTTGTTTTCCAGATGTTTTGTCAGATTTGCTCAACACAAGCGCACATGGTCTGGGTGCTTCCATGTGACCACAGAAATGCCCTCATACTCAGCAAACAAGTGCAGATTTTCACAAGAGCATGGACTCAGGACTTTTCATATAAATTTTCATGATCTCACGCCAGTTTGATCTAGTGTGATGTGATTAGATATTTTCTATGAAGGAGATATTTTATAGGTCATTGGCATTCCTGAATTCTCTTCTCAGCTCCAGGTTCTTGCTACAAGCCAACTGACACTTTATTGGATGCTTAAAAAGCATCCCCAATTCAACATGACCCATATAGGTCTTTTCATTCTCATCAACACACCTCACCCCCACCCTGCAAAAAATAAAAAAATCCAGACTTTGCCTCTGTCTTCCTAATCTTGGCAAACACTTCCAATGTTCGTCTAATTGCTCACACCAAATATTTCAGAATTATCCTTGATTCCTCCATATCCTTTACCTACAGCTCACATTGTTTGACTACTTGGTGTGGCCAAACAGAGATGGCCGTGGGAAATGTAATTCATGGGCCAATGGTAGCCCACCTCTACCTTAGGTCTTCAAAGATCCCGGTGATCTGTGGCATGGGCTCTTTCTGAATAATAAAAATGTACTAATTTTTTTATATAAAGATGGGGAAGAAAATGAAAGCCAACTGTGGTGGGGTAGGGACTAGGAAGAGACCCCATACCCCATTGTCTTTCTTTCCTACACGAGACATCCCACAATGGCAACATCAAATTCACCAGTGGGGTCCCTGACATTTTTCTTACCTGGTTCCTAGCCTCTGATGATTCTTTTTCCCCTTTTGGTTTAATCATTACAATAGAAAATGTTTGAAATGCAAATATTGGGATATCTTCTGTAGTTGTGAACATTTCCTTACTTTTTCAACTAGCTCTAGTCATTCAATACTGAGTGGGGCAAGTAAGTGCTGGGTGCTGGCAACCCAGTGATGGCTTAGGCCTGTGGTCAGCAAACTGCGGCTCACGAGCCACATTGCGCTCTTTGGCCCCTTGAGTGTGGCTCTTCCACAATATACCACGGCCTGGGTGAGTCTATTTTGAAGAAGTGGTGTTAGAAGAAGTTTAAGTTTAAAAAATTTGGCTCTCAAAAGAAATTTCAATCGTTGTACTGTTGATATTTGGCTCTGTTGACTAATGAGTTTGCTGACCACTGGCCTAGGCTATGACCTCCAAGACAGGACACGAACAGATATTTGCAGCAGAAGTTGGTGAGCACCCTAGTGCAGGGGCGCTGAAGGTGCCATGGGAACTGAGGGCTGGGAGGATCTTCCCTGATCAGCCTGTTGCCTTGGAAAAGCACGGGTACCACAAATTTCCGTTTATGGTTCGTTTTTCAGTCTTCTCTTGCTAACTCTGTTAGGAAGAAGGCTTGCCATCAAAGGTGGTATATTTGGTGGCAGTAAAACCAAAGCCACTCACTCATAATGTGGCTTTTCTATTCCCAGGTCAATCAGGTCAATGCGGAACATTCTATCGGTTGAGTCCGGTCAACAAGAGAATACCTATGGCATGCGTAAAAGTATACTATTTGCTATGTATATATCCAACTGGATACACATGAACATTCTGGCACATAGAATAGAAATTATATGTAAAAAAGAATAGGTCTTATCGATTTTAGACTGTCATTTAAAAAAAATCACAAGGCAAGCTGTAAATTGTTCTTTTAAATATGATATCCAGAATGCTAGGTTTTATTCTTACCTCATGAGCATTTCAGCTAAACTCTTTGCATCTGGAGAAAGAAAGTTGACATTAGTGCATGATCAACAACTCACTAACATTCACTTATGCATTTATGACAAATATTCTACAGAGTCAGGTGACAATAGCCATTTTGAAATGTGAATGTATACTCTTATCACCACTAATAACCACAAGGTTAGTGGATTCCTTATTTCCTTATTTCTCCTACATGAGATATATATATATATATATATATATATATATGTTTTTATATTACATATATATATTTTCATATATATGTATATATGTATATGTTTTTACATTACAAAAAGCACATAATACTTTAACACCCTAGAGCCATAAAAATTCTTAGACCCCTATTAAAGGCTTTATTACAACCCACTTATTTGCCACTTTTAGAAAAACCCAACTTTATTTTTGGTTAGAAAATTAAAAATTTGAAAGTAATTCATTTATACAATGTAAATTCAATGATTTTTGTTATCAAATATCAAAATAAAATAGCCTAGGCACCATAGTTCACTTACAAAAGGCATTACTATAGAGCTGGGGGTCCCTTAGGTTGAACAAAGAATTGTGTAATTGGCATATCGTCTGGAAATTTGGCTGTTTAGTTCAAACTCGAAAAAAAACATTTTTTCTTTATTTTTTTTTCTCTGAGGACATTGCTTACCAAGACCTCTTCTTACCACTCCTGACTAAAGTAATTCCTGCCTAACAATGATGTAGAAAAAACAAGTCTACTTTATTTATGACATTGCTTTGAAATTTTCATTGTCCTTAAAATATAATTTGGTCTTTTTACACATTTTGTCCTGGTGAAAATGAACGTTTCCTTTCTTAGAGCGCAAAGGCTTTTCGTTTTCCTTTCATTGCTTTCTAAAAAGTCTTGATGTCAATAGTGTTACATGAACAGAACTTTCTGGAAGTGCCTTCGGCTGACTGTGTGACTGGCTGTACAGTGAAGAAATACATATGTTGGAGCATTTTTATATCATCTTTCATCTTTTGGGGGCTGACATTTAAATGCAATCATTTTCATGCTGGGGAGCAGCATGCCATTGCTGAGAGGTAAGGACAGTCACAGGGATCGCCACACGTGGGCTGGCACCCCCAGGATCCAAAGCTCAGTCCTTCAAGTCAGCCATGCCAGTTCCCACTGCCACCTCCTGCCCGGGCCTGGGTTTGTGCACAGATGGTTTCAGTCTGGGAAGGAAACAGCTCCCTTCTATCCCACCCATATGGTGAAGCAAAGAAAGCAAAGCAGCATTACTTTCCCAGCTCATGCCTTTATATTTATCTGCAAAGACAAAGTAAACACGCTGAGTTTCTTCTCTTCCTGAATGATTTAACACTTGCAAAGTAAATATACATATGCAAATGCCAGAGCGTGGGAATAATTAGTCTATGCAACAACCATGCGGTGGCGGGTTCAATACGCTAAGAAAGAGGGAACATTTCCAAGATGTAAACATATACCTCAGCCTCCAATGGGAAGGTAACTCAGACCCAAACGTCGTCAGAAGGGACCTGCTTTCCTCATTTTGCTCATCGTTCTTTTCCTATTCCTGAGGTCAGTCAGCACAGTGTTTTTCTCCTGGGTTTTGTTTCATATCAATGGGCTAAGGAACTGCAGTGCCCAACAGGTGAGAACAGAGCTCCCTCAGATACTGATGGGCTCTACCTTGTCCACAGCATCTTCGTTGAGGTTAAGCTGCTCCACAGGTGTAGGTGCCCCAAGCCATTTTGATTTACCTTTCCCCCTGCTTATCATCTTAGAGCACATCTATTTCTCTTTGAGTCTTAGCTACCATGTCCTCCTCCTGATTTCATCTGATAGTGTGAGAAAAATAACATGAATGGGAATTCACTTCTTCCATGAGTTCACCTATGAGAAGCTCTGGTATAGTTGTAAGCACAGGGATGGGGTCTGGGTAGGGTCATAGTTGCCTTCACCTGTGAATGTCCCAATATTCTGGAGAGTGGGCACAGGGTGGGCTGGGCTCCCAGTTGAGCACGTGCTGAGAATCTGGATTGTGCCAGCTACTTTAGGACTGCTAGCTTGTGTCCCCTTGTATCAATCTCAGCTGGGAATTACGCCCTCATTCAGAAACCAGGAAACTGGGACCCAGATAAGGTCAGTCATTAGCTGTAGCCGAGTGGGAAGTCCTAAGCAACGTCTGTTGGTTCAAACTCCTTTTTCATCACTATCCTATGTGTCATATCTCCAGGGACACACAGAGGAGCCGATGCCAAGTGCCAGCTGACTGATGGAGATGGTCACAGGAGAACAAGGACGCCAGAGTGTCCCCACATTTGGGGGAGTATAGACTCAGATGGGAAGAGTGCTCCATGATGCAGAGATAGTGTGCATTTGAATTGTGAGCTCCTCAGGAAGCAAGGAGTTGGGCAGTTGGACAGGACAGAGACATTTCCAGGGTGGTTGTGAATTGGGAATGGACAGTACATTGAGACGCTAAGGGGATGTGACTATGTGCTACTGGATATAATCTGGGAGCTTTTAAGTGGCTCAAGAGGAGAAGTGGAAGGAGGGCAGAGGTGGTGAGGGTAGGGGTGGGTGCTATAAATTAGCACAAACAGGCCATCAGAGAGCTCAGAAGGGGGACTGGGGCCAGAGCTGGTTGGCAAAGGTGAGAGGCCTTGAGGGTTGGCTTAGAGGACTGCTGTGAGAGCAGGGGGCAGGGAGTAGATAACATAACAGCAGATAGAGGGTGTGGGTGCAGAGCGACAGTAGGAAGTCCAGGGAAACAGCAAGACCAGGGCTGTGAGTGAGGTAATACAAGGATAGGAATAGGAGTCTAGAAGGATATGGAAGCAGCAATTTGGGTGGAGACTGAGGTCCTTGGCTTCAAACAAGCTGGAGTGCTTAACATATTATAGAAAGTTGGGGTCATTAGGTGAAGCTGTTCAAGGCGCATTTGAAAGCAAGTTTGGGAAAGATATAAGGGCTGAGATGAGGCTCAGGGTCTTATTCGACTTTATATGGGGACAGTGGAAAGAGATGATGGAATCTTGGACACACCTCTGTATAGAGGTACAAAGAGAATCTGGGACAAGTTCAGAATTTTTTTTAAAAAAATCATGGAATGAAGAGCTTCATAGACAAGGAAAAGCTCAAGGAGTTAATCACCACCAAACCAGTATTACAGGGTATTCTTTAAGAAGAAGAGGAAGAAGAAGAGGAGGAGGAGAAGGAGGAGGAGGAGGAGGAGGAGGAGGAGGAGGAGGAGGAGGAGGAGGAGGAGGAAGAAGAAGAAGAAGAAGAAGAAGAAGAAGAAGAAGAAGAAGAAGAAGAAGAGATAAAAATATGAACAATAAAATGCCAATAAATACATATCTATCAACAATTGAATCTAAAAATCAAAATAAATGAACAAGGAATCTAATGAATAAATTATTGAATAAAACAGAACCAGAGGCATGGAAACATAGAACAGACTGAAGAATCTCAGAGGGAAGAAGGGTGGGGGTGGGTGGGAAGAGATTAACCAAAGAACTTATATGCATATATACACTACCTCTGGACATGGATAATAGGGTGGTGAAGGCCTGGGTTGGGGTGGGAACTGGGTGGAAGGGAGTAATGGGGGAGGTAAAGGGGGACATCTGTAATACTCTCAACAATACAGATTTAAAAAAATCATGGAATCAGAGTCTCATGAACATTAAAGAATTTTCAAATCAGCCTCTTAATAAATATTTGAGTCCCTTCCCTGGTATCTTGGACAGATGTTAAAAGGAGCTAGGCCATTGGTGCTCTAGGGAAGGGATCCATGCTGCCACTGCACATACAGTGCCCCATCTTCACTCCCAGGGTTGACCTGCCTCTCAAGCCTGCTGGTCTCTCCCACCTCAACTTGTCTGCATGGGACCATTGCTTTGTTCTGTCTCCTTAGTCCAAATCTCAGTTACTGATCAACAGTCCCCTCCCTTGTCTCCCCAGCTTCAGTCTCTCAGCGCTCTAAGTGACATCCACACTGCAGGAAGGGTCATGGATCTGAAACACTCTCTACTGTGTCACACCCATGCCTGGGAACTCTCAAAGGGACCTCCCGGCCATCGGGACCTCTCAGCACAGTGCCAGCCTTTGCATGTTGGTCCCACACTGTCCAGCCCTTTGACCCTAAACGTCTCTCTGAGTGTCTTACGTGTTCTGCAGAAAACCCAGCACTCTGTTCCTCCAAGACCTCCAACACCTTCGGGAACCATTTACAAAGCATCCGAATATGTCCACGGAGATGCCATGTCTGTTTCTTTGCGTCTGCTTTCTCTTTTCCAGGATGAATCCTCTCATTTTCTCAACCTCTCCTCAGATGGCAAAATTTCTAAGTAATTCTCTGCGTGGGCCTCTCCTCTGTGAAAGACCTGTGATTTCATACTGTCCTTTATTAAGTGAGGCTGAGCACAGAACCTGGGGATTGTTTGATGTCCTCCTCATATACCAGTGAGAACACGATGCTCATTATATGTGTTGCAAATGAATTTTCACAACTTGTTTAGATGTCTTTACAAGTCTCCCTAGTACATTTTATCTCCTTGCTTCCAGCCTTTCGAAGTCCTTTACAATTTGGATTATTCTTCCCTCTAATACATTAGCTTTCTGACAGGGATTTGTGCAAACTCAAGATCGGCCCGGCCTGCCCTTATTCCGGCGTTAGCCTGGAGCCCCTTATTAATCAGCCCTGTCAACACGCCCATGGGGTTTGTCCAGGCTTCCTGGGACTGCTGTCATTTCCTGACTGCTCACACACCATCCTTTCTATAACCCAAACTAGTTTATTTCAACCTATAATTTCTAGAATTTACTGTCTTTGAAAATGGGTATGGAGTATAGCTACTTTCTAACAACTTTAGTTTGACTCTTCAAAGATTATTCACAAAGGTTTTGGGTTTATGTCTGTAAAATTTTTGCTCAGAATTCTAAAATATTAGGATTTTGGAGGTCTACGGACTGGACCTCATGACACCTTCCTTAATCTTCCCAGTGGGGACAATGGTTTTCCCTTCGGTGGACGGTCCCAGCAGTGACGGGTGGCACAGCATCCTGCTTGCCATTTGGCAACTAAATAATAGTTTGTTGTAAACATGGTTTGCATCCCCTACCAGCAAGGGGTTGGGAATGTTATTTCATTTAAATCAATTTAAATGATCAGGGGCTCTGGTTATTTTTTCAATCCCTCCCTCCCTCCCTCCCCCCTCCCTCCCTCTTCTGTGACTCTCGGTCTACATGGTCTACATTTTCTGGCTTGACCGGCACTCTTGCTGCACATCAAGCAGAGCAGGTGTTGCTGCCTGCCAGCTGTTGATACGAGAGCATCGTCCCAAGCCTCTTCTTCTTGCCCAACACGCTAAACAGCCTTTGATGTTGCCGGTCACATTTCCCCACTAATTTCAGCTCAATCTGAGTTTTAGACTTTGTGACAACTTTCTCCAACCGCCTCCTACTCCTCCACGTCTGTCCCTGGCTCCGTGCTCTCCACTTAATCTTTGGGGTCAGGAAATGATGCAGAAATACCACCGGGAGAGTCTAGTTATACTATAACGTGGAAGAAGGAATGTCAAAAATTACCATTTGCTCACTCTCTGAATGCACAAGGAGGGCTGGGAAATGATGGCTGAGGTGGATTTAGTGACCACAAGGTGACTGACTGGTCCTCTGCCTGCAGGAGAGCAGTTTCATGTGGGTGGTGTGGGTAGAAGTGACACGTGAGGAGTTGGGGGCCATGGAGAGGCAGGGTAGCTGAGCACAGAATACTTTCCAAGAATTCAAGGGGGAAGAGGTAGAGAGAAGGGCAGTATGTTGAAGATATGCAAACTATGTATTTTTTAAATATAGGGGAAGCCTGAGGGGTAGTGAAAATATAAATAAAAAAACAAAGACACGGAAAAATAAATGATAAAGTAGCTTTTGATACTCTGTTCATACACCTCCTTATTCTTTCATTGATAAACCTTTTTAAGCTAACTTAATATTGATGAAACAGACCATTGCTTTTTTGAATATCCCAAAGTCTGAGTAAGTTTCACAGAAAGAAATCTGGGATAGGCGACCGTGAGCTGGGCTCCCCGATTTCCATCATCATCCTATCTAATAAAAGAGTAATATGCAGATTGACCATCACTCCAACACACAAGATGGCTGCCCCCATGTGGTCAAAGATCCTGCCCCCATGTGGACACAAGATGGACACCACAAGATGGCCAGCAAGGGAGGGCAGTTGGGAGGGACCAGGCCTGCAAGGGAGGGCAGTTGGGGGTGATCAAGCCTGCAGGGGAGGGCAGTTAGGGGTGACCAAGCCAGCAGAGGAGGGAAGTTGGGGGTGACCAGGCCTGCAGGGAAAGGCAGTTGGGGGGGACCCAGGCCTGCAGGGGAGAGCAGTTGGGGGGGACCAGGCCTGCAGGGGAGGGCAGTTAGGGATGACCAGGCCTGCAGGGGAGGGCAGTTAGGGGTGACCAGGCCTACAGGGAGGGCAGTTAGGGGCAAACAGGCTGGCAGGGGAGCAGTTAGGCATCAATCAGGCTGGCAGGGGAGTGGTTAGGGGTGATCCGGCTGGCAGGCAGAAGCGGTTAGGGGCAATCAGGAAGGCAGGCAGGTGAGCAGTTGGGAGCCAGCAGTCCTGGACTGTGAGAGGGATGTCCGACTGCCCGTTTAGGCCGATCCCCACTGGGATCGGGCTTAAATGGGCAGTTGGACATCCCTCGAGGGGTCCCAGATTGGAAAGGGTGAAGGCTGGGCTGAGGGAAAACCCCCTCCCCCATGCACGAATTTCGTGCACTGGGCCTCTAGTTGATATATAATTCTGGACAAGTTCCCTTCCATTTTCATGTCAGCACAATAGGGCACAGTGATGTGAGGTTCATACACGACCTATTTGCGCGGCGATTAAGAGGGGAAATAAGATAGTGTACAGCACAGAGCTATGGAAGAGGAAGAAGACAGCTGATTAACACACGGTTCAGTGAGTTCCTTGGAAGAGGCACCCCCAGCCAGGTCAGGAGCATCACAGCGTGGCTCCCTCCATCCCTGTGCTCCTTTCAGGGACCACGGACCATCGCTCCCATTGTGGGTCTGCACGTGGCGTGGACATCCCTACCAGCACGCAGCACAGGCCACATTGCAGCAGAGAGAGGGCGCAGGGAGGCTCGGGCACCGCACTGTGCCAGCATATGTCTTTAAAAAAGAGGATCCTCAGTCATAGCCACATGATAACATTTTCATTTCTGAAGTGCTAGCTAAGGAACATGGAATATATCTCAACTGGACAGTCACCTGCACACACCCAGAAAACCAAAAGGCCCATGGGGGCGGGGGAGGGGGGCGGGTGGCAGACCTTACCCTGCACTTTAGCATCTGTCAATCATTCTTATTTGCAAGCTTCCTCACAGCAATCCCTGCTTTTCCGTGGGATTGAGATGGGTGTCATAAAGCAGCTCTTTCATAAGGGCTATATGCCTGCATTTAAGTTTTGACAATATCGTAATGGGACGTCCAATCATCAGCATGTTCAAATGAAAGGGGATTAAAAAACACGAAATAAATACCTGACGAAGAAGACCATCTATACCTGCCACCTGAGAACACAAACACCGACACAACAGACATCAGGCAGGACAGACCTCCGTGGCTGACACCAGCTTTCTCCCGCCCAACAGGACACTCCCTGGTCCTCACTCACTGGTCCTTAACCCTGTTGTCACCCCCTGTTCCTTTGCCTCCCTGGTCCTTAACCCTGTTGTCACCCCCTGTTCCTTTGCCTCCACTCTCTAATACAGAACCCTTGTTACTTAGCTCTGCCTAACACGTTTGGAGATTTGAAAGGATGGTTTTATTTAAAAATTAAGCAAAGAAAAAAAGAACAGGAGCAAGGAAGGGAGAAAGGGAGGAAGGAAGGAAGTAAGGGAGGGAGGGAGGGAGGGAAGAAGGAAGAAAACACAAAAGCAAGAGTTTCAGAGAAGATGGTTCTGAGCCCATCGAAACCACTTTGGACATTTGTTGCCTTGGCGATGAAGGGTGCCCTCCCAATTTCTTCACCGACGAATACAGAGCAAAAGCAGGTTTAGAGTTGTGAGTGTGTGAAACACAGAGTTTATTCTTGTATTATTATTGATTAACCATTGGATCATTTTCCACATGAACAACTGTACACTGACTTTTGCCCCGTCCTGTATTGTGTCTCCCACTCACGGAGCTCCTGGGACCTGTGTCCTGCCATCCTCATTGACTCAAAGTCCACCTCTGGTCTGCGGGTCCTTGGGCTCCTGGGTGCACACTCCTCACCCTTTAGATTCATCAGGTTCAGGCCGTTACAGATGAGGAGAGCGTTCACCTCAATTGCAGAGCAGATAACGGACATCTCAGAACTGAGAAAACGATGGAGACGCCTCCTGGCCTGGCCTTAAACTGTGCCCGTGTGTGCAGAACCATGGGACCGGAGGCTCTCTGGGAATGGCTTTATAACGTGAGGCCATTTCCAAAAAAGTTTAATGAAGGGAAGAAGGGCATTTTGCCACGGAAGCATGGTCACATTTTCTATCCCCATTGATCTTTATCTGTAGCTTATCTGAAGTCTTGGAAGTAGCTTTATGGCTTGGCACGTGGTGGCTGGGCCAACATAACTGCACCCTCTCGGGTAAACTCCTTCAAGGAGGAAGCTTTTAGTGATCCCAGAGTTGATTACTTGGCATGGGAATCATTTTTTTTTATAAGGTTAGGGCTGCTGGGATCCGTGGCCCAGCCAGTGACTCATCCTATAACATTGCACTTGAAAGGGTTTAGAAGTGGGAAAAATCAGGGCATCATTAAAAGCAAACTGTGGCTTCTGAACTCCTGGATAAGGTTAGAGATGGAAAAAAATGTAGCACTTACAGACAATTTAGACATTAGGAGGCCGCTATGCTCTAAAATTAGTAAAGTGCTCAGGAAGAGAGAATATAGGTTGGCTAAATTGCTTGAGTCCCATTTTCTTTCTTCTCTCTCTCTTTCTCTCCCCCTCTCTCCCCCTTCCTTAAAAAAATATTGTTGTATTCACCTAAGTAGGTTGCTTGTCTATATTGTAAAATATATCCTGCTTGTAAACATTTAGTCATTTCTAGCAATCAAAGTCAACAGTATGAAGTTGGCCTCGTGTAGTAACTTTAACAGTGCCCATTAGGAACCCCTACGATATTTGTCTATAATCCAAATTTTCTCATTTCCATTTTTGATCCTGATTGGTGATTGCTCAGACAACTTTGACATATTAGGAACGTCCTTATTTTGGACAGTAAAAAATACTGTACGGAGCAGCTCTTTCCATAGACGCTGTAAATATGTTTGAACTCATTCTAACCCAGCACAGAATCTGTGCCTTATGTGGGTCAGGTTGTAATTGGGAGATTCTGCTAGTGAACTCTGTTTCATACAGAGGCACCTAGGATATTAAACTCTGTGCCTGCAATTTCCCTCCCTGTTGTTAAGTAACATTTCAGGGGCCCTGTAGGGCTAACAGACAAAGGTCTTTCTGGGGCAAGGCCTAGCCTTTCAGAGAGTCCTCCTCACTCTCTCCTATATGGGACACTTCTCACAGTCATAGGACCATGACCCTGTCCCTCACAGGCCTTGGTTCACTGCCACAAGTGTCCAAGTCGATAGTTCTGGGACAGAGTCTTCGTAATCTTTTCTCTCTGAGGCCTGGTCAAACTCGGGGGATAAGTAGAAATGGTTAAGAAGATTTTCCTATTGGGTTTAAGAAATGTTGCATCTGGCACATGGTAGATAATAATGGTTTGTTGAATTGAATGTGTTTCAGTGCATCCGCATTAAAGCTCGCCCTCGGGAAGCAGATGGAACTGGGTCTGGCACTTGGCATTCTCGCTGCCCTCCTCTCAGAACTCTGATCCAGAGCCTTTGTTAACACGTAAAAAATGCAAGTCTGCAGAGAGATGCCTTTGTCCCGGGCAAGCGGCTGCTCCTCAGCATCCCTCCTGAATGCACCCTCTCTGCCACAGCAAGCATTTTCTTCCTCCTGAAACCCTGGTGCAGGCTCTATTTTTTCTCTGACACAAAGGAAACAACTGTTTCCGGGGAATGAAAGCCCGTGCTCTCTGACGTGAAGCATAGCTTTCCTCACCAAGACCCTCTATAAACTGCAGCGTCTGGAACTAGAGGTGCCTAGAGTAGAAATGTCAGTTCCAGCAGATTTTCTGGACAGAGCCCTTGTGAAGCAGTCACTAACTTACAGGAATGATGAAGAATGAAGGTAAAGGGGGCACGGCCCCCCATCAGTCTAACCCAAGTGTCTCAGCAAGAGCCAGCAACAGCTCTACCATCTTTCCTTGCTCTCAGAAAGGAAAGTGAGGCTGGGAGCTAAAGTCAGAAGTAGAAGCTATATATATATATATATATATATATATATATATATATATGGCTAATATGCTAATTGTCCCTCTGACCGTTTGACCATTTGCTATGATGCACACTGACCACCAGGGGGCAGATGCTCCAACTGGTAGGTTAGCTTGCTGCTGGGATCTGGCTGATTAGGACTGGGTGAGATGGGCCAGACATGCCCTGGAGCCCTCCTGTGGTCCCTCCCCAGCCCCAATCATGCACCAGTGGGGTCCCTCGACCTGGCCTGCACCCTCTCGCAATCCAGGACCCCTCAGGGGATTTCGGAGAGCTGGTTTCAGCCTGATGCCCTCAGGCCAGGCTGAGGGACCCCACTGGTGCATGAATCCATGCACCAGGCCTCTAGTAGGAAATAAAACAATCGCTGGAAAGGAAGGAGGAAGTGTGGGGCCAGGGGAGAAAAACAAAGGTGAACTTGGCAGATGGCTGTAGTGTCGGGAAGGATTGCCTCGATTTTAACCCATTTGCTTCCAGACCCTTACTGTGTGCATAAAAAAATGAAATATGGGCAATTCGTAGTCTTCTAAACAACCAGGCTGCCTGCATGCCACAACGACAGACCCTTCTTGGTCTGTCTGTTGTTGGCTCCTCAATAATAATGTCCCTAACAGTCCAGGAGACTGTTTTCTGTGAAAGAGGGTTCGCCACACATCCCTCTGGGCTTTCAGTGGTGAACATTGGAAATGAAATCCAGCCCAGCTCAGCGTATACTGCATTTCTCAACATACCGGGCAATGGTAGATTTTCGTGGTGCTGCATCGTGGAGCTCCTAGCTGACCTCTCAGTTTCTTCCCATTAATCACACCTTGTCTTGTGCTTATGTAGAACCTGGAGCCCATTTTAGCATTTGTGACATTTTTGGTTCTATTCCCAGCAGATGTTAATGTGTCTCCCACCTGCACTAAACCCACCGTTCCCAGGCTCTTTCTTTCCACGTCTGCACATCCAACATCTGGGGCAGGGTTAGGGGTCTGGGACATTACCAGGACGGGGGTTAATGCATTATAGAGCCTGTTTCAATGAGCTTGGGGTGCGTCGGAAACTTTGGGCTGCAGAAGATTTAAACGGGACTGTTAAGTGTACAGATGGAGTGCAGGGCACTTCGAATATTGTAACTATTGGCAGAGTGGAGATAAACTGGTAGCAACATGTGTTAGAGTCATATAGAGGGGAAAGTGGTGGGAAGCAAAGACAGGCGGAAATGTCACCATGTCCTGCTGCTCTAACTGGATGGTGGTTGATTTAGGTTTTGCAGAGGAGTCGATGTTTTCCACATGAATCTTCAAGGTTCGGGATATCACCGATGTGGATTTTTTGAAGGGGGGCGGGGAGTGCAATCCCAGATTTGTTCCTCAAATGCCACTTTGAAGAATATACAGAGCCCTGCACAATGGTATCTCCACGGCACTGACCACACACGCGAACAACTCGGAGATGTATTTTACCAGAAGGCGGCCCATTAAACTCTCTGGCCATGCAAAGTGGAGGACAGGGACACACTTGTCCAGCACAGCGTTTTGTGTCTTAAAGAACTTGCTGTCCTCACACCGCAGAGCAAGGGCAAGTGAGGGCTGTTGGCCAGGCCTGGACGCAGCCTCGGCCCAGCGCTCGGCAGGGCCGGGTGTTACAATGGTGGGGCCTGCCAGCCATGTGCTCACCCGGCCTGGGTGCTCGTTCTCCAGGATTTTTCCTTCGTTAGAGAGAAACTCTTACTCTGGGCTTCAGCTCAAATTTCTGATTTGGAAAAGTGTTTGTTTCTGCCTTGTCATGTTCTACCTGTACCATCAGCCTTCAGTTTCCACTCCCTGCCGATAAAACAGTTCCCATTTTGCCCAGCCGGGGTGGCTCAGTGGTTGAGCATCACCCTAGGAACCAGGAGGTCACCGTTCCATTCCCGGTCAGGGCACAGGTCCGGGTTGTTGACTCGATCCCCGGTGAGGGCTGTACAGGAGGCAGCCATTGAGAGAGATCAATGATTCTCTCTCATCATCGATGTTTCTATCTCTATCTCTCTTTCCCTCTCCCTTCTGCTCTGAAATCAATAAAAATATATTTTAAAAAATAGTTCTCATGTCCAGAACACATCTGAAAGGTCTTCTTAGAGGAAACCTAACTGGTACAGTACTGGCCTTGCTGCAAATGAAAGAAAGTGGGGTTGAAAACTCATGAGAAAATCACCGTCTTTGCCTCCCCATGTCTGGCATTTAGAAGACTGGCTTTCACTTCATTTCTGAGCGACTGTGTAGTAAGGTTGTGTGACTTTTCCCTGAAGGCTCAGCAGTCTTGCTGTAGGGACATCACAGGGCCGGGCAGGGGGGACCTGGCTCAGGGGGTACCCGTCGAGTGAGGGCAAGTGACTGCGGGGCATGGGTGGCGGCCCAGCCCTGACTCACCTCTCAGCCGCTTCAGCCTCTGCTCCCGCCTCCGTCTCCGCACCACCAGCAGGAGCACAAACAGCAGCAGGACCCCCACCAGGATGCAGGAGATGGTCACCAGCATCTTGAGCCCCTCATTGGTCGTCAGCCCTTCTTCGCTTTGGACAACGGACTTAATGAGTGGAGGGATTGTACCTGAAAGCAGGGCCGTGATGTTAGATGGCTGTTAATGAGGACAGCATGGCGGAGTTTTAGGGATGATGGGTTACAACAATCGTGCCATGTGATCTGAGGTGTCAGAGGTGATGGGGGGGGGGTGGTGAGGGGAGTCTTTATCTAGGTTCTTGCTGACTGATCTACTCGCTCACTCCCTTCCTTCCGCCTGACTTGTAACTTAGTCTGCAGCACATCAGCTCGGCATCAGCACCAAGGGCAAGGCGCATGGCTTTGAAAGAGACTTCATTTTGCAATGTCCTGCGGGGTGCAGATAGTAGCATAATGTCCAGGCGAGACGCTTAAAAAAGCCACATGCATTTACTTGGCCTGAAGTGGCACCCCTCGCACCATTGAGAGAGGCAGTTTGAAAAATTGCACATCAGAGAAGGAACAATAGTCCTGGCAAGTGGACAGAAGCGATCGGCAGGGAGGCTGCACCAGACACCCCGGCTTAAAGATGCAAAGTCCCCTTCCGTTTGGTTATTCACTTGCTTTTTATCACAGGTGCAAGAGCAAATGTACTTTAGAAACTCTCATTTTAGGTGTAAGAGCTACAGACAGCCCTTCAGAGGGGGAGCCATCAGGTACCCAACCCAAGCTACTTCTGGACCAGACACTTAAACAGCGCTAGGACATTCAGGTTATTTAGAATCATAAGCAAACGCCGGACGCTGCTTTCTATGAAGAGGCTGAACACAGTGGTGCAGAGATGCAAACACAGGCATCCTTCGTGATGTAACACCCTCCATCTCACTGTATTCTCCATGTCAAACAAGGGCCGGGAAGCCTGTGATTTAGAAAAAAGTGCAATAAACACCTTCCCCTTGAACAACCATGACCGCTATCTTGCACTTAGTAAGCAGGGCAGGGAGAACAGAACCCAGTTCTCCATGTGATCAGGATGCATGTCCTTCCAACGTAGCCGTGTTTTGGGCTGGAAACCCAAGTCTGCAAATGCTCAGAGCCCAGGTAAGAGGCACAGAAGGGATGCTGGTGAGGATGGGTCTGCCAAACCAAGGCAAACACAGGAAAGAGCAGAGACGTTTGGCGAAAGAAATGGCAAAGGAGAGAGTTGATAAAGAAATGGAAGAATCTGCAATCCGACAGGTACAGATGTAAGGCTAATTGTTCATGGTTGTTTTTCCCAAAGTGAAGCAAATTCTTCAGGCGATGTGACCAAAGAGATATTAAAGCTCCACATCTACGAAACTGGCTCAGAGAAACCCGTCATCTCTCGCACGGAAAATAGAAAAATGTACTCGCGTTTCTTAGTGTAATAAAATCATTTTCGATTTCAGGAAATTAAATGCAGCTCACAGGACCTTCTCATGATTATAATCTAAGATCCCGGATAAAGTGAGAGCGTGACATTTTCTATGTTTAGAAGACACACTTTTACAATCTGCAGTGCCCTGTTTGAGCAAGAACCACAGTTTCTCATTCCACGCACGAGCGCTTTCTAATTAAATGATTAGCTGCAAACACATCACCGACCTGGGCATTGACTGCTCTGGCGTCTGCACAGATTACAGAGACGCTGCCTGTCCCTGTGATTATTGGAAGTCAATTACTGAAAGTCAATAATCGAAAGTGAGACATCTACTTGTGACCTACATGGGTACCTGCTAGCAAAGGACTTAGGGCAGTGGTCGGCAAACCACGGCTCGCGAGCCACATGCGGCTCTTTGGCCTCTTGAGTGTGGCTCTTCCACAAAAATACCACGGCCTGGGCGAGTCTATTTTGAAGAAGTGGCGTTAGAAGAAGTTTAAGTTTAAAAAATGTGGCTCTCAAAAGAAATTTCAATCGTTGTACTGTTGATATTTGGCTCTGCTGACTAATGAGTTTGCCGACCACTTAGGGGAAGCCTCAAATACTAAGGAAATTGTTCGTAAGTGTCAAAGTCATTTATTTTGTAAACCAAAGAATTAAACTGTGATGGGCGGGAAGCCTGTGGGAAGTGCTACTTTGCCCGTGTGATGGGGACAGCTTTGAATGATGTCGCATGTACCCGAGGGCTGGGAAGCTAGAAGAACATCAGCCCAGGAGGAAGAACATCACTGTCCAGGAGGAAGAACATCAGCCCAGGAGGAAGAACATCACTGTCCAGGAGCTGGGCAGGCTGTCCCAGGGCTGTGGGGCAGCATGTCTGGCAGAGATGGGCCCAGGCTGGTGCGGCCAATACCAGACAGCTGCCACCCGGGGTCCTTCCTACATCCATGGGCTCCAGGCCTGGAATGCTGGAGATGTAGCCCTAGGCCATCATCCAGGACAATCCAAGACAAGACGTCCAAAGGAGGATCCCAGGCCACCTCACCTCACTGATGTCCTTGGATTGTTTCTGAGGGTCCTCGGGTTCATGGACCTTCTTTTCTTAGGACAGGATGACCGATACCCCATGGAAGTTACAGAGCTTTAATTAAACAAGGACCCAAGTGCACAGAGCAGAGGAGGGAACACCCCTTAACCTGCCCTGTGGTAAGTCAAGTATTGGGGTGCTTGCTTAGGCTCAAACTTTCCAGGCTAAGTCACCCACCACCACGGTCTGCTCTGATCCACGAAGACTGGACAGAAGGCGCTGAGGAGCTAAGACAGCCTTGGGCAAACTACGGCCCGCGGGCCGGATCCAGCTGTTCTATCCGGTTCTCTTGCTCTCCCCTCTGCTCCTTTACTTTGAATTTATATTAGTTCATACAAACACTCCATCCATGCTTTTGTTCCGGCCCTCCAGTCCAGTTTAAGAACCCATTGTGGCCCTCGAGTCAAAAAGTTTGCCCACCCCTGACTAAGCCAAACATTCTGACACATTGCAGCCGGTTTTGTCTTGTGATTAAAGCCCTAATTCAGCCCCGCAGCTCCCTGAGGGGCGTCAGTGCCAGGCTGCTGGAAGCAGCATCAACGTGCTGCTACTGGGGCTTTCTAAAGTTCCCCAGACACAGGCCCTCAATGTCTCCGCCTTCCAGCTTCACTGGGTTGGGCCCTTGTTCGAATACCAATAAATGGCCCTTGACTAGGAGTTGCAGAAATCAAGACTAACGATACATCATTTACTTTGGTCAACTAAGCGTCACAAGATACCTCACCTGGTTTTCAAAAAGCTCATGCAAACTTCCTATGTGTGTGTGTCTATATGTGTGTGTATGTGCATGCGTGCACATGTACTAGCAGCCTGTAGACATAATTCTATTTCCATCAGTGCCTCTATTTCTGCTCAGTGACTAACACAAGCTTGTTTATCATGAAAACTGGTTTTGCACATGCAGTTTAAGGGCTTAATGAGAGCAAAACAGAAAGTTGTATGTGAATTGGGATGGGGCGTGGAAGGGGTGGGAGACAACAAAAGCAATGTTGGCGCACAGTCATAGACAAGGTACAGAACCACATGGGAAGAGTCCTTCAACCCGAAGAGCATCCTCCTATACCAAGACTCCCTAATGACAGTCCCCTTGGCCCTCGTCCCTTCTTTCTGGATGACAGCCCTGGTCATGTGGGTACAATGAACTCGGGAGCCCTGGAGAGAGGGGCATCGAAGGCTAATGGAATCTGTGGGCAGTGGTCCCTCTGTGCCAAGGATGAATGTCAGATGGGAAAGAGACAGTGAGCACGTGCACATGTCCCAAGACACAGACAGGAGGGCCATAGAGCCAGCTTACTGCCGTCATAGTTGAGCGTGGCGAAGTTGGCCTGCTTCTCCGCACAGCCTGCGCTGTTGCACACCCTCATCTGCAGCTCGTACCACGTGGCTTCCTGCAGGTCGTACAAAATGTAGGACTTGGAGAGAGAGGTCCGCTGAGCTGTGGTCCAGACCGTGGTCCCAAAGGGTCTGTACTCGAGTGTGAAGGAGGTGATGGGGCAGCCGCCGTCATTCCAGCCGATGAGGTTCAGCCTCACGCGTGTGGTGTTGATGCTGGCAAAGAGCTCTTGCTCCTTGGAGAACTGGGGCTCTGTGGGAAGAGGGACAATGGGATCAGCTCATGGGACAGTGAATGAGAGCTGCCCAAGGTGTCATGTTCTCCCTCAGGCTCCTTTCTCCACCTAAGCAGGGAGCTCAGGACAAGTAGGGCTGGCAGGCCACTCCCAACTGGTCCACCATTGATAGGGTCCTTATGGCCCAGTGGGCTGTCTCCTTCTACAATGACTGAGGTGTGGGAGGGAGCACTGTGTGGGTAAAGGTCATTTTCCTGTATCTTCTGGTTCCCTGAAGAACAAGCTATTTTCACATATGTGTGTCCTTGAGTGGTTCCCAAGGACCTTCTGCAGTGGGCTCACCTGTGTCCGGGGGTGACCTGACCCCAGAGAAGACAGGGTTGGATTTGGGAAATACCAACAGGGATCCCTCACTATCCAAATGCTTCATGCTAGAGCCCACAGACCTCATGGCATTTCTGTATAAATCAATCCCTCATCATTTGAACCCTCACCAGGTTATCTGAAACTCAGGTGCCCAAGAACATCTCTACCTTCTCAATTCTCGCTCCCCTGCCATCCAGCCCACCACACTGGTTCAAATCCAGATGCCAGGGAAACCTCTGCAAAGACCCCCTCTTTACCTCCTTATTTACTCTCACCTACAGCTATGGCCCTCCCTCTTCCTGGGGTCCCAGGGCTGCAAATTTCACCGTGATATGCAATTTCCCTTGGGGTTCATCTCCTCGAAGGTCCGTGTTTCAGATTAAAAAACCCCACCTCACATTAAAGGTTAACAATCTACCCCAGTCACTTCCCACTTGAAGAGCAGGGTCTTTGAGGAGACATGAAAATTACAGACAGAGGGGGTCTGGGGGAAGAAAGGGAGAAGGTCACACTAGAAGGTCAAAAGGTAAATGTCATATTTCATGGACACTTTATGTTGGCACGAAAGCCCTTGATTTTCAAATGACACTTCTTTTAGCTGCAAATGAGATATTAAAAAAAATAAAAGAACCAGAATACTCCATAAGGACGAGCCATCCCTCTCATTACTCTGTAACACAGTCAAACTCATGTTGGGAAAAACAGAGTTTAAACACACAAACATACATGCAAATATATGATGCATTTGTGATTCCAATGTCCCCTTTCATCTGGAAAACAAAGGAACTCCAGAAATAAGAAGAAGGCACACATACCTTTCCCTAATGTTTTCGCTTCTATGATTTCACTTATGCGCCCGGGGCCCACTCCATTTTGCGCGGTGAGTGTGAACTTGTACCAAGTACCGCATTTCAGGTTTTCCAGGCGATAAGAACGTTCACTTGGGCTGATGGGAAAACTTCCCCACTGCTCACTGTTATCCTCCGAGTATTGCAATATGTAGCCTTCAGAAGACAAGAAATGCATTCAAAAGAGTGTTATTTGTTTCTACCAGGAGTTGGCTTTTGTTTGCATTTTAAAAAATGTATTCTTTTTTTAAAATATATTTTTATTGATTTCAGAGAGGGAGGGAGAGGGAGAGAGAGAGAGAAACATCAATGATGAGAGAGAATCATTGATCAGTTGCCTCCTGCATGCCCCCTCCTGGGGTTCAAGCCCACAGCCCAGGCATGTGCCCTTGACTGGAATTGAACTCGGGACCCTTCAGTCTGCAGGCCAATGCTCTATCCACTGAGCCAAACTGGCTAGGGCCGATGTTTGCATTTTGACAGGAGTTCTCAGAACACTCACATCTGGGGAGAACATTGGATCTCTTCTAGTCCCAGGAAAGTTAACCCAGGCCTGAGAAGTGCATGGTGACATAATGGTTAGTGAGGGATTTAGGCCACACCTGGCATTACTATGTTGGCATTGTGGGTGGTGTGGTGAGAATAAAACCACTTTCTGTCTGTTCCCTTTTAGGAGGTATACTGGCAGAGGGAAATGGACACTCAATCCCTAAACAGCTGCCCTTCAGAGCACACACGCCAGATCCTTGGGCACGAGCACGGTCTGAAGCTGAGTTGTTGTTGTGTGTGTTTTTTTTTAAATATATTTTATTGATTTTTTACAGAGAGGAAGGGAGAGGGATAGAGAGTTAGAAACATAGATGAGAGAGAAACATGAATCAGCTGCCTTATGCATAACCCTCACTGGGGATGTGCCCGCAATCAAGGCACATGCCCCTGACCGGAATTGAACCTGGCCCGCACCAGTCCTCAGGCCGACGCTCCATCCACTGAGCCAAACCAGTCAGGGCTGAAGCTGAGTTGTTTTTAAGAGACCAAAGTTCTAGAAAAGGGATATATTATCAATGGTGGTGGGAACCCCATCAACCACCTTCGACTCACTCACAGCCACGCAGAGAATCGGCTCTGAACCCTGCAGCCCTCCCAGCATTGCAATGGGAACCTGGCTTCTCCTTGGTTTGAAAAACCCCTCCAATACTTCACATGTACTTTATGCACCTTTACTTCTGCTACGGGTAACGACAACTGTCCATTCTTTGAGCTCTCACTATGTGCCAAGCACCTCAGCCAGTGACTGACATTACCTCGTGGAACCTATGAAGTAGTGATTATTCCCTCTAAGGTCCAGATGAACACTCTGAGGTCCAGAGAGGTTAGGTGACCATCCTAGGGTCTGATAGATTCAAACCCCAATGTCAGAATCTAAAGCTCATGCTCCTTGCCCCTGTGGTCACTGAGACGTTCCTCCTTGGTATGACCTTCATCCCTGTTACCCCAACCACCTTCCTGGGGTGAACATATCCTGTCTGCCCTGTCCCCTGTCTCCTAAATGTTCACACCCAGGCAACCAGGGCCTAGCGTGCCTGTGCATGGTGTCCTTATACTCAGGGACTCGTATCTTCCATCTTGCCCATGAACGCCATTTTTAACACTGGCAAAGTGCTTCTCACTTCCACACTACAGAGCCTCCTAAACCCAAACTGGCAGCATCATTGTTTGTTCAAACTTGCCACATGGAGAGCACCATCTCTGACTCCTCCTTCCAAGGTCATGGTCAGTATCTTCCCTACTCCTTCCTCTTCAATCTTCCCTCTTGCCCTCTGCAGCCTTGGGGTCCGATGCTCTACCACCTTCAGGACCAACACTTCATTTTCTTCCCTTTCTTTCATTTCATTTTAGCCGAGAGCACTAGGGCCCCTTGAACTCTTCCCTTGGTGCCCCATCTTTCTCCACAAAAAAGTCCTCTAACCAGCCTAGAACCTCTGGTAGACCATGTTCATAAGGAGGCTGTTTTCACTCATCTTCTGACTTCCTGCTGCACCTATCCCACCCAGTCACAGTTCTGGTCACCTGTGATCTGCTTTTCTTCTCAGCTGTCCAGAGTCACTTGAGGAAGTCATTGCACTGTGATAACTGTGACCACTACAATTTGTGCTGTTTAGCTGCAGCTGGGGCCTCCCTCCCACTTGGCAATGACTTTGTTCATCTATTAATGACTCTGTGCATTCACATGGCAGCTGTTACAAATCTTACCCACACTCCTCAAACCCACAAATGATCCTTACCCCTAATCATCCAACTATTTTTAAATAATAATCTCACCTCTTTCTTTCCTAAAAAAAGGGAAGATCCTCCCCTTCAGCCAGAGGAGTGCTAATAAATGTTTAACAACTGGCTCTTGAGGGAAAAAAAGAGTCCTGTTTGGTAGCATTTCTCATTTGTGTGGAGTGTAAACACCCAGCCTGGCTGCAGCCTGAGTGCAAAGCTGGGAAGTGGCAAGCAGCTCATGTGCTGGAAGGAGCCGGGAGCAGGGGCTTCAGTGCCCACTGGCTTCACCCTAAAAGGCCCCTGTATTTCCAGTTGACTTCTCACCCTTCCTCCTTTCTCAGAGAGAGACTATCCTCTGCCTTTGGGAATCTGAGCCTTCCATCCTCTCTCACCCGCCCGAGGTCCTCTTTGCTCAGTCACTCAGCCCTCACTCCTGTGCATCTGCGGCCTCTTCAGCTGGAATGTCTCCCTTTCCTTGGTCTACAACTTGCTCAGAATGATGCTTTCCCAACTCCACGAATGCTAAAATTACCACACTATCTCATTCCATCATTATAAACCTCCTTTATTCCATTCTACTATGCACTCATTGCAAAAGCTCGGGACAAATCAATCATTTTCTATCTAAACTCTAAGTTCTCCAACATTTATTACTGTACAAGAACAGTAACTGTGGTTACTTGAATGAATGATTGATTGCATGAATGAATGAATGATATAGTGTTGACAACATGGAGAAGAAATGGTATGTAGAATCTTAGGGGGGAGGTTAGCATTTGATTTTGCTTTCTATTCTGCATTTGTTACTCTTTCACTCAGACAGGAGACACAACAATGATTTTGCGAATGGGATTCTTTGGGTGAACGATGCATTTCAACAAATACCATAACAGTAGATGTGGTTTCTTATTGAGGTAATGGAAAAATTAATCATAGGATGTATTTTTGGGAGGAATAAACGTAAGATTATTGGATGAGGGTGTGTCACTTTATAGCCTGTGGATAATGACAATTAATCAATGATTGTGGACAACCTCTTCCTTTTTACCTCTGATAGAGCTGCCCCCATTGTCCCCAGGGAGCCAGGAGAGGGTGATGGAAGAAGATGTGGTTTTGGACACTGTAAGCCGAGGCTGATCTGGTGGCACTAGACAGGAAACAGTTGTTAGAAAACAAGAATTAGTTTCTCACATCTTTAATCTTCTTGAACAGTCATTTACCAAGTCATGTCTATCAGCCATTCATTAAAGAAGTGTTCAAGATTGCCAAAATATGCAATTCACTTCTGTCAAGATGTCTATTTAGTTGATATCCTGGGCTAAAGAGATAGAGCAGAGTGAATCTATTATTTAAAGGAAATGCAACGACATTTCTACTTGGATTTATATCTAACTCATTTCCTCACCAATTCCTGGAATTTCTGACTTGCTCATCACTAATTGAAATCTTCTTTAAAGTTACTAAGGATACATGCAGTATTTTACCCTGTATTTCAACCACGATTCAAGTGAGAAAGATAAGTGGCATGCACTTAGCTGTTCTGTTCTCAGTGATGCGAAAGAGGGAGGACGAGAATGGCTTGCGGGGAAAGAACTATAAAATTTTCCACTTTTTGTAGCTACTCCCAACACAAAACACACACACACACACACACACACACACACACACGCACGCACGCGCACACACACGCACGCACACACACAGAGCTCCGAAAATCCAAGGTGTGCCATTGAGTGGCAGCATCTGATTTTCAATGCTTATAACAAGGTTTGAATACTACATACTTCTAACCAATGGGCTTTAATATTATTTTGGATTAGCTCTGAGGATAAAAACACCAGAGAAATTCAGAATCAGGTTATTCAAATTATAGTGAAAGCTTCCCATAAAATGTCCTTCTCTTTACTTCTGAGGGCAGCCGGATATATGAACCCAAAGGCATGAAAAACAGACCCATCTCTTTCAAGTCCATCTTCTAAAATGTTTTGGAGTTCTCCTGACTTCAAGTCAAAATTTCAGATCAATTTTGCATTAGTTTTTTAAATTCTAGTTCTTCTTCCCTCCCTTCTGCTGAGGACAATATCAATTTTATTTTTACTTGCTGTGATTATTAAATGTGACAATACTTAAATCTGAAGATTTCTTTACCCATAAAAATCAGGGGCCTCCAAGTAGGAACCCAGTCAATGGCCATTTGGGATTTTACACTGGATTTTAATTTACAATCTTAAGCTTGCTGTGTACTTTTATGTATGCTAAGAAAAATTCCCCATGTTCTATTAAATACACAATTAACTATTATAGCAATTAGGATTTAGTGTCCTTTTTACATATTGCATATAAGAACTGAGTTAATCAGCAGACATCAAGGGCCTCAGTTCAGACTTATTTTTTTGTGTTTTCTGGGTTACACTTCTACCTCTGCAGAGTGAACCATGTGATTCATGGAAGTTATGGAGAAGGGCTCTGTCAGCGATGCTCATGTGAAGGAATATGAGACCAGCTCTCTACATGCAAAAATGGAACCAGTGTTACCACCTCTGGAATCATGAATGCTTTCTCTTTTCTTTGACTTGTTTCATTATGTTTTCCAGAATGAACATACGTACTTTTTGCAACAAGAAAACAGCAATGAGCTTTTTCTCAAGGCTGATTTTTTAAATGTGCTCCTCTTGCTTCTGCCTCTAGGCATGCATACACCCAATATCGTTACCAAGAGCCCCACCGTGCTTTACCTTGCACTTGTAAGTTTAAAATGATCTCATCGGAGCCCCAGTTGTTATTGGCGATGCAGCTGTAGTAGCCCGAATCCTCTGCCTTCACCGTGCGGATGACGAAGCTCCCGTTGCTGAACACGCTCCTCCGCCCATCAATCGTCACCAGGCTGGGCGTCCCGTTACTGCCTCACAGGAAGAAAAAGGCACAGATTAAAGAAATTACAATCCAGATTAGCTGAGGTTGGGGAAGAGCATAAAGACTCTCTTTGAAGCAAGCAATGCGTTTGGATTCATAAGAACTAAACTATGATTCTATCATGAGAACAATCAGCCGAGATGTGTTCTTTGTAAAAAATGCTATGCAGACGTGAGTCGCTGTCCAGGGTCTGGATCAGGCTCCTCACACATGTCCCTGCCTGCCATGTCCTCCACCACATAGGCACCTGTGACTGCCTCTTTCTGGGGATTCCTCCTGTGGGGACAAGTGCCATTTGACCAGGTCATACTATGAACAACTGGATTTTGGGATCTCTTCTAGATTCACTTAAAGTGACAGTTGTTCATGATTTTGACATTAAAATGGACAGTGGTATGTCAAGGGGGTGACAAGTTGACCCTAGCATGAAGAGAGTTCCCTCATCATCATTCCCAAGGCCATGGTGGTGCTTGTCCAGCCGTGTGGGTCACCTCAGGGAGAATGCCATTTGACCTTGGGAGCTTACGTCTTTCCTTTAAATCAGTGGTTCTCAACCTTTCTAATGCCGCGACCCTTTAATACAGTTCCTCATGTTGTGGTGAGCCCCAACCATAAAATTATTTTAGTAGCTACTTCATAACTGTAATTTTGCTACTGTTAATGAACTATAATGTAAATATCTGTGTTTTCCGATGGTCTTAGGCTCTACAGCGACCCACAGGTTGAGAACCGCTAGCAGGGTCACCTAAGACCATTAGAAAACACAGATATTTACATTACGATTCATAACGGTAGCAAAATTACAGTTATGAAGTAGCAACGAAAATAATTTTATGGTGGGGGGTCACCACAACATGAGGAACTGTATGGTTGGGGGTCACCACAACATGAGAACTGCTGCTGTAGAGCCTAAGACCATCGGAAAACACAGATATTTACATTACGATTCATAATGGTAGCAAAATTTCAGTTATGAAGTAGCAAGGAGAATAATTTTATGGTTGGGGGTCACCACAACATGAGGAACTATATTAAAGGGTCGCAGCATTAGAAAGGTTGAGAATCACTGCTTTAGATGAACTGACTTTAAAAGAGATGAGAAAAGTGGTCTCTGGGCCAAGACCATTATTTCAATAGTTTATGTCTCTTGAGTGCTTCTATTTGAAAATAGGTACTCCTCTGAATCCATTTTGTATCAAATCTTTACGCTCTCTAGTGAATTCTCAATCCTTTAAGTCCTAATTTTTTCCTCTGAATAGAGATGAAACACTTTAAAAAGTTACATGGACACAATACATCTCACCCACTTTCTCCCCGTCTTCCCTGCTATTATTTTAATAATGACTTTTGGGAATGAAACCAGATTTTGCATTAGCGAAGTCCTTATTTCTTACAGTCACTTCTCAGAGCGTTTGAGTTAGGGTTAGTGGGTCCATTATCTCGGAAAGGCGAAGAGATGAGTGCTAAGTCTTACATAACCTTGGGTGCATTCATCTCAGTTATATGAGAAATTTACATGAGAAGGTACAGAAAACGCCCGCAGAGGATACTGGGTTGGTCAGACCATTTTCCTTATAATCCTTCTTTTATGAACTTAAAGGCTCTGAATTTAGGGAGGATTTACATAGTAGAGCAGTTCCTTTTAGTGCTAGAGCTGAGGTCCGTCCCCCACCCCATCCTCTCTGTCTGGGAAGAGTGGGTAGGTTTTGCAGCTTTCACTGGACCCAGCTCAGTGTCTCTGGTGCAATGTCTTAGAGCTCCGCTGAAGGCACACATCGGGTTACTGGTTACCTGTCTTTCATCCACTTCACCGCAGGCGCAGGGTCCCCCACAGCTTTGCACGGCAAGGCGATGTCTTTCATCCACGGGGTCGTAACCGTGCCGCTGAAGGTCAGGATTCGCGCAGGAGCTGCACGCCAAACAGAGAAGAAGCCGATTAACGTGCAGACGCATCTACACAGAGGTCAAGATGACTTTCCCCATCACAGCAGCACCCAACAAGGGGCCTGCAGCCCTGCCCGTGAGCATCCCTGACCACGCTATTCTCTGGCACCTGGGTTTGAAGATGGGGTTTTCGCTGTGGGAACATACAAACAGCCGAAAATCCCCACTGTGGCATTTCCCCCTTCTATTGACTAAACATGAGGAGCCCACATTAATGATTTGGGGCTTCATAAGCCCAGCAGCTCTATCCAAGCTGTGTTTTCTATGAGTCCAATTATTTTTCAAAACACTTTATTAAACAATTTATCTCAACACCCAAACTGCACATTAAAAGATACTTTCAATATCGGAGAGAACAGGCAATACCAAGCATAAAGCTCAAGGGACGGGAAGAAGTAAAACTGGAACAACTCCTATCAATCAATTTTCCGGCCCTTTCCTGACGTTATTATTTCCACTTGATCTTTGGCACAGCGTTAAGGACAATGCACGTTTTCAGAGGGGCCTCCCTTGAAGAATAACCCTTTGCCCAGGACAGTGATGATGAGACGGCTCCAACAGGATGTCTGTCAGGGCCACTGGCACAGGGCGCCATTCCCAAGAGGCAGGAGGGCCCAGAGGTGGAGAGGAAAACCTGGGGTGGACCTGTGGCAGCAGAGGCCTCCTTGCAGACGGGAGGGCAGCACGGACAGGCTCCTGTGCTACCTTCTTGAATGAGGCACAAGAGTTAAAAGAGGCACCAAGATCCCCGCCTTCTAGAAGCAAAGCTAGTGTCCATCCTTTGCCGTGCCTGGGACACCACTTTCTGGGACGCTCCCTCCAGAAGCTTAGCCTGGCCACATCTGGCCCATGAAATACTTGCTCCAGCCTCCATGCTCTCTCTTTCTCTATCTTCATGGCTGGAAATGAAGAACCCCGGGACTTCAAATCCTGCTATGGAAGAAGCCTGGATCCCTGAATCACCACATGGTATGAGCCACCCAGGAGAGCCACCTGTCCAGAAATATCTGCGCTGGACTGACTGTGTTATTATGCTGAGCCTCTGAAACCCCCGGCATGCTGATTCCACAGTAAGGCACCCCTGTGTCCCCGGCATAGTGCTAACATGCAATAGGCACTCAAAATCATTTACCAAATTACCAAATGGTATTTCATCTCCCCAGACAAGTCCTACTCCTCTGGAAGTGGCCAGTTGCCAGTGTGACTCCTCTGAGTATATCATATCCTCCTGCATCAACCAGGCTGGTTCTGGCTATGTCTGAGATGTAACATTGGACACACCAAGTAGGGAGAAGTAAAGCTATTGCTACTCCTATGTCCATGTTGCAGTTCCCTTTTCATCCCACAGAGCAGTCCTTATGCCCTGTGACAACCAATGTTTTCCAAACGTCAGGCTGGCTGGATAGCATGACCAAAGAGTACAACTGACAAAAAAAAATAAAAATCCACTAATTACTTTTCTTACCAACTATATGCTTATTTTCTATCTGCCTTCAGGAATGCAACGCCACTGTGTTCTTTCCCCTCGCTACTTCATGCTGCTTCTTTCTTAGCGCTCACAGTTATGAGCACAAGAGCTCGTGGAGGTAACACTGGACCTTGGAAGGTTTATTTTCTCCTCTAGGCACCTCTAACCTTATCCTATAGTATAAAAGCCTAATATGCAAATTGTCCCCTTGACCGGGAGTTCAACAAGGGGGCGGCAGTGGTGGCAGCAGGTGGCCTGGGGAAAGTAGGGCAGTGGTGGCAACAGGCAACTGGGGTAAGGGAAGTGTCCTGGCCGGAACCCGGCAGCCAGCAGCCTCTAGGGACCCTTCCTGTGCATGAATTTCATGCACTGGGCCTCTAGTTAGTAATACATTGCCAATGTGGTATATGCAAAAGTCAGGAGGCACCTCCTGCTGGCCTGGGATTAAGATGTAAATACATTTACCCATGAGGAGTGGCAATTTAGGGGGACCCTAAACCCTGGATGGCAGCAATGACCAGAGGAAAATAAGAATGTTCTGTGCCTATAGGTCCGTGCCTTAGAGAACCAGTATAACATCTCAGGGTAAAGGTAAGCATATTCACTTACAGGAACTTTTTGTTTGGTGACTCCAACCTCCCACTGGTACTCAAGGTCTTTGCTTATAGCATTCTATTAATGGGAGAAGAGCACACGGTTTTCTTAGGTTTGTAAGGTTCCAAGTTCTAGAGACGAAATAGAGACCTTTTCATTTAAGAGGTGTGATACCTGGTTTGGAGGCAAGCAGAACTTCCTTGGGAGGCGGCTCTGTGGTGATTTTCACTACACAAAAGGGTGAGTGTGGTCCCCTTTTTCAAAGGCACCCTGAGCTGTAGGGCCACTCACCCTTAATGCTGTGCTTACCTCTAGGAGGATTCTTTTCTAATTTTCCCCAAAGCCAGTGCCAGCTACCAGCAACACCTTTTCTTGGGCTGAAATGTGGTATCATGTGATATTCTGGTTTACTTGATGTGTAGGGCATTGTAAGCGTTATTTCAGGAAGAACAGAGACTTTAAAGACAGCCCAATCACAATGGCAAACGAGGTCCTTACTACGGTGGCACACCTTTCGCTAATGGCTCTACCGTGATGATTTCACTGCTGTTGCCTCTGCCGGCTGAGGTCACGGCCACCACCCAGACGCTGTACTGACGGTTCCGGCTCAGGTTCGGGATTCTGTAGGAAAACGAGTCAGGAGAGGCTTCGAACTCGCTGATCACCTGTGACAGGAGACACAAATGTTCCCACATTCAAGAAGGCAAAAGGCACAAGTGAATATCCCAAAAGAATGGCTATTCACATGTTATCTATCATCAGAGTCAAAACCCTCCTCTAATCCTTCTCCAAAGGATTTGCTATGTGTATGGCGATGTCTCCCTGTAGCCTACATTTCTCTATGAAGCAACTTTGACAGCCACGGGTGAGCAAATTAACCCTTAAAATGATGAAAACGGACCACACATCTGTTTTCAGCTGAGATGGAGTAGCAAAAACCAGATTTAGTTTTCTACCCGAAACCACCAAAAGACACCTGTTTCAAAGGCTTCGCACACCAGGAACTGAAGGACAGTGACCTGTGAACACACGAGGTGAGGGGGTGCGACTGAAGAGATTTTACATTTCTGGGCGAGTTTCCAGGCTGTGGCCCAGAGAAGGGAGCCCGGGGGGAGCCGGGCAGCTTCTCTGAGTTGAGGAGACAGAGCTGAAAGACAGGGAGGGATCTAGATTCCTGGGACAGAGGACTGGGGAGAGAGGGCTGCACACAGAGAGAATCCTGGGGATCTGAAGAGGGTCCCACTTGGGTGCACAGCTGAGCAGACCTATGCATGCGCGTGAGGAGCTGTCAGGAGTCAGGAAAGAACCACCTGGAAGGACCGGAGGTCACAGCAGCCAGCATTCATCCAGGGCCAGGAACAGACCCTGCCCCCACCAGCTAGACTGAAAACCCTAGAGATTCACAGGCGTTGGACACAGTGCGTGCGGGCTTTACCTCGGTGGTAGGGAATAGTTAGCACTCGATTCAACACCGCCTGGTGCTGCCTAACAAATATTAAAAGCAAGGTTCATGAGAGGCTGAGGCAGGAATAGGATGTTCTTGCTGAGGGATGTGTACATCTCTATAACGTGTCTTTTCTCTAGCTGCCTTTTAGGTTTTCTTTTCATTACTCCAGGGTAGGAGGGGGGTTTGAACTCCAAGGAAACCACCAGACAGCTTGGAGCCTGGAAGGATATAGAGGTTGGGGACTCGCACAGGAGAAGGCCAAAGGCTAGCCGCAGCCCGGCTCACAGCAGCAGAGAGGCTGTGCTGGGACTGGCCGTCATTTCCAGTTTGGTGGGGTAAGGGTGCTTACACGTGGATCCTGCCAGAGAGAGCAAGACTGGTTGTCTAGAGAGGGATGCTCCTGGGCACGAGAGGCCTCCAGTGGAGGTGTGCACTGCAAATGACCTCGTACGTATGTCAAACAGCATCACTTATTGATAAATAGTGCATAATTCAACCATTGTGGACAAGTTCAAGAGGTGGCAACATTTAAGAGGAAGAAGAGCTAAATGGGGAAAAAATTAATCGGAAACTCACTCCGGATAGTAAAGCATATCTGCTGATTAAATCTTTCTCCTTAATGCTCAGTCCAGAATGCTTGTTCCGTGAAAGAGGGACGAGGCAGGTAGCTTCCTTATGAAATGTTTCCTCAGGACTTTAGTACGAGCTATGACACCATGGATTATATTTACATTTCATTAATTGTCTTTGTATTGGATACCAAATTTCCCCACACAGCAATCTAATTGTGTTTAAATTGACTTGCTAATTTCTACATGCATTTCAATATGTGACAATCCTTTCCAAATACTGGGAATGGTCAATGAAAAGAGAGCGATTTTATTTCCAGATTTCTCCTGATACTTCAGCTAGGCGGATACACCAAAGACTGTGAGGCCTTAAATGAGCTTGGAGGGGTAGAGAGAAACAAAGCAGAACTTGACTCTCCAGGGTCCACAACATAGAGAATTGCAGGGTATAGATGACGTTTCTTGGGGGTTAGAGAATCAAACAGGGTAGGGGACATGTGTGAGGAGGGGAGAAACACTTTTTTCAATATTTAAATGCCTAAATATTTAATTTTCTTCTAGGAGATCTTTAACTTTCTAGGCTCATCATCTTTAGAGTTGACAGGGATCTTAGCCATTCTAGAAGATTTCACTGTGCCCAAACTGTGAGTTAATCTAGAATGCATCAAATAAGATTGGGCTAAACACTTGTTTTAAGGGAAGACTTAAGTGTTAGTTCATGACCCATGGAAATCCAGAAGCATCCAACATTAAGAATGCTTTGGTGCCAGGCATATGACTTGCGTAGCTGTGGTTCTTGATGGGGAATTCTACCCTATGGCTCATTTTTAACTCGGCTCTCTGCCTGGCACGAGGAAGTAGATAGGGCATCTGTGGACTGGGGTTGCCAATTAGCCTGTGCCTATCGCACATTCCTGTTAGCCGCCTGAGACAAAGTCTGTTCTTCCGCATCTAAAAAGTATTTAAACGTGCTAATTCGATCAGCATCCGGAGTTAACCTCGCATTTATTAATTAACCACTCTCCGTGGACACGGTTCTCAGTGGCAGCCGCGTTATTTATTTCTTGGTCCATCAGAGATTGTGGAGTAAGCTGAGCGGATTTTTCTCTAGAGCTGAAGTCACATGACAGGATCAACCCATAGTGTTCTTGAGGGAAGACCGTGGAATTCTGTTTGAGACACTCACTTAAAATATAAGATATTTCTATAGTCTGCCTACTGAGCTATGACTCATACTGTGCTTACAAATGTCAAGTTCATGGTTTTCACTGTTCGGCATCATGCCAACAGTTCCCAAGTGTGGGCACCCGTGGCTGATGACCGACGGCCAGGGACACAGGACACCTGTCCAGCCATATACACTGTCTGTCCTGCAGATCTCTGCCTTGGGTGGTGGTAAGGAAACTTATGCAAAAGCTCTTAGCGCCAGGCTTAGTCACAGTCAAAGCTCATACATAGTTGGAAAGCATATGCATTTATTGAGTTCAACTCCAGTGTGTACACTTTAAGGCAAGTTCCCGTCCCAAGGGAGCAGGAAATGATCGTGGCTGGCAGAAGGAGGATTAATTAAAACGAGGCAAGGTAGGGCTCTGACACATTTCTGCTAAAACCTGGAAAGAAAACCATTGGAATTTCCTTTGCAGGAGTATTCCTGTCGTAGTTGAGGACAGGATTACTATGGGCAAAATGCCTAGGAAAATAAAGGGAAGCTTCATGAATTGGATTTTTAAAAAATACGTATAGTTTTTCTTAATAAGCCTTCTGCCACGTTTGCCTCCCTGACGTGGTACCCGGGGTGGAAAGTGCAGCTAGTGGTGTGAACGTAGCAATACCCATGCAGGACAGCTCGCACTTGTGTCCGGCCTTTCTGGGCCTTCGCTTCAGGCCTGGGTGGAGGCATGCATTTCTAAGAAACCTCACAGCGTCCTCCTCAAAAGGATGGGAAGGTGGCCGGAAGGTCCTTGCGCTTCAGTGTCACCCCATGAAAACCTAGGACCAACGTCTCCCGGACCTGCCTTCACTCCAGAGTTATTCTGCCTCATGGTTTTGGTGTAATCTTTCTCCTTTCGTGTCCAAACCAGAAAAATAAGTGCCAGAAACCAATCATTGTCCCACTAATAGAAAGATGTGGACAGGAAACTGGGAAGGCTGGTCAACAACCTTAAATGTTTTAATCACTCACTGTTTAGTTGAAACATTGTTAGCTGAAGCAGCCTCCAACTCTGTTTCTCCTATGTAAATTTCTGTTATTGGAATTTCCTGCCTAAAGGTTATGGGCGTATCCATAGTCTCAATAAAAGGGATTGCAAGGCCAGAGCAAGGGGTAGTCCTTCCACTAGAGTTGGGCTCCCGCCTGGCCCCCAATATTCCCAAATTAATATTTTTCCAAGTCTCTTTGCATTTGTGTGCAGCCTTCTCCAGAACCCGAACCCTGAACCGGAACCCTGAACCACGCGGGACGTGAAAGGGGTTCCCACAAATAAGATAACAGTAGCCACCATGAGAGACTTCAATGGCTCTTCAGTAATTTCTGTAAACCTAGATGTTTCCCCAATAATTGCTGCGTTCATTTCTAATCCCTCACACTACTGAGCACAGCGGATGGACTTGTAAAGCCTCGGCGGCCCCAGTAATCCCTCCATCAGGTGCCCTGTCTGCCCTTTGCTTGTGTCTGTTAGGACCTGATGTTTGTTCTACTTTGGAGCTTGGTCCTGCGTGCTCCTCCCACCGCCCTGCTGGACAGAGTCCAGGCTCCCTGAGGGGGTCCTGCCTCACCCTCCCTCCACGCACCCCCAGGGCCAGAGGCTTGCAGAGTGCGGACCCACGGACTGTTAACTGGAGGGAATGTCTGTTGTATTCAGTGACTTTAATAATGACCTAGAAATTATTTGAATGCAATAAAAAAGGGGTAGCGAGCAGGCTGCTCACATCAAATTATTCAGTGTGTCTGATGGATATTAAAAAATTCCACTTAAAAATGCAATTAACGTTTTAATAAAAAAAACTAATTCTGTCAAAGAACTATGGTGCTTTAAAAAGTTCTACATCAAATGATCAGCATGCAGTTAAAAAAAAAAACACACACACACAAGACTGGAATGCTCTGATTTTGTAGCTAGAATGTTCGCAGCAGTGATTTTTTTTTTTTTAACTTCCCCCAAAGCAGAATAAACAAAATGGGTAGCTCTTTTCACCACTGGGAAATGGCACTTTCAAAACACACGAAATCTTTCTTTTTAGTGGCAGAGACACGGTCTGGATTAGAGACAAAGTCTAATAAATAGATGTAATACATTAAGAACAGGAAGTTAGCTGGGTCAGTTTAAGATGTGCTCTGTTTTAAAAATTCTTGTGTATAATACATTTTGATTGGATTTATTTTCATTGGATCTCACTATTTTAATCTCTTAAAGCTGGTAATAGATAGGATAGCACAAAGACCTTCCTAAAGGGATAGGCAGGTGTCCAGCACTTACAGAAAAAGCGGTATATTAAACATGTGTTTTATCCGAGGCAATTTGGGTTGTTTCCTCTGTACTTCACTGAGCTCCCTGTAGTTGCTGTTTTATATATGACTATTGGCTACATTTAAAAAAGCCTTCCAAACATCACGTATGTTACCCTTTGGCCTTCCAAAATAAAAATTATTGTTATATTAATTGCAAGTGAGTTAAAGTTGATATCCAGAAAAAGAGGGAAAGAAACTCGTCCCCTCATGCTATGGTTGAGGTCAAGGGCATCGTCCAACTAGCCAGACTGACGTTCCAGGAGCCTCGTATTCCCTGGCTCTTTCCACAAAATCCCCTCCGTCTGCTACAGTCTTGCCTCGTCCCTTCTCTGTTGTCCTTCTCTCTGCCGTGCACATGATCTATCTGTAAACACGCTTTGTTAATTTAACTTGATTGCTATCGCCTATTCAATATACTCTGCCAAAAGACGTAGTTTATCATCATATAACTTTTCCCATGGAATAAAGAAATTAATGTGACTGGCTACTCTTGGAAATAAAAAGAATATAGGCATAATAGTTAGTATTGGGAAAAAAATAGGTATTTTCATTGTCTTAATAGGAAAATATTTGAAACCAATTTGTTTCCCTCAGTAGCGCCACATGTCTGTTTCAGGCGAAACGAAAAAGAGGTGTTTTCAAAGCTGGAATCTTCCCAAGCGGGGTGACCCACAGGGCATTTCATCTGTGGCTTCAGAGCAGGGCGGGGGGCGCGGGCCGGAGAAGCAATGGAGGCGCACGTTCAGTTCAGATGATACACACCGGCCATCGGGTCTGAGCCTGTGCCATCACAAAGCCAGGAGGCTTATTGGCAATTTATGTGCAAAATCAGGCAGGCTGTCTTGTGAGACTGGGCTTCAAATGAGATTTCAGGGCTCATTTCTCTTTTCTTTTGCTCCATAAAGTACAAAATTGGGCTCCGGATTTCAAAGGCCAGCATTTCTCTTCACCTGAGAGTACATGTCACCTGCGTTTTGAGCAATTATAGCCCCTGGCCAGTTTCCCTGGATGCCCAGTGAATCTGAATGACCACGACAACAATAAAAAGGAAAATGAGCGTACAGAGCCCACAGGAAGATTGAGCCGCGGTTCACTGAGAATGAGTTGAAGGGGGAAGGAAGACCATTGCTAGAGGACTGACTGGGTTAGAAAAGACAAGCAATCTCCCCCACTCCCTCAAGGAGCCCAAGTCTAATAAATAGATGTAAATTACACCATGACAAATGTAAAGAATATTTAGAACCATTTCCACCAGAACTGGCCGTGAAATACTGAGGTTATTTCCCAGGAAACTTCAGGAACAGTCTTCCAAAGAGTTTTATAAACCAGAGTTGGTCGGCATAGGTCTGGGATGCTCGGAAGTAGCTTTCTCTTGAAACGTGTCTGGTTTATTCGCAGAGGTAGGAGGACATGCTCAGTGCTGGGGTGAGATCTCGCTGATCACCAGGGCATAGAGCTAGCGCATGCCTGCCACTCAGAGGGACTCGACAAAGCTCGGATGAGCAAGTGACTAGTTTTGCACATGAGTAAACGAGGCATGACGGCTTCCGTAGGCCAGCTGGTGGCATCTCCCTCCCTTCTAGCTTTGTCATGACAGAAAAAAGAGACCCACCATGAGGTCATTTAGAACGAGGGAAGGAGGGTTTCCGTGTCACAGACATTTTTACTAACTCCCTGTGAAAGAGAAAGCATCCCGACAATGACCACACGTTCCCATCTTATTAAGTAGAAATTTCATTATACAACGTAATCGCTATTGGATGACTCACAGTCATACCAAAACACTTTAGTTCAATGCAACACTCGCTGAACATCCACTATCTCAGCACAATACCAGGTTTTCCAAAGGCATCATGATGGCTGAGAGCGGTTCTGCACTTCAGAAACAAGCCACCAAAGGGGTCCAACTATGCCCCTGTCTAACAATAATGTAAGAGATATGGTCATGCCAAAGGAAGGTTGAACATCAGTGCCAGAATCCCGGAGGTGAAGGGGAGCCGGCTTCCCGGGGAGGTGGGAGGCTGTCGGGTGAAGAGCCGGGCCTCTGAGCCCAGGATCCTGTGGATGGCGGACCCCGGCTTTGTCTTGCTAAGCTGCATGCTTCTGGCCAGACTGCGCTGTCTCCCACTACTACAGTGCAAACAATGCTAACAACTGCTCCTGCATCAAGTATCATCAGGATTAACCGAAGGGAAGCCGTGGTTTTAAAAAATGTGGGTCACAGAAGCAATTTAGTGGGTCATGGTAATCACTCACAAAAGAAAATAAAAATCCAGTGGAACAGAAAATATCAGAGTGCATCACGTACAGGAAGATAAGGTTTGTTTACGGAGCTTTGTTGTGTGTGTGTACTGGCTCCAGACTATAAAATCTATTCCCTACTGTGTGTGCCTCGTGACTAAAAAAACAAGACTGGGAACCACAGGCGTAAAGTATTTATCACATAGTGACTAAAGTATGGCACGGATTAAAAAATGGTGCAATAATTTATACAGGACTTAAGTTGAGCCTTCAGAATAAGCATTTTCACGTGGGAGAATGAAAGGGAAAAGGCAAGGAACACCCAAAACATACAGACACACACACACTTACACACTCACTTATAGAGACACACATACTTTCACAGACACACACTCAGACACACACACACGAGACATGGTGTGGCTCAGGTATTGGATGGGGAAGCTTAGTAGAATATGAGGCTGGGCAGGAAATCTGCACAGGTTATCTTGGATATTTTGAACATTTTTTTAGCTGAAAAGGGGGAGGTGAAGCAATGTGCACAAGGGAGCAACGTGATCAGATCGAGAACTTGAAAGAGTAACGCTGACAGCGTTGTGGACGGTGGGCTGGGCTCCTGACTTAGTTTGGGTCCCCGGTGAGGACTCGAACCAAGGTAATGGTGGTGGGAGTGAAAGGAGGGAGAGGACTGAAAAGGATTGTCTAACCACTACGCTGTGTACCCGAAGCTAATCTATAATAATAAAAGCGTAATATGCTAATAAAAGTGTAATATGCTAATTAGACCGGACAGCCAAATGACATTCCGGATGTCATTCTGAAGTCCTTCCAGATGAAGCCGCTGTGGCGGGGGCCAAGGCAGAGGTGGTTAGGGGTGATCAGGCAGGCAGGCGAGTGGTTAGGGGAGATCAGGCAGGCAAGGCAGAGAGGTTAGGGAAGATCAGGCAGGCAGGCAGCGAGTGGTTAGGGGCAATGAGGCAGGCAGGTGAGCAGTTAGGAGCCAGCAGTCCCAGATTGCGAGAGGGATGTCCAACTGCCAGTTTAGGCCCGATCCCACAGGGCGGCAATAGGACATCCCCCGAGGGGTCCTGAATTGTGAGAGGGTGCAGGCTGGGCTGAGGGACACCCCATGCTCTGCACAAATTTCGTGCACCGGGCCTCTAGTACAAAATAATATTGAATGTAAGCCGTAATTGAAAAAAATTAGATGTTGCAGAGAGAGACCCCTCATGCATGATCCAGTGTCACGTTGAGGGTGCTATTTCCTCTGGTCATAAAACCCTTCATCAGGTAAAATTCTGCCCCTCCTACAAGCCAGGGCTGTACATAAGTCTCAGGAAACCTTCTCTGACCCTATTGCTTATGCTCTTGTGCTGTGCATATAGCACTGCTGTGTGCTTTGTCATATCACACAGAATGGTGACAATCTCTGGTATCCTCTACCCTCCCTAGAAATAGGAATTCAAGAAAAACACTCCATCCTTTATCATCACAGTCCCATGGTTGTGATTAGAGCAGTCTCCAAGCATTCTGGTTTTCTTCTTCTGGGGACAGATTAGGGTTGAACTTCCTGGTTCCTATGGGGTTGGTGAGGTCCTGTGATGAATTCTAGCCATTGATTTAAAAACAAAAACAAAACCTTTTAAAATTTGATTTTTAAAAAGAGAGAGAGGAACAGAGAGGGAGAGAGAGAGAAACATCTATTTAAGAGTGGAACATGGATCAGCTGCCTCCTGCATGCTCCCTACCAGGGACAGAGCCTGAAACCTGGGCAGGTGCCCTGACCAGGACTCAAACCAGCAACCTTTCGGTGCACAGGATATTTTTTTTTCACAGACTGTTTTTATGTAGGGAGAGTGTTAGAGAGAAAATCAACTTAGCTACTGTCTACCCAGGAGCCAATAAGGTTAGCTCACTTCTTCGGATGTCTACTACTTGTCATAGTGTGTGAATTGGTCGTTCAAACTGTTACATGTTCAAATTAATAGCCATGGTCCAAAACGTGTGTGGATGAGTCCCTGATTTTCTGTTCAAATCTCTGAACAGGGAGGTGGATGTCTCATTGCATTTGTCCACCCTTCATGGTGAGATCAGTGTTTACCTGGTTCTACTGCCAGACAACCAGTCTCTGCAAGAATGTACAATCTCTTGTCTGGCCACACACAAAGTTTCAAATTATAATATCTTTTGCTAAGCTGCACTGAGACAACATCACAGAACAAATGCATGATTACAAAACGTATTTTCCACGTGAGAGAGAAGAACCTGTGTCTTGTAACAACATCCTTTTATAATGAAGGGAGGTGAAGTGGGGACCTTGAGAAAGAATTCACATCCACAAGGAGGTCGGCTGCGGGATGCTTATAAAGAAGATGAACTGACAGGGCACGCTGTGTCCCCAGTTACCCTCCCGTGTGCTACATTCAATCAGCAAATCATTTCAAAGAGAAAGCATCTCAGATAGAGGAGCAGGGAAAACACACAGCGCTAGCGAGGACTGCCCTCTGGTGGTCATCGGACACATAGGCAGACGCGGACAAACCTCCAGAAATCTGATAGATGCAGTTCTCTGACTTATAATTAATGTACAGAAACTAAAGATGGGGGAGAGGTGGATCATTTCTAGGAATTTATAATTTCTTGTTTATTCCATTAACCTCTCCCTAGAATAACAGATGGTATTTTCACATGTTCACCACTGAAGGGAAGTGTCTTAGTTCTCCCTGATCTTTACTTAAAATGGTATTTTTAATTTAAAAGTAGGCCTTGTATGGGAACTCTGCACCTCCCACTCAATTTTGCTGTCAACTAAAACTGCTCTAAAAATAAAGTCTATCCAAAAGATAGGCTCCGTGCTCTTAAACGATGCTGGAAGTAGGTGAACAGCAAGGAGCCTCCCGAGGGAGTGAAACCGACCTGGGTTTATGTCACCCCACGGAGGCTGCCCAGAGACCACGGGCACTTGGGCGATCACATCCCTCGAGCTGCAGGGGTTTTTCATGTGGTCAAAAGGCGGCACAGAGGCACGCTGCTGGCGGCGGTGAGAGGTCAGGGAAGTGAGACATTCAGTTTCATTGCCCACCTGTCTGGTGGGGTTGACCTCATTACTGTCACACTTTGAAAGGGTCTTGTCCAGGGGGTACTGGGGGGCGGGGTTCAAATCTCAGGCTTGGAGAGAAGTGGAAATCCCCAGGCAAATAATTTCTATTCCATTCCACAGACTGTTTGATCATGATTTCAAAATAGTACCTCTTCCTTTTTTAAAAAGTTTTGTTGTTAATCCTCACCTGAGGACATTTTTCCTTTTTTTAGAGAGAGTGGAAGGGAGGGGAAGAGACACACACAGAGAGAAACATCAATGTGAGAGAGCCACATTGATGGGTTGCCTCTGGCATGGCCAGGACCAGGGCCAGGATGGAGCCTGCAACTAAAGTACGTGCCCTTGATCAGAATTGAACCCAGGACTCTTCAGTCTGTGGGCCGACGCTCTATCCACTGAGCCAAACAGGCTAGGGCAACACTTCCTGTTTTAGGGATTGGAATTCGTGGGGGCTTGGTTGTGTCGCTCATCTAAGCCTCAGTCACTCAGGACTAATTTCAAATAAGCCAGGTGGAAGTTTCTAGGTTAGAGATAAAGACCAGATTGGGATGACAGAGACAGAGGGAGGTAGATGCTGGTGTTCTCTGGGCCCTGATAGCTTCTTCCCAGCGTGTTGGAGCCAAAATAGCAAGTGTGAGTCCTACAGCCAACAGACGATGCAATGAATGAATGCAATTAAAGAAGCACTTCACATTCTCATGGAGTATGGGTATTCTCACTTAGCAAGCACTTTGTCTCTGGTGAAATGGTGACAATAACATCGTCTCTCTTGGGGCTAAGGAGAGGGGTCTCCATGAATTGCCTCTCAGCATTTCATCTTGGTGTCTACACTGATTTGCACCTCTGGGCTTTGCTGGTAGGGCTCATCCCTAAGAATTCACAGCATGTTTGAAACCATATAAGCACCTCCAAGAAAGTTCTGGAACCCAACTCTGACCATATTACATTTACATCGACTTCAACTGCTGCCATTGTTGACATATAAACGGCAGAACATACAACTGGGTATTTACAGCACAGCCAGATCTCAGTGAGCTGCCACGCTCACCCTGTCTCCCACCGTTGGTCATGGCCACTGTCTCCAGGGCCACCAGGCCTTGGGGGCCCCTACAGACTGGGGAGGACATACCACTTTAATTAAAGGGTCAACAGATAAATTAGTTCAGGACTGCTCTTCAGTGTTGGAAAGGAAGGACGTCTGACACATGCTTCATGTGGATGAATCTGGAACATGTTATGTTGAGCAAAGTAAGCCATCACAAAAGGACACACGCTGTGTGATGCCCTTATGGGAGGTCCCTAGAACAGTCCAATCTATAGGTGGGAACTAGACTGGTGGATTCCGTGTGTTGGTGGGAGGGGGATGGGGAATTTGTTTAATGGGGACAGAGTTTCAGTTGTGGAAGACAGAAAGTTCTAGAGATGGATGAGGGCGATGGTTGCAGCAATGTGAATGCGCGTCATGCCACTGAACCATACACTTAAAATAGCAAAATGGTAAATTTGATGTTACAATGTTTACCAGAATGAAACTAAAATTAATTTGTGTCTACCCCACAAATACTTATGGGAAGGCTACGCATGCTAAATCCACGTGGGGAGCAGGGAGATAGAAAGATGGATTAGGAATGGTACCTACCTCAAAAAAATGTCATAAAAACTTGCATGAAAGCATCATGAATGTTGATGAACCATTTTTCTTTTCTCTAAAATTTGCCTTTCATATCTGGTTTAAGAAACACTTGAACTCTATAGGGTTTCTTCAATGGTAATAATATTAGCAGTAATAAATCCTACACTTGGAACTATTCCGTACTCTAATTTTTCACTCTTTTGCAATGAGCTAAGCTGACTATTGTAACTGGGAGGGTCCCAGAGCCTCATTGCAGTCCCTCTAGGCCAGGGGTCCTCAAACTTTTTAAACAGGGGGCCAGTTCACTGTCCCTCAGACCGTTGGAGGGCCGGACTATAGTTTAAAAAAAAAACTATGAACAAATTCCTATGCGCACTGCGGGTCTGGGACGAGTCGGCTGCTAAGCAGGACAGGCAGCGGCACCCGGAGGGCCGGATCAATGTCCTCGGGCCGCATGTGGCCCGTGGGCCGTAGTTTGAGGACGCCTGCTCTAGGCCAACAGGGTTTGCCTGCTGGCTTCTTAGTGGGGGAGGAATGGGGCAGGGGAGGAAGTCAGGGTAGGAGGTGGGGCACGGGAGGAAGGGAGGGTAGGAACAGGAGAAAATGTGGGAAGTGCTTTTAACAACGAGTCCAACAGCAAAATCAATAGGTGGTGTCCACTGACTCTCAATTAAGGCACAATGAAGGCCTCTGGGTTTTGATTTTAATAAGCCGGCTGGCAGTTCTGGGGGAAGTCACCCAATAAACAATAATTCCAGACAATTGTGCCCCTTACAATGATTTAGACGTGTATTTTCAAGCGAGGCGTAAGGGAGGATGTTGCTTTGTGTGTGGAGACAACAGGAAAAATAAAACCACCGGGAAGACCCAAGTAGGCTGGGGACAAGGGGACGGACCTGTCCCCAAGGAGCCCTGGCAGCTGTGGCAGAGACGCTTAGGCACCTGGCTATTTACCAACTTACTGTGGGGTAGGGGTGCGAGCAGAACACGGTGTACTTCCGGATGATGCCGTTCAACTTGAGCGGGGGCAGCCAGGACACAAAGACCATGGAGGCCGAGGCCGCCGCCGCCTTGACGCCCGCGGGAGGACCTGGAACTGGACACAAGAGCGCGCGTTCAGTCACGGAAATGGGGCCCCCACCTGTGCCCAGGCCCACCTGCCTGACAGGACCCCACCCGGCCAGCGGGGCCACCACTCTCCCCTCTCAGCTTTCCAAGGAGCTGAACTGTGTCCCCTCAAAATCCGAGGTGAACGGCTCTAGCCCCGGGACGTCAGAAAGGACCTCATTGGGAGATGGGGTCTTCAGAGGGGCGATCGAGTTAAAATGCAGCTGTTAGGGTGACCCTGATGCAATGTGGCCGGTGTCCTTATTAGAAAAAGGCAAATGTGGACACAGACAGGAGCAGAGGGAGGATGTGAAGACACAGGGAGAAGCTGGCAGGAGACAGGCCTTGACTTTGAACTTCTGGCCACCAGAACAACAAGACAGTGCATCTCTGTTGTTGCAGCCCCTGGTCGGTGACAGTTGGTTACAGCAGCCATGGAGCTGACAAAGGTTCTCTCCTTGAGGCCCCCTAAGCCCTGACCTTGGGCATGACCTCCAAGAACTCTGCTTTAGTAAGAATGCTGCTAAGTCAGACAGTGGGCGGCAGTCTGTCTAGGACCGTGGTCGGCAAACCGCGGCTTGCGAGCCACATGCGGCTCTTTGGCCCCTTGAGTGTGGCTCTTCCACAAAATACCATGGCCTGGGCGAGTCTATTTTTTTTTTTTTTTGCAAGTCTATTTTCAAGAAGTAGCATTAGAAGAAGTTTAAGTTTAAAAAATTAGGCTCTCAAAAGAAATTTCCATCGTTGTACTGTTGATATTTGGCTCTGTTGACTCATGAGTTTGCCGACCACTGGTCTAGGACATATTTTCTTAAGACATTCCTTATTGTCAGATGACAGTTTGGTAAAGTGCTTTTTCTTACAAAGGCATAGGCAAGCATTGGCATTTTTGGTGAGTTGGTGCCCACTGTTGAGTGAATGTCTGACTGGGATATGATGGGCAGAAGGGAAGCAGCAGCTGCGGGAAACTATTCTTCCTTGTTCTCCCAGTTGCCTGGCCCTCCCTCCTGCGCTGCTGATGGGATCGCTCCCAATCCCGTTGCCACAACACCTCCACTCTCATCACCTTAGACCTGCCGGGTCCCCTGCAGGGCTCACCACCTCCTCTCCCAAGCCTGACCTCCTCCTGGCCCCCACTCAGGGAATGACATGGCCACCTCCTGTCTGCAAAAGCCAGAATCTAAATTCCCTTCCTGCTGCTCCTCCGTCCCGCTCGACCATGTGCGGGTGGGGGTTCTTCAGACCTCCTCTGGACGTGCCTGGTCGGTGGGTGGGCCCCTCCTGGCTCCGTGTAGTTTTAGTCTCTGGAAGTGGCCTCTCCTCCCTCCCCAGGACCTTGTTACATGATCATCTAGGGTTTGGTGTTCTTTCTGTCTGGTCTTGGAGCCTATAAGGGTATCCTGCCATGGAGGGGTCACGGGACAGGCAATGGCAGGAGGCCTCTGGGAGCTCAGATGATCACAGCCCTAAAACCATAAGGCTGATCCTGCCAACAACCAGTGAACTTGGGAGCAGGGTTTTTTGGGGGGCAGAGGCTATCTCAGGTGAGAACACAGCCTCTGGGCAGAGGACCAGAGCCACACCCTGACCCATGGAAATGGGTGGTGTGTGTTTTAAGGAGCCAAGTTTGTGGTAAGCTGTTATAGAACATAGAACATGCATCTAGACAGCTAAGGCCTCTACTAATATATCATAATGTCAGGCATCAAAGTTGTGGTTCTGAAAAACTATCGCCTTGGTCTGAAGTCTGACGGGAGTCTGAGTGAGGGCTGTACAGACACTTCCTTCAGCCTTGTGTTTGCCACGATCACTGTTCTGGTCTTGGTGATCAGGCCCAGGCAGGGGCACGTGCTTTACTGGGGAAGAGGTTCAAAAATATTGAATATTATTATTTTACTGGAATTTTATCTACATCTTTACATAATTTAATTGAAGCTGACAATGCATTCCAAACTTCAAAACTATAAGACCCCATAGTAGAGTAATAAACAGGATCTATATTCTTAATTTTCTGAAGCATAATTCGCTTTATTTCTTCTTTCAATCAGACTCAAAATTGCATTCAGTTCTGGAAACTGCCCACACGTCGATTTACATTAGATACGGAGCCTTGAAGGGTGCCTGGCACAATTCTTTACTGTTTCTGAGCCAGTGAGCTTTCCATGTGAATCTGGGAGATCATTTCATTATTACACTAGTTTTTCTCTCCTTCCACCTAATCTCTGCTCTGCTTCCTCTTTAAGGCTGCTGATGGTTTATCCCGAGTAAACACTGACATTCAGTTCTGCATCACTGCTTGTCCCACGCACTAGCGCACATGGCCCCATCCCTGGGGAAACTGGTATACCCGAGGCAGGGCCCTCCACAATCAATCACATCTCCACGCACCATCAGCACCGGATGCGAAAGCAGAGAATTCCTGATTGACAAACTAGACTTTGGGTCTCCGGGTCAAGTTTTGAGACAGAGCGCCATGATTTATAAAACGGGAGGATTAATTAAAAATTGATCCGAAATGACCACCAGTCAATGAGGAGTTGGGAGAGCCTTCCCTTCTTATTCGATTTTTGTACATTCTCCTGAAAATTGCAGGTGTCAAGATTCCTGTTGCTGATGCACTTGCTCTTTCAATAATAATTCCAGTGACATTCATGTTATTGCTTAGCAATGCAAAAGAGTGCTCCGCCCCTGCTCTGAAGGAGCTGAGATCAAATAATCAAATATCTAGTGTCAAGGACCATCCCACCACGTGTCAAACTAGGTGTTTGCATACATCTCTCCACTTTTTATATTTAATTCTGTCTGATCGTTATGGAAATTTTGCACATGAAGACAGTCAGAGAAGGTTAGATAAGGTGCCCAGAGTCCCACGGGCAGCATCTAGACATGGCTCTCCATCTGTTACCTTTTATTAAAAATTAAACGAGAGCTGTCTTCACTCTTTGTAGATCTCTGTTAATGTGAGACTTCCTCGTGGCAGTGCATTTTGACCTGAGATTTCTCTAAATAATCTGATTCCTTTGAGCAGAACTGGCTGACACCTGCATATTCCTGGAAAGGAATACTCATGTGTTCTAGAAAAGTGAAAGCTACTAAGGCTTAACTTGTGTGCGGGCCCTGTGGTATAGGAAGGTTAGAGAGACAGTAAGAATAATGCGTGAGGTGGAGGGATGGGACTGCTTGGGGGAGCAGGGCCGGATTTTCTGAGTTCAGAGCAGAGTGAGGTGGAAGAGTCCCTGGCTTTGATGCCACAGGACGGATATGGGCTGAAGCAAGAGCATGTTAGATGTTCTATGTGGTGAACAGGTTACACAGCCATCAAACCTGCCAGCACATGGCAGGTCCTGGACGATGGGTGATAGTGCTCCCACCCCACCCCACCCAGCCTGGGGAACAGAGCCCTGGAAAGAAGACAGACAAGTCACAGAGCCAAACTAGCACAGAGCTCAGGCATCCTGAGCTCATCTCAACCCTTTCTCTGTTGTAACTCTGGGCTCTGATTTGGATGGTGCCACATGGGGATCAATTTGACATCAGTTGCTCCTTCCTTTGTGAAGGTGGAGATTACTCTTCTTCCTAGAACACTTATTAGAACTTGAACTGTTCTTCAAACTGGCTTGAACCAGGCCTCTCAGAGTTTTCCTTAGGATACAAAGAACTGTTTGTCATGTAGTGTTTGTAGCTTTGGATAATAGTCACATAACCAAGTCCAAATGCGGTGAAATGGCAAGAATTAATGGTCTGAAACAAAATGCACTGTGATTTAAAGTTTTACTAAACCATCATGAATTCTTGCAAGAAACTTAAAAAATTAGCATGAAGCTCTCAAATTAAGGGCTTATTCTAAAGTGATTCTGAAGCTGGCACAGAATAATAGGTCTTAGACCATGACGTAACTTTCAAGTGGAAGGATGGCAATGATCAGAGCTTACACTTAATGGCTGAAGAGACCCTAAAATTATTCTAATGGCACACAAAACAGGTACAGCAACCCTTACAGCTCTGGGAATAAAAGGCATTTTTGCTTAAAATAATACGTGGCCAAAAAGAAATTATAGGGGAAGAGAGAGACAATGGATAAATCAACAAAGACAATAGGAAGCAGATGGTCTGAATCCTGCTGGCAGATTTGGGGAGGGCAGCCAAAGGCTGGGCTGGGAATTCAGGTGTGCCCAGTGACCCTGCTTTCCCAACAACAGCTCAGGCTGGGAACGCTGCCACTTGGCAGGATCCTCCTATGTCTCCTGGCCTTTCAGACAGAAGTGAGCTTCCTGGCTGGTGTGGCTCAGTGGTTGAGTGTCAACCTATGAACCAGGAGGTCACGGTTCGATTCCCAGTTGGGGCACATGCTCGGGTTGCGGGCTCGATCCCCAGTGGGGGGTGTGCAGGAGGCAGTCAATCAATGATTCTCTCTCTCCCTCTCTGAAATCAATAAAAAATATATTAAACAACAACAACAAAAGAAACCCAAAACTGAGTGGTCCACCCACACCGCCGACGTCTCACCATCCTCTTTGGTGCGGGTGAAGATCTGCTCGCTCCTGACGCCGTCGCCGGCGCGGGTGAAGGCCAGCACCTGGATGCTGTAGTTGGTGTATTTCTCCAGCCCATCCAGCTCCAGCGCAGGCTGCGTGGTGGTGACGTTCTTGATCTCGCCCAGCTCTGGAGGACAAGAAAACACCGTCTGTTACCATGGTGTGGGCATGCGCCCTCCCGGCGCGGTGCGTGATGCCCAGTGCCAGCCATGCGCCTCCGTGTGTCACACCCTGACGTCACCCAAAGGGACTGCGCACAGCCCTTCCATGTGGAAAAGCTCACTCGGACCACACTGCCAGGGACATGGATCTGAAAAAATAGCAATTCACCCCAGGTTAAGTGTTAACACCCAGGCCAGCCCCACGTGGCCTCTCCCACAAAGTCCTCGGGCAGCGGCTCTCACGCATGGACCCCACACCGACCCAGGAAGCCGAGGGCCATATCGCTCCTCTGTGGATACATTTCCGACTGCTCGTAGAAGTTTCTGTGCAATAACCATGCACGTGACAGATGGTCACTGGGCTTGTCATGCTCATCACCTCAAAAGGTGTATGAATGTCTAACCACTAAGCTGTACACCTGAGACTCAGGTAATACTGTATGGCAATTGCAATTAATTTAAAAAAATGCACATATTTAATGTGTACATTTCAGTGAGTTCGGACATACGTGTCCGCAGTCATACCGTCATGATGGTAAACAGAGCATCATTTCAAAATACAAAGCTCTGGAACTCGTTTTGTTTTTGTTTTTAAAACCTACTCTGAGACAAAAACACATGTACCTTTTGTTGCTGTTTTGTTAATCTTCACCCGAGGATATTTTCCCATTGATTTATAGAGAGAATGGAAGGGAGGGGAAGAGGCAGAGAGAAACATCCACATTGACTGGTTGCCTCCCACGTGTGCCCCTCTTGGGGCAGGGCCGCAATTGAGGTATGTGGCCTTGACCGGAATCGAACCCAGGACTCTTCAGTCCACAGGCCGATGCTCTATCCACTGAGCCAAACCGGCTAAGGCCAAATTCACGTGTCTTGAAGCACCTAAGTTCTTCCCTATCTCTGAGCTGAGAGGAGGTGGCCCAGCCAACTCCTGTCACCTGGAGCGAACCCTCCCAGCATCCCTGCAGAAGTGACACGCTGAGATATCAGAAGGTAGGTCTAAGCTAAAAACGCTTCCTTTTCTGGAGTGGCATCAGCTAATAATATTCAAAGGTGGGACGCTATGCTTTCTGCTCTCAGGCATATGATACGTGGCAATTTGAGAAAACTTCAGTGATGTGTTAATACCTCCAGGGGTGTTCAGGTTTTGAAATGAGCCACCTACGGAGGAGCCAGCGCAGGAGAGAGAGGCTCGAGGCACGACTTGCCCCTGGGGAAAGTGGCCATTCGTGGACCCTCTGGGACCGTCTGCAACCCTGTGTGCCCGTGAGAACGGTGCGAGCGGAGGTCCGGGGTGCCTTCTTGGGTGGCTGGCTAGAACGAAGGCCAACTTTGCATCCATTTAGAAAGCGATAAGGCTGCCGTTTGTTCCTCCTGCTCTTTCTTGCCTCAGTACAGATAACTGACGTGCCGCGCGCGCTTCCCTAGGAGCCAGCACTCTTCTAGGGACACATGCTAACTCAGCCATTACACGGATTCTATTATTTCTACATATTATGGGAGAAAAACTGAGGCAGAGAGAGGACCAAAACCTTGCGTAAGGTCACGGAGCCTGGCACAGCAGCCGGGAGCACGGGCTGTGGAACCACAGGGCCTGGCCTGCTGCCACAGTCCACAATCCCAGCCACTCGGCCATGAGCACTCTGTGGGACTGTCACATCGGCCGGATTAAATGGGCTTTCGGTCTGGCTTCCTCTTCCCGATCCTTGTCTTTCTTTTCTCCATCCTTCTAGAATAGTGCACAGCAGTTCAGAGGTTAAGACCACCTATGTGTAGTTATGATGCCTGTGCAATGTGCTTCTGGTGGTCACCAAAAGGCAGGGTTGATGTGGAGAAACGCTGAATGTAAAGTAACGCGTGGGGGAGAATGAGGCTTGTCACGCACACGCCGGGAGCCCTGTGTGTGGCGAGAGTGGAAGGGGAATGCAGAAACGGGCACATGAGGGGTGTTGGGGCACAGACACAGCCTTGGACCCGAACATGAGCTAAAGGCCTGTCGGCCCCTTGAACAGATTGTGGATGAGTTCTGGGGGCAGTATGCTTTGCTGGGGGGAGAAAGCAGGGCAAGAAAGGCAGTCCCCCCAAGACACATTTATCCCAGTGTCTTCTGGGGAGGCCAGAGAGATGCAGATTTGGGGGGGGCCACAGTTTGGAAGCCTCAACAGATGCTTGTGGAAAGGAGAAAACTGTTTGCTCATGGGAGCAGCATTCTGCATTCAAATAGTCAACAACTGTTCGACCCACAAGGGTTAAAGACGCTCCCCTCTGAAGGTAGGGTCCATCCTGAGGGACCACCAGGTCTCTTCCTATCATATTATCTATACTAATAAAAGAGTAATATGCTAATTAGACCGGGAAACCTTCCAGATGTCCTTTTGGACAAAGCCATGGTGGCAGGGCCGAGGCAGAGGTGGTTAGGGGCAATCAGGCCAGCAGGGGAGAGCAGTTAGGGGGATCAGGCCAGCAGGGGAGGGCAGTTAGGGGGATCAGGTTGGCAGGGGAGAGAAGTTGGGGGCAATCAGGCAGGCATGCAAAGGCACTTAGGGGTGATCAGGCAGGCAGGCAGAGAGGTTAGGGGCAATCAGGCAGGCAGGCAGAGGAGTTAGGGGCAATCAGGCAGGCAGGCAGGTGAGCAGTTAGGAGCCAGCAGTCCCAGATTGTGAGAGGGATGTCCGACTGCCTGTTTAGGCCTGATTCCTGTGGGATCGGGCCTAAACCGGCCGTAGGATATCCCCCAAGGGGTCCCCAATTGGAAAGGATGCAGGCTGGGCTGAGGGAACCCCCCCCCCATGCATGAATTTCATGCCCCGGGCCACTAGTTCATTCATAACGTTCATTTTCCTGAACATGTTTAATGTGGGTCAGTTGGATTAGGATAAAGAACCCAGACGTTAATGAAAAAAAAGTGTTAAGTAGAGAGCTCATAAGTTCTTTTCAGATTTAGAGACTTCTACATTGTTCCAAAGATTACATACACGTGCACCCACCTGTACATACGCACATGCACACAGATGCTCATACATGCGTGTGCACACACACTCAGGGAAACTACATCTAAGGGGGTGTAGTTATGAGAACTTCCCCAGGCCCTGCAGGAGCTAGTTATGAGAACTTGACTAAGTGCCTTGACCTCCTGGGGCCTCTGTGATTTGTTTTCTCTTCTCTTTGAAGGGGCCTGGGGGTCTCCACCCACAGAGAAAGTGGGCTGTGGTCCTGGGGGTGGGGGAAGGCTGTGGCCCGGGGAGGGCTTTTCCGGAGCAAGCGTGAGGAGGAGGGAGTGGTGCGAGGGAGAAGGCCAGTGGGCGCCTGGTATCTATCTATCTATCTATCTATCTATCTATCTATCTATCTATTCTATCCTCACCTGAGGGTATTTTTCCCATTGACTTTTAGAGAGAGTGGAAGAGAGAGGGAAAGACAGAGAGAAAGATCGAGGTGAGAGAAACACATCGACTGGTTGCCTCCTGCACGCACCCCGACCAGGGCCAGGGTCGGGGAGGAGCCTGCAACTAAGGCATGTGCCCTTGACCAGAATCGAACCCGGGACCCTTTGGTCCCCAGGCGGACGCTCTATCTACTGAGCCAAACCAGCAAGGGCATGCCTTGTCTTTTGAAAGAGCATCAATTACACCAAAGAATCACATCTGCTCATGAATTACTATACTAATGAGAATTCATATTTGCATGTTTATTCATATTGGGGTTCATATTGTTTCAAACTCATTTATCATGAACCAGGAATATGACTGCAGCAGTCAAAGCCCTCGTTCAAAATTATCCCCAGGTGATTCTGCCTGCCAGACCCACTCTGTGCACACACTCCTCCCTCCCGCGGGGAGCGTGTTCCCCGGCCGGCAGGTCCTCCTCGGTCAGCAGATACAGAGGAAAGAGGAGGGGACTCACGAAAAAGCCAACTGCCAGGCCACGTGCTTCAGTTCCCATTCTAAAAGCTCTGCTTAGACACGGATCCCTATCATCCACCTCTCGTAGCATCATTTAAAAACATATATATATATAAAGTAGAGAATAGTGTTCCGTTTGTTATCAGAGTAAAATGATATGAAAGGAATATACAAAATATATTCAGAAGTCACATTGCTTCTTTTACCCAAAACTATTTTTAAAATTATATTTTGAAATGCAAGTTGTATGTCTTGATTTATACCCCCTCTCATTCTCCAAGTGTTTTAAGGCAGAAAACCAAATAGGGGTGGGGGTAACTGCTCCGGAGCCGCCCCCCACCACAGCAGCGCCCCGGGTGGTGTCTGCATGCTACTTCACGTTAGAATCCACTGTTTTTGTCCTGAAGACAAAAGGGATGAGAAGTAGCTCAGATTCAGATGGAAGTGGTGACTTTTCAAAATGTGCAGTTTTCCTGGCAATCTTAGAGGAATTGCTTCGGTCAGGCCTCAAAGTTACTTAACTTTCTGATTATGATAAAATACTCAGACATTTCACAGGCATGCTGTGATTTAGCCTATGCTATCAAAGATATATTAGCCAGTTTTATTTTATCTGATCACATTAGCCATAGCAAATTGCTGTCTTACACCGATTTTTAAAAACCTTTGGGGCAATTACTAATCACAGTGGTGGTAACAACTTCAGCCTCTTCAGGCCCGTCTGAGTGTGTGCGTGTGAGTGTGAGTGAGAGTATGTGAGAGTATGTGTGACTGAGTGTATATGAGTGTATGAGACTGTGTGCACATGTGTGAGTGTGTGAGTGAGTGTGTGTATGTGTGAATGTGAGTGTGCGAGTGAGTGTGTGTGCAATGTGTCCTCAAGGATCAGTGGGTGTAGATCTCTACACAGTCACTACATGTTCTGCGTCCGTGGGAAACTCTGGACCGCAGCCTGAGGAATTTGAGCAAAATTCCACGAAAGTTCATGCTAACTGATGAATGTCGCCTCCCGGAGGTGGCAGGAAAGGCGTGAGTGCTGGTGAGTAGGTTTCTGTTCGGAGGGTTTCTCTCTCATCTTCTAAAAGGTGCGTGTAGGGCTTCTACACCGGGCATGAAGCATGTCACTTGGATCTTCATACAAGGACTAAAAGTATTTGGGGAACACTATGCATTCCCAAGCATCATTTGTTAAGTTTATGTGTTTGAATATCCAAGTTTTTAAACCTTTAAGAGCGTCAAGTTGACGGAACCATATACTAAGCCACATCGTCCATCCTGGGACTTAGATCCTTAGGCAGGGTGGCAAATACAGGTGATATGTGAAAATATGACTGGAGAGTCCCCAATGGACTCTGGAAATGTTTCCAATAAGAAGAAAACTGGAGTAATTTTAGGGTCACACTGTCTTTAGGGGAGTGTTAGGGCTTCAGTTTTGTCTTGTTCTCGATGAGGAGTAGGAACCAGACCAGGCCTATGCAATGATCCCCTATAGCTTAACCTCAATACAATAGACACGGTGGCACATTTCTGTTGCCTTTAACTCTACACCTGTGAGATTTACAGAAGCATGTGTGGGAGGAGAGGGTGAAGTTGTGGGAGAATCATGTACTTGAATCTGCCGGGGACTGCTGTGCACTGTTGGGCTGGTGGGTGTACATTCGGGAGATCTCCCTTGCTCCCTAGTCTGGAACATCCCCGGCGGGGCTGCATCCTCAGTGTGGAGACGCGTCCAGCACGGAGCAGATGCTCAGCGAACTCGTCTGCTGCAGGGCGAGCAGGCGACTCTACAGAATGCCTCCCAGTGCCTGGAGCCGAGCAGGGGCTACGCTGGACATGGGAGGAACCGAGTCTCAGCCTCAGCCCAGAGGAGCAAGTCTGGCCACAGACAGAACTAGTTGAGGCTTGGACACTGCTAGTGACTGAACAAATCACCATCCTTCTGCTAATGTCCTCTTCCTCCCTCCTGGGATCAATAGGAGAGCCCCCTGGGGCCCATCTACCTGCCTGGCAGAGCGGGCCCGGGGTCCTGAGCAGGAGTGGGATGTATCTGGGGGCTCAGCTGTGTTTGCTCAGACTCAGGTGACTGTGCACCAGGAGGCCACACTCACTCACTCCGAGGGGCTGAAAGACACCCCAGGCCAGAAAGGAGGCGGGGCCCAGAGCAGGGGTGCACGAGGAGGCAGGGCCCAGGGGCAGGGGTGAGGAGGAGGCAGGGCCCAGGGGCAGGGGTGAGGAGGAGGTGGGGCCCAGGGCAGGGGTGAGGAGGAGGCGGGGCCCAGGGCAGGGGTGAGGAGGAGGCAGGGCCCAGGGGCAGGGGTGAGGAGGAGGTGGGGCCCAGGGCAGGGGTGCAGGAGGAGGCGGGGCCTGGGGTAGGATTGCAGGAGAAGGAGGGGCCCAGGGCAGGGGTGCAGGAGGAGGCGGGGCCTTGGGGTAGGGGTGCAGGAGGAGGCGGGGCCTGGGGTAGGATTGCAGGAGAAGGAGGGGCCCAGGGCAGGGGTGCAGGAGGAGGCAGGGCACAGGGGCAGGGGAGCAGGAGGAGGCAGGGCCCAGGGCAGGGGTGCACGAGGAGGCAGGGCCCAGGGGCAGGGGTGAGGAGGAGGCTGGGCTTAAGGGTAGGGGTGCAGGAGGAGGCTGGGGAAGGACAGCAGGGGAGGATGTGGGTGTGGGTCTCCAAAATCTTGGCTCACACTTAGTAAGCAGACCTAGGAGGCCTTTCCTGTTAGGGCCACAATGCAGGCGGGCACCTATCATGCTCATCGAGGGGGGATCAGCCTGGCTCAGCGACACCCCCCATCCGAAAGCAAAGTCACCCACATGTATTTGACCTAAGACACATCTGGCCCCAATCTTGCCACCACCTGAGCAGGTACTTTGCCCAAATAGGGGACTTTCTGTACTAAAACTTGAAAGAAAAAAACCAACATAAAGAAATGAGAAGAATGAGGAAAAAGCAGCAGTGGGAGGGGAAGGAGGAGGAGGAGAAACAAGAAGAAGAGGACACAAACATGGATATAATGGATCCTCGGGGGGCAACCGCATCCCCCTCAAGGCATTCTCCATTCCTCTGACCCCCCTGGGAGGCCAACTTAGGAAGTTTCCCTGCTGAGTTCTGTTGGAGAATAAGAGGCCAACCTATGAGCATCTACATCACGTCGAACTTTCTAAATACAGACCAAGGTTTGGTTGCTGCCTGCAGAGGTTTGACACAGGTGCTTAGAATTAGGAAAACACACCTATGCCTAGATTTCCCACGCGCCACCCCCTGCTATACCCCCAGGTGCTTTTTGGGGAGACGTGATGCCGTAAAGAGCTGTACACACCTGTTAACATGATGGATGAGAGACAGGGACCGAAGGGCGTGGGGAAAAGAGAAAACTGTTCAGTGATAAAGAAACGCCCACTGTGTCCTGAACCCACATGGGGACCCGGGTCTGCAAATTCCATGGCGTATCTTTTGGGGCAAACGCAAGGTTGCTTCATCCTCTTACCTCCGTCCATGAGGTTGGCCCAGTAGATGACTCGGAAGCCTTGGAGGATTCCGTTCAGAGCTTCCTTGGACAGTGTGGACCAGGAAATGGATATGCTTTCCGGTGATGTTGCTATGGCTTGGACATTTTCAGGGGGGTAACTGGGCACTGAAATGAAATAATGAGAGTCTGTAATAACGGTGGGTGGTTTTATTAGCAGAGCAATACCGAATAAGCAACCTTCGTTTCACGTAGCAATGCGCAAGCCAAAGAAAACAATTGCACTCGATTCCCAGAATTAAGGAAAACGGAATACTATTCCCCCTGTACACGTATTATGGGCAACTCAGTAGAATATCATGAGTTTATGCATATGTATTAATAGACTGCCACAGTCGCTCTTCCCAGATGAGCTACTTCACTCTAAGGAGGCCGTCCCAGGCTCGAGGAGCTGTGAACACTCCCGATCTTACTGCGTGAGCCCAATGCTTGTCTGGGGTATGTGCCACCACCCCTATAAGTTATTGCTTTAAGTTGCATTTACTTTGTACAATACGTCCCCTCTCTTTAGTAATATCTGGGATGTATATTGGAAGCCTAGCTCCTGAAAAGTGTGAAAAAGCAGGCATGTCATCATAGCTCGTTTACCGCCCCATCCGCCCGCAGCCCCCTTTCAATACTAAAACATTCTGTCCGGGGAAGGAGAGAAAATGGACTAAGATGCAGGTTAGGAAAATATTTGGAGTATTTTCCCATATGGAGCTTAGGCAAACCTTAAATGCTGCATGTAGGAGAGGGGATAAAATACTGACAGAGCCACAGGCATCAAGGGAAAATGAGCACCACAGCATAAGCCCAAGGGCATATATGGCAGAGATTGTGAAGGCGGAGGGAAAGCCCCCGTCTTTAAGTTTCCAGTTACCTAAGACTTTTCTTTCTCTAAAAAACGGTCAGAAATTTCCAATGGACGTCATCAATTTCTTCAAAAGAGGAAATTGTACACTGATAAAGAAACGCCTCAAACCCATGATCACGTGGGTAACTGCACACGAGATATTGCAATGCATGCTTGTTGCCTTCCTATCTGCTCCTTATCCCCGCAGTGAACCCCGCATCTCATCTCTGCACCCACAATGCCCTGCCTCTGGACACCAGGGTGCGCTGTCTTTTCAAGCACTACCAATCAATCCTAGCTTTTAGGTTTCCTTCACTGTCCTGAAAAGCGAGAATTAATTCTTATGGTCACTAGGGGGCGCGCCAGCACCGTGAGATTTGCTCCAAAGTCCACTCATGTGTGTTCCCTGATCTCAGATGCTTGAAAATAGAAAACAATCATAAAAAAGAAAGAAAGGAAAAAAAAAATCCTCCTGAACATTGATTTGGGAGAAATTCTTAGAAAACCGGATTTCTGCATCCTGGTCAGACTTTTGCAATTGGAGGGAGAGCGTGGTGCCACTAGGGAAAAGCCCAATTCTTGTTTGCAAACGGATGAGAAAGATGCTGGAGAGGAAATGGATTTGGGCTTTGCAATCCAGCCGTGTCAAGGGCGGGACCCAATCAATGCAGTGCTGGAGTTAATAAGGGCCAGCTCCCCCATGGAGACCCCGCCCACCAGCAGGCCAGCTGCCTCTGTCACTGCAAAACCAATGGACTAAGATGAGCACTGGGCACTGAAATGAAATAATGAGAGTCTGTAATAACGGTGGGTGGTTATTAGCAGAGCAATACCGAATAAGCAACCTTCGTTTCATGTAGCAATGCGCAAGCGGTGGCGGGGGGGGGGGGGGGGGGGGGCAGGCTGTGTGGAGCCAGCGCCCCAACCAGAACAAACCCTGGAGGAAAAAAGCCAGGAGCCTGGGCCCAGCCCTGCGGACCTACCATCCTCGAGGGTGGTGGTGATGATTTCCTGAGAAGAAGGCCCCGTGCCGGCCCGGTTACACGCCTGCACCACCAGGCCGTACTGGGTGAACTTGTTGAGGTTGTCCAGGGTGTAGATCTCGCTGTCCCCGGTGGTGTCGATGCTGATGATGTTGAACTGGAAGTTGCCCCCAGTGCTGTACTCGCGGTAACCGATTTGGTAGCCTCGGATGATCCCATTTTGCAAATGTTTCTTGGGTGCCTGTGCAAGAAAGAAAAGAAGACGCTAAAGGAGACTCCACAGGCGGGAGAGCAGCACCCACCCGTCTGTTAGGGAAGCCAAAATGAAATCGAATAACCACGGGAATAATAATAACAACAGGGTGTAGTCATGGGAACCGCGTCCGGAGAAGCCACTGCACGTCGAGGGCCTGCTCTCGGCCAGGGCTCTTCCGTTTCCTGGATGAATGCAGCAGCCGGCCCTGACCGCAGCCCCGTGACACAGCGTCACTCCACCCCCAGGGACACAGGAGGTCACAGGCATGAGGGACAGGGTGGGATCCGGCACCAGGGCCTGTGCTCTCCACCCCTCCTCACGCTGCTGTGGCCGACTTGTCTAAGTGTTTTGGAAAGATGGCTTGTGTTTGTGGGGTCTCAGCATACACCACCCATCCCAAGGTCACCCGGCAAAATCTACTGAGCTGGACACTCAGCCAGGTATTTCCCAGCACTGGGGGGACAGAATTTTTTAAAATATGTTTTTATTGATTTTAGAAAGAGAGGGCGAGGGAGAGACAGAGGGAAGCATTGATGTGAGAGAGAAACATTGATGCACACACATGCGCACACATGTGCCCCAACCAGGAATCGAACCAGTGACCTTTCAGTGCACAGGGCGATGCTCAACCAACTGCCACAGCGGCCAGGGCCAGAACTGATTTAAAAAAAAATGGTTCCTTCCTTCTTGGGGCTCACACTCGAAATGGAAATTCCAGAGTAAAGGCGTTTCCAGGTTGAAAGCTGGATATGGAGGGGAGTGCACTGCTCACAGGATCATTTTGGATCATTTATGGCAATTTAAACTGGGTAGGGAGAGGCCCGAGTTAGCTTTTCTCTGCTAAGGGTGAAGGGTCCGCTCAGTCATAGGCAGGGCAATTTTGGCTGACATGTTGGCCTTTTAAAAGAAACCAGATTCTTGTCAAATATGTTATAAGAACACCATCAAAGTGATGCTGTAAAGTAATAAAGGTTTTGTAGACTTTCAGGCAGTCAATAGACATGTGTGTGTGCATGTAAGTGTGCATTTGTGTTATGTATGTATGTGCTTATGTGTGGGAGTGCATGCATACGTGTGCATGTGAGTGTGCCTGCATTCGCATGTATGTGGGCACATGTGTGTGTATGCATTTCAGTACAAACCATGGATTTTGATCTCTCAGGGCTCTGAAATGTGTTCTCTGCCCTGAAAACGCTTAGCAATCCAGTCGGAGAGAGGAAACAAACACTTAAGGTGCCATAGAGAAATCTGAAGTGTCCAAGTGTGCGGTAGTGGGCAGTGAGGGCCAGCAGGCTTCCAGAAGTGGTGCGATGAGAGTGGTCGGCAGCAGCCAGAAGAGGCAGACCCCAGGTGGGCATGGAGGGGGAGGGGAGGTGTGGTGGGTGGAGCCTGCAGAATGGGGAAGGCATAGGATAAAGCATGGGAGGTGCCTAAACCACAGCAGTGGGCATGCAGACAGGGGAGCTGCCTGGGGCGGGGGTGGGGTGGGGAGGGCTAGTCCTTGGCCAACAGACACAGGTGCACGAGGGAGTCCACGATGGGAAGGCAGAAGAAGGTATGAGCAGCAGCAGCATGAATGAGTTCAGCAAATATTTATGGATTTGCCTAACAGGCCAGCCTCCCCCTGGGATCAGATGCCTCCATCTGCCTTTAGGTGTGAGTCCGAGCGACACAGGAGCAGTAAAGTCACAGTTCTCTTTAGAGTCGATTTCCTTCTTTACGCTTTTCTTGGATTCCCATTGCTTTTCTCAACCGCTCTGATTTCAGGCATTAACACGATGTTAACAGGTATCAATAAGACCATCATGTGAACCATGGCTGTTTCAGTTGAGTTGGCAGCATCAGACCCGGACTGACTGTTGTTATAAGCAAATGTCTACGCCAAGCACGTCAAACTCGAAGGCTCACACGGGCCAATAAACGAGGCATGTGGCCCGCGGGCTGCGAGTTTGACATGCTTGTGCAGTCCTGTTTTCACATGAGTAACTATGACTTTTCACTTTGCTTTGAAATCCCATATGAAGATTTTAGATTTTGAGAATTTGATTACCTGGAATTTGTTTACCTAAACCACTGAATTGCATTTGTATCATTTAATTAATTTTCCTGCAAAAGTAATCCAAAAGTTAAATTTAAAACAAAGATACTTCTATTTCACATAGTTTTTTAAATACGAAATACAGTGACCCCAATATAAAGGCTATGTTTTTTAAAAATTAGGTTTACGCCCATTATGTATCCTAATTTTTCAACAGAATCCCTGTGAAGCTTTTTTTTTTTTTTTTTAAAGATTTTTAAAGAAGAGAGGAGGAAAGGGAGAGAGAAAAATATCGATGAGAGAGAAACATCTACCGGCTGCCTCCTGCGCTAGGGATCGAGCCTGCAACCTGAGCATACACCCTGACCGAGAATCAAACCCCAGCAACCCTTTGGTGCAGGGAGGACACCCGACCAGCTGAGCCACACCCGCCATGGCTCCCTAGAAGGCTTTAAGCCGCCCGCAGACACCACGTCAGGATCCCAGTACGGGGGCAACGAAGTCAGACCAAGAAAGAAGCTCGAGGACTGGGGGAAAATGCCCACAAGAACATGTCTGCACACTGCAACCAGGTTAGCAAGGCCCTCTGCAAGTAGGGACTTGCTTGCTGACATTCAGCTCCTTGGGTTTGGGGGCATTAATCACACCTGTGATCCGTTTGCACAGGTAGGTGGAGAAACCCGCCCCCTCCCCCTATGGGTAAAAAAACCCCACAAATCATTCTAACTAGCTTAAATATGATAGACAGCATATGTGGTTTTGTTCTGCCTGGTTTCAATATTTTGTTAAAAATAAATAAATCTTGCCCGCCCAGCGTGGTTCAGTGGTTGAGTGTTGACCTGTGAACCAGGTCACAGTTCAATTCCCGGTCAGGGCACATGCCCGGGTTGTGGGCTCAATTGCCTGTAGGGGGCATGCAGGAGGCAGCCGATCAACGATTCTCTCTCATCATTGATGTTTCTCTCTCTATCTCCCTTTCTCTCTGAAATAAAAATAAAAATATTTAAAATAAATAAATAAATCTTTACATTCTTCTTCTTTTTTAAAAATTTTATTTTTATTGATTTCAGGGAGGAAGGAAGAGGGAGAGAGAGATAGAAACATTAATGATGAGAGCGAATCATTGATCAGCTGCCTCCTGCACGTCCCCCACTGGGGAACAAGCCCAAAACCTGGGCATGTGCCCTTGACCGGAATTGAACCCGGGACCCTTCAGTCCACAGGCAGACGCTCTATCCACTGAGCCAAAGCAGCTAGGGCTTTACATTCTTCTTAGAACTAAATTTTAATCCTGCTAGTCCTAGTATGCCATAGTGTTTGTTTTTTGTTTTTCCTTGTTAGATTCTTCTGAGCCAATTTATTTGGACCATGTCACCCATTTATTTTTCTTTCTAAAGACAAGGATTCCAGAGAGTTGGTTCACGTGCCCAGCCAGCTGGTGGGTAATGTATGTTTTCAATTAGGATCATTCCAGACAGACCTACAGATTCACAGCAAATCTCACCTCTTACTACGCATTAAAGGAAGACTTTGGAAAGTACGTGCGTGGAAAAAAAATAAACTTAAACCCTTCACTCTGCAGTTGGGAGTCAGCGGTCTGAGCCCCTCCAAGCAAGAGCCTGCTGGTCTTCCCAGACCGCGGGGGGGGGGGCGGGTACCCAGGGTCCTGTGTTTGCCCTCGCTCAGGACCCCTGAATGACTGCAGTGCCAAGAGCAGGCCCTGCCCGCTCACTGCCATGTTCACATGTAAGAATTCATTGTTGTTCCCTATTGAACGCTCCTTTTCCTTTCATTTCCCTTTGGGTCCAGTAAAGACCCCAATTTCTTTCTTTTTGTCTCAGAATCTGCCACATGTGGCCCTCTGGGTCCCCTTCCCAGCCTGGCCTTTATTTTCCTCCTGTCCTCTCTCTCTAAAGCCTTCTTTCACCCTTCCCAGTGCCCTTTCTCCAGCCTCCTCAGCCCTCCCGCTTCCTTTGAGAAAAGGTCTCTTCCCATCTCCATGACAACAGTGGCACCTGTGTCTTGCTCGTCCATCCCAATCAGCCTGCAGCTGCCCCTGGCAGATTCTCCGCTCCCGAGAGAGCTGGTGCCAGCAGGGATGTGCGGATGCGCAGGGCACCCTCTCTCGGATGTGAGTGATTAGAACAGGCATGGCTTCTTCGGAGGGCCGCAGCCAGGCCCTGCTCCTGCCCCCCTCCCCTGCCCACCGCAGGGACTGCACTTTGCAGGAAGCCAGGGCACTGCGGGGGCGGGGGGGGGGGGGGGAGCGCACAGCCTCCACTGCAGAATTCCGCAACATGCGAGCACGCATCGCTCCTGCATGCTGAGTGATTCCGTTGCAAAATGAATTGAAAATTCTCTTTGGATCCCTCCAAACTCAAGTGCAACGGACCCTGTCCCATTTCCCTTTGATTACGGGGTGGGGGCTGCCGTTGTATCTCCTCCAGCTTTCCCTGCTCCTCAGTGTACACAGGCAGGAACCAGGCCTGGTCTGCATGAGGCTTCCTGTGTGTGTGTGTGTAAGCGGGGAGGTGGGGCACTGCGGTGACTCTGTGATTGAAGTACAACGTGGCACTTGCGGAGCTGAAGGTTTGTATAGCACGCTAGGAAAGGAATATGGGAGAGGTGACTTTTCCAAACAGGGGCAGAGGGTCCCCAGAGAAGGGGGCACATCACCGGAGCCTGAAGGAAGACCAGCCATTGTGAGGACAGGGCGACAAAAGCAATCAGCATCCTCCACTGCCCCCAGGAGCCAGAGATGACCCAGGGGTGGAGCAGAACGCTCAGGGTGACCCTGGGGGAGGAACTGGGGTGCTTGTCAGGGTGGGAGTGTAGAGGGAGCGCAAGAAACACTGGGGCCCACCCTGACCTTTGGAATCAGAAACCCATGCGGTGGCAGGGGGCTGGTGACCTGCACTGTAACAAGCCCAACAGGGGGTCCTGGTGCATGCTGGGGTCTGAGCACCTCGCTGTCACTGGGGAGTCATTGAAAGGCTGAGAATTGGCCTCACTTGGGATGGACGATTTAGCTAAAAAGCAATGACTCTGCATTCCCCGATTTTTCAGGTCACCGGTAACCCAATTTCCCGGTCGCTCTCTGCAGAACAATAGGGAATGGATGCAAATAGGACTGGAGCCCTTCACAGCCCTGCAAGTCACTCAGCAGTGAGGGGACTCGTGGCACCTGGGGCTTGGCTGCAGAGGGGACAGGCGCCCAGCTGGGCGGAGCAGAGCTGTGGCTCCACCAAGGACTCAAAGCAGTCTCCCTAGGTCAGTGGTTGGCAAACCGTGGCTCGCGAGCCGCCGCGGTTTGCCGCTCTGTTGACTAATGAGTTTGCTGACCACTGTCCTAGTTCATAGGTCGAAGTTCAACTACTGAGCCACAGTGTTCCTCTTTAAAATGCTTAGGTCAGTGGTTGGCAAACTCATTAGTCAACAGAGCGGCAAACAGCGGCGGCTCGCGAGCTGCATGTGGCTCGCGAGCCGCGGTTTGCCGACCACTGCTCTAGGTGAATGGACCCCAGGTTTGTAGGGAGTGATGTCAGAGAGAGGAGAAATCTCACATCACTGCCTCCAAGCGTGTTTTCATTTCTGTCTCTTCTTAGAGTTGCATTACACTACATACAACATTCACATCGTAGGTCTTATACAGGTAAGTACGGCCACGTGCCCCCTCTCCCCCCAACATTGCTGTCCATCGAGGGCTAGGAAAGAGGGAGGGAGGTGTGAAATAAAGAGTGGGCACATGATCCGACAATGAGATGTGCTCAGAACAACGAAGATGTTTCATTCAGGTTTGAGAAATGATGACGAGTGATAGGAGGCTTGAAGTGCACACCGTCTCCAGAGGCCAAGAACTTGGACTGGCCGCCAATAGTCACCAAAACCTGGTCAGACTTGGCAGCGGAGGAGGAGGTGGCAGCCAAGGGTGTGTGTGGGCTGGGGACACAAATGTCGAGTGTTAGAAACAGGTTCTTGGAATGTTCTGCAAGACTGGACTGTATTCAATTTCTAAACCAGGGGTCCTCAAACTTTTTAAACAGGGGGCCAGTTCACTGTCCCTCAGACCGTTGGAGGGCCGGACTATAGTTAAAAAAAAACAACTATGAACAAATTCCTATGTGCACTGCGGGCCCGGGACGAGTCGGCTGCTAAGCAAGACAGGCAGCAGCACCCGGCGGGCAGGATAAATGTCCTCGGAGGGCCGCATGTGGCCTGCGGGCCGTAGTTTGAGGACGCCTGTGTGGCTCCCATTTCATTCATCCACTCATTCATTCATTCACCCATTCATCAACAAACACTTGTTGAGTAGCTGCTCTTGCTGGAGCCCTCCTTTTTGTGAATGTTGCTGTCCTTTGCATATCATACTGTCTGATAGCCACATAGAGCATTTCTCTCAGCCATAGGGGCCTATTCAGAGCCTGGCATCTGCCAATGACCACACAGAGGAACTCAGGGCATGTATGCCAACCAGGGGGCATTATAAAGTGGGGGACACACCTGACCTGACACGTGCCCAAGTGCAGGTGGGACCAGAGTCTGTACGGACCCCTGGGGGTGACACCAGAGGGCCCCCAAATCACACGTTCCTTCTCAGGAGTCTTACTTCTGTCACTTCTGAAAGTCAGTATGAATATGCCTCCCGAATTCTCCAGTTATTTACATAAAGCAGGACTTATTTTTGAGTTTAGATTGCGACCAGCAGGGAAAACAAGACCGATGATATTCTTTCAAAAGGTAGCATTGCTCTCTTTCCTATGATTACTGAAAGCACAACGAACTTTTATTTGGTCTCAACTTAAAATTTACAAAAGCATGTCCTAATGGAGGAATTCATCACAGGCATTGGAAAAAGGTAAAATCAATTTTCAAAGTTTCTAATACCAAGAGGAGTTTGGCCTTTAAATAAAGGACAGAAGCGTTCCTTGACACAGAGTGGGTTGATTACTTCTTAGTGCATTAGGGTAAGTGTATTTATATTAGTGACCTGGACCTGAGAGCAGATACTGCGTTTCTCTGTTCTGCTCAATGTTAGCATCAAACAGAATAGGATGCTGGGAAACGGGACGGGCACATGGAAAAAATGAGACTAGACCACCAACTGACACCACACACAAGAATAAACTCAAAATGGATAAAAGACTTAAATGTAAGCCACAACACTATAAAAATCCTAGAAGAAAACATAAGCAGTAAACCTCAGACATCTCCTGTAGCAATATTTTTGCCGATATATCTCCTAGGGCCATGGTCGGCAAACTATGGCTCGCGAGTCACATGCAGCTCTTTGGCCCCTTGAGTGTGGCTCTTCCACAAAATACCATGGCCTGGGCGAGTCCATTTTGAAGAAGTGGCGTTAGAAGAAGTTTAAGTTTAAAAAATTTGGTTCTCAAAAGAAATTCTAATCGTTGTACTGTTGATATTTGGCTCTGTTGACTAATGAGTTTGCCGACCACTGCCCTAGGGCAAGGGAAACACAGGAAAAATAAACAATTGGGACTACATCCAACTAAAAAGCTTCCTCACAGCAAAAGAAACCATCATCAAAATGAAAAGGGAACCCACTGTATGGGTGAACATGTTTGCCGATACATCTGATAAGGGGTTAATTTCCAAAATATATAAAGAACTCATACAACTCAACATCAGAAAGACAAAACATCCAATTAAAAAATGAGCAAAGGACCTGAAGAGGACATACAGATGGCCAAGAGACATATGAAAACACCCTCACCATCACTGATCATCAGAGAGATGCAAATTAGAACCACAATGAAGTATCACCTCACACCTGTCAGAAGTGCTGCTATCAATAAGTCAACAAACAGCAAGTGCTGGCGAGGATGTGGAGAAAAGGGAACACTCACGCATTGCTGGTGGGAATGCAGACTGGTGCAGACTCTGTGGAAAACAGTACGGAGTTTCCTCAAAAAACTAAATATGGGACTACCTTTTGACTCAGCGATCTCCAGCGAATATACCCTAAGAATCCCGAAACATCAATCAGAAGGAATATATGCACTCTTCTGTTCACAGAGCATTATTTACAGTATCTAAGACCTGAAAACAGCCCAAGTGCCCATAAGCAGATGAGTGGGTAGAAAAGCAATGGTAGATTTACACAATGGAATGCTACGTGGCTGTGAAAAAGAAGGAACTCTTACCTCGTATGACATCATGGAGGGAACTGGAGAGCATTATGCTAAGTGAAGTAAGCCAGTCAGAGAAAGACAGGACCATATGTTCTCACTTATATGATGAGCAAAACTGAACCAGAGGCATGGATACATGGAACAGACTGACGGTGTCAGGGGATGGGGTGGGGAGGACTGGATAAAGAAGGTGGAAGGATTAGCAAAGAACATGCATGCATAGACATGGACACAGACAACAGCGTGGTGAAGGCCAGGGCGGGTAGGGCAGGGCTGGGTGGAGGTGGGCAAAGGCGAGGGAGGGTGGGAAATGGGGGACATCTGTAATATTGTTAACAATAAAAAATTAAAAAAACACACACAACAGAATGTGGAAATAGATGCAGAAAAGTCTCCCAGGGCAGTTGGCTCATGTTGCCCTGGCCAAGGGCCTCCTGCCCCAGGCCCTGAAGCACTCTATCTAGCGTTTTATTTTTTAATATATTTTTATTGATTTCAGAGAGGAAGGGAGAGGGAGGGAGGGATGGAAACATCAAAGGTGAGAGAGAATCATTGATGGCTGCCTCCTGTACGTCCTCTACTGGGGATTGAGATCACAGCCAAAATGTGTGCCCTGACTGGGAACTGAACCATGACCTCCTGGTTCATAGGTCGATGCTCAGCCACTGAGCCACTATGTCCAGGCTCTGACTAGCATTTCATTTTATTTATTTTTTTATGTGTTTTTTTTTTCTGCCCAGCATTTTAAATGATGAAGGTAACATCAGACTGTTTGTCTTGCCTTGGGAGAGATGTCTGTGACATCTGATGTCCATGGACTTCTTGTTTAGACATAGGTTTTCTTTTATTTTTCATTCCGATCCTGCGCTCTAAGTACTAACTTATCTCTCTCATTTGATTTATCTAATAAAACGAGAAAAGTCACCAGCAAGTTGGCTCCATGACAGCTAAGAAAATTAAGCACATTAAATAGTGTGCATTTATCCGCTCACTCCACCGATTCCATTCCATTTATGTATAGTCATGTGCTGCTTAACGACAGGACATGCTCTGAAAAATGTGTCCTGAAGTGATTTTGGTGTTGTATGAACATCACCGAACACACGCAAACCTCGATGGGATAGCCCACTGTGCACCTGGGCCGTGCGGTTTACCACCTTCGTACGTGCGGTTTGTCATGGACAGAGACATCCTTATGCCATATTCACTTTAATCTGATCTTCAGATTTGTTCTCTGTGAAAAGTGGAGTCGGTATTTTATGAAAACCAGTAAGACTATACCGGAGGCAGTCTTTTGAATGTTTTTCTTGAAATTACTACTTCTTTATCTGTTACTAGATTATTTGAAATAAAAATGTTATTCATCAGGAAAATGTCATAATATTTGCATTTACTGGGACATCTTTGCTATCAGAAAGGACCCTGCTGTCCAGAGCCATCAGAGGGTTGAGCATCCAGAGTGGGGATCAAATCTGGGCTGTTCTTCAAGGACCAACCTACATACTCTACCTGCTCTCATGTCCTCTGTTCTCATAGTCCTCAAGCCCGTGCTATGAGCTGAGCAGGAAGAGAACGTGCCACTGAGATGCGCTGTTATCTATTTGTCTATGACATAAGGGAAAGGGCACTCAGACTGGCACTGCTGAAAAGGGTTCAAGTCTCAGCAATGACAAAGCAACTCGCTCAAGGTCATTTTTATTGATGTAGAGACCAGAAGATAACTAATTTTCTTGAAGTCCAATTCTAAGTCACCTTCATACTATGTCACAGTATTCTTATTACACACAATTTACCTGCTGTAGATGCACTTAATTTATGCTAATCCTACTTTATGCATGATGTAATGGAATATTGTCCAGTTACATTTGTATGTATACTCATTTTTCACTATAAATATAACATGGTCATACACACCTATGACACTAAGTTTTCATTGCTAAAGTTACTTATAGTGTGCTTACTAGACGATTAAGTAATTTTTAGTATTATCCTGACCATAAGCAATTTTTATCCTAATAGCCTAACTTCAGAACTTAATCCACTTATAAACTCTGATGTTGATGTACTAAATCAAGAAAGACCTAGGGCTGCTCATCTATAAAAGTCCAGAGTGTGCCCAGCCAGCAGGGCTCTGGGGTTGAGCGCTGGCCTACGAATCAGGAGGTCATGGTTCAATTCCTGGTCAGGGCACAGGCCCAGGTTGTGGGCTCCATCTCCAGTGTGGGGGTGTGCAGGAGGCAGCCAATCAATGAATCTCTCTCATCATTGATGTTTCTATCTCTCTCCCCTCTCCCTTGCTCTCTGAAATCAACATTAAAGATATATTTTTAAAAAGTCCAGAGTGCTCTTTTAGTTGTAGCCTCGGTTCCTACTCGTTAATCTTACTTGCATTTCGATGCTCAACCACCGAGCCATGCCGGCCGGGCTCTTACTTGGATTTCTGATAAAAATTCTTTAAGTAATAGAAGACAAGACCATCCTTGCTTTCCAGCTCCTTGTAACCTGCTAGTTTATAACCTAACTATCTAAAGAGAATGGTGGAAGTGCCCATCCTCTGATGTCCTACACGGTGCCAGGTTATCCAGGCTCCATGCAAAGCTTTCAAAAGATACCATCTGAAAGGATTGCCAACTGGGGAATATACATGGCCTTCGTCCTAGTCTTTAGTCCAAGTTCAATTTATGTCCTGTCAGGGTCTATTAGCTGGAGAGGTACAGCTTTCTACTGGGACTGAATGGAGACATGTTTCCTATGCTGAGTCCCAGCCAAGGTCTCCCCCCAGCACGTCCGGGTGTCAGACCTGGATCCCACACTCTTGGCAGCAGAACTGCTTTTGTGAAAGTGGCAGCATCTTCTCACTGCACTCGGAGGCAGGGAACCAAGAGAACTGCCTGCTGGGATTGGGAGGCCAGCCAGGAGGCTTACACGGGCTGCTGTTGGCTCTGCTCTGGGAAGATAACTGGGGTTCTTGGAGAAGACCAATCACAGGGCTAAACCTAGAGGGCTAATTCAACGGACAGATGGAGAGGGATGCAGACACCATTCCAATGATGCAAATAAGCAATGAATGGCTTTATGAAAGGTCTCTGTATAGTTTATACACCCACAAAAAGTAAGATGCATATATAGTCAGGTAAGGTTTTCTAAGGAGTCCAGAGGTTTCCAAAGGAAAAACTGCCCTCCTTGATATAAATTATTTAACACAAATGTGAACACTGGGAGTGATTCCTATATTTCTTTAATAAAATTAACTGCTTCTACCGAGGATATAGTGAACAAACAAAATATTCCCTCTACCTTCACAATGCTTATAGTCTAGTCATCTGTAATAAGTCAAGAGAGAATGATCGTACTCTATAAGGATGATCCAAAGATTTTGAAATTTTAGTTTTTTATATTCTCTTGTTACTGTCAGCCCTCTATATTAAAATAAAGAGGGCTGACAGTCCCTTAAATACTTATAAGGCATGTAGGCCATCAGGCTTTTTGATAAAGATGCTATAAATCCAACCCTAGCACCAACTTATTTGTTCATAAAAGTAAACTTTTATAATGTTTCATAGCCTAAGGATTAAAGTGAGAGTGAAAAATTTAAGCAAAATTAATTCCACTGATATAGAAACATAGGGTGCTGACTTACTCAAGTTACACTATTTATAGTTTGGTAAGAAAATGACAGTAGGTAAAAATGTCCATTTTTCCCGTGTTCTCTAACTCTAATGGGGCCGGGGAGAATGTATAACACGAGGGAGGAAGGAATCAGAAAAGACACTGGTTTTGTTGAACCTTACTGTGCGTGAGCCACCGCCTTGGCACAGGCACCCATGTATGAGTTGCTTAGAAGCCCACAGGCAGTGGGACAGCTGGGGTGGGGCCCTCACTGTGATAGCCCTCCGATCTTCGGCAAGTCCTTCCAGCTTCAGGAACCCCCTCCGTGCAAAACGGGGTCCTCCCAGTGCTCAGACCTAATGACAGAATCATGCAAGAGATGGGCGTGGCGCTTGGCAGAGAGCGGGTGCTCAGGAAGACGCCTTGCCCAGGACTCCCAGGACGTACCCGGGCGAGCAGGTGCTCCTTTCCCAACACGCGTGCCATTTCCTGGAGGCAGAGGGGTTTCGGTGTGGGAGTCGAGTGGAGCCTGCAGTTCATTAAATCATTACGATGAAGGTCACTGGCTTTACGTGGCAGACTTAGCCCTTTCCCACTGTAAGGGCTCCTCTTGGCAGCATATAATAGATTGTAATGAAGCCTCAATTAGTTAGAATTATTGGGGATTGTGGAGATACGGTGTTCTCATTAAAAATACTCTTCAGATTGCTGATACTTAATTACGTCCCCAAATACTCAATATACATACTTCATGGAAGCCATGGGTCTCTTCTGTAACATGGCTTCTCCTAAATAAAATCTCGGCCAGAGGGTATGACACTGAGGCTCAAGAAAGTGGTAAAGTTGTCAGGATTTTTATCCCGAGTCCTCAGCCTCACCATTGTTTTCAGCACCGCAGTATTTAAGCAACTGAAAATCTCGTTATTTGGGACAGCCCGTGGCTCTAAAAATATTCCTCATTCAAAACAAAACGTTTACATCAATAGGAAAAACATCTCTGCCTCACGTCTCTCTGGAGAAATGTTTTGCAATCAAAGATGAATGAGATGCTCCCTGCCTCTGAGGAGCTCAGAGAACAGCAGAGAGATGCGACCGAACGGATGCAGAGACCGTGTGAAGGGAACAGCAGTGAGCCAGCTCCAAGAGTAATGGGTAACCCAGAGGATCAAACGACTAATTCCACCTTGGAGATCCACACGTGGCCACAGAGAAAGGCACACCGGACCGGAGAGCTGAGTAAGGGCGACTGGACAGGCGAGGGGAGAAGGTCATGAAGAGTGTGCGATGGCAGAGGAGAAGGAGAGAGGTGGACGGCTGGGGGGACCTGCACGGTCCCCCATTAACTGGGGGAAGGACCGAGCGACAAACCTGAAACAGGCGCTGCAGCCTGACTTTGACCGACCTAGAGCGTCTTTTGGGTTTTGGTCTCTATTCAGTAGGCCTGAGCCCCCTGTGTCAGACTTGATAATGTCAACATTTGAAATTTTTCTTTGACAAAAGAAATAACAAATAAAAAGGGAAAGCTGTTCATTTTGTTCAACAGAAGGTGTATGTTACAGAAGTGCTGCTGGTACAATAATAGTTAAATTGAACATCTGCCCCCTGAGTTATAGAAAGCCACCGCCCTGGCCGTGAAGAGGTTTAGCAACTACAGGAGATATTTTCTCACCCAAACCCCAGAGCTCTTCTCCCCTCTATCGCGCGTCCCTCCTTGGAGCACAGCATTTGCTTCCCATCAGTTGCCCTGTGAGCCTGAGTGAATGAGTTCCCACCACAGACGTCTTACATACAATCCCGGTGTTTGCATCCCAGCTGCCTGAGGTGGGCTCCCTGCTGGGCTAACATAACTTCTCCTTTCTTTCCGTCCTTCTTCCTCCTCCTTTCCTGCCACCTCCTGACACAAACTGTAAGTCTGGAACTTTTCACATGAAGGAAAGGCATACTTTATGCACCATGTCCTATCCCACTTCGCATCTACTTTAGATGATGGATGAGCGCACACAATTTGGTTGAGTGGGACACTTTCCTTACATAATTGGGCCAACGAACAGGCAGCCCTTACCTCATCTGGTGTGAGATCAGCCACAGGCCCGTCTGCGTGCAGACAGGCCGGTCAACAACCCCCGCTATGGAGACAGATCACTGTTCCGTGAACAGCATCCTACAACCAGTTCACGATCTCATGGAAACAAGGCTTCCTCTGAATAGCCCAACCCACGTTCATCCTCTCGGCGTTCAGAGGAAATTTAACTGCAATTACTGACTTTGCTGCTGCGTTTGATGGAGATGAAAGAAGGTAAAGCCTTTTAGAGCCTGAAGAGTTCCCATGCTTGGTTACAAGGGCTCTATGGACAGACACCTCTCTCAAGCAGGACCCCAAAAGCTTTAGGAGCCACAGCAACCGCTGGCCTTTTTCAGGGGCGCACACATGCAAGGGAACGAGGAGGGTGAGTGGGTGAAACTTCACAGCCTTTCATCCAGCCAGAGTGAGTCAGCGTTCCGTTTGTAGAGTGGCCAGGACGCGTGAGGGGTTAGGGCTTGCTGAGTGCCTTTCATGACATGTGTGTGATGCTCACAGCTGGCGGATGCGCTCACAAAGATGAATGACACCCTTCCCCCACCGCGGCTGCACTGTCTGAGCAGCTGAACCATCGTGGCCCGCTGCCCGCTGGCATCGCGACTCATTGACACAAAGGGGCCTGCTGCAGGGGCTCGTGTTAACAACAAAGGGGTACCCACCCCTGCAATGAAAATCCTCTTTTAGACAGACGTTGGTCACTGAGTGAAAGAGCTCATGCTCCAAGGAAGAAACAAGGACGGGCTTGGTTTCTATGGTTCCAGGAGGGGTGCGCCTGAAAGACCTCACTGGGCCCCCTCCCCTTCTCTGAGTGAGAAGACAGAAAAAAGGGGGAGGCAAGAGGCAAGGAGAAAACCCATGTCATGGGAGAAATCCGGAATGGGATTCGTGAGCGTAACTTCACAGACGTTTTGACCCAACAACAAGCACCCCAGATACAGTGGAGTTTGGCCCAAGGTGGTTGTCTCCAAGAGCACATGACGGGGTGACTAGTTCCCAAAGCAGTTTCACCTGCCAGGTAAGTGACGCCAGGTGAGGTCCCTGCGGAATGGTGTTTATGTGCTAGTCTGTGACGAGCTGGCACCGGAATAAGACTCTACTGCTTGCTTTATTGGGAGCTTTGCTATGGAACCCTGGGCGAGACAAAGCCGCGGTCTGTCTGCTCTTGACTCAAGCTTCCTTCCTCTTGCAGCGATGGCCAACGCCCCCTGCTGGCCAGCAGCAGTCTGCACCTGCCGGCTGCACATGAGGGACCACTGCGTGGGATGCAGCCTGCTGGATGGTGCAGTCGCTGGTGAGGAAATGGGGGCCTGGGGGGATGTGCTCAAGGACACAGCTAGCAGGTGGCACAGGGAGGCCTTCTCTCCTTCCTGCCAGCTCAGTGGGCTCACCACACACCGTGACTGCCACTTAGGAAAAGCAATTAGAAATGGTCTCCCCTAGGGGGCAATCAGAGGTGTATTCAGGCAGTCTTTCCACAATTTGTCTGGAGACCAGCACTTAGGACTCAATCAGGATTCAAAGAATAAAAACAAGACACAGCCACGCCACTCTCTGTGGATGTGGAATTGGCTGTGAAAGTATTAGCAATGTGGATACAGATCCTGGATTTTAAGAAAAGGGCTCTTAACCTAATTTGGCAGAACTGAATGTTAGTGTCTCGGCGTCATAACAGGTAACATGAGTGAGGTGCTCGCCTCCATGGAAACCGTGCTCACGGGAAAGCAAGAGTCTGCGTGGTTTACCTTCCAGGTGACCCTGATGCTCTGAGACGAGATGGGCTCCAGGTGGACTTCCTGAGGTGGGCCATCAGGAGCTGAAAGACCAAAACCCACAGACTGTTAGAAGCGGGTTCCACGGGGACAGACACCTACACAGCAGGGCCAGGCCCGAAGACAGGCCGCTCAGCACCAACACGCATGTTGGGGGGCACGCCAATCTGGCAGAGTCCCTGTGCACTGAGTACCCTGGGGTTCTCCTGCTCCCAGGAAAAGTGACTCTCCAGGGCTTCCCTCACCTTCTTCTTCTCCATGGCCTCGACAACTTGATCAGTAAACTCAAGTGTGAGCAACTCAATGGGTAAAACAAGACATTTCTTTTATAAACTCTGCCTGTGGAGCAGTTGAGTGAAGGCCCTTCTCTTTTCCTTGGAAGTCTCTGTTAGGGTCATAGCTTTGGGGTTGACCAGCTACTCAGAGCTACCAAGGCAAGAAAAGAAAGAAAGAAAGAAAGAAAGAAAGAGAGAGAGAGAGAGAGAGGGGGGGGGGAGAGGGAGGGAGAGAGGGAGAGAGGAGAGAGAGAGAGAGAAAAGAAGGAAGGGAGGGAGGGAGGAAGAGAGAGAGAGAGAGAGAGAGAGAGAGAGAGAGAGAGAGAGAGAGAGAGAGAGAGAAAGAAAAGAAGGAAGGGAGGGAGGGAGGAAGAGAGAGAGAGAGAAAAGAAGGAAGGGAGGGAGGGAGGAAGAGAGAGAGAGAGAGAGAGAGAGAGAGAAAGAGAGAGAGTCAGGATCCTTCTGCCTGAGTCTCTGTGTTTGCTTTAGTTCTTCATACTTTCCAATTAAAAATTCTTGTTAACTAGGGGCCACAGCCATAGATGGCAGAAGCAAAGTTAAAAAGCAAAAGTGTGCAACTCACACCAACCTATTTCTAATGGCTGTTGGATTCCAATTACATCCAGTTACAGTCAATTAGCACATATTAGAAATGTACTGTGTGCTAAGAACATCGTGTAGAACTAAGGGATGTAGAACATTCTTGTCCCCCTGAGTTTGTGATCTAACCAGGACAGACGAGATGACATGGCTATAGTCAAGTGCATCTGAGAAGCAGACGCAAACAGTGGCCCAGGAGTCAGCAGGGAGAGACCCCTTTGAATGGAAAGGTATCGTTGGGTTGATAACTGCGGTCACAGCTGCACAGAGCCCATTTCTGTGGACATGGTGCCCTTGGCAGGAGGGTGAGGAGCATAGGGGGCTAAGAAAGCCGAAGTAGTAAATGTAAGCTCGTTGTGAAGAATTTGAAAATGAAAGGAAGGGTAGTGATAAAGGTCAGATTAAAGGCAAGGTCAAGGGAAATGTTTCCCTTTTTTCAGAGAAGTTTTGAGCAATAAGAGGATGCTCAGAGGCTTCTCGTCTTACCAGGGGGTTATGTCCTAATGAACCCAATGACAGTTGAAGACATCATAAATGAAAATGAATTGAATACCATACTGTAGTCTATGGTTGTTCACCCTTGTGATCGCGTGGCTGAGGGCTGTGCTCCCTGCACCTGCCCAGCCTCACCAAAGTGTCATCCAGCATATTGCTAGCCCAGGAAGAGGTCAACATTCACTTGGGAGTATGGTTTCTACTGAATGCATATCACTTTGGCACCATCATAAAGTCAAAAAAATCAAAAGTCATCTCAGCCAGTGTGTTCAATGGCTGGGCATCAACCCATGAACCAGGAGGTCATGGTTGGATTCCTAGTCAGGTCACATGCCCGGGTTGCGGGCTCAATCCCCAGTGTGGGGTGCACAGGAGGCGGCTGATCAGTGATTCTCTCTCATCATTGATGTGTCTATCGCTCTCTCCCTCTCCCTTCCTCTCTTTGAAATCAATAAAAACGTATTTTTAAAAAATCATAAATGGAACCATCGTAAGTCAGAGACTCTCTGTAGTTGCTAAGTTGATGGGCATTTCAATCTTTCTCCCTGAGTTCAAATTCGGACATTACCACTTAGAAGATGTGGGTGTTTTTGTTTGTTGGTTGGTTTTGCTTTGCCTTTGCAGGCAGGTTACATAACTTCCCTGTGCCTCAGTCCCCTTCTCTATATAATGGGACGATAAAGTTTATATCATAATGTTATGTAATCAACCTAAGACACATGTTGGAGCTTTGGCCACTATAATTAGGAAGATTTTTTTTGGCACTGCATGTTCCATTCTAAGTTTCTAAAATATTGTAATAAAAACTTTATATTAAAAAATTAGTCTGCTTTCAGAATTTTAGCCTTTCCTTACAGCTCCTGAGCTGTAATTTTTTCATGGGCCCTCATCTCATTGCAAAGAAACAATTTCTGTAAAATTATAGTCTAAGGCAGATTGAATTTCTAACGCTGAAAGTGTTGAAGATCAGCAATTAGGTATCCATTTATTTAACTAAATTGGAAAGTTGTATTGACCTTGACATTTAAGAATTTATATACATGTTTTTGAAGGGAAACTCTAATACACACACACACACACGCACACACACACACACAGCATACTTTCTTCTTTTTAAAAACAAAACAGAATAGTTATCTCTTCCCTGAGGGAGGAAGAAGGCTAGAAATAAGAATTAACAGTGAATGCGATTTTCCAACATAAGTAATCTGCATTTCTACAGAAGCCCAAACTGTTCAATCAGTAAAATAGTCATAAGTGAAGACAAAATGTACAGTTCCTAATGTTTTTACCAGGCAAGGCAACTTTTACTAATTCTGTTTGGCTGGAATTACAGTGATGGCAGACCCTTGGACATTGCCAGACCCACAGGTCTCCACTCTTGCTTCCTCTTGGGTCACCCAGGCTGACTCCGCCTCTCTCCCTGCTGAGCCTGCTCCTTGGCTTGGCTTCCTGCTTCCCTGACTGCTCTTTGTGGCTCTCAGTGGACTGTCCTCTCTCTCACTTCCAACCAGTGACACCAAGACTCAGCCTCAGCGCTCCCCTCTGCCCTCAAAATATTCTCTCCTGGCTTCACCCGGAATCTTGGTGATAAATCAATCATTCCACTGGCTGAACGACCCCAGTGGGAATCACCCCCAGATGCCCACCTCTGGTTTCCTGATTGGGGAATCAAGCTATTGAGGTTCTGCTATGTGCCAGGTCCTAAACTAAGCAAGGGCTGGTGTGCAAACATGGATTAAAAAATGGACTGAGGGACAACTGCCGATGCTACAACCACGTGCTGCTCTCTGCTAGAGTAGTGTGGTCCAGGCGGATGCTCTTTGTTCGGTAAAGGAGGCCAAGACTGTTCAGTAAAAATCAAAGTAAAACCAAGAAGAATTGACACCTGGAAGAGCAAAGGATAACTTCATTTAAATAACGATTTATCAAATAAATTGCTGAGTTATTTACACTATTGTTCATTGAGCCCCTATTATATGGTTCTAAGTGTCTGGGATATAGCAGTGAACAAAACAAGCAACTATTCCTACCCTTGTGAAAGGGAGGAAATAGATCGTAAACCAAATAAATCAGTACATTGTATGGTGTGTGATGGTAATAGATGCTATTTTTAAAAAGCAAAATGTTAACGGAGGGAGGGGATCAAGGGTGATAGAGTGGGCTGTGGGTTGAACTTTGAATGAGGAAGAGGGTCAGGGTAGGATTCATTGAAAAGATGTTATTTGAGCAAAGACTTGAAGGAGGTATGGAAGGAGGGGGAAGAGCACTCCAGAACAATCCCAGAATATTCCAGAATATTCCAGAATATTCCAGAATATACCAGAACATTCCAGGAGAGCTGGCGGGAGTACACTCAGCATGAATGAGGAACATGGAGGAGGTCAGTGATTTAATTTCCAGTGGAAGCTGGGGAAAGGACAATGGGAGCAGACTGCTGAAGGCTGGGGTCCGGGTGCCCCTGGTTCTCAGTGGGTGGACCCTGTGCATCGGATTCTCTCCTTGAAGAGCACAGTGACGCCACCCTGGGCTAATGTGCACCAATACTCGTATGTTTATTGTAACACCTCTTACTCCTTAAGTAAGGCATCTTGCTCCTTAAGCCCCATCATGTCCTCTCAGTACACAGGAAACTCTTCCTCTGGGCCAGGGCTGCTGCTCTGAAATGTGATGAAAAATGGTGCCAAGGCCTTCACTTAGCGCCGGATCCGATGCCAACGCAACGGCTCCACGCGGTGACCCTTCCATAATCCCGACCTTCCATTCTCTGAGGCGTCTGAAAATTCAGTGGTTTTTTTAAGGAGCTCCCGCCTAATTGAATGTCCACGTTTTAAGGACAGACTCATAATGAAAACGATGAAGGGGTCAGCCACCCCAAACTCAGTCACAGCACTTAGTGGCAGGTGGCCAGGGCACGGCTGCTAATGGGCGAGCCGGTCTGGGTGAGGGTCAGCTGTGGATGTGACAGGCTGATCTGCGCCAAAGAAACAGGGCACGCGCGTCCGTGCACTTCTGCTCCATTAGGAGCTGACCTCATTAACACTGGGCAGAGTCTCCCCTTTAGCTTTAGCTTCTCCCCTTCGGGGGGCTCAGGGCTGCAGAGGGGAGTCAGGAGGAGTATGCTAGACAGTGTGACCTCTGCCTCCTGGCTGTGCCCCAAGGTCAAGTGCAGTAGAGCACTGATCCTGCATTTGGGTACTTTCCCGTGAAAACACTAGGTGTTGCGGCGTGGAACAGGCTATTTCCAATGGGAGGCAGGAATGCCAGGGACACAGGGGTGATTCTCTCTGCACTGGGCTTCGCAATGGATGCTACGGCAGGAACCTGGGACCCAAATGCCCACTTGGCAAGGCAATATTAGGGATCTGCTCGCCTTTTCTGTGCGGGGAAGACAGTGAGTATTTAGGCTTTGTAAGCCCCATGTGGTCTCATATTGTTCTTCGTCCTCTTCTTTTTAAAATGCAAAAGCTGCCCTAGCCGGTTTGGCTCAGTGGATAGAGCATCGGTCTGCAGACTGAAGGGTCCTGGGTTCGATTCTGGTCAAGGCAAATGCCCGGGTTGTGGGCTCAAACCTCAGTGGGGGGCGTGCAGGAGGCAGCCAATCAATGATTCTCTCTCGTTACTGATGTTTCTCTCTCTCCCTTTCTGAAATCCATACAAATAAGAATAAAAATGCAAAAGCGATTCTTAGCTCAAGAATTGTAAGTGGACTTGGGCGCATGGTCTCTAGTCTGTGACCCCTTAAATGAAAGAAGGGTGGGACTGATGGATTTTGGGGTGCAGGGCCGGCCTAAGGGGGAACCACTCTATCCTCAAGCAGCTGATTCTCACCAAACAGGCACTCAAGAGAAGTTCAAAGTTTAAATTTTGACCTGAAGTCTCCAGATTTTAAAAACTGGCACCTCATTGTAAACACCTGCACAGCAATGGGCAGAAGCAACGCAAACACACCTGCAGGCCTGCCGCTGTGCGAGCTGTGAGTACAGGACCCCTGGGACACGCTCCCCGGTCAGGACATGTGGTGTCTTGGCCATAGGCCCGGATGCCTCTTGTGGCCCCGGTGGGAGCTCCAGTGAGCGGGCTTCTTCTTTCTCCCACCCTCCTCATCTCCCCCTTCAGCCTTACCCTTCACCTTTCTCTACTTTTCTTTCTTTTTTTAAAAAAATATATTTTATTGATTTTTTACAGAGAGGAAGGGGGAGGGATAGAGAGTTAGAAACATCGATGAGAGAGAAACATTGATCAGCTGCCTCCTGCACACCTCCCACTGGGGATGTGCCCGCAACCAAGGTACATGCCCTTGATCGGAATCGAACCTGGAACCCTCCAGTCCACAGGCCGATGCTCTATCCACTGAGCCAAACTGGTTAGGGCTCTACTTTTCTTTCTTTATGAGGTCCTTCAACATCTCAGTGTGGTTTTAATCCACCATATATTTTTTTCAACAGACACACACACACACACACACACACACACACACACTGCTCATTACTACTCCTCTTCTAAGACCACTCTGTGAGGCATGTTTGTGACGATTCCTCCCACATGTACTGAGCAGTCTCCCTGCTGGATAGCACAGAGCGCTGTGAGAAACGACCACATAGCTCAGAGGCCATTGCCATGGAGATTCCCACTCGGTGCTGGGGGATGAGGGTGGGTGGCAACAGTGCCATCCAGGGAGCCGGGAGAAGGTATCGCCTTCTTGGGGGCCTCCTTGACCTGGCATTTCAAGGAAGAGTACAGACAGAAAGACACCGACTCTGAGGGCCTTCCAGACGGGGACAGATCACGCATGCAGAGGGGGAAGGGAAGGGCAGGCTGCCGCTGACGACCATGGGAGTCCAGCGTAGCTGCGAATAGTAACATGGTAGGGCGGGGGACACCAGACCTACCACCTCCCAGACTCATTTCTCCAGCCAGGGAGGCAGTGAGACGTGTCAGGGGCTCCAGACTTGGGCACTACATTACCATAAAAATGAGTAGGTTTCCAGAAGCTCCCACCCAATGCTTTTCACTGCTTGAGCGATGGCTACTTTTTTATTTTTTATTTTTATTTTTATTTTTTTAGGAAAAGGGAGCAGTTTGGATGAGGAATGGTCATCTCCACACCTTTGGGCTTCCCTGCCGGAAGTGACAGTAGCAACCAGTGGCCTCTGTGGCAATTCTAGTGATGGTGTGCTTCATCAGGGAGTGGGGTGGTTGTAGTGAGGGTGTGCTTAGTCAGGGTAGTGGGGTGGTTGTAGTGAGGGTGTGTGTGGTCAGGGTAGTTGTAGTGAGGGTGTGTGTGGTCAGGGTGGTTGTAGTGAGGGTGTGCTTGGTCAGGTAGCAGGGTAGTTGTAATGAGGGTGTGCTTGGTCAGGGTGGTTGTAGTGAGGGTCTGTGTGGTCAGGGTAGTTGTAGTGAGGGTGAGTATGGTCAGGTAGCGGGGTAGTTGTAATGAGAGTGTATATGGTCAGGGTAGTTGTAGTGAGGGTGTGTGTGGTCAGGGTAGTTGTAGTGAGGGTGTGCTTGGTCAGGTAGCAGGGTAGTTGTAGTGAGGGTGTGTATGGTCAGGTAGTAGGATAGTTGTAGTGAGGGTGTGCTTGGTCAGGTAGTGGGGTAGTTGTAGTGAGGGTGTGTATGGTCAGGGAGTGGGGTGGTTGTAGTGAGGGTATGGTTGGTGAGTGTGGTTGTAGTGAGGGTGTGTGTGGTCAGGGTAGTTGTAGTGAGGGTGTGATGGTCAGGGAGTGGGGTGGTTGTAGTGAGGGTGTGCTTGGTCAGGGTAGTTGTAGTGAGGGTGTATATGGTCAGGGAGTGGGGTAATTGTATTGAGTGTGTATATGGTCAGGGAGTGGGGTAATTGTATTGAGGGTGAGTATGGTCAGGGAGTGGGGTAATTGTATTGAGGGTGTATATGGTCAGGGAGTGGGGTAATTGTATTGAGGGTGAGTATGGTCAGGGAGTGGGGTAATTGTATTGAGGGTGTGTATGGTCAGGGAGTGGGGTAATTGTATTGAGGGTGAGTATGGTCAGGGAGTGGGGTGGTTGTAGTGAGGGTGTGCTTGGTCAGGGTAGTTGTAGTGAGGGTGTATATGGTCAGGGAGTGGGGTAATTGTATTGAGGGTGTATATGGTCAGGGAGTGGGGTAATTGTATTGAGGGTGAGTATGGTCAGGGAGTGGGGTAATTGTATTGAGGGTGAGGGTAGTGGGGTAGTTGCCCGCTGTTCCATGTGAGTCATACGAGGTAAAATGACTTCGTTTCAGTCACTCAAACCTAGGCACCAAGACAAAGACAGACTCTGCTTTGGAGCTTCGCTCAAGCCTGCTCCTCCCCTTGCATCCTCCCTCCGTTCACCTGCTGGAGAAGGAGCGAGGCTGGCAGCGGGCACCTGGTAAACCACAGGCCGCTCCAGGAGCCGAGCAGGCGGCTCTGAGCCTGCCTGCCGCAGAGATCCAGGGAGCTGCCTGCATGCCTGCAGACCGCTGACCGGGCGCTCATCACCTGGCCTCCTGGCTCAGAGAGGAACGCTGCCATGGCAACTGCCAGCTGCAGCCCAGGTCACCAGGGAAACGAAATAAAAAGCAACAACAACAGCCTTCCTAATGGCTAATGGCGATCCGGAAAGCGGCCCCCCCAAAGCACCACCAGCAACAGCTAGCCACCTGGAGAAGGTCCTCGAGATGGGGAGTCAGAAAAGGGGCAAGGGGAGGGGGGAGGTGGAGCACTGCTTTGTGCTATATTTTGGGGGCAGCTTGTTGTCCCTAAATATCCAGCATAATGAGGTTCCAGGAAGTTAGTGGGTTGCTTACATAAATATTTAAATAAGGTTCCATTTTTGCAAGAACATGCAGACACTCCTTTCCCACTTATTTCTGAGAAATGGAAAGTACTTTAAATCTCGGTGTTTTGTCCATTTAGCCAATGTCCGTGGTGAGGAGGAGAAAAGCATCATGATGTCCATTTTGCAGGTAAGAAATCCGCAGAGTACCAAGTATCAGAAATGGCTCATCCTCAGACACCGAAGCACAAAGCTACCCCCCCAGCCCACCCCACCCCCAGCCTTAAGAACAATTTCCAAGCGCCATTATGTCCCAGGGTTGAGAAAAGAGTGCTCATCGCTGTTCAGGAAGAACTGTATATTTTAACCCATTTCCTTGAGGATCTATTGACTACCCATATCAAGAGTTAAATTTCGCATTTGTTCTGATCCAGAAAGCCCTCTTCTTGCTATTTAAACTAAGAAAATAATATTGAAAATAGCAGAATATATACCACAAGGATGTTCATCACAGTGGTGTTCATAATAATGAAAACCAGAACATGACTGGCATGCCTAACAACATGGAATTGGTAAAATACATGGTGAAGGTACCATTACAAATTGTAGAAAGGTACTTAAGAGATATGTAACAGTGATGTCAATTTGCAATGCCATTAATGAGGACAGCAAGTCCCTGTGCTATCCGGGTGGGAAGGAAGTCAAGGCCAACCCTGAAAGATAAACCTCCTGTTGGACTCTTGATCATGTGGGCATGATCGCCTTAACCTTGGTGACGGAGAAATAGGGATCTGAGACTAAGCTTCCAACTTTCCCACAGCAGCAGGTAGTGGCTGATTAGCTCTGATTGTTGGCAGGAGAAGAAAAGCTGGCTTTGGGGGCTAGACTCTTTGCCCCCCAAGAGATAAGCCAGGCTTTGCTTCCTTACCTTTCCTTCCCCAAGAAAACTCAAGGGCAGCTTGCTTCCACCTCTCCTTCTAGGAGTTAGTCTGTCAATCAGCATTCATGGCCACTGCCTAACTGCTCAGTCCTGTACAAATCACTTAATTTCACCCCCTGGTAGCCATGAGTGCGCCACGGTCTTGAAGGGTGTGTGTACACCTGCGTGTGCCTGCATGCCTGTGTGGGTGATGAAACAGTTACAGAATTTATTTAGCAGGTGGTATCAAGCTGTGCATAGATAGCTCTAGGTGGTAGGATCATGGAACCTGCTTTGCCTTCTTCAAAATGCTATATGTCTATCTTCAAAGTTTTCAAAACTGAATATGAAATACTTTGTAATAGGAAAAACCCTAAAAACGTTTACCATACAAACACTGACATTTCTAGTCAATGAAATAACCTGTACAACCATCTCCCCAGCTGCCCACACAGAGCATAGCCTTGCCATTTCCTAGGTAAGCCTTCCTCTCTCACCTGGACAGCACAGAGACTTGGGCAAGATATACACTCATGGATCTCCTGTCCACCTGGATCGAATGTATCCAAACAAAGCAGGTGTAACAACGGCAGGGTTCTTTAACTCTCACTGGGTGGCCAGTGTCATCTGTCTTTCTTTTAAGTCTTGGGTATGAGAACCTTGAACTAAGCCCTATTTGAAGGGCAGTGCCTCCCAAGTAGGAGCTCCGGAGAGCTCTCATTAAATGTCTGATCCTGCATTAACCACCTGAGCCCCAGAGCCAGCTCCAGGCTCCCGGGCCTCCAGCCAGCCACACGCACCTGCCTCGTCTGCGGTGATGGACAGCTCGTTGCTGGGCTCACTCTTGCCAATCCGGTTCTTGGCGTACATGCGGATGCTGTAGGTGGAGGAAGGGTGGATATCAATGATGGTGGCCGAGTTCAGCTGAGGGGAAACATCTTTGGTTCTCTGAGCAGAATCCCAGGAGTCTTTTGGGTTTTGTTTTTCAAAAAAGAAGAGATAGAGACGTGAGTTTTTTTCCCTCTGCCTTTGAAAGTTCACAAGTAGGAATTAAAAACAAAATAAATAAAACAAGAAAGAAAGAAAAGTCACAACTCAAAGTGAAATTCTCAATGCATTGCTCCCAGGGTTCTGGCGGGAGGGCCATTAGAGGGGAGGACGACAACACACTCACTGTCTACATTGAGGGGGGCAAGGGTTTGGGCACCTGAGCTCAGGGACCCCCAGGCAACACACCAGGTCTGTGCGTGGAGATCATGGAGGGGAGATGACGCGGCGGAAGATCATGTAGTGGAATAGGCCACGTCTGTGCTCTCATTGGACAAGGTAACAAAAGGAATTAGGGTTTGAACTCCCCTCCACCAAAAAGAAAAGGTATTTGGAAACCAGCACAATCTTCAGCCAAGAAGATCCCTTCTCATCCCAATGAGGAGTGGTAAAAACGAAATACATATAAAAAATTAATCTCAGTCTCCAGTATAAATGCTGCTTACCAAATATATTTCTTAATTCTAATTTGAAATCATTTAGTCTCAGCTCCTTTATTGCAGAAATTATTTTTGAACCACAGCTATTTTTAAAGTCAGCACAGGCCTAGTTTTGAAGGGTTATCATTGAATAGGTAACAATATGTCCCTGCTGATGTTAGGGCTTCAACCAAACAGGAGAATGCCAGTAAATGGTTCTTATTTCAGTAATAGCTTGGGCAGGTGCTGATTTGGGGTGAGTGATCAAGAGGTGATGTTGGTTGTAGAGAACAGAGCCCCCAGAGATGAAGGACGGAGAGGATGCTCACACACTCCTACACCCCAGGGTTTTGTGTGGTGCTCACATACTTTTGGAATTTCACTGCGAGTTTGTGTTCCCTGCTGCATGTTAAGCCCCACGTGGGCAGAGACCATGCTTGCCATGTTCAATGCCATATCCTCAGTGCTCACACAGAGCCTGAGAAATAATATGGGCATGTTTAATAGATGAGTTAATAAATAGCAAATACACAGACCTCTGTGTCCTGGGGATGATCCCACACTCTTTTCCACACTGACCTCCACTATGGAGGTTCAGAGGGATGCTCTGCCCACCGTAAGCGCAAAAGACTTTCTGGACTTGTAGAACCAATCTGTGGCCTCAAGCCTACCTTTGCTCTAACTTATCAGGGAATAGAACATAATAGAAACGAACAACTAATATTCCAGCTAAAAGAAAAAAGTGTTATTTGGGTCAATAGGATTGAAGGTGGAAGACCATGATGTAAAAAAGAGAAGACGCTGCAAAAAATTAACGGAAGGTGACTTAATAGAGGACTTACGAAGGGGAGAGACATTCATATAAATGAAATGGCACATAAATACAAGCCCTTGTCCCAAGGAGAGAAAGCCAGACCTTCTGGAGAAGACATCTCGGACAAGAGAGAGGAAGCCCAAACAGCGCAAGACGCAGAGGAAGTTGCTAACCACCCGGGCGGCTCAGACTCTGTTCCTCAGGGCCCCCATCTCCCTGCCTCACCGGCCCTGTCACATCTCCTGGTGCCGGTGTGACTCCTCTCAAGGCCCTGTGGGCATCACCCCACCCCCAGGACTCCAGCTGCCTCTCTGGGATGAACAAGCTGAGTGGGCCCGTGTTTTCTACGTGCGTTTCCCATCAATCCGGGTACTTATTTCATGTCCCAATGCCATTTCTAAAAGCATGATTCTTGGGCTCGCGTGGCCATGGCGGGGTAACCCACAGTGCCCCCAAGGGAAAAACAAGGCTGGCGGGTGGCTTCTGAGAACCCTGTTCACCCCGCACATGCTGATGGCGCTCTAATTCCTCGTCTCTTTTGTGAGACGGTGGGAGTCCACGTGGGAAGTGCAGGGCAGCCACAGGGACCGCCAGAATCACGATGGTGGCCAGGAGGCAGCAGCTGTCCCCATGCTGATCGCTGGCAAGAATGCCCGTGGCCTTCGCAATGCAAGACTGAGGCTCAAAGAGAAAGGTGGCGGCGCCGTGCCCAGGAGGGCACCGGACATGAAAACTCCACCCAAGGAAGCGTGGGGGACCTCACCCAGAAAAGAGACACACTGGGACAGAGAGCCCCCCTGGGTTTCCACGAGTCCAGGCTCGCTGTCACAGTGAGACCAAGGAAAAGGAGGGCAGCACAAGGCCGCTTTGAAGTGGACATGAAGCCGGAGGAAACCAAGGACTTACCTGATTTATTTTTGCATTCGATATCGTAGCCCGTGATGGGGCTGTTGCCGTCGAACCCCATGGTCCACCTGAGGGTGATGGTGCGCGCCTTCACGTCTTTGATCTCGATTTCAGGAGGGTCTGGCGGCTCTGTCAATCAACAGGACACAGGCACCGGGTGAGCTCAGACCCGAGGGCTGGGGGGACTGCTGCGTGTGGCTCCCGGAAGCTCTGTCAGCACCCCACGCTGGAGGATGCTTTTTTCCCGGGGAGCATTCTTCTTTCCCTACCCTCATTTTGGGAAGGAGAAGTGTCACTTTTCCCAGGCTGCCCATCTTCAGAGCATGCGCAGAGCCGGGCCAGACCTGGAGGGTTTAAATGCCGCTCTTCTAGTTTGGAATCTACAACTCAAATGCTATTTTGAGTTAAATGTCAAATGTTAAACTTGTCTTTTCATTTGGATCGTCCGGGGTGAGGAGTCCTAAATTGAGCAGAGACGGCACTGGCGGCTGGGTCAGATGACCCAGGTCCTTTAAGGACTCAGTTCCATGTTGGGGCTGCACCCTGACATATTCAGGGGCTCTGCGAATGCTGCTTCCACATAGTCAAACCTCCCGGGGAGCGAGGTGTTTCACAGCAAGCTGCGCTCACACAGGTGCCTGCGCCCGGGCATGCACTCACTGTCCTGAAACAGCCCTGTGCCGCCCTCTGCTGTCTCTGCCTACCTTGTACTGTGAGCTGAATTATTCCGCGGTCCTCCCCGTAGGAATTGATAGCGTGGCAGGAGAAGAAGCCAGAATCTTCTCTCACGGTCGGCAAAATCTATGTGTAAAGCAGAAAGAAACCCACCCACCTTATTCAGTAACATAGGGTGGGGGGTTGGGCTGCAAAAATCTCTCCACTCCCACCCGCCTCCCACCCCCAGCACATGTATGCAAACACACACACACACACACACACACACACACACACACACGTCCAGTAGCAAATCATTTCAGCACAATTGCCATGGCAAAGACCGATGGCTTCCATGTACATTAGTGATGTCAGTTGCCGGCTCCTTAAATTGGATGCCTACTTTATGTAGAATGTCATGGTCAAGTTGATAGGTATGCCACGTATACTCCCCTCACCCCCCATCTCCACAGCCTGCCTTTAAAGCACCCCTAGGGGCCCTGCCTAAGGAGACAGGTCTGTGAATGCTGCAACACCCTGTTCGGAGGTTCGCTCCAGGAGGACTGCAGGGCCGGACCAGCGAGTGAATCGACACCCAAGTTTCAGACACCCGCTTCTTCCCCTTGTGTGCGCTAGCATCACCTCCCCCCGGGGCTCAAAGCGTCCCTCAATTAGCTACCAATTGTGCCACACAACATGCGACTATCACAGCTGTTTCTAGCGTTTGTGATTGTATGTGAAGGACAGGGTTTTGTTACGTTGGGTTTTACCAAAGAAGCAAAATATTTCTCCTTTCACTATTGTATCCCAACGCCCATCCAACTTCTGTTTTCATGGGACGTTAAAACCTGTGACAGCATGGGCTGCCACTCCTCAGGATGAACTGCCTTGAAGGAACTCTAGTTCTCGGGTTTGTTTTTTGTTTGTTTTTTTTAAAAAAAATTACAGTTGGGTTCCCTGCCGTGTTTGTAATAATTTTACTCCTACTAACACTGAGGAGAAAGCACAGTTTTTCAGCTCCTCACTAATCTCTCTGGATGAAGGGGCAAGAAATGGTGCTTCATGAGAAAGCTCCAAAAGCTTGCTCACTGCTGGTTTATCCCCCGCATGCACCCACCCACGTGGAAAGACAGGCCCATTCAGCCCATGAACTTAGAATCTGACCGGCAGGGTGTGCCACGCGTTTACCTGCAGAGTGGAAATCACCTCCTCTCCCACCTCCTTGGTGGACACAAGGTAACGGGCCATTTCGGGGTTGATGATGCGGTCCTCCTTCTCCCAGCGGACGATGATGGGCTTCTCCCCGTGGGCCGTGCAGCTCATTTCCTTCTTCTGCCCCTGAGTGGCCAGGGTGGTGTTGGGATAGGACGTAATCATTGCAGGAACTGAAAACCCAAAGGAGAAACGACTTATTCGGCCCCGAGGGGGTCTCGATGTTCCCCGTAACACTCAGCGAAGTCATTCTCCAAGAGACGTTTCTCCAAAATAAAACCTACTCACGAAGCTGCTGAGCAAGAATCGGGATGAAAATAGAGGGAAGGTGGCAGAAAAATGAAACGTGACCCAATGAGCCCTAAGCAACGTTGCCATGTGGCTTCACGCACAGGGGATGGCTCTCTTTTCCAACCCCATGAGGGCAGACGTGGGTCACAGGCATGGCCCACGTCCCCTAGGACACTTGGGAAAAAGACTGTACTTGACAATTGGACTGGGAAGGGGGCTTCCATTAAGAATTATGCTCCTTGTTCTGTAATCACAAGTGTTTCTACCATTTTCAACCACGGACATGAAACCTTACTAATGAGCGTAGGCGGAGCCCTGATCATTGCTGACCAATCCCTGAAATTCCTCCCAGACAACCCCATTTCCCACCATCGCTACCCACTTTCATAGTCGCTGAGGGACCTCAGACCTCCTCTTCTCGCGTGACCTATGGCAGGAAATCGCATGCCCAATTCACTGAGAAAACAGGAACCTGGATTTGTGAAACATCTCGAGTTCCCTCTCCCCACCTCAAATTTGTCTGTAGACTTCCATTCTTGGCAGTATAGCGCATGACAAAAGATGGCACTCCCAGTCCCCAAACCACCTGAAAAGGCTGGGTAACAGACTAAATTTATAAGAAAGTAGGAGAAAACCCAGGAGCCAGGATCCAAAGTGGTTGTTGGAAGGCCAGAGATAGTGTGATGCCAGAACTCTGCTACCTGAGGGCAGGGAACTCAACGTGAGACCTCCAACCTGGGCTCCTCAAATAGCTCCGTCTTCAGAGCAAGACTATAAGCCACAAAAAAGGGAGACGAAGGGAGAAGCAAACGCCTTGGCTCCAGGAGGAGCAGGAAGCAGAATGGACCACTGGTCCCGTCTCTCTCCTCAGTCGTGGATATTCCTGCTTCAAGTTTGCACCCTTCACCATCAGAGTTCTGGGTGCTACTGGACCCCTTGGAGCAGGGGATGTGGAACTTGCACATCTTGTGTGTGGATGGACAGCTGAAAGGGAAGCTCACACCCTGACCAAGGAGGAACTGGGCAGGCACGTTGGCCTTCTGTGCCCTGGGCCGTGGGCGCACCTGCTCTGTGCACGGAGCCTTGCTATGAGCCCAGCCTGCCATGATGCTGTGACACATGCTCACGGTGCTGGGGACCACTTCCCTGAATGTAGTTATGGGAGAGGCCAGGCCAATCTGTGAGCTTCTCCTGACATGTCGCCATATCACTTTTCCTTTAATCACAGAGCGAGAGTTTTCTTTATAGTGATGTTGTCTCAATCTAACCATAAACCTCAACCATATATTTATGAGACAAATGAAGTATCATAAATTATGTCTAAGAGCCTCCAAAGTAGCCCTAAAAATTTACAAAACGTCTATCCTTTGCTTGATTCTGAACCCAGGGAGATGATTTATGGGGCCATCGTAAACTCCAGCAGTAGGCGTGGACCACTGACCTCGAGCAGAAACTTCCAGTTGCCTCCCCAAGCCCACTTTTCCTTTTCCCCCCAAGTTTTTAACATGCAGCATTGTTACATGTTAATACATAAAACATGCCTGAATCAAACAGTGTGTTCCTGAGCCTTCCTTATAGCTCGGTGTTGCCATGTGACTGAGTTCAAGGCAATGACATACCTAGGACTTTGGGGAGGCATGCTCAGCTGGATGGACCCCCTTTGGGCTTCCTCTTTTTCCTCCTGTGCTCACCTGCATTCAGGAGCTGAGAGCTGGAGCCCCGGCAGCCCTCCTGCGCCATGAGGCGACTTGGACGATGGGAACCTGGGTCCTCGATGACACCCTGAAGCTGTCCTCTCAAACCTGGCCTGCCTCATTGCAGACGAAGTTTACATGAGAAAGAAATATGCTACTTTACTGATCCATTATTATCTTGAATTTTTCTATAATAGGAGACTAGAATTGTTTTGAGCTGACCTTAATCACAGGTCTGCACTCTTGGGGAAATATGGCACATGCTCTGTATTGAAAAAAATGATTTCTATTTGATGGCTCTGCAGGGAGGATGTAAGGACACCCAGCTGCATACTCATGGTTTTGGGTGGTTGCCGCCAGCTTACTGTGTAACCTTAGGCTAGTGGTTCTCAACTTTTCTAATGCAGCGACCCTTTAATACAGTTCCTCATGTTGTGGTGACCCCCAACCATAAGATTATTTTCGGTGCTACTTCATAACTGTAATTTTGCTACTGTTAATGAATCGTAGTGGAAATAGCTGTGTTTTCCGATGGTCTTAGGCTCTACAGCAGCGGTCGTGACCCACAGGTTGAGAACCGCTAGCAGGGTCGCCTAAGACCATCGGAAAACACAGATATTTACATTACAATTCATAACAGTAGCAAAATTACAGTTATGAAGTAGCAACAAAAATAATCTTATAGTTGGGGGTCCCCACAACATGAGGAGCTGTATTAAAGGGTCGCTGCATTAGAAAGGTTGAGAACCACTGCCTTAGGCCTTCACTTAATCACTTAATGCCCCAGTTATGTCCTTCGTCAAATGGAGATGATAATTGTTGAGAGGATTAAAGGAGCCAGCCCATGGCACAGAGTCCGTGCTACATGTGCCCACACGTATGGCATCCCATGGACCTGATCGCAGGGCCTCCTTCTGGTGAGGAGTGAGTGTGGGCTTTGATGGAAGGCTCCTTTACTAAAGACATCTTCAGTTTGGGCTCAAATTCACTAACCAAGGATTTTTTCTTATAACGTCTGAGGGCTAAGTCACTACAATTAAAGATCCCCAAACTGCCACAAGTGGCCTAAATTGCAAAACTGTGAATAAATCTGGTGTAAGCCCAAGTTTACTTCCTCTCCTCCTTTTCAAAGCTGGGAAGCATGAATCAGAGACTGTGAAACTCATATACCCTTTAGCTTTGAAACGTGACCGCCTGGTCCCTGCATGTCCCTCCAGCAAGCAGCCAGCTTTCCGCAGCCCCACTGCAGAGCACAGCCGAGCACACTCCGCTGCAAAGCTGTGTTCTGGAAATCGATCCGTTCTAACGCCTCACAGTGTCTTGGGAACCTAAAGGCTACGGAGAGGATTCCCAGGGTGCAGTGTTTTCAAAAAAGAAAAAGAAGTTTGCAAAAGGGCAGGGCAGGAAAAATACAGATTTTCTGTAGGACATGGCAAGTGTGGTCACTTCCCAAGTCCAGCGTATCTCATCTCTCTCTCTTCTTTACGTTCCCGTGAGGGTGAACCATTGTGAAATAGGGTTCCTGTCCCACCTTACGTGAGGCCATGCAGGGGAGCACATGCACCGTGAAGGGGTGTTGTTCATCTGGGATGGGATTTCCTATGACTTCACGACAGCCAGCGAGAAGGGCGCCTTGCTGCGTTCCAGAATAACACAGAATTGCTTTGAGGACTTTTCTGCCCTTTTCTTGATAATGAAAAGCTTTCCCTGGAGGGCATGGCTCAGGGGTTGAGCATCAACCTATGAACCAGGAGGGCATGGCTGGATTCCTGGTCAGGGCACGTGCCCAGGTTGCAGGCTCGATCCCCAGTGTGGGGCATGCAGGAGGCAGCCGATCAACGATTCTCTCTCGTCACTGATGTTTCTGTCTCTGTATTTCCCTCTCCCTTCCTCTCTCTGAAAAAATAAATTAAAACATTAAAAAAAAGAGAGAGAGAAGAGGAAAGCTTTTCTGCGTTCCACGTGGGAGACATGCCTTACCTAAATCATGGGCCTCTGGTTTAGGCTTTGCCCACCTGCCTCTGCAAAAAAATGCTTCTCTTTTTACTTCTATTTCTCCTTCAGAAGAGGGTCCCACCACAATGGACATATTAGTTCTGGCTAATAAGGTCTGTATTTGGTCAAAAATATTCTGGCAAGCCCATCTCACCCAAGTATTTCCAGCCTTGAAGGTCAAAGAATTTTTTAAAGAAATGGGTCATTATCATGACTCTTCATAATGCTGATGTCAGATGCGCGGGCTTTTCACTGTCACAGTCATGGACACTGAGAGCAGTGCTTCCTGCACGGGTTTCTGAAGTGTAACAAATGGATGGGGCGCTTTCCTGGGACTGGTACCGAGGAGAGGCTGTGCCCACCCCGCCCACTCTGCCAACAGGAGCAAAGAAAATCCAGACCAAGAGAACTTTGTTCAAAGGCTGCCTGCTGCGTGCTTCTCCTGCAAAACTGACCCATGGAGGACGCTGTTTTACTTCGTTAATACCAATTTATAAATTTCCTTCACAATCAGGGTACCTTCGTGTTCAGCAAGTCTGCATTCTCATGGTATAAGGAGCCTCATAGGACCTACGCCCTCGCAGCAGAAAGATGCAGTGAGGCAGTGCTCTGCTGTGACCAGCCAGGAGGGCTGATTATGCACCCGCCCTCCGGCGACATTACCTATTGAGCATGAGATGGGAAATGGTGGAGCATTTACACCGCTGAAATTGGCCAGCGCTAGAAATCAGGGCTTCTTCCCTCCCTCCATCCCACAGCTGGTTGTTTATCATCGACCAGAACGCTGCACAGGAAGTCATGTCACAACATTAATGATTTGAAAGGGTGTCCCCACAATACCAGAGGCACGGATAACTTGGTGAGTTTACCAAGACAATAACTAACCTTATTCCTAACAGTAAACCTACACGTATGAACAGTGGATCCCTGCACCTTGGCACAGGTAATTCAGCAATAACGGATGCATCCATTGATTTTTCAACACAAGGCTATAGAGAGAATGAAAATTTAATCAATCATTGATATGAAAGATGAGTTCTAAAATATACTCTCCTGTTTTAATGGCTCCATCAATAAAACAAAACTGATTCAAACAGATTTTTATTTTTCTCTCCGTCTCCAGCTCTGCTGAAAATATCACTGAGAAAGAAACAAAAGGGAATACCAAGCACCCTGGCTAGACAACCTGCCTGTCCCGACCATCTGTTCCATCCCTTCATTTTACAGAGAAGAAAAAAGGAAACCAGAGAACGGCAATGAGCGTCAAAGGCCCAGATACAAGTCAACCAGGACCTGACTTTAATGGCTCATCATCAATGATGACCCCAATGCCCGATGCCCAGGACTTCCCCTGTGTGAGCAGGAAGACCCTGCATCCCGAGAAGGCCCTCAACCCTTCCAAATGGTCAGGACAGAAGTGAGAGAGGGGGATGTGGGACCCAGAACAAGGCAACTAGGCTGTTCCAGCACCCAAGCTGGACAACAGAGGCAGGGACACTGGAGTGTCCAGCTGGGAGCGTCAGGGAGAGAGATGTTCTGATGCATGAACATTTTAAACTGCTTCTTCAGCTACTTGTCTTTATTTCGCCCCCAACATTTGCCTATGAAATATCTCAAGCACATAGAACGTTGGGCAGCCATATACCCACTGCCTGGCTTCCACATTGCACATTTCATACACAGACCTGAATGGAAATGATCTTCACTGTTATCTCATCAGCCCATCAAAACTCACTGGACACATCATTGTCATAATTCTATGTAACACAGACGTAGGGGAGCACACGAACCAGTGAATGCCTCGAAGATCAAGCACTGAGATGGGGGCCCTCTGCCCAGATCCTGTTCCTTGGGGTGCAGGCCTGCTGTCATGCTGCAGGCTGGACTCTGGCCAGGGGCCTGGGGTCTTGGGCTAGAGCAGTGCCCCTCTCACACATGTCACAGCAGAAGAAGAGGTGAGAAAAGGCACTGGGAGCCAGCAGCGGGGCTCCAACCTCATGCCACCCGGGGACATACTGCTAAGCATGGGCAAGACCATTGAATGCCTTGGGGCTCGGTTTTCTCATCTGACACCTAGGAGAGCTGAGGCGGGCTCAGGAATGGATTAACTTAAAGTTCTCCAATGGATCCAATCTCAAAGGGATTGAAACAAAGCAACTGGGTGAGCCCCAAGCCTTCCCATCTGTAAGTCTCCTCTTCTTTCCCTTTCTCTTCCTAATCCCCACTTTCTTCACCCCCTCTTTCCTTCCCTATTTTTACCTCTCTTCCTCTGTCTCTCTCACACACAATTCCATAACAACAATAGCGAACTTTGATGAATGCTGACTGTATGCCAGGAACCTTTCCACATATTATGAATGTATTTAATCCAAATGACAACCCCATGGGATAGAAATTCTGGCCGTAGAAATGACCCAAGACATAGTTATAAGTACCATCAGATTCCAAATTATGCTACAAATATGGGTGAGATGCATAGAAACAGCATTCCTAGCAGATCCATTGCATCTAAATTAATATTAACAGATGTCTATGCACAGGATCCAAGAGAACCAGACACCAAACAACTGCTTTGAAGGGGGGATAATTAATATTAAAATGTAAAAAGATTTTAGGATTCCTTTCACCCTTGACATCTTATCCCCCTCCTCCTTGTTTTATAAATAAAGAAACAGAGAACTGGAGGGCTTAAAACTGGCTAAAGGAAAACCTCTTCCCTCTATGCCCCTCTCCGACCCCTGGACCAAACCTCTACTTCATCTAGTTAGATTTTTAAAACGTCAATCTCACCACAAGAGGAATGCAGTAAAGCTAGTCCCTTCACTCCCTATGATGACGACTCCTTCCTTTCGTCCTCCAGGGTCTGGGGCACCAGCGGTCTAGGCTAAGCCTTGCGTAGTAAATAATACATATGCGTTCCTGTACCCTTTAAACTTTCAGATCACTTTTACATACATGATCTCGGAGCAGCATGTGTGTTCTCAGAGAGAAGGGAACTTTTAGTCATTACTAGAATAGGACCGGGGAGCTGAGCGATTCGCCTAAAGCCTTGCAAGTTGTACATGGAAAATCTAGAGGACACCCAGGTCTTCCGAATCCAAGTGCAAAGCACCCTTGTCTGCCCCTAGAGAAAGCCCCAAGGCCGGTCCACGGGGTGCAGGGCCTCTGGCTGCAGGGGCATGGAGTGGGTGGGGCCTCCGTGGAAGCCCCTCTCTGGGGGGCTGAGCCCATTAGGGGAGAACCCCCATGATGCCCTTGACATTCCACTTCCTAAGCTGTGAGACAGGACCCCATCTGTCTCCTGCAAGCCCACCGCGTGTGTGAGAGACAGGACTTGTGGGACCCAGAGCAGAGTGACAACGTGGAGCCTTTGTTCAAACAGCAGGGTAAGGGTGCCTGTCAAGTTCCAAATCCAAAGCTTGCTTCTTTCTTCCGAGGCCTCTATTTCCACATGTCACCATGACTGATATTTTCTATAAGGTCCTGCTCCCTCAGGCGTGGGGCTGGGTCAGTGCGGACTCTCTGGGCACCCAGGACCTGACCTGGGACTTGGCGTGTACATATGTGGGTCCTACCAGCGGCTGGGGCTCCCACCAGGTGACCACCACTCCCTGGGGTTTGGAGGATGACCCCAGGGCTCTTAGAGTCACCCCTGAAAGCTCCCTGGGCCCTGGGCGCAGGAGAGTGGACAGCTGAGCACCCAGTCTGGGGGCAGGAGGTCACGGAGGTGAGATGACACGAGGGCGAAGGCTCCAAGTCCCCAGTTCATGCCCCACTGTCCCACTGGGCCTCACTTATAAAACACACATTAAAGACAAAATTATTACAAATTTCAAGATGGCAGCCTAAGACCATTAAACCCCAAGTGCGGGCTCCTGGGAGCTCAGGGACCCACGTACCTACGCTGGCCACATGTCCTGGACACTGGCCACATACCTCGGACCCTGGCCCTGGAGCTGATGAGTCCCAGCCCCCTCGGCAGCCACCCCTGTCACTGGTAGAAAGAGCAGCCTGGTGACCTGGGGGGTAAAGAAGCTGGGGTGGGGGGAGTGCCTAGGGACGTGGCCTCACTAACCACACTCATGAAGATGGATGGGGGCCCAGGGCCTCCTCTTTCCTAGCACCATGACGAAGGAGGCTGTGGGTACAAAGGCGGACCCTAAGAAAGAAGCCCCCAGCCCCCTCTCTAACACAGAGCCGCCTGTCAACATGATCTATCATTATAGCTGCGGTTCCTGTCCTTATATCTGGGGGGGGGGGGGGGCGCAAGGAACCCACGTGGCCTTTCCCAATCACGGCACACATTCTCCTCGGCATACCTAGCATAAAGTCACCATTGTAACCACTTTTTAAAAAATATATATATACTAGTATTTTTACTGATTTCAGAGAGGAAGGAAGAAGGAGAGAGAGATAGAAACATCAATGATGAGAGAGAATCATTGATCGGCTCTCTCCTGCACGCTCCCTACTGGGGATCGAGCCCACAACCCAGGCATGTGGCCTGACCAGGAATGGAACCCTGACCTCCTGCTTCATAGGTCAATGCTCAATCACTGAGCCATGCTGGCTGAGCCGTTTTAAGCACTTTTAAGTGTGAATACAGTTCAGGGGCATTTGGTGCATCCTCAATGTGTGCCACCTTTACCCTCGTCCATCTCCAGAGCTTTCTCATCTTCCCCAACTCAAACTCTGCCCCATTGAACACTCACTCCCCGCTGCCCGCTGCCTCAGCCCCTGGCACCCACCATGCTCTCTGTCTCTAGGAATCTGACCACTGCAGGGCCTCGTGAAGGAGGAATGACATGACATTGTGCACATGGCACAATGTGGTCATGGTCCATCCATGTTACAGCGCGTGTCGGAACTGTATTCCGTTTTGTGCCTGAATATATTCCATTGTGTGTAGAGGCCACATTCTGCTTATCCATCATCCACCCATGGACTCTGGAGCTGCCTCCACCTTGTGGTGACAGTGACTAATGCTCCTGTGGTCACTGGTGTGCAGAGCGTTATCCCGACAATGCCTGCAGCGCTTCCCGGGCGCAATGGTTCGCAGGTCGGTGCCTGCTTCTGCTCAGGCCTTCACAGGCTTTTCTGCTTTGAGGTCTGGGCCTCTCAGCTGCGTTTCCACTTCCTCCTCTGTGAGAACAAAGAGACCTGCAGCCCCTATCCTCCCCCTCCCCCCAGGCTGTGGTGAGGGGGGCCCACTGCATGTGGGGAGAAAGACCCCGCAGAAGCACAGAGTGCTGGTCCCACCGCTGCAGAAGCAGAAATTCCTCCTGTCCACACACTTATTGTTCATGCAAGTTTCAGCGAGTGTGGCTGCCTCCTGGGCGGCTCTAATCCCCATGAAGGAAATGAGCTCTCCAGCCAGGAATTAATCAGCTCTTAGCACACACGGTAACACCTCCTCGCTGGGTTACTATGCTTACATAATGAAGCTCCTTTGATTATAACCATTAATCAAATATGTGTTTCCAGGCTACCGTGGGCTGCATTTGCTGTTAAACTTTAACAAGATTGACAGCATCTCCACTGCCTGGCAGCCTGGCCAGGGCCTGGTGACATGATTAATTGCGTCAATGTAAACTCAGAGAACACTTAGGTTTTATATCATATTCACTCTGAACTCGTTTCAAGTCACATTATTGGAAGAAAGGGGATTTATTTTGCATGACGAGTATGAATGTTAACCCCCAAATATTAACAACTGTACTTTCCTCCCAGTTCACATAGATGTTGGCATATCATTTCTTCCTTTTTTCCCCCCTTCTTCTCTGGTCATGTACATAGATGCTATGTTTGCCTAACAATAAAACTTTTAAATAATTAGGTAGAAAAAAATAGTAAGTAGACTTTGATTTCTTGTCATCACTGAAAGTAAAAAAATTAAAAATTTATGAATATAAACTAAATTATGAAAAAACGGATGAGGTCCAGAATATGAATTAGAAAACAATATTAATCAGTGGTGTGTAGCCATCCCCATGGTGACCCCCGGTGGTCCTTGAATCCTGGGATGCAAACCATCCCTTTAGCCGCCTTCTACCTTTTACCAGAGTTGCTGGTCTTTGTGACCAACAGGATATGGCAGAAGTGGTGGGAATCGCCCTGAGATTAGATTAGGGAAGGACTGTGGCTCCACCTTGAGCACTGAAGTTCTGTTTCTCTCTCCGATCACTGGCTCCAGGGAAGCCTACCACCACATCACCAGAACACCCAGATGGCCCATGGAGAGCGCCATGAGGAATGCAAGTATCTGGCCAACAGGCTGCAGAGATCCAAGGATGGCCAACCGAGCCCTCTGCCTTCTGAAGCAGTGGTCGCTGACCGGTGGTCCGCGGATCACTGGTGGTCTGTGAGGTCCGAAAGGTTGGTGACCGCTGCTCTAGAGTATTCTGATACACACATGGTCTCACTCATATGTGGAATCTAATTCACAAAACAAACTGATGAACGGAGTGGATCCAGAGACATGGAAGCTTGGAACAGCGTGCAGAATCTCAGAGGGAAGGCAGGCGAGGGTGGATGGGTGGGAGGTAATCAACCAAAGACCTTGTATGCATATATGCATAACCCATGGACACAGACAATAGGGTGATGAAGGCCTGGGGCAGGGGTGGGGGCAAGGGCGGGCTGGAGGGGGCTGATGGGGGGCGGGCGGGGATATTTGTAATACTTTCAACAATAAAGATTTATTTAAAAAAATAAAGTATTCTGATACAGTTCTTGGAAGGCAAGAAGTTCCTGTGGAAACAGAACCAGCAGCATCCAGTGGCGTGGACAACATAGTTAGGTTTGAAGCCGTGTTCTAACTTTTGAGCAGGTCCTGACGTACAGCTGTTCAGCACGGAGAAGCAAAGGGAGAGAAGATAAACCACATCCCATGAATGGTCCTGGTGGTGACCCGTCTCACATTCTGTGGATAGCAGCTCCCTGGCATTCAGGGCAGGGTCTCCTGGCACTTCCCTCTTTAGGGCATTCAAAGGCTTCTTCCACCTGAAGATGCCTGTACAAGATGGGCCAGTGCCCGGGACGCTGACCCTGCAATCCACACCATCTTTTTAATTTCTGACATTTAGCCTTTTCTTTGAAGCCACTGTGACCACTCGGTCTTCATCATGTGTCAATATCTGCATCTGGCCACTGAGGACAGGGTCTCATTGGCTTGCAGCCACTGTGTATGTCATTCTGCTAATTTGGTCATCTGGGTTTGGTGATAAAATTTGGTTTATTTAATTTGGTCATCATTTTCTCCTGCATGTCTTTATCACTTGCCAGCCTCAAGTCCTTTTAAAGACACCTGGTAGAATAATAATGATGATAATTATAGCTAGCATGTATTAACTCCTATGCTGAGAGTTTTAGGAGCTTTTAATCTTTACAGTGACCCTAGGAGGTAGGTGCTATTATTACACTGGTTTTAGGAGGGCAGTTATTGAGTGAGGCACAGACAGACTGCATGTTTCATTGAAGATCTCTCTCTCTCTCTCTCTCTCTCTCTCTCTCTCTCTCACACACATACACACACACACATATATAAATACACACACACACACATATATACACACACACACACACACACACACACACACACACACACACATATATATATATATATATATATATATATATATACACACACACACATATATGATCTCTGAACGCCTAATAATCTGTCCACTCCGTGTACTTATGTCTAAGGGAAAGCTTACAAATCTTGATATGTCAAGGGACCAGGAGATAGTGGCCCCCAACCTCTGGCTAGTAAGTCCTCTGCTTCTTTCTAACTACCCACAATGCAGTTCTTATACATGGAAAAACCTTATTTTAAAATCCCAACTCTGTGGTCAGTCTACACTGAGTGTCCATGTTATTATGCATTCAGAGATCATCATCATCTGGCCACTCAGTGTATATATATAGTGCCTGCCAATGTTTCCATGGCTGCATACTATTTCTTTGTATTAGTATTTCATGGTTATTTATTTGTGAGGTTTCAGACTTTGGCCACTGCAAACAATGTGACTGTAAACACTTTTTTGCGTGTGAACCCCGGACACTTATACATGAATTTCTCTTGGGAGCATTTAGAGAAGTGAAATTGCTAGTCAAGGTGTGTGCATAACTTTAAATGGATGAGACAAACAGCTTCCAATAGTTGTACAAGTTTGCGGTCTCACCATCTATCTTTGTTACTAATTTGTCAACAGCAGTGATTCTTCAAGAGTGGTGCCTGAACAGGCAGCAGAAGTATCACCGGGGAACTTGCTAGAAATGCAAATTCTGGGACCAGGAATCTGTTGAACAGCCCTCCAGGAGAGAGCCACCTGCACAGCTGGTCTTTGCATCATGCCCCCCATCTCCACCTCACCCAGAGCCTCACCCTCGCCCCGGGAAAGGGTGCGGTGGAAACACTGCAGGGTTTGAATTAGAGGAGCTGGCTCTGCCAAGGCACGGGCTAGCCGCTTGGATGAGTGTTCACACTCTGAGCTGATTCCCCCGCGGGCACCATGGGGACACCCCCTCAGTACAAAGCAACTGCAAAGGTCAGGTGCAGGGTTGTACCGGGTGTATCGTATTAGTTATTTGTTCTCTAGCTAATATTTACAGCCACAACTTGTTTTCTAAACTAGATTTACATTCACCGAGGCTGAAGGTACATGTGTGCAGGCAAGCCCCAGAAAGGAAAACCAGAAACAGTGCGAGGGCAATGGTGTCATAGAGATTTTACCGATTTAAATGTGATGTGGGGCTTTTAGAAAGCTTGAGCAATAAATAAAATATATTTGAATGCAAATTTCACTTTTGTGGGTTTTAAGTGAAATATTAATAGATTTGATAAATAATATAATGGCTGTATCTATCATGTTATCTAGAAAATTGACAGCATATGTTTAGAAAAAGGAAAAGGGGATTTTTTTTTTAAAAAAGTGCTAAATTCTGGTAACTTGGTATGAAAAGAATGGGTGAGGGTCTGATTACTTTCCGAGAAGAGGGTTTTGAGTGGTGTTTTCAAAGGGATTATTGCCATGGATCTATACAAGGTTCTGTGTATGTGTGTGTGTGTGGGGGGGAGGCACGTGCACGCACATGTGTGTGCCTATATGCATGCATGTGCTTTCTTCTATATGTACATGGGCACATGTGCATGTGTGCACATACCTGTGCACGGAAGCATAAATGACAATTCCTGAGCCACTATAGCATTTGATTATTTTAAATTATTTCTCCTAAATTTTATATGAAAGCCAAGATGATGTGCATTTTAATAATATTTGTTAGCATATAAATATACTGTTATTTCTTTCTTTCTTTTCTTAAAAGGGTTGTCTCTCAGAAAGAAAAAAAATTCAAAGTGCTCAGATGGTCTCCTATCCTCTTCTAGAGGTTTGCTAAGCCATCGCGGGTGGAGAGAGGCCATGGAGATACAAAATAACAACAATGATTTTGCAGAGAAAAGAACACCTCTCCTGGAAAACAAGCAACGGCTCAGCCCAGCCTTGGGGGAGCCGGATCCAGCTGCCTTTGCTTCTGAATTCAAGGCGGGGGGAATTCTCCTCACGCACTGAACTGGAAGATTAATGACCCCAGAGGAGGGAGATCTTGTCCTAGCTCAGGAGCAAATATGCCAGGACATAAGTGCATGTACACACACACACACACACACACACACACACACACACACACACTAGCATGCCTGTGCACACACACAAGCACATTTACACACACACTAGCATGCCTGCACACACATGCATACGCATACTAACATGCAGACACACTTACCCTAGCACACCTGCATACACACACTAGCACACTTGCACACACACACACACAGCAGCATGCCTGCACACATATGCACTGGGGGTAATCTCAGGAGACCCTCACTTGGGATATTGTCAGTGTAACTGCTGGCAGGCGGCACTCTGGCTTGTGGTGGTTGATAAATCTTCCCAGGCAGAGGTGGCAGGAGAGGGGCTCCTGGCAAACAGCACTCTAACCAGGAGATATTTTATGACCCAGCGGTTCTCGGGGGTTTAGATCTCAGAGGCCTGTGAAGCGACAAGTGGCACGGTCCCTCCCCGGGAGGCGAGCAGGCACTAATTGAGGCATTGACAGCTCTAAACGAAGCAGAAACCCGCTAGTAAGACTCAGCCCTGAAGAAATGAGCGGTGCCATGCAATGCACATGGAGCGTTCCCAGTTCTCACTGAGCACACTTCCACATGGGACATGGTCCCTGCAGCACACGTGTGAGCCACAGCCATGGAAAGGATCTGTGTCAGCATCATATGGAAATCATCTTCGTCATGGAATCCCCAGCGTGCTGCCTCTATAGGAGAGTTTTACCAAATATTCAAAGAGGAGCTAAAACCAGCCTCCTCAGACCACTCCAAAAAACCCAAGACGAAGGAACACTCCAAGCTCTTTCTATGAGGCCAGCATTATCCTAATTCCAAAACCAGATAAAGACACTACAAAGAAAGAGCATTACAGGCCAATATCCCTGATGAACATAGATGCTAAAATCCTCAACTAAATGTAAAAAAAAATTGGATCCAGCAATATATTGAAAAGATCATACACCACAACCAAGTAGGATTTATTCCAGGGATGCAAGGCTGGTACAATAGTCATAAATCCATAAACGTGATACATCACATAAACAAAAATCACATGATCATAGCAACAGATGCAGAAAAAGCATTCAACAAAATCCAACACCCTTTCTTGATAAAAACTCTCAGCGAAGTGGGAATAGAGGGATCACACCTCAATATAATAAAGGCCATATATGACAAACCTACAGCCAACATCATACTCAATGGGCAAAAACTAAAACCATTTCCCCTAAAAACTGGAACAAGACAGGACTGTCCACTTTCAACACTTTTATTCAACATAGTACTGGAAGTCCTATGCAATCAGACAAGAAGAAGACATAAAAGACATCCAAACTGGGAAGGAGGTGATAAAACTGTCATTATTCACTGGTGACGTGATATTGTACATAGAAAACCCTAAAGACTCCACCAAAAAACTACTGGAATTAATAAAGGATTTTGGCACTGTAACAGGATACAAAATTAATACCCAGAACTTGCTGGCATTTTTATACACCAATAATGAACTCTCAGAAAGAGAAGCTAAAAAAAGAATCCCATTTACCATTGCAACAAAAAATGAAGATACTTAGAATAAACTTACCAGGGAGGTGAAAGACCCCTACTTAGAAAACTATAGAACACTGAGAAAAAGAGAAGAGGATATAAACAAGTGGAAGAATATACTGTGCTGATAGATTGGTAGAATTAACATCATTAAAATGTCCATACTACCCAAAGCAATATATAGATTCAATGCAATCCCTATTAAAATACCAACATTATACCTCACATATCTAGAACAAACATTCCAAAAATTTATAGGGAACCCAAAAGGACCCCGGATAGCCACAGCAATCCTGAGAAAGAAGAACAAAGTTGGAAGGATCAGAAGACCAAATATCAAATCAAGCTATACTACAAAGCCACTCTACTCAGAACAGCCTGGTACAAGAACAGACATACAGATCAATGGAACAGAACAGAGAATCCAGAAATTAACCTAAGCCATTATGCTCAATTAATCTTCCATAAAGGAGGCAGGAGAGTAGAGTAAAGACAGTCTCTTCAATAAATGGTTTTGGGATCACTGGACAGCTACATGTAAAAAAAATGAAATTAATCCAGCAACTTACACCATACATAAGAATAAACTCAAAATGGATAAAATATTTAAATGTAAGTGGTGAAACCATAAAAATACTTGAAGAAAACATAGGCTACAAAATATCAGACATCTCATGTAGCAAAATTTTCACTGACACAATGCCTAGTGCAAGAGAAACAAAGGAAAAATATATAAATGGGACTACATCAAAATAAAAAGCTTCTGCACAGCAAAAGAAATCAGCACCAAAATGAAAAGGAAACCCACTGTATGGGAGAACATGTTTTCCACTATGGAAATCAGTGTGGAGTTTCCTCAAAAAATTAAAAATGGAACTGCAACTTGACCCAGTGACCCCACTTCTAGGAATATATCCTCAGAAGCCTGAAATTCCTATCAGAAAGAACATAGGCAACCCTAAGTTCATAGCCGTACTATATAATTACTTACAATAGCTAAGATCTGGAAACAGCCCAAGTGCCCATCAGGAGATGAGTGGATAAAAAATGCGGTACATATACACCACGGAATACTATGTAGCAGTCAAAAAGAAGGATCTCTTACCCTTTGAGGCAGCATGGAGGGACCTGGAGAGTATTATGCTAAGTGAAATAAGCCAGTCAGAGAAAGATAAGTATCACATGATCTCACTCATATGTGAAATCTAATGAACAAAATGGATCCAGAGACACAGAAGCATGGAATAGACTGTTGAATCTCAGCGGGAAGGTGGGGGTGGGAAGAGATCAACCAAAGAACTTGTGTACATATACTGTATATGCATAACCCATGGACACAAGACAATAATGTGGTGAAGGCCTGGGGTAGGCTAGAAGGGGTCAATGGGAAAAAAGGGGCCGAAACCGGTTTGGCTCAGTGGATAGAGCGTCGGCCTGCGGACTGAAGGGCCCCGGGTTCGATTCCGGTCAAGGGCATGTACCTTGGTTGCGGGCACATCCCCAGTGGGAGGTGTGCAGGAGGCAGCTGATTGATGTTTCTCTCTCATCGATGTTTCTAGCTCTCTATCCCTCTCCCTTCCTCTCTGTAAAATATCAATAAAATATATTTAAAAAAAGAAAAAAAGAAAAAAGGGGGGACGTATGTAATACTTCCAACAACAAAGATTTACACACACACACACACACACACACACACACACACACACCCCAAACAGCAACACAAAGCAGGCTGATCTGACCCTCTGGGGCGATCTGAGAAATGTTGGCTGGTGGCGGGCATCAGTCCTCAGTCTCCAACTGAGGGAAACACCCTCAAAAACAAATAGCCCCCTCAAAGAAGGTCTGACTAATGGGATTGCTTTCTGCAAGCTCTAAGTGCAAGGAAGCTGGCAACAACATGATGGGGCACACTTTTGAGATGCTGCCATCAGCACTCATGGCAGAGAGGAGGTTTGTGAGCTTAGACAGGCTGCCTGGAGCCACGGGGACAGTGAGTGATTGTCCCCTCATCTCTGGAGTCAGGGAGCTGGTTGTTATGGCTGCTGAAGGGCATGGCTTCCAGGGACAGCAGCCTGTGGCCCGGCTTGTTAAGGAAGCGGTGGGGGAGGGGAGTAGAGGGCTTGCAGGGCATGTGGCCAAGTCCTGGACCTGTCTAGGTCGGTGTCAGGCTTTGAACAAAATGACACCAAGAGGAAGGGGTAAGTGAGGAGCTGTGTCTTACTTGTGAGAGTCTGTATGAGGAACGTCTGCTCATATGGGCGCTTCCTGCCTGTCCTTCAAGGCCCACTCTCCTGTCCACTTTGACCCTGCAGACCCCCTTGGCTTGGGCTGCTCTAACCATTTATTATGAAGCCCTGACCTCCTATTCTTAGCTTCAGCCGCTCCTCTCAGGAAGTCAGCCAGGCATTGCCGGTCAGATGGTGCACCACCAGATCAACATGGGCAAGATAAAATGCGGCCACTTCCCCCCAGTCTCCCTTCCGATCCCGATTCCTGTATCCAAGGCTTAACCTTGGACTGACCCAGGTCCCCACAGCTAATCACTGGCCTGGTCCTTCCTGTCACTGTTCATAGTATCTTTCAAAGCAGAGGTGTCCTTTCTCGTCCTCAGCCTTCATCAGGGTGCCTATGCGGGCTTTGAAAAAAATGTAAAAAAATTAAACTAGATCAGTATTTCAGGTTTTAAGGATATATTCCTAGAAGTGGGATCACTGGGTCAAGTGGCAGTTCCATTTTTAATTTTTTGAGGAAACTCCACACTGATTTCCACAGTGACCGTACCAGTCTGCATTCCCACCAGCAGTGCACTAGGGTTCCCTTTTCTCCACATCCTCACCAGCACTTGCTGTTTGTTGAATTATTGATGGCAGCCATTCTTACAGGTGTGAGGTGGTACCTCATTGTCATTTTAATTAGCATCTCTCTGATGATCAGTGACATTGAGCACCTTTTCATATGTCTCTTGGCCATTTGTATGTCCACTTTGGAGAAGTGTCTATTTAGCCCGCACAGGCACCCTGATGACGTGTGATGAAGGTGACAGTGCCTGGTCCCTTTGTCTGTCCCTCCCATCCAGTTCCCGCTACACTCTCCTCTCACCTCCGCCAGGTTCAGCTTCTGGAGTGCCTGTCCAGTGCGATGGTCTCTCACTTGCAATTTACAATGGCTTCTCACTATCCACTGTCCATTTCCACAGCTGGAGATCTGAGACATTGCCCTGGCCTGCTGCAGTCCATGTTTCTAGCTACCAAACATCTACTTCCCGATTTGGGTCCACCTTGTGGGCTCCTCCACCACCCCATCCCACAGGTGGGGTCTGGGCACAAGCTTCTCCTCTCCGCCTGGCTGGGGGCACCGCGCTGCCTTTCTGAGAGCTGCCTCCATCTCTCTGGTCTGATTCTACCTGCCCTCCCTTGTTGAGCTCACAGTGAGCTCCCATAGCCCATGTGGCTTGCCTGACCTCATCACTTCATGACCTCTGTCCCCTAAATTCCCACATTTCAGTGCCTCTATCAGCTACATTTACATTTACATCTGCTGTCTTCTGGTCTCTTGGCACTCCTTTTTTTGGCATTACTTCTTCAAATTATTTATTTTAAAATATAGGCTTATAGGGAGTGGCAAAACATCATGGAGTCCTGAGGGCCCTTCACCCAGCTTCTCCCAATGCTGAGAATGTGTGTGGCCCTGGTACGTATCACAACCAGGAAACCGACAGTGGAAGCTACTAAAACTAGACTGTACACCTTACTTGGTTTCATGATTGTTAAACCGCATTCGTGTGAATGTGCAGTTCTACACAACTTTACCCAATTACACACTGGTGCACCCTCCACCAAGTCAAGATACATAACCTTGCCGTCCCCACTGAAGAGGTCCTGTTGCTACCTCTGTGTAGTTGTACCTGGCCCCACCCCACCCTCTTTCCCTGTGCGGTGGTAACCACTCATTATCTCCATCTCTGCAGTCTTGTCATTTGCAAGTGTTATTTACACAGAACCTTTGAGATCAAGTAGCTTCACTGAGCACAGCGGCCAGAGGGCCCACCAGCGTGCGTGGATCAATAGCTCGTTCCTTTTTACTGCTGAGTAGTATTCCAGTGTGTGATGACCAGGCATTTTCAACCATTCGCCTGTGGAAGGCCTGTGAGTTTTTCCCAGGACTTGGCTGTTACAAATTAAACTGCTCTGAACAATCATGTACAGGGTTTTTGTGAACATACGTCTTCATGTCTCTGGGGTAAGTGCTCACGAGTGCAATCGCTGTGCAAGTCTGTGATGTTCTTCTAGACTCACTTCACTCTCATTCTTCCTTTACCTTTGTGCCATCTCACAGTCCCTGACATCCTTCCTGGAGCATTTCAAACTTCCAGTTGGCAATTACTTGGCTGCATATGTGTTTCTATTTATTCATGATACTACCTCATATGTCCTGAACCGTGCAATGTAAGGCATGTATCATGCAGCCCAGGACTGGAGGCAGCTCATGAACCTTAAGTGCTGGTCTAGCCTGAACTTGCATGTCCTCCTCTCTCAAACAAGAGGCTTCAATTTGCCAAATTCTTAGTCTGCTTCCAGCTCCAAACCTTCCTCTGCTCGTCAGAGATATCATGGTGTGGTGGTCCTAAGTCTACAATGATAGTAAACCTTATAAATAAAATTATGTGTGAAACCAGCTCTTCACAAATGCAGTAGTGTTAGGGATAATGTACTTGCCTATGCAGCCTAACGATGTACTACAGACTACACATGAGAGTCCGAAACCAGCCGAGTGTACATCTTCGCATCACCCTGGCGATGGCTCTGACTATGCAGCGACCTGCCTTTAGCCTACTGACACAACAGGGTATGGCTGGGGCTGCTGGCGGCCATGGAAGGAAGACACAGATGAAACCCAAACAGTCATGGCCTCATGTTATATATTCCACGGTAATCTTCTGTCAGAGCTGCCACAAAGAAATATATTTTACTTAGGAAGTAGATAAAAATACAAGAGAGAAAAATGTCAGGCTTGAAAAAATATGGGGTCATTTATTTTCTCTCATATTTGATCTGAATAATGTCACATAAGTGTCAATAACAGACTTTCAGAGCTACTACTTTGGTCTCTTTCTGACCTCAATCACCTTGTCCCTCTTCAGTGGGAAAGCCCCATCAACCAGGTGGGAAGCAGAGAGGTCCATATGGAGGGAAGGACATGGTACCACATCCATGAGGGTCAAAAACTGCCTTCCATGCAAATCTCATCTTCGTGCCCCTGCCTGGGACCACCTCATTAGTCACTTCTTCAAATGTATTCACTTGCAAGCGAATTTAGCCTCACTCTGGTGACAATGCCACCGCAGAGTTAGTGATGACGCATCGGGCTTGCAATTCTTATAAGAGTAAAAACAGATCCATTTGCACCGCACTAGAGGCCATCATCATTACACAAAGAGCTCTCGCATGTTAGTTATGACAAACATACATGTGTATCATAAATGGGGCTACGGGAAAAAGCTCACCATTACATGGGCAATTTTTCCATTATCCAAAGGGAAGGTTGTTTGCTGAAATAAAATTTGCCCAAGGCTGCAGTAACGAAGCACAATGTGGCTTTGTCATCAACACCACATCAAGAGTGGAAACCACATGGTGGTGAAGTTCCTCTGTGCCTTTCCTTTATTCCACACACCTAAACACAAGACAGCTAGCTTCATCCTATGCAATGGCATGTATTACAAAAGTAGTTGAAACCCTCAAACTGGCTGCCCAGGTTTCCTGCCCAGATCCTGGGAACAGCTTCCCAAGGACAGGTGTTCCAAGCACGGAGCCCAGGGTCTGGCTCAAAGGAGAGACTCGATCAGCACCTGATGGATGAATCGGTCTACATGTGCTTCCCAAAGTACCCATGCCGACGGGCATCTGAGCTTCAGCATCTGTTCACCATGATATCGGCTCACCTGAGCCCACGGCTTTCTGGCCCTTTCCTATTCTGATGAGCTCCTTAGGTGCGGACTAGTTTATCATGCTACACATGCACAGAGCTTCCAGGTCTGCTGTCGGGCATCATGTCAGTGGGACACACATGTGGAGTAAGAACCGAGGCTGCGGTTGTCTTTGGCTAAAGGAATAAAACACCCAGCCCATTGGGGACACAGCACAGATTGGGACCCCTAGAAACAGAGATGTGTGTCCTGATTGTTTTGTACAAGCCCATTGGTCTCAGTTAAGTTCTTTATCGGTTTCCTCATCTTCAAAATGGGGTTAATAATATTACCCTGTCACAATGTTGGATTCTCTAAGTTAATCTTGATAAGGAGCTTGGGAGAATGACTGGTACATAGTAAATACTAAGTAAGTGTCTCCTGAATCACAGTTAGATCTCTGAATCACAGATGCTCTCCTTAACGATGTCTGACAGGAGGCTGTGGCCAGCAGTGTCACTGGGCTGGGTGTCTGAGGAGACCGGAATGGGAAGCCATGGGGCAGTTTACTACATCGCTGTCATTGAACTTCTCACAACTGAACAACTGTCCTCCAGCTCTCCTGACAACTCCTGGAGCATAGGCGCTCCAATGCCATCACCCACCCTCAGAGCTACCATGCCATCTGCTGCGTGAAGATTGCTTAGTCAGGGTTTGCTGGGGAAAAAATGCAGCTCAACTGGTAGGGGGCTGTACTAGTTTTCTATCGCCACTGTGAGAGATTACCACAAATTTAGTGACCTAAAACAATGCAAATGTATTCTCTTACAGCTCTGCAGGTCAGGGGGCTGGCAGATCTAATTCCTTCTGGAGGCCCCAGGGGAGAACCAGTTTGCTTGCCTTTTCCAGGTTCTAGAGGCCCTCCTGCACTCCTTGGCTCATGGCCCCTTCTCCATCTTCAAAACCCACCCATCCAACTCTGGTTCCATTGTCACATCTCCGTATTTGACTTTGACCCTCTTTTATAAAGACCCCTGTGACTACATTGGGCCCACCCTGATAATCCAGGACAATCTCTCCACAGCAAGACCCATAACAAACCACAGTTGTAGAGTCATGCAGCCCTGCAAGGACCACCATCTTAACCCAGCCTCTGAAAGAGGCCACAGAGCAGCCAAAAGCTGGTGATTAAAATGGAGACAGACTGAGAAGTTTGAGATATTTTAATTGTGATCTTGTACACTCTTATACTACTTTTAAAAATGTGTTCAGTACTGGCCTCATACCAGTCAATTTCAGGGGTTCCTCTGCACAGGCCTGGCCACTTGAGACTCCCTGCTTCCACCAGGTCCTTGCAGAAAAGGCAGGCAAGGAGAGTAAAGCTGCTGCATAGCCTTCAAATTCATATATGGAACCCCTAACCCCCAATGGGATTGTATTTGGGGATCGGGCTTTTAGGAGGTAAAGGTTAAAGGAACTAATAGGACTGGTAGTCGTCTAGGAAGAGAGATCACTGTCTCTCCCCTCCCATGTGCATGCACCAGAAAGGCCTTGTGAAGACAAAGCAAGGAAAGAGCCATCAGTAAACCAGGAAGATAGATCTCACCAGGAATGAATTGGCCATCACCTTGATCCTGAACTTCCACCCTCCAGAAGGATGAGAAATAAATGTCTCTAGTTTAAGCCACTAGTTTATGTGATTTTGTTATGGTGGTCTGAACAGACTAACGCACCATAGTTGTGCACAAACCACCCAGGGATCTTAATAGAATGCAAATTGCTGAGCGCCAGAAAAATTTGGAGACCTTAGTGGTATTGACACTGTATGTTCCCAGACCCCACTTTGAGTAGCACTGACATGCACAACCAGGTGAGGGAGCCATCAGGATTAAGACTCAACCCAAGCAGTGAACGCTAGCCATGTCCATGGGCTCTACCTTACCAAAGGTCTTCATGTTCATTACTATCCCTCACCTGTCCCATGAGACATGACTCTCCTATGAGAGTTACTTTTAAGTGTCAACTTGACTCATATTAAACATTGCCCAGATTAAACATTATTTCTGGGTGTGTCTGTGAGGGTGTTTCTGATGGAGATGAGCTTTGAATCAGTGGACTCAGGAGAGTAGATTACCCTCCCCAATGTGGGGGTACACCATCCAATCCACTGAGGGCCCGATGAGCACAGAAAGGCGGGGGAAGGAGGAACTCGCTCCCCTGGACCCCTAGACAAGGGATTTTCGCCATAGCATCTTTGCCATAGACATTTTTACCATGAGCATTTTGCTGCAAACATTTTTTTTTATTGTTTGAAGTATTACAAATAGTAGTACATATGTCTCCTTTTTTTTTCCTCCCCATTGACCTCCCCCCGGCCTCCCCTACCCCCCAGTACATGCCTTTACCTGCTCCCCGCCAAGTGTCTTGTATCCATTGGTTATGCTTATATGCATGCATACAAGTCCTTCGGTTGATCTCTTACAGCCCCGCCCCCCCGCCGCAACCTCCCCTGCCTTCCCGCTATAGTTTGACAGTCTGTTCAATGCTTCTTTGCCTCTGTATCTATTTTTTCACCATTTCTTTCCTTTAAAAAATCTTGCCTCTGCAGACTAGAAATAAACATTTTCTCTGTGTAACTAATAGGCTGTGAGGCAATTTTGCTGTAAAAAAAGGTAAAATAACTGGTTGACAAAAAATAAAATGCACACCTGCTTTTTTGTTTGTTTGGCTTCATCTCTCCATTGACAAATCAAGCAACCACTGGAGAAAAGAGAAAATAACTGGTTTTCCGGGTTTTATTTCTCCATTGACGAGTCAAAGGCCTCTGGGCGATTTAAAGTATTTAAGTTCGCTGTCATTTTGGTTTCATTTCTCCATTGACGAAGTTCTCATAGTTGGTCACATCTTTACATCACATATAAATCTCAGCCAGCCCTCATAATGGTCGATACCAGTGGTTCTCAACCTTTCTAATGCCGTGACCCATTAATACAGTTCCTCATGTTGTGGTGACCCCCAACCATAAAATTATGTTCGTTGCTACTTCATAACTGTAATTTTGCTACTGTTAATGAATCGTAATGTAAATATCTGTTTTCCAATGGTCTTAGGCTCTACAGCAGCGGTCGCGACCCACAGGTTGAGAACCGCTAGCAGGGTCGCCTAAGACCATCGGAAAACACAGATATTTACATTACGATTCATAACAGCAGCAAAATTACAGTTATGAAGTAGCAATGAAAATAATCTTATGGTTGGGGGTCACCACAACATGAGGAACTGTATTAAAGGGTCGTGGCATTAGGAAGGTTGAGAACCACTGGTCTGTACAGTACTGAGTCGACATGGTTGTGATGGTGGAGTTGAAATAGTTGGCATTTTTTCCAGATGACGATGATTTACCCCAAGAGTTGGTTTCTTATTTTGAAACAAGCTACCGTGGAGGAGAAAGCGAGGTGGAGGGCTCTCTTTGAGAGCACAGAGCTGTGCCCACATTTCCTACCAAACCAAGACAAGTGCATGGGTCCAGGCCACAGAATAAAGCCAGTTATTTACTCAGGATTGCCCTGATCTGCACGCATTTTAAATGTATTCAAATAGTTTGTATTTTGCAAAAAAAAAAAAAAAAAAAAAAAAAATCTTTAATTTTGTTATGTCCTTTTTATGTCCCTTTTTTATTTTTTCTGATTTTATCTCCTTTACAGTACAACGGGCTTATGGCCCCCATAGTTGTGTGGCAAAAATATCTGTGACAATGATGTCCACAGCATAGACACTTACGATGAAAATATTGAACATTATCTCTATCTCTGTCTCTGATTCTGCCTCTACCTCTACCTCTACCTCTACCTTTACCTCTATCTCTATTTATCTCCATCTCTACTCCTACCTCTACCTCTATCTCTATTTATCTCCATCTCTACCTGTACCTCTACCTCTACCTCTCTCTCTATTTATCTCCATCTGAACCCCTTTCTCTACCTCTATCTCTATACCCATGTCCTATTAGTTCTATTTTGCTGGAGAACACAAATACAGCTCCCTCAGCATGAAATACAGTTCATGTGCGTGATCACCTTGCTAATGACCATTTGGTCATGAACATTCAGCATCGCTGTAACTCCTCTGTCCTGGTGAGAATGAAGAGGGCAGTGCAGGCTCAGGGCCTGGCCTCAGCCTGGACAGAGCATGCTCCCCACAGCTGGGACCTGCTCTCTTTCTTCTCCTGCTGTCCAGTCTGTCAGTGCTGCTTTAAAATGTCTAATGGCTTTAGAATTCCACACTCATGGTTGGACATATGTGATGGATGGCCTGCTAAGGTCATACAAAATGCGGCATTTACATTTCCCGGGGAAGAACCAACTCAGAGTTTCTGAATCCCCAGACAGCCTGGCTGTGGCCTCCTTTCATCTCAGTGGCTAATCAGTGGAAGGGCAGCGCTCTATTAAGATAGTGCTGAGTGCCAGCGAGGGCTGCCGACAGCCCCTGTGCTGCCCTGGGTCGGCTGCCGTCCCGCCCTCCTGCTAATGAGAACCTTTGAGAGATTCCTGACATGCTCTGTCCCTCCAGGCTGCCGGAGGTCAGGAAGGGCTGCCTCGATGAAGGGCTATGCTGACACATCAAAGCCTTGACTGGTAAATGAGTGAGGGTTGGGCTGGGCCATGTGTTACCTGCCCAGAGTCACCTAAGCCCTCCCCTTCCTGGCACCCTTCCGCGGACTGTGGAGACCAAATAAGTCACACGTATTCCCTGGATGGAGCCAGTGTCTGACTCTGACATAATAGAGGATATACCTGGTCTTTGTCCCGGGGTCTTGGCAAAGAGCCTCAAAAATGAGCCTCAAAAATCCGTGGAAATTTCTGAGTGATAAGAATGTGTTTTGTTGCCTGGAGGTGTGGCTCAGTGGTTGAGCATAGGCCTATGAACAAGAAGGTCATGGTTCAATTCTTGGTCAGGGCACATGCCCAGGTTGCAGGCTTGATCTCCAGTAGAAGGTGTGCAGGAGGCAGCTGATCGATGCTTCTCTCTCATCCATATTTCCATCTCTCTCTCCCTCTGCTTCCTCTCTACAAAATCAATAAAAATATATTTTAAGAAAATAATAAAATCTATTCTAGAACTATCACAGGAGAGCTCTTCTTACACTCTCCACCTGGCATTCAAACCTGTAGGCTATTCTCTTCTTTCAAACACAAGCTCTTTCATTTATGAGGGCAAAGTCCACGGTTGAGTGCATTTACATCCTGTATATTACTTTGTATCTATAATAGAAAAATATTTTGTACATTTAAAATATATCAAAGCAGTTGCAAAATATATGCCTGTTGTTAGGAAAAGATCCATCAACATTGGCCCTCAGCTTTTGGGCTTCCTTAATAATTTCATCAATTTATTATTTTTAAATTACCATTTCAACTTTGAATTTAAGTGACATAACAATGTTTTCAGATTCTTGCAAATAAGTTCCTCCAGAGTGTAAAACGTAGAAGTCAAAATTGTGCATTGGTATGTACAAAACATATTTTGAAGCAAACCTATTTCAGAACTATGTTTTTCCAGGACATAAAAGTATAGCAAATAGACAAGTTAATATTTTCATTGTTCTGTTGGAAATAATAGACTACCAGATTGAATGAATTATTAATGAAATGGGAAGAATATTAGTCTCTGTGTAGCTACCTTTTAAATAACACACACACACATGCATACACACACACACAGACACACACACCCCCCACTGAAATTGACCTTTAAATTGCAGGCCCCAAATAAATGACATGGCAGATACCCTTCCCAACCTATCCCTAGCACAACTAAAGTAAAGAAGAGAAAGCTGGTCAAAGCCTTGCAGTTGGCAAGGAATCCCAATTGGTCTAGTAGAAAATCATACCCATGGAGAAAGACAGAAGCCATTCACGGCAAACTCAATGCACAACCACCTGCTAACAACTGAGTAAACGTCGGTCCACTGTATATTCTTTCTTTGGCGGTTTAGTTACCGAAATATGAAAGTAATGTGATTACAGGGGCCCCTTTCTATAAAGTGGGTCAGCACTGTGGACCCTGAGCAATGCTGCACGTTTCCGTCGTGTAGTTGTGTGTTACTTGGTAATGAGTTTCCGGTTGCTTGATTTCATAAGGACCTTGAAAAGGAAATGGATGGCTAAGCGAGCTTGTAAATGAGAAAATGCATGAAAAGGGACATCTGAAATGAACACATCTGAGAACACAACTGGGCATTTCCCCCATAAAACCAACAGGATAGGAATGCAGGTGCTGAAGGCAGAGACCCACTCATTTGCTGGGCTGCCCAGCGCCTGTACCCATGGCCATGGGGACTGAAGGGAGAGGAGCAAGCGGCTCTGTGCCCCAGATGCCAGGGGACACGAGCATGCTGTCGACGGTTGGCTGGGTTTTTACCCTCCCCTTTAATTGTGTTTCTAGGACAGCAAAGCATCGACACAGTTCTAGCAAACCAACATTTTGTTTTGTTTTTAGCCAAATGTGTATGGACACAATTGGAAATGTCAGCCCCCAAAGACCTGTGTAGGTAAAACAAAGCATCTTCTTCCTTACTTTTCACCGTGAGGTACATGGACTTGCTGACGTCCGCGCCCACGTCGTTGCTGACCTTGCACAGGTAGTAGCCGCTGTCTTCCTCCACCACGTGCTTGATCAGCAGCGACCCGTTGCCCAGCACCTGAATCCGGCCGTTCAGGGCGATTGGTTGGAACTGGGGAACCCCAGCCCCTGGAATGAAATAAAAAGGAAGAACAGTGATGCAAACGCGAAGACACGTGGGGAGGCAATGAGCCCATGTTCACCCAGAATAATGGAGATAAGTGATTGACATTTAACATATAGCCTATGGGGCTTAATCACAAGGAACAACAACAGCCTGTAATTATTGGAATCGAGAGTCTAGGTCAGTGGTCGGCAAACTCATTAGTCAACAGAGTGGCAAATTGCGGCTGGCGAGCCGCATGTGGCTTGCGAGCCACAGTTTGCCGACCACTGGCCTACTTGACAGTCACGGGATACACCATGTGTTTTTTTTTTTTTTTCTTCCCTCCAACACTGAAATTCTTGTCTGGAGAGAAATACACTTATTTAAAATGACAGCATTTCAAACTCTGAGATCAAAGTAAGAAGCCTTTCAGATAGTTTCTACATAGAAAGACAAATTTAATGGGTATTAAGTACCTGATAAATTATTCAGACATCAAGTAGAATGACTACAGAAATAGCTGCCTCTCATTGCACTCAATACATTCCCTGTGTTCCAAAGGACTTCATATATAGGTATGTAAACACAAGCGCTCTAGGGATGTGGTATCTGAGGACCTTGCTCCTACACACAGCTAAGTCTACAGAGACGATACAAGTATTGTAGATTTCTCTCCTGAGTTCCAGCCTAGACACACATTAATGTCGTTCGATGCTATTTAAATAAATACCTATCTGGAGAGAGAAACTGCCTCCTTAGGAAAAGGTCCGAATGAAGACAGAAATAAAGTATAAATGCATTTGAAAAACACGCCCCCCCCCCCCTTTTTTTTTGTTCACAGAAAGTGAACTTAACATGCAGGGTGACACCATTTATAAATCTGATCATGCTTTTTGGTAAAATGAATAAGAAGAATGACAGTCCCAAGGTTTAGTACTTTTTTTTTTTTTTTTTGAGGGACATGAACTTCCTCATGATTTGATAAAATTATCCGTCATCGACTTTAAATTCATCATTTATTATAAAGAGCAAAATTTAACAGAGTTCATACAATATTCAACATTCTGTAATCTGGTTGGCATAAGTAAACACTTTGGGTAATTAGCCAGAAGATACACTCTAGAAACCAGAAGTCATTAAATAGAAAGCGGTCCATTTTCTGAGGACAGCTGGGGTCAAGTGGGGACAACGTGGATGCTCTATGACATGAAAAGATAATGTTAAAGCACTATGTAAGGCACATACCCAATTACAGGCTATGCTAACACTGTGTGACCTCCCTTATTTATTGAAAAGATATGCCTAGCAGTGTTCGCAAGGACTGAGGGAGTAGGAAGAGTGGGAAAAGAATAGCTCAGTGTCACCAAGGGGGCCCACTTGGAAGGCAGCAGCACATACTGGTTCGTCTTGTCTTCCATTCTTAAGCCTTCACTGGCCTGTAGTCTACTTTCTCTGCAGCCTGAATCCCCTCATCTATGAAATGGGAAGAATAATCCATTTCCATACTGTATAGATTGTTCACACAAGGCAACAGAACAGGTTAACAGAAATCCATGTGAGCTATCTATGACAGTTTTGAAAAGGAAAAATAATGAACAGAGTATAATTATATTACATACTAAATTATATTAGGAAGAGATGAACCTCCGATTTATGTGGTCATGATGCCAGAATAGATAGGTCGGTGTAACAGAGGGATAAAGAGACAGACTTCTGTAGACACATTTTCCCCCATAGATTATAAAACAATTCAAGACCGTGGGGAAATGTTGGACTATTCAGTAAATGGTTTTAGGACAACTGGCTAGCCATGTGAGCGGATGATAATGACAGTAATGATGATGATGATAACAGCTAATGCGTATTGACTCTTCGCTGTGTGTCAGGCACCATAATAATAAATGCTTTCTATGAATCATCTTACTCAATCATCACATTAAGCCCTTATTCTATTTGCTTCACATATGAGAAAGCGCTGGTTCATGTGAGTTAAGTGATTTTCCTGCAGCCAGATGGTGGTGTGCGTGTCTGAACCTAGCCCACAGTCTTAACTGATAATTTCTCCTGCTTCTCCTAGATTCCTACTTTCCTTGTTTTTCTAAAATGAAGCCCAAACATTTAATAAAGATTAATATGTAAACAATAGGGATTTAAGGATGGCAGCAGAAAACCAGCATTTTTTCTCTTCCTGGAAACCATACAAAAGCAAATGGGGGAAAGAGAAATAGAAAATATAAACTCCATTTTGCATGGAATTAGGCACCACAATAGCTAAAACGTTAACCACAAAATAGGTGACTGAGCAACCAGCCCTGTATGCTGAGAAGTGTACATACAGAAGGACAAGGAGAGGCGCACCACGGCTGTGACTCTGCGCAGAGAGAGGCCGAGACTCCTGACCCTGATCCCAGCCTCATGAGCTCTCCTGGAGTTTGTCCATTTCAGTGAGAGGCACCTGACCGGGAATCAAACCGGTAGCCTTTCGGTGCACAGGATGATGCCCAACCAACTGCACCACAATGGCCAGGGCAGATGACCCAATTTTAAATGCAAACTACTCTCCACTCCTCTCCCACCCCCAAAACCCAGGCACACTCTGACTCTCGTCTTTGGACATTCCCATGACCAAAGCTTCCCTGGAGGTCAGAAGTGGCCCTGGCTGTGGGCAGCCAGAGAGCAAAGGAAGCCCAGGCAGGCCATGGGCTGTGCATCGGCAATCTCTTTCATTAGCAGCCCCTTTCTGGTCCTTAGCAGCTAACGAGGGGATAGCCATGGTCAAGACAGTCACTGAAACCCATTCTCTCCACCATTAATGACATATATGTGCTTAGCTGTGCATTTCCGGGAGCACAGGTGAGGCCCACCAGGGTGTTGAGCCCTGATTTAAAACAATTTTTTTTTCAGATAAGAGGCCTCTTTTGTTCGTGTAAAAGAACAAAAAATCAGGAGGCAAAATTGAATGTCTTAGAGTTTGTGTATCTAGATCCAAGGTCAAAAAACGTAATAACATTATTCTCAGTAAAGATTGTCTCATTTCTGCAACAGCTGCCTTGAAGCCACTACATTTACTCAAGAACACTGCAGCCCAAGGGTGAATTGTTGCATCTCTCAGAGCCACAGGCAGAGTCTGTTTTGTCTGCGTTCTTTTTGTCACATATAAGGAGCCGCACCTGTGCTCTGAGTATTTGATCATTGGAAATACGTTCCGTAAACAAGGCTACACTTCTCTTAAGAAATATCTTTATTATTTGGATAATTTGAATAACAACATGCAATATCTCTATACTCGATTGGGGGACATTAAAAAATAAGCACAATGCTTGGTTTTTATTGGTTGTAAGGCAGGCAATGCGGTGAACTGTGGGAGAGTGTGCACATTAAAATTCTGGCCAGTGGTCACTGCATGCTGAAGGCCATAGAAACTGCTTACTCTTTGAGTCAGCAATTGCATGTGTAGAAATTTATCCCTAGGACAAAACGAACACATCTACAAAGGTCAAGGAGATAGAAGTCATTATGACATTTTTATAACAGTGAAAAACTAGAAAAAGCAAACACACAATATCCAGCAATAATGTTGGACACACCTAATTGCCACTTGCCCTTCTTCCCCTCTTACTCGGTGGCCTAGCACAAGTTGTGGTCATGAAGTCAGTGTGCTCAGCTACAACACAGCTTGCAGACCTCCTACGGCTCAGGGTGACTTAGCCAGGGAGATGTTAGCAGAATTGATTAATGACACATTCTGGAAAGATCCGACAAGGGAGTTGACTCAGGTGGGAGTGGTAGCCCTCTCCCTTCGCTCTTCCTCCTCCCTGGGAATGTGGAAATGGCCACTGAGCTCAGTGGCCATTTTTAAAATTGATTTCAGAGAGAAAGGGAGAGGGAGAGAGAGAAACATCAATAATGAGAAAGAATTATAGATTGGCTGCCTTCTGTATGGCCCCTACTGGGGATCGAGCCCGTAACTTGGGCATGTGCCCTGACTGGGAATTGAACTGTGACCTCCTGGTTCATAAGTAGACACTCAACCATTGAGTCACACCAGCTCAGAGAGATATAAGCAGTTTGGATCCCTGGTGACTTAGAGGAGAAAACAAATTAGTCCTGAACTATCTACATCCAGACTCCTTGTGGTTTAAGTCACTGAATTTAATCTTAACAAAGGCAAAAAGTAGGTAGATGTACTTATTGATGTATTAATATAAACTCTACACAGACATTAAAAAATCATATTGAACACCCATATTTGTTGACAAGAAAAGACACTCATAGCATATTGTTAACTGAAGAAAAAAGATTATAAGTCAGAAATATATGTATATCTATCTATCTATCTATCTATCTATCTATCTATCTATGCCTGGGGAGAGGTCTGAAAGGCTAAGAAAAAATGTAGTCATCTTTGAATGATGTTATTTCAGGGAACTTAACTCTTTTAAAATTCAGTTGGTTGCCATTTATAATTATTTTCTTTGATGATTTTATATGACACACGAAATCTAAAGATAATAGGCTACTGCAGCTTAATTTGCACATCAATAATGGGAAGGAATAAAATGTATGTAATATCTATGACAGACAAAGCATTATTTAACCTGTGAAAAATACTCTTGCAAATAAATAAGACACAGAGATGTGTGCAAGTACATACATAAGAAATTTCCCAAGGGGAAAACAGAAGTGGCCAGTTAACACAGAACAAAACATTTTCAATAGCATTAGTGATCTAAAAATGCAATTAAAACAGAAAACTATTTCACTCATCACATTGTGAAGACAGAATAAAAAGATCTTATCTAATTGGCAAGAATGCAGGGACACCCACAGCCTCATACTGCTGGAGGAAGTGTAAATTACACTAACATTTTCCAAAGGGCCCTGGGCCCGTACAGACCCAAATCTTGAATGGGCTCATGCCATTTTATTGCTAGGAATTTAATGGGAGAAAGCAATCACACGTATACACATTGCATTAACCTACACAGATGCTCATTGCTGTGGTGTTTATAGTTCTGAGAAACTGGACACAACCTAAGGGAGGCAGGGAACATCCACAGTGGCAAACATTAGAAATAATTTTGAAGAAGAAAAGCATCACAGAAAATGTACATAATATCACGTATGCACATCTATATAAACTAAATTCAATGTACGATGTTGATTTTTTCCCATGTAATGCAACATGGGGCTTCAAAATAAGAAGTCACGTGGGCAGACACTCTGAATAATAGGCTTGTATTTGTGAATAAACCACTTTTATATGGACAATGGATGGGGCATGCTGCAGGGAGTAGCCCCAGAGATTTCTTAAAAGAATTCAATTGATTTTCCCTGCAACTCAGTGGTGTCTATGGTTTCTAGCACCTTCTTGGCTCCCTCTCTTCCTTTTTCCCAGAAGGAAATACACTAGAAGGGATTGTGGGAAGTGTGCCATTTGTTTATTTCCTATTGTTGTTATTTTCATAATAAGAAAAGGCAAACTGTATTTTAAACAGAAACATCCAGAATACAAACCATGATTAAATAAACATAAATAAATACACTCGTAACAATTAAACATATACAGTAGGTCCCAGATTGTTACCAAAAGATTAAATTCAGTTGTTTGTTTATCCAACTAGTATATATTTGACCCTCAACTACTGTTTGATAAGTAAATTACTAAATGAGAACACAAAAACAACTTCCAGCATGTTCATACACTTAAAGAACCTTTCATGGGGAGGACGATAAGATAGACGTAGGTCATATTTACTGTGTCTAGAATGGTTTCCCCATTAGTTTACACCTTGCACATTTCTATTCATGCCATGTTTACAGTGTTACCTTAGAAAGAAACTGCTGCGTTGCCTTTGAAGAGAAAGTATGATTAGAAATGAAAGCTCAAAATAGACATTGGCTGTGTTTGTTTTTGTATGTGATTTGTGTAATCTAAGGTGACCAGTTAAATAAAACAATAAAATAACCTTATTTTCAACCTTCTAAAACCACTGAATCTCCTATGTGTAAATACTGGGGAAATAAAGCTCCAAAATGAGCAATTCTGATAATTTCTACTTGTACTTCCACCTTTAGGGGTTGCAGTGGTCTCCAAGCAGCATGGTCATGCAGTATCTGTAGGCAACGCAGAACTGTCCCAGGTGCTGAAATAAATTACAGGAGTAACCTGCCTCCCCATTCACGATCTTTTCCAGGTCATGTTATACACGAATAGATACCGTCATGGTCTGAATAAAATATGGAGGCTGACTAGTAGTGGTATGTGTGAAAGAAAGACAGACTTGGTGGAGCTGGGGACATATCTACTTACAGGAAACATCTTTGGAAGGACTACACTTTCTCATCTAATTCTTTGGAATGTGCATATGTATGACAGACAACATGCAAACAAGTAACTTCATACCTTTAGAGAATTTCCACACGATTGTGGGTACAGGATAACCCTCGGCTGAGCAATTGAGGATGACAGCCTTGCCATAAATCCCGTCCTGGTCTCGTGGCTGAACCACAAACTTGGGAGGAACTGAAAAGAGAGAAATGTCACCAGTAATTCAGACAGGACCACAACTCATTAAAGGTATGATTTTAAGAAATCCAACAATTTAGTGAACATTCAAACACAAAGAATGTTTTATATATATGGAAATTAAAAAAAAAACAGAATTTGCAATTTGGGACAAATTAGGGAAGCTATCTCACTGCAGGCAACTTTTCTTATTTATACCAATGAGCTTTTGCAGATGGAGTTACTTTGCACTGGGGAAAACTAGACTCTTGAGTGTGGGAGTTGGGGCTAAACCAAGGGATTGTGACATTTTGTTTTTGATTTGTTTTGGAATATCTTCAGGAATCCATTTCATGGAAAATAGAATCAGAACCACAATTTGAAGAAGAGATAAAACATATTTTCTCATCAAAGAGTAATTATCAAGATTAAGTATTCCTCTTAGTGTGAACTGCTCAAAGCATTTGATAATTATGCTTCCTGAAATAGGAGATGAAGGGAGAATGAAAAGGCATTCCCTAAAGGATAAAGAACAAAGCATGTTACTGAACTTCCCTCAAAAGTCTGATGAAGACACATAGATCGTTATTCCTGGTGTCAGCACCCTTCTGGGCCAAAGGGGGACTGTGGAGGCTAGTTGACGTGAGGTACCATGGTGGCTTTATAGTATAGCAATTTAAGGAACAGATTAAAGCTATAGAGTATAGATATTTAAGAAGCAGATTAAAGCTATATAGTATAGCTACTTAAGAAGCTTGAGTTTTGTGGGGTGTGGGAAAAATTCTATTTTTCTGCAAAACATACACATACACTTCATTGAAAACATACCTGCCAAAGGAAAGCAGGTGCTTTAAGTTAAGGTATTGTGATTTTAAGAGTATTCAAGTCTTCTCTTAAGGAGAAGATATGGATTCTCCTAGGAAAGGTAGCATCTGCAGGTGTTAGAATCTTGGAATCTTTTCCAGCAGGGCAATGATGAATTATGGGATGGGCTTTCAAGGAGGCAGGATTATGTGAGAGGAAACAGATTATGTTGTATATATTACACACTTAGCAAATATGGGTGCTCTTCCTCTCTTTCTCATAATTTCTTGGAAAGCTAACTTTGTCTGCCTGCAATTCTCAGAATTCTTCATTCTGAAACAGAAATGTGAACCTATATGTACATGTAGGTAGATAGGAGTTCCAGCCACCACATGAAATGACTGGGAGGAAGATCAGAGCCTAGGTTCACAAGGAGCTTAGAAGCACACTGAAATTATCTGAGCCATAGTGAAGGTCACTTTGGCCAAAAAATAGCCAAGGAGGGGAGAAAAATAACAAATAAAAATGAGGCCATTAGCGTGAGCCCTAATCCAATATGACTGGTGTTCTAATGAGAAGAGACAATTAGGACACACAGACAAAAGCCAGGCATGTGCCCACATGGAGAAAAGGCTGCCATCTGCAAATCAAGGACAGAGGGCTCAGAAGAAACCAAACTTGCCAACACTTTAGGACTTCCAGCCTCCAGAATTGTGAGAAAATAAATGCCTGCTGTTTAAGATACCCAGTCTATTGTATTTGGTTACGAGAGCCCTACCAAACTAATACAGTAGTCACTCTAATGGCTCATTGTGGTTTTGGTTTGCATTTCTGATGAGTATCTTTTCAGGTACTCATTGGACATGTGTGTGTCTTCTTTTGAGAAGTGTCTGCTCAAGTCCTTTTCCCATTTAAAAAAAAAAGACACAAGAAGCAGCTGTCAATGGAACCCACTCCTGTGTTTCTGGAAGAGACAATGAAATGAAGGCTGGGAGTACGGAGCCAAAGGGTTAAATCTCTAAATCTGCTACTTCCTGTTAGATGATCTTGTGCAAGTTATCAAATGTCTTTTAACTTTACTTTTCTTATGTGTAAATGGGGACTAACGACATCACCCATCTTATAGGACTGGTGTGGGGACCAAATGAATTAAGATTATAAATGTTCTCAGAACAGTGCCTGAGTCTTGCAGGGGTGCTGGTTAATTTAGGACAGTGGTCGGCAAACGCATTAGTCAACAGAGCTGAATATCAACAGTACAACGATTGAAATTTCTCTTGAGAGCCAAATTTTTTAAACTTAAACTTCTTCTAATGCCACTTCTTCAAAATAGACTCGCCCAGGCCGTGGTATTTTGTGGAAGAGCCACACTCAAGGGGCCAAAGAGCCGCATGTGGCTCGCGAGCCGCGGTTTGCCGACCACTGATGTAGGATATTCAGGTATGTGCAGCTTTAACATAACAAACACAGTTCCCAACTCACAGGTTAAATAAGTTACACAGTCAATGGATCTCTTCAATGTTGCTTATCTGGAAGCAATTTTACTTCATTTAGATGATATTCTGAGCCAAGTGTATTTAATAAAATGTAAATATATTTAAAATCAGGTGATCAGGGAGGATTTACCTCACAGTGAATTTCTAGGAAAATGCTAGAGAATTTATAGAGCAAATTTTTCTAATAAAAATAATCCATCAACCTCAAGAATAAATTACAAAGTTTAAGACATCATGCCAGATTCTTCCTGCTGAGGTAGAAGGCAAATATGCAGTCATCTACATTCTATGATCTATTTGGCTCAAATTCTGCTAAGAGCAAGGAACCCCTTGTCAGATATGCAGGTAACTAATCTCTTGTATTTCCTGTGGAAGAATGTCTAATTGTAATTAATCCATGACCACTCACATTAATTTGCTTTTAATCCAAAAGGATGTCACTTAAAAACTGATCAAAGAGGTTTGCATGGGAAATAACCATTGACATATTGTGAGTGTAAGGTAATTACAGATGGAAATTGCCCATAAAATTGAGAATTATCTTTCATATCCTTCTTTCATCTCTTATTATAGGTACTGATGATTCTTGGAAAATATATAGTTTATCCTCAAATTCTGTATTTTCATTGCCATGCCCTAGTCATGACAGGTAGACAGGGTGCATGGTACAGTGCCACAAACCCTCTGGCTATCTGCTTTCAGCACCCCTGGGCCGGACAGTTCCACACATTTTTACCAGCCCTACTACACCAGGACCATGAGTCTCTCTTTGCTGTTTTAGGGCCTTCTTTGAAGTCTCAAATGCTTACTCACCTTCACTGATGCAACCCAGAAATGTGGGAGACAATCATACATCATTGAAGGACAGGAGATGGGATAAATGCCCTGCCTCTCCATCCTGCAATCCTGTAGGACAATTCTAGGGCAAGTTCTATGCTTGTGCTTCTCAAACATTAGAGGGCATCAGAATTGCCCAAAGAGCTGATTAAAACACAAATTGATGAACCCCATCCCCAGAAAGTCTGAGTCAGTAGATCTGAGGTGAGATCCCAAGATTCGGTCTTTCTAATAAGCTCCCCCGTGAAGCTGAGGCTGCCGGTCCAGAATCCATGCTTGGAGAACCACTGTTCTTTGTGATTCTTTGGAGGATTTCCACCCACCCCCCCACCTCAAAAAATGACCATAAGTTTCTCACAGCATCAACTAGCTTATTAAAACATCTTTTATTGATTTTTACTTCCTTTCTGATCTTATTTTCCATGTTCTCACTCTGGGATGCAGGAACTACATATCAAGTATCAGATTTGCAGTTAATTCTGGACCTCACACTCTGCTTTCAGAAGAACTCAACCCAAGACAAGGCTGATAATGGCACTTATTTCTGAAACAACCTCCAAGATGGTCTACCTGCCACATGCTTCCTCACTTGAATACATTCTCCACACAATGACCTGAAGGATCCTTCTAAGACCCAAACTGGATGGCTGTGACTTCCCTGTTTAAAATCATCAACGCATCTCATTGTTTCTTGATACAATCCAGAACCTTACAATATTTTTAAGGCTTTTTATGACTTTGGCCCTTGGTCTCCAGCTTAGTCTCTTGATGATCCTCTTTTGGCATATTAAAAAAAAAGCTCTCTTCTTGCATTCCATCCTTCACTCATTGCATACATCTTTTCATTTGAATTCTTGAAGATGATAGCTGCCTTAAAACTTTGCCTGCTAATTCCAACATTTGTGTGTCCATTAGTCAATTTCTTTTAATTTCCTTCCTTTTATTTATGGCTCACATTTTTCTGTTTCTTTACATAACTAATAAATGTGTGTAAGACACTGCGGATATTCTATGCTATTGAGAGTCTGGATTTTATTGTTTTTAAGAGTATTGAATGTCATTTCTGCAGAAAGTTAATTTAATGGTGGAGAAGTTTTATCCTGGCAAGGCTCTCTTTTGGCTTTTTTATGACTTGTCTAGAGTAGCCCTTATTCCAGGACTAGATTAAACCTACTCTTAGTATGTGGCCTCTGAGATTTCAACTAATTCCTCATGCATCCTGTACTCTGGTTAGTCAGCATTCCAATATTTTCCAGCATGGTGTAACCTTTGGAATCTTTATTCATCTCACATTCTCTTGGTTTTTGTTCTCTGCTGGATTTCATGGAGTCTCAGCATGTGCATATGAAGTGTTGTAATCAGCTAAAGACTCAAAGGAAGCAGTATATAAATTTTTAATAATTGATATTTGGACAATTTCTTATTCTCCAGTACTCTGCCCAGCAAAATCCAGAGCCTTAATAGTTCTAAATTCCTTTCTCCACCCAGCAAGATCACTGTTATCCCGTCAGGGTTTAGAAAGTGCTCCAGGAAGAAATCTGCGGTGAATTTGGAGTTCAACTCATATACTTCCCTCTCTCAAGGATCACAGCTCTGTGCTGCTTTTCCACTCCCTGAAATGGTTGCTTTATAATTTTTTTTGTCCAGTTTTATAGTTGTTTTCAGTAGGAGAAAAAAAAATACATTACCTATTACTCTCTGGTGGCCCCATTCAATAAATTTTTAAATTAATGTTTCAAGTTAGTTGAGCCAAAATTTGCCTCCATGAAATTTCCAATCATTTCTGTTGCTTCTACCTTCTGAACCTCACACACGTACGTGTGCACGAGCGTACACACACACACACACACACACACACACACACACGCTATGCTTAATACTATACTGGTTTGAACAAATTCCACTAATGCCAAGAATCCAATCCCAGTTTATTAATTCAAAGACTTTGATATTATAATTATTGCCTCTTTGTCTTGCCACATATTTTTTCTATTGACTCATTCCAATCAGCATGTAAGCTTCCTTTGTCCCATGTTCATCTCTAACTTCTCCTCATTCTGCTGCCTGTCATAGCAACATACCTCTAAATATGGAAATAGTTGCTTTTTCTTGAATTCCCACACATTCATTCATCCCCCTTTCTGAAGCCCTACTAATCAGGTATTTACTGCAACCATGACACTCTTTATGGCCACAAATAATATCCATCTTCCTAAACTCAATGACCAAGGATTGTTTTTTCCTCTTTCTCTCTCCTAGTGGGCTTTGATATATTGTATGACCTACCTTTCTTGATACACTTCTTATTTTGTTTTCAAGAGCCCACAGTCCCTTGGATTTCCTCCTATTTCACTAGTTGTTCTTTCTTCCTGTCTCCTTTGCTGATTCCTCCTCTTATTCTGGAACCTTAAACATTGGAATGCCTTGGGCCTAGACCCTCTGTTTCTCCCACATCATTGTTTCCCTTGTCACAATTGTTATTCCTTGCATCTTCTCTACCTACGTGGAAGACAATTCCATTTACCTTACGAGGTAAAATACGTTCTTCAGTATAAATTCCTCTTTCTCTCGTTTGTAGCATTCACTTAATAAACATGCTTTGTTTGCTTCGCCTCCAATATATACTGCAAATTCAACTGCCATTACCACCGTCAGTCAAGGCACGTTTTATCTTGCCTGAACCTCAAAAATAGTCTCTTACCTATTACCCTTGCATTCTGGACCAGTCCACTCATTGCTCAGCTACTAGTGTGGTAATTAGAAAGATAAATCAGGCCATGCTACTGACCTGGTTAAAATCATCAATGATCTCTTTGCATTTAGAAAAAAATCTAGACATATTCCTTTTCTGGTAATATCTTGAAACATCATTTTTCAGGTAGATAAAACCTTGGCTTGGAGTTTAGGGAAGTTCATAGTTGGTTTTGTACTTGTGTATTTTTTTAATTGACAGCACGTTCTATGAATTCTAGTTATCCTATATAATAAAAGCCTAATATACTAAGTGCTCAGTTGACTGGTCAGCCATTCAACCAATCAAAGTGTAATATACTAATGATATGCTAAGGCTGCTCAACTACTTGCTATGATGTGCACTGACCACAGGGGGCAGAGGCTCTGACTGGTATGTTAGCTTGCTGCTGGGGTCCTCCAATCAGGACAGGCCCTGGAACCCTCCTGCTGTCCCTGTCTGGCTGGCCAACCTCCCGCATCCCTCCCGGCCCTGATCATGCACCCGTGGGGTCCCTCAGCCTGGCATATGCCCTCTCATAATCCGGGACCCCTCAGGGGACGTCAGAGAGCCGGTTTTGGCCTGTTCCCACAGGCCAAGCTGAGGGACCCCACTGGTGCATGAATTCATTCATGAGGCCTCTAGTATATTCATAATATTTCAAACAAACACCATAATTTTGGCTGCTTAACCACCATACCTCCCATGTGTCCCACTCACCTCTCACTATTAGCTGGCTCTGGTGCTCCACGGCCGCTGCCTCATTCCGGGCTATGCAGGTGTAATTCCCATTATGCATGAGGGAGAGGTTGGAAATCCTTAAGGAGCTTGTGAAGTCGATGTTGTCAATGGTCACCCCAAGGCTCGCTGGGATTGGCCGGCCATCCTTCTGCCAGGTGATCGTGATAGGTAGGTCCCCTGAGACCACAACGCACGGGATGAAGACCCGCTGTCCAATGGAGAATCTCGGAAACTCAAAGGGTTGGATAAAAGGTGGGACTGAAAGAAAGGGGAAGAAAGTAATAGAGAAAATATGCTAATGAGCTGTGTAAATATTCTACATGCTCTCTTCCTGTAAATCTTTTGCATGACATTGGGCATCATATTTTCAACTGTTGCAACACTCCTTCTTATTATCTCATCTCTTCGTCTAAACCAGAGGCTGAGAATTCAGGATACTGATGGGGGCTCAGTCAGAAGCTGGCTGGCAAGCCAAAGGGAGCAAGAGACTAAGAATTGTGACATGCCCGGCAGCTGGGGAAGGTTTTGTGCTGGGGCCTTTAATAGTCAGCTTTTGTGCAATCCAAACAAAACCATAGTGCTTAATTAAGACTCTGAATCATACGTTATATTTAATACGTTAAATGGAAAAAGATACAGCCAAACTATTTTAAAACATATTTACATCAAAAACCCACCAAAATAGTTAAACATTTTCATGAGGAAAGGAAGAATTTAGTTAGAGAAGTCATTTTCCCAGAAAAATCTCAAAATCAGGTTTGTAACTCGTTGCTTTGCTCCCAACATTAGATCAGGAAGCACATTAAAAAATACAGGTTGAACCTAGAGACCTAATTTTCAATCATATCACTTCTCTCCCCACTACAAACGTTGTCTCCCTGGCTTCAGCCATGAATCACAAGTCTGCAGTATAAACGCTTTAAAAAGTTTTGAAAGTCTCAAATCTCGTATTTCACATAAGAAATAAAAAATAGAGGCAAAAATGAAAACTTGTAATTTTAAAGACTCTTATATGATTTTGGATACGCCTCTTTGAGACACATTGCTTACACTATCTGGTTCATTACATCACCTTCTGTGGCAAATTCTCTGAGTCTTGCTGACAGTGAGAGCTTGTAGTATTACAGGAGCAGAAATTCCGAATGTGACCTGCAACAGGTTCTGACATAACTTTCCTACATGAAGTATGTACTTATCTGCTACATGTCACTTACCTCCAGATTTGCTTATCTCATTCTCTATAATGATGGGAGTTCCTTTCTCTATGACAGTGCAGAGCCACTGAATGCTGCCAAATGTTAATTTAGACTCTTCTTGTTCTTTAATCAATTAAATGCTCTTAATAATATATAACTCCTATTCTTTATGCACCTTTAATAAGAATGTTAAGTAAGGCTAATACCTTTCTGTGTTTGGACCCTCAAAAATTAATCATATATTCTTTCTCATTGGAGGGAGAACAAATAAAAAGAAACACGGGTTGGGTGTTGGTCAGTAATTAGCAGTTGCTTTTTGATCCAGTTTCTTTAACTATGATTCTTTCTCTTCATGTGTAAACTGGTGATAATGAAACACAATTCATGAGCATGTGGGGGGAGGGCTTTATAGAATGTCAGTAGAGAGCCCAGGGGGTACATAGAAGCTGCTCAAGTAGTATCATCCTATCTTTCTTCTTCTTTACATTTTTTTTTCCTTTTTGGTAATTCGCTGGGAAAAAATCAAATCAATCACATGGGTGCTGAGACTCACTAAGGCTCTGTTTGTATTGCGCTGCACCCTTTCTCAATTCCACATTTTGCCTCCTTTTTTCTAGTAGCAACTTAACCCATGGGCACCACATAACTCCCAGGTTGACAGCTCTTGGTCCCGAATGCTCAAAGGGTCTGCCTCAAGCCCAAATCTTCTGAGTCACAGCCATGGATGTTTTAACCTTCCCAACCCATTTCCCGTTCGCCTCTTTTTCTCCACGCTGTCCATCAAGCCCCCTTTCCCCATCCTTTAAGGGGTTTTCTTTTATTAACATCTTCCTTGCTTCAGAAAGTTCCCAAAGATTGTATCTGCTAATTCAAATCCCATGGCTGGTCTCAGAAAGTTCAGTCTCAATTCCACACCCCTCAAAGGTGCCCACATGCCAACGGGATAAGCCCAGGACCTGCACAGGCTTCTAGCTCTGTGTTGTGCATTGAAATGCGAGCTGTACTCCAATTTCAGCCCTCAAATCCCTAGTTCAAAGTTCTCATGGTCTGAGCCCACAATGGTGGTCCCTGGATACTTTATACACAACCACATCCTTCCACTTTCCCGAGCCACTGGTCTTCCAGGTTCCCTCTCTTAGCCTCTCTGTAATCCAGATCAGAATTTCTGACTCATCTTGGGTTTTCACTAAACCTTGCTTACCAAATCCACTCCTTCCTTTTTAGCTCTCTAATTTAACTAATCTCTCTATCATCTATCTATCTATCTATCTATCTATCTATCTATCTATCTATCTCCCTCTCTTGCGCCCTTACTTAAATTAATCCTCTTTTCCTCTTTCTTTATCTTTAAAAAGCATTCTTTCAAAGTTCTTTGCCTCAGTTTCTCCGCACTCCCACCCTGGCTTCCCAATGCAATATGAGTTGCTTTTCTAAACCACCCAGCGGAGTTGCACTGAAATCCCAAGATGTGCATTTGAGTCTTAAATATGTTACGGAGCCACTCGGAGTAGGTCTCCTGCTCATTCTTATTCTGTTTCTCTAATTATGTTTTATCTACATTCCAGAGTCACCATGAGTATTAATTAAGGTCACACATATGAAAGTGTTTTGTAAATGATAAAGTTTAATATAAATATAAATAGAAGGTGACATTTTTGTCTAGCAGCCAATTAACTTTCCTGGCAGTGTTGGTCCCTAGCAATTAGAACACTCAATTAGTCACTGTTCCAGTTCAATGTGGCACCTAAAATGAGGAAGAAAACGCTTTGAAATGTGTTAAATACAACACTGCTTGTTAAGTTGAAGTGAAAGAAGGGATTTTAATTTTCATTTCTCTCTACATGTTTGAACACAGCAAAACTACGCTTCTGGTTAGTCAATTATTTCTGAACTAAAGTTTCAGGCATTATCAATAATTAACACATTATATCAATCTTTAAGGTTTTTCAAATTTCTAAGTCATGAAATGGAAAAAAAAACAACAACAACAACAAAGGGCCATGACTATGACCAAAAAAGACATGATTGGAATATACTATTGTTTCCAAATGACACACACACACACACACACACACACACACACACACACACACACCCCTCTATTCAGGGTTAAAGACAAACCCTGGAGACAATATAAAAATTGTTTGGACTCACATTTGCAGCATTATTGATGCAAACAAATGGACCCACTTCCAAAGGATGTCAACCAAGGAGGCATCATATTTGCTCTTCCAAAAATCACTATGTAGTCTAACAGGAAGGTAACAGAACTGTATTTATATGAATAAAAAAAAGAAAGACTGGCACCAGCTGGTGTTGCTCAGTGGACAGAGCATTGGCCTGCGGACTGAAAGGTCCCAGGTTTGATTCCAGTCAAGGGCACATGCTCAGGTTGTGGGCTCTATTCCCAGTAGGGGACATGCAGGAGGCAGCCAATCAATGATTCTCCCTCATCATTGCTATTTCTATCTCTCTCTCCTCTCCTTTCCTCTCTGAAATCAATAAATATATATATTTTAAAAATCAATCAGTGAATGCATTGGAACAACAAATCGATGCCTCTCTCTCCCTCTGTCTCTCTAAAATCAATAAAAATAAAAAAAAGACTGTTTTTCAAGCCTGATCCACAGGAAAAGTAAAAAAAACTCAGTCATTTCCTATAATTCAGTTGGTTCCTTCTCTTTCCCCTTATCATAATTGAAAACAGTAATGATTATTAATTTTTAAAAGCTTTGATTTTGTAATACTATCAACAATAAAATATACAAAAAGCTTTGATTAACTTTTTAAAAATTGTGACCACTGGTATGTGATTTAATTTATATGTTTCATTTGAAATTTCAGTGTGCAGAAGTCAATTTGGTTATGGCCTTCTTAATGACATCTGAGTAAAGGCTAAAATTTTTAATAGTGTGTGATTGTTACTACATATATATTGAAAATGAGAGGTTATCCTAAGCAAGAAATGCAAGTATAAATCAAATTACTCACAATATTTTTGGTGAATATGACAAAAGAAAAATAAAAGAATGCCCTAATAAGCTGACCTATAAGAATGCAGAATTTATTATTTTTTATGTTTTATCTGGGACGTCCTATATGGCTTAAACAGGCTAAACCCTATATACCTAGCCTACAATTTCCTCTTTCAATACGTACAGTTTCATTAGTCTACACAGAAAAGATGAAATTAAGGAAAAGTAAGGTAGGATATCTTGCAGTATTGCTACCTGACAATTATATTTAGTTTAGAAAATGCTTCTTGCCCAGCTGGTGTGGCTCAGTGGTTGTGCATCAGCCCATGAACCAGGAGGTCACAGTTCGATTCCCAGGTTGTGAGCTCAATTCCCAGTAGGGGACATGCAAGAGGCAACCAATCAATCAATATTTCTCTCTCATCGATGTTTCTCTCTATTCCTTTGCCTTCCTTTCCCTAAATTCAATAAAAAATATATATTTTTAAAAATGCTCCTTAAATAGAAGAAAACATGTCAGCAATGATTAACAAAAAGAATTACCGTGGGACCTCGATTCTCAAACTTAATTTGTTCTGGAAGGCTGTTCGAAAACCGAATCATTATTTCCCATTAGGAGAAATGTAAATGGAATTAATCCGTTCCAGACCCCCAAATGTTTACCTGTTTTAAGCTTTCTTATGTGCAGTACATGTCTAATATACTGTTTAATCTATAACCAAAAGGATATGAAATATAAATGAAAACGTAATAAAAGAAAATAAAATGTGCAGTAAAAAATGAAAATTTAATAATAGTAAGCAGCAAAAATCCATGAAAATATTCACAGCACACTTTTCCGGGAGGTTTAGAGGTAAACTGACCCACACTCACACATTTTCTCCTTTGTCTGTTGCCCAAGAGACACGCGACTGATCATACAGGTATTGGCATGAAAGGGTTGTCGGGTTGAGAGGTGAATTGTTCGAGATGGGAGATATTCGAGAACCGAGGTTTGACTGTATATGCTCTCTCTCCTCTGCCCAAATGTTCACAAAAAACTAATTTACATCTAATGAACACACACACACACACACACACACACATATATATATATATATATATATATATATATATATATATATATATTTTTTTTTTTTTTTTTTAGCAAGTCCTGTATTTCCACTTCTTGGCAAACCTACTGTTAAAGGTTTTCTAATCAAATTTTTGTTAGTGTGTGACATTCTCGTAAGATGGAGCCATGGAGTGATGCAATGTGTCACCTGGAGGCTATTCTTAGAGATGGCAGGGGTGGCTCTTGCTTTGTTGACTCGGTGGTTGTAAGCTTATGGAGATCTTTGGTTTCATTACCGTCTGGCATCTGGAGGGCATTCTGCTCTCTTTGTCTGTCTGATCTGTTTGCCACACCTGACATCCTCCTGCCATCCGGCCCCCTCCCAACCCTGCCTATCAGTAGTCTTTGCTGGGCTTCTATTGCCTAATATGGCTCTTATCTCTGGGGTTGGTTTCTTCGAGGGAGAATGTGTCACCATTGGATACAATATATTTTCTGAGGTACTGACCTGCTCAGGGCCTTTCTTTACTGAGCACATTTTAATACGTGAACACACACATTCTTTTTTTTTTTTTTTAAATATATTTTATTGATTTTTTACAGAGAGGAAGGAAGAAGGATAGATAGTCAGAAACATCGATGAGAGAGAAACATCGATCAGCTGCCTCTTGCACACCTCCTACTGGGGATGTGCCCGCAACCAAGTTACATGCCCTTGACCGGAATCAAACCCGGGACCTTTCAGTCCGCAGGCTGACGCTCTATCCACTGAGCCAAACTGGTTTTGGCAGCACACACATTCTTGACATCATTATCAGGCCTGTTCATATTTTAATTCACTCTTTTAACATCTGTTGTTTTCATTTTCCCCCTTCTCTTGTAACTCAAGCTCGTCCCTGGTGTAAAGGTGTGGTGGACGCAGGCAGCTTATCCAGGAACCTCGCAGCTCTGCCACCGTGATTGGTCCAGGAAGGGCTGGTGGTCCACAGAGAGCCAACCAGCGTCCTGCCCTAAAATTTGCTTATGTGGACTGGTCGGGGCATGTGGGTCCAGAGACAGCCAGGACCGATTTACCTGCCACATATGGAGAAGCTGCTCTGAATGAACTTAGCCCAGGTGCTGAGGGAAACACCAAAGACGCAGAGAAGGTTCCAATGGTAATTCAGGGTCTGGACCAGGTCTCCCCTGAGGCCTACACTATCTCAGCCCTTCCCAAAGATTGGCTGAATATGCCCTTGAAGCTCCGTCCATATCTCCCCAACACACTGTGAAGCTAGTCTGATTCAGCTTCCCGTACTTTGCAATCGGGAAGGCCATGGTCAATACATTGATTTGTCTCATTTACAGAATTTAAAGAGACAGATTTAAATTTCAAGTTGCCCGGGCTTGAATTTTTGTCAGATGTCATCTTCAAATATCTGGTGAATCGGTTTTAATGTGAATCTAACTAAGAAAGATGTAAGTGTGTTTATATGAAGTTAAAATCTGGAGTGAAGTTTACAAAGTCCCTTGGTGATCACACCTCAACCTGTGGCCTCACAACCTGTAATCTGTAACTTTACACATGGTCTATCTATTCCTGATGTCTCCAAATCTACAGCCCAGACTCCTAAATTTCACTTCCTCATATATTCAGGTTCCTGCTTAATGGATCGCTTGTTTGTCTAAAGTATATTTCAACTTCGACACATCGACAGCTGGACTTCTACTTTCTTCCTTTAAACTTCTTCACTGCATCTCTGTTGATGGCAGTGCTGTTCTTTCTACTGCTCAGGCCAAAATTTTGGGGTTATCCTTACACCATTTTTTCTCTCATGCCCACATCCAATCCATTAGGAAATCTGATTGAATAGATCTTAAAAATACATCCATCATCTGCCTTCTACTTGCCATCTCTACTTCTCTCTCCCAGGTCCAAGCCTCCTCACTGTTCACCTGGATTAACTTTCTAACAGGCCAGCCTGCTTGTCCCTTCTTTCCTGTTAGTGTAAGGACCTAGGTCAGGCCACATGACTTCTGTTTAAAATCATCTGATAAATCTCCCCATCTCACTGAGAGGAAAAGCTCAAGTCCTTATAGCCCAAGCCTGAGGTACTAGTTGCACATGAAATGACCCTGCTCATTCTAACCTCATCTCCTGTTAATCCCCCCCACACACACCCCCAACCTGCCCCCCGTTCACTCTGGTCCAGCCTCACTAGCCTCCCTATATTCCTCAAGCTTTCCAGGCACATTTCTGACTGTTTTGTTCTATCTGTTCCCTCTGTCTAGAATGTTCTTTCCCTAGATATCTGTTTGGCTATCTTGAACGCTTTTACATCCTTTCTTAAATCTCACCTTCTCAAAGAAGTCTTCCCTGACCACCTTGTTAAATACTGCAAATCTCAAGTCCCAAAACTCTCCCCCTCACCAGCCATTTCTCACCAGATAACTATAAGGAAAGACTGTACTAAATGATATAATTCTTTATTTTGCAGTCCTTGCAAAGGAGCTGAAAATGGATATACTGCATATTATATGCCTAAAAGAAAAAAACTCCTGAAAAAAACCACACCATTTGATTAAACTGTTTTCTAAAATCATAGATGTATTGGTCATAAGAGCCAATAAATTCTCCTTTGGGGCATAAGCTAGTCTGAGTTGGTTTTTGTCACTTAAAATCAAAAGGATCAAGATTAATGCATCAATTTATGTTTGCCTGGAAAATTTGAAGAATATAAGTTAATTATTCAAATGGCCTTTGTTTGAGTTTATGTCCTCTAAAATACTAAAATTAAAATATTTATGTCTATTCAATGGCCATACTTCTGGCAATTTTTCTGGAAGAACTAATCTTAAAAGCAGATAAAGGTTAATGCCTAAAAAAGTTTGTTTGATAGGTCATTCAGAATGGCTAAATATTATAAATAAACTAAATATTTAGCACTTGAATATATATATTTTCAAAAATACAAATGTAGTTTGCACCCCTGGGGATCACTGAGATCCCTTTGGGGGGTTTCCAAGAAGACAACCATTTTCAGAATAATACTAAGACACATTATTTGCCTTTCTCACCGTGTTGACATTTGCACAGATGTGCAAAAGTAATGGGGGTAAGACTGCTTGGGCCTTAGCACAAATCACAGCAGTGACACCAAAATATGTGAGTAGTCATGTATTGTTTACTACCACACACTCCCAGCTGTATTTTTAAACTAGTTTTATTTAAGGACACTTGATGAAACAAACAAAACAAATAATTTTAATAAATCTTGACCCTTGAATTCATGTCATTTATAATGTTCTCTGTTCTGTGTTAACAAAATGAAAATAATGCATAAAGCATGTCTGCTGCCTCCTGAGTGGGAAACCAAGTACTTGTGCACTTGTTTGAGTTACAAGCTCAACTAGCCACTTTTTATTTGATGGAATTCCATCTGTTCTTTAAAGAATAGCTACCTAAAAATTATAGTTATTCAGGCTTGTATAATTGGCAGTCATTTTTCTGTAAAAAAGAAAAAAATGAGTTTGTTGCTCTTATGATGATTATAATTGTGTTTGTAGCAAATAATAAAATTCAAACTTTCAAGCAAAAAAAAAACACACCCGAATTTTGCTGCAGCTGGAGTCTAAAATAACTCGCTTTTAGGAGTTTTTAGGAAAAGGAAAATGTTTTAAAATTATCTGTCAGACAACTAGATAACCAGGGCAATGCTGTGTTTTGTTTTTCTCTAGGGTAATATTAAGAACACATGTCTGGAACACCAAGCCAGAAGGTTCACATAAAAGGAAAGCTATATGAACCCCAGATCTTCTGAAGAAGTGATAGTAAAGAAAATAAAATGAAACAAAACAAAACAAAGTAAAAGAGACCTGGCTGAGTAGCTCAGTTGGTCAGAGCATTGTCCTGATGCGGGTTTGATCTCCCATCAGAGCACATACAAGAACAATCAATGAATACATAGGTAAGTGGAACAACAAAACTCTCTCTCTCTCTCTCTCTCTCTCTCTCTCTCTCTCTCTCTCTCTCATCAATAAATAAAAATTTTTAAAAATTTAAAATACCACACATGACACCTAATGCAATTTATTGTCCCTCAGTCTTTATAACTGAGGAATATAACTGTCTTATTCCAAATATGCAGATTATTAGAACCCACTCCTAATTGTTGAAATGGCTGTGCTACGTGATGGTGAGCTGAGTGGGGACAGAGAGGGGACCAACCTTACCTTTGACTGTCACGTGGACACTCTGGCTGGTGGAGAGTTGTGGTTGCACCAGCACGTTGCACGTGTACTCTCCCTCATCAACGTCCTTCTGCACATCCGAGAGTTTCAGAGTCCCATTGTTCTCAAATGCCACTTGGCGATGGTTAAAAGGAAGCAGATTAGAGTTCTTATACCACTTGATGGAGTAATACGGATAGCCAATCACACGACAGTGAATGTATGTGTCCCGACCCGCTATTGCTGTGATGTTTTTCATTGGTCGAATACTTGCAGGCCCTGGAGAGACACAAAGAAACTCTTGAAAATAATTGAAGGGTACATCTTACGTGCGGATACGGGTACACTTTTCCTTGAGTTAAAACGTAGGTTATTTTCATGAAAGGACATCTTTTTCAATTAATTTTTCTGCAGTTGTCATTTCCTCTAAGATGGTTTCATTTCCTTTTAATTTCATTACTTTCAAATGAACTGAATGAGTGTTAAATGCTTTAACTATCAACTACCTTTATTAAAGTGTTTTGAATTATATGACAGAAGGCAATTTAAACAATAAAAACTAGTCTGCACTGAAAAGTTTGCTCCTTCTGTGACTCAATGGCTTAACTCCTCTCTACAGATTATGAAGATGGAGGCTATGCCACGTTGTACCATGAATGTAAGTTAATACCATGTCCATGAAGGTTTACCATGAGTGTCGTAGAATAGCAGAAGAGGAGGAAGGAGAGCATGCAGAGCATAAAACAGGAAAGGACAGATCAAGTGGACACGTGGAAGAGTAAAGCAGGAGAACAGGTGACTGAAGAAACCGAAATGCTATTTCCAACATTATCTGGGCCAGGGCCATTCCTGAGCAGGAAGGAAAGAGTAGGAGATGGGAAGGGCCAGCTACTCCGTTTCAGCATTCCAGGACCCAGCTTGGCGCATGCAGAGACCTTCTTCTCCACTACCATGACTTATATGTGTTTTTTGAGGAGCTGATTTGACAAGCACCTCTTACGTTTATTCGCGCCTGGTACAGGACGACGCCGGCCGAGTTGTTGGCAGTGCAGCGGTAGACTCCCCCATCTCGGACCTGAGAGCTGGAGATGTTCAGGTAGCTGACCACGTTCCCCTCCGACGTGATCATCTGGCTGATGCGGTGACTACTCCCCTTGAGAATTGGGTCATCGTCTAGGGTCCATGTGATCGTGGGCAGCGGCGTACCCTTCACGTTGCACATGAGGGAGACGGGTTCTGCTGGACTCACCACTTTCTCGCTAAAGGCAGAAATAATTTTGGGAGTTCCATCTGCAGGAAGACAAATCATGGAAGCAAGTGGCACATACCGATAAGGAAGCAACTTCCAAGTACGACTATTTAATGATTGGGAAGTAGAGGTTATTAACACTACAAAAAACACCGGTTTTATTGATAAAACTGGATTCCAATCAGAACTAGAGTTCATTTTCAAAATAGGTCAGCACAGCATTAGCAAATTTTAATAAATCACTTATTTATTTCCTAACTTTCATAAGAAGAGTGATGATACAACCTAGATATTCAGGTTAAACAATGTCAGCTCCCTACAAGTCTATAATTCAAAACTGGATGTCTCCACCCAAAGCTATAAGCAAAGAGGAAATCCATACCCACAAACCCTCACTGTAGCTTCCCACTTCTGCCCAGTTAATTAGGGGTAGCTCAACAGGAATTAGAGGAATAAAAGAAAGAGAGAGAGAGAGACTGATGATCTCATCTTCATTTTCTCATAAGAAATAATCTTTTATAGTTTTAATGACAAATGGTAAGTGCACATAAATTTCCATGAAGGCTCTGTTAATGGGTAGGAACTAAATAAAGCCGGACCCTTCTGGCATCTATGAAATATCTCTATAAGTATCTTAAGTGAGGTGGCCATATAATTTATCATCCGGCCTGGGACACTCTTGAGAATATAATGGGTACTATGGACAATTATGCTAGGAGAACAGGCACAACCCAAGACTGTCCCCAACAAACTAGGAGCTTAATCCTAGGGAAGTTTCCAAGGGAATATCCCACATTTTCAACAAAGACTCAATTTTCATATCCCATTATTTTTCTATCACATGTAAGGACTAATTACCTCATATTGTATTATTATAGGGTAGTAATCACAGATGCCTGTTAATTTTTTTAGATGGCTCTCCATGGAAAAAGAGAGAGAGACATGCATATTAAAGAGAAATGTATGAGTCAAAAGTTACCAGGAGGCCTGCCAGCCTCAGGCACATAAATCAACATGGTGACACTATTTTTCCAGGCAGAAGTAGGTCACTTTGACATAATTGTGACCACACACATGAAACAGGATTTCTGAGTCTAGTAATAAACCTTGCTGGAGGAAATTTTTTTTAAAATTGTGTTCATTTTAAGGGTTCACCTATAATGGAAGATGATCATTAACAAACATTATTTTTTAATTTTTATTTTAAAACTTATATATATTAATTATTAAAAAAACATATAAGCAAAACAAATGTGGGAAACAAAACTGAAGATAGTTTTAAATTCCGTCACAGAAAAAGAACTGTTAACATTTTCAAAAACCCCAGAAGAAAGGGATACCCATCACCCAAACCTTGCAGCCTACTTCTGTGGCCAGCTGGGCCAGCTGTGTAGGGTTCAGGGTTCTTATTGGGGGGCTGTACCTGGTGCTTCCCTATAGCCCTCTACCATCTTTTCATTTGCAAATTCCTGAATCTCAACTTCATTCATGTCTTGGGTGGCTGGAAAAGGCCTTTGAGGATCTGGGCCTTTCCCAGATGTATTCATACATAGCATATTTCAGTGTCCTTGGATTGCAAACTTCTTACTTTAACTGTGAAAGGTGAAAACGATAATTTCCGGATATTAAAATGAAGAGCCTGGGAACAGTGCAGACACTGCCTCAACATGCTCTGCATTTAATTGACAGAGAAGTTAGACGTCATTCTGTTTGTTATTCTCCCTACACAACCAGCCCTCGGGTGCGTTGACATTATCTTATTTGACCTTCCAATTCAACGGATGTTTTTAGGATGTATTTAGCTGAAAGTGTCTTTGCAGGGACTATAAAATGCTTTATTTCTCTTTGATTTTCAGCTACTTTATTCTGATGTGCCTGTGTGTGATTTTCTTTGTATTTGTTCTTCTTGGGGTTTGCTAAGTTTCTTCGAACTGTTTCTCTGCTGCTCTTTCCCATATGTCCATTCATTATGCTCTAATTTTCCTTTAAGTTCTTGAACGTATTTTAAATAGCTTTGAAGTACTGGTTTGCTAATTCTAATACCTGGATCTTCTCAGGGTCTGTTTCTATTCCCCACTTTGTCTTTTGACCTCTGGCCCAAGTATCCTGTTTTTTATTTGTCTGTTTGCTTTGGACATCCAGTTATTTTTACGATATACTTGGATTCTTCTTCAAATTTTTGCAGTTCAGGTGTCAACCAAGTTTTTCAAGGAAGTTTATTCTCATATTTTAAGACTCACTACTGCTATTTCCTCTTTCTTGGACTCTCCACTCACCTCCCTCAATTTGAAGGTGATTCAACAGCCCAGACCTCTGTCCTTCTATACCTCAATCCCACAAGACTGGTGAATATCTTCAGGGGAAATGTGGTATCAATGTAGATATCACTTAATCTTTTCACTTCTTTTGAGGGCCAAATCCTTTCTGCCTACCTTTAGATTTATCTTTAGTGTCTGCATATAGTTTTGCTTGTCCCAAAGTTCATAAGTTTTATCTTCTTACAGGTTAGTTAGTCTGATACATGCTATTCTATCATTTCCAGAAATAAGACCTGTTCTCACTCTTTTTTTGTTATTCCATTTTCCCAGTTATTCTGGTTTGATCTTGGCTGTATAAGTAGATTCCAGTTATGTTAGATTTCCATGCCAGTTTCTTTGGCCTCATAGAAAACACTCTCTAAGTCTGCATTACATCCATGGCCATTCTTAGTTCTGAGTATTGTGAGTTTTCACATCCATGTGAATCCACAGCTACTTCATTGATAATAACAGGAGTTTATATCTGAGGGTACTAGTTAGACGTGGTTTTAAGGCAGGCACTGGATATGCACTTGCGGCTCCCCCTCTCTCTCCTTCTCTGCATTAGCACTGCCATCGCTCAGAAGAGAAAAAACAACATGACGCTCCTGGCCCTGAATGCTAGCTGACACGCGGCACATACACCCGTGAGGATGCTCCGTGGGCTCCTCTCTCCCTTTTTATTTGAGTGACAGGCTTTTTGGAGATGAAAGCCGACATTAATTTCCCAGTGAGACCTGAGTGTCTTTGAAATCTTTCTGGCTGTCGCTCTGTGATAACCTGAACCCTTTCGACATCATTATGGATTATCAATATGCTCTTTGGGTTTTCTCAGACTCGCAGAGGGTTGCCACGGTAACTAGGCCTCAAAAGGTAACTGCTGCCTTTTCTGCAAAGAATCTAAAAATAGTGACTGTGTAAGAACCGCAGTGCATCATCATTAACCATCCGGCTCTGTGCACACTGATTGCTTTCTGCGCTTAATTATTCTGTGGAACACAGTGTCAGGCATTTCACATGAGTAGTGTGCCTTCAGCTCGTTTCATTTCTGCTTTAAACATCTCCTTGTCCGCAAGTAAATGCTTAAATCAAAATAAGAATGTCATCCTAAGCCTATTTCTTCTTACAAACTGACTAAGGTTAAAAAAGAAATGATAGAAATACTCGGTTAGCCCCAAGACAATATTTAAACTTATTTTCATACATAAATTTTTTTTCTCCCTTTAAGATACATGAAAGTCATGTAGTTATTTTATTAATTGGTAACAGATAAGTTTTAAATGATATATAAAGGCCCAGTTTCCAACAAGACACATAAATATGCAGATAAAAGCTAGTTCAGTTATCTGGTGATAAACACATGTCTCTTTGAACATTACTTTAATAGCTTCTCTCCTGGCTGACGGATAAGCTTGAAGATGCAAGGAGGCAGTAGGCAGTTAAATAAAACAACAATAACAATAAAACATACCTAAAACCTGTTATCCTACCACAAGGAAATTCCTCAGAAATTCAATTCACCTAAATCTTTGGATATTTGGACCCAACCAGGGACAGCCCTACGAACCCGATGCCATTTTGCTCTCCATCAAGCTCAACACTGAAATAGTGCCCTGCGTTTTGCCTCTAACGTTGTGCTTCTCAACGGGGGCTACGTTGCACCCCAGGGGACACCTGACACCAGCCAACCATCTTTGGCTGTCACAGTTTGTAGGAAGGTGCTATGAGCATCTGGTGGGTAGAGGCCAGAGGTGTGGCTAAAATACTACAGTCTTCCCAGCGTTCCTGGGAAACCCTGGCCTATCAGGGGTGGGGAACATTTGGGCCTCAGGCCATATAAGGCCCATAAAATAATTTGGTCTGGCCCTGCCGAGGTATTAGGGGTGAGTTAATGAAATGTTTGACCAAATGTAGCAGGCTCATTTATAAGTTGATAATTCTGTATGGCCCGCAAATGATGTTCTAAATATCCAAATGGCCCTTGGCAGAGAAAGGTTCCCTCTCCCTAGAGGATGCTGAAGGGTCAACCAACCCGTAAGTTTCAAAGCTTCAGAGACAACTTTAAACATGAGAGTGGGCAGCGTTCACGTTCATTGGCTTCATGTTAAATTACATTCCTTATGTTCCCTCTACCATGTACGATTTTTACTTCCTCACAACCTATCCTTTTATTTGCCTGATTTATCTTGGAAAATCAGGTAGAGTTATTAGCGGGTCAGATAGATAGAAAGGTAGAGATAGGAATGAAGGCCAGAGAGGTGAAGAAAGGTGTAAACTGGGAGCGAGCAGCACTGTGCCACCCGGGTCCTTCCTTGGGAGTGCTCTGGGGCCGGGCTCTTTGCAGCCGAACCCGTACCGAGGCCCACTGACCTTCAAGGACCACCTGCACAAAGTCTTGAGCGGACAGCTTGTCCTCGCGCACAAAGCACTGGTACGCGCCCCCGTCACTTTTGACCATGTGATCCATGATAAGGTTTTCGTGGTTGATCCCTGTGATCCTCACATTTTTCCCAGGGTTGAGGATTTCACCGTTTCGGTACCAGGAGAGCTCCTGGTCCTCACTTGCGGTCACGCTGCAGGACAAGGCCACCTGGCTACCCACGCTGCTCTTCACCTTCCTGGGGCTGATGGTGGCTTTCAGTGGCTCTGGAGAATGGGGTCAGAGAGGAAAAAGAGGGTGAAAATATCACACGTGTACATGGCATTTCAACAGCATGCGGGACTCTTGACAAGGCAGGCATGTCACTGCAAGCACACTCGCTCCATTCTTTTTTGGTTTTGATTTTTAAAAAATTCTTTATTGTTAAAGTATTACATAGGTCCCTTTCCCCCAGCGCCCTTCGTGTCAGGGTACAGCATGGTGTCTGCAACACCCTTTGTGCTGTTGTTCTTTATTATTATTATTATTATTATTATTTTTTTTTTTTACTTTTCTCTCTAGGTAGCAAATAGACGAATGTTGGTCAAATTGCTTTTTCACTGAGTATGCATGAGTATTAACCCACTGACAATAAGAAATGTGATGTGCTGGTTACCAGGAAAGACAGAAATATTTGAATATTTAAATCCTATTGGCCTTGTCTCAAGGAGGCATGGATGGGTTTGCTCTGGGCCATTGTCACACACAGATATACTCACATCCCTTATGGGGCCTAACCAGGGCCCATGGCAGCTATAAGGAAACAGGCCAACATTCGCATTTCTGACCATGAAACTGGTTTTTGTTTGTTTGTCTGTTTAAAATGAGGCTAGCTGGCTTGGACAGGGTTGGAAATCTCAATCTTGATGCCCTATGTTTTCATTTAACAAACCCCATTCAGGTTAGCAAGCATTTGTTGACCATCTGTATACCAAGGATGGGATCAAAGTCACAGGCGAGGCAAAGATGAGTAACGCTTGCAGTACAACTCGCATGTGCCATAAAGGCAGCAAACATCTTCTGTATGATATTTAAGTCAGTTTCCCCACTATCCTACAAGTTTTTTTTTTTAAATCTCCACTTTGCAGAAGAGGAAATGGCTATTCAAAAAAAGTTAATTAACCAAATCCACTCAACAAGTAAATGTCAAAAAAATAGTTTTTTTACCCCAGTTATTCCTACTGCTCTATTTTCTCCACACTGTGAAGTCTTTGGTTCCAAGAAGTTTAGGCTTCTAGGTGGATCAGACAAATACAAGAATGAATATAGTAACCAAAATAGTGTATTAGAGACATATAATATGTGGCAGAGGATCAATAGAAGGTCCTCATGGATAGAGCTGAGGCAGAGGGCATTGCGGAGACTGGGACTCGCCTGGATTAGGCAGGAAGCACAGAGGGGCCTCAGGAAGGGTCTCTGAGCAGTTTGAATGCAACACAAGGTCTCTGAAGGGGAATCATGGGAGAAAAATGACAAGGGCATCTGGGACAAGATTGCAAAGAGCCTCCAGATTTGGGAATTAAACCAGAGGGAACTAAAGAAAGCTTCCTAGAATTTTCAGCAAGTGAGTGCTACAGTCAGACACATTTTTTTAGGAGAAATGATTCACTCTCTTGTGAGGGACAAATGAGAGGGGAAAGCTGGTCAGAAAAGAGGCATCACAAATGTGCAGCTGAGGCACAGCGAGGACTGGATCTGAGAGAGGGCAGAGGTGGAGAAGGTGGAAAACACAACTGGGGAATGCTGAGAGACAGTCTCTAGGACTTGGCAGGACTTGGCCAGAGAAATAAAAGCCTTAAAGAGGATCAAGGACCTAAAATTCACACTGGAAGGTGACTTAAGGAGGAAGACATCTGGAATAACCAGGGGACCCATTTACAAGGTAGATATGGTGGCAAGTTTGGTTTGGGATAGCGATCTTTGGACATGCCAGCTAAACATCTGCTGTGAAATTGGGGACAGGCTCCACTAACCCTCAAAAAGGAAGCAGAGGCTAAACCTTTACGCTCAGGGCTATTTCCTGAGGGGAGGAATTGGAAGCCATGAGGATAAGAGGGGGCAGCAAAGGAAGAGAAGAGATCAAATAGAGGGGGGCTCTGATATGGAAGCAAGAGAAAAAGAAATTATAGAAATAGTTCTATAGGCCAAGCTTTTCGTTAAGAGGAGAGAAAAACAAAGGAGCAGTCAGAAGGGAGGATGGGAACATTCAAGAAGCATTTGAGAACCCGTCCAAATGTGGCCCAAGAGTGCAATGATGAAAACATACACTCCGAATGAAGACTTTATAATTTTTAAAATGTACACAGTGATAAACGCCTTTACAGAGAAAGTAATACAATACTCTGAGTTGAACAGAAGATTGGGGGGGGGCAGGTAATATCTTTGGGAAAGGACATTGCATTGAACTTAGAAAGATGGGAAGTCTTAGTCATTCAAGTATTTGAAACCCATCTTCGATGTGGAGGGAGCAACATGACTTGCAATGGGAAAGGAATGGGTTTGTACAGGGGAGAGGAAGAAGATTTAGCAGGTGTGGATTTTTTGAAGAAGAACTATGGGAAATATGGCAAGTTCACTTGAGATGCTTTAGATAATCTCCTAAGACATAGGTTTTATTCAACAGAAAATAGAAAGCCATAAAACATGTTTGAACACAGAGGAGACTTTGAGCCAGTGGGAATAATTCTTACTAGATGTCCAATGCTTCATTATTTCACGCACAAGTTTCTTCAGCAACAGAAATATAACTGTGCAGGCATTACCTTCCATTTCTTTCTACTCCCAGCCTCAGCAAGTTTGAGTGACATTTGCAGGACTCACCCTGGGCTGCCAGTTCCAGACAGTCACTGGGATATTTCCTTTAAATATATTGTCTTGGGCTGGGATTGGGCTAAAGCAGTCTACACGCAGGGTGACACCGAAGAGGCACTTCCATAACTAGGCATGGGGCTGGGGAAAAGCCCAGGCAAGAAAATGCCTCCCTTTCAGTGTCAGACTCTGGTGATTCAGTTTGTTCAGTTCAGTTCATCGAATTAGACATACATAATACTATACACTGGCCACTATGTTGACTGAAGTCCCGCAGCTCCATGGCATCTTGGGTATCTCGTTTTGATTTGGTTTCCACAGGAGCAAAACTGAAGGTGTTTACCTAGATTGGCGTGCTTCCCCCTGGAATCACACCCCCCTTTCCTCCAAGTCTGCCTTCAGCCCCGCTCTCCACACGGTCCTCAACACAGTCCCCATCAATCAACTGGAGGTTAAATATAGCCACACCCTTGGACCAAATGATCTATAATATCATGTCCAAGTCCACTATCTGAATAGCTTACAGCCTGGTATTTCTGCTGATGATAGCCCCACTTAGAAATTTAAAGAAGCATCTGAAACTGGCCCAGGACACGCACTTTGATCTGACTGCGTGACCGCCCAATCCTGCCCCGGTCCCATTGATTTTCACTGAGACTAGCCGATCTTCATTCAACAGCTGGGCAATGTTATCTTGGAAATGTAACCTGGTTACATTGGGCCTGATGGAAATCTTGGAATTTGAGGAGTGGGAATCAGACAGACCTGAATTCAGTCCTAAGCTCCAAACTCTCCATCTGTGTGTAAAACCCTTGAACAATTGGAGCATCAGTATCCTCATCTGCACAATAGGGCCGATAATGGTCTCAGCAGGACCGCTGTGAAGATCAGTGGGATGCTACAGAGAAAGCCCGGGGGTCAGCTTGTCATAAGAACCCCATCAGCCAACGTCACCATCACAAGTTACCGTCCAACTTACGTTTCACGTACAGGCGGCCTATCACCTTAGCAGTTCCATATCTGTTGGATACTTCACACACATAGCTGCCTGAGTCTGAGGGACGAGTGTTCTCAATGAGTAGCCCTGTCACGGTCTTCTGGAACCTTCCAGAAAGTTCCAGGGGCATGTTGTCTTTCAGCCAGCGGTAGTCTGGCTCAGGGTGCCCAAGCGCTTTGCAAGGCAGTTCCACAGGCTGCCCTGACATGGCTTTGCGGTGATCAAACCCATCCAGTATGGACGGGGCTGAGTTCGCTGGGTCTGCAGAAGGAAGAAAAACTCTTAGACATCATGGAGGAGGAGCTGAAGTGATCATTCGCATCAGAGAACCTCCTGCATAGTTGAAATTCTAGACGTCATACCAGTTATACAAATTTCTTCTGCTCAGAGTTTGTGAAAGTTTGAAGCAGAAAAGGTGCTAAATACTAAAAACTTCGGAATCAGCATGCTTCAACAGGAGTGGCCCCCACAGGCCAAGAACTGGGTCTTCTTATAACCAGAGAATGTTGGACTTCGCCTCTCAAGAGAGTGACAGTAACATAAATAGTTGTTTAACATTAGTAAACTTTATGCCACAAAAGGAGTTTTACACATAACGATTAAATCTGGAGGTGTTTCATTTATTTATTTCACCAATATTGTTTGACCCCCACGTCGGGAACCAGCCCAGCATTAGGCATTAAAGACACAGGCAAGGTGACAAAGACAGGCCAGGATACCCGCATGGAGCTGACATTCTAGTTGGGCCAGTGTGTGTGAGGCAGCAGGAAACGTATTAGTACACAAATACATAAAGATACCTTAGCCTGTGTAAGTGTAAAGAAGGGAAGAAATGGGATGATGGAGTGGGGATGTGGAAAAGAAAGTGGAGGCCTCAGACACTGCTGATGGGAATGTAAAATGGGGCAGCCACTTTGGAAAACAGTTTGGCAGTTTCTTAAAATGTTAAAATTTAATTTACCGTAAGGCCCTAAAGTTCCTTTCCTAAGTATCTACCCTAGACAAGTAAAAACCTACATTCACTCAAAATCTTGTACACAGATGTTCATAGCATGCTTATTCATAACAGCGAAAATATGAAAATGATCTAATAGTCCATCCTTTAGTGAATAAACAAAATGTATATAATCACAAAATGGAATACTAATCAGCAATAAAAAATAATACTGATACATGTTATAATATGGACTAGAGGCCCGGTGCATGAAATTTGTGCACGGGGGGCGGGAGGGGCCGTGTCCCTCAGCCCAGCCTGCACCCTCTCCAATCTGGGACCCCCTGAGGGATGTTTAAACGGGCAGTCGGACATCCCTCTCACAATCCAGGACTGCTGGCTCCCAACTGCTTGCCTACCTCTGCCTGATTGCCCCTAACCGCTTCTGCCTGCCAGCCTGATCACCCCTTAATCACTCCACTGCCAGCCTGATTGACGCCTAACTGCTCCCCTGCCAGCCCGATTGCCCCAACTGCCCTCCCCTGCCAGTCTGGTTGTTCCTATCTGTCTTCCCCTGCAGGCCTGGTCACTCCCAACTGCCCTCCCCTGCTGGCCTGGTCACCCCTAACTGCCCTCCCTGCTGGCCTGATTGCCCACAACTGCCCTCCTCTGCTGACCTGTTCTCCTCCAACTGCCCTCCTCTGCTGGCCCGGTCACCCCTAACTGACCTCACTGCTGGCCTGATTGCCCACAACTGCCCTCCCCTGCAAGTCTGGTCCCCCCAAACTGCCCTCCACTGCAGGATGGGTCCCCCCAAACTGTTCTCCCCTGCAGGCTGGTTGCCCCCAACTGCCCTCCCCTGCTTGCCTGGTCACCCCTAACTGCCCTCCCCTGCAGACCTGGTCTCCCCCAACTGCCCTCCTCTGATGGTCCGGTCACCCCTAACTGCCCTTCCTTGCTGGCCTGGTCAAACCTAACTGCCCACCCCTGCAGGCGTGGTTCCCCCCTACAACTGCCCTCCCCTGCTGGCCTGGTCTCCCCCAACTGCCCTCCTCTGCTGGCCCAGTCACCCCTAACTGCCCTCCCTGCTGGCCTGATCGCCCACAACTGCCCTCCCCTGCAGGCCTGGTCTCCCCCAACTGCCCTCCCCTGCTGGCCTGATCACCCACAACTGCCCTCCCCTGCAGGCTTGGGTCCCCCCCAACTGTCCTCACCTGCAGGCCTGGGTCCCCCCCAACTGCCCTTCTCTGCTGGCCCGGTCAACCCTAACTGCCCTCCCTGCTGGCCTGATCACTCACAATTGCCCTCCCCTGCAGGCCTGGTCCCCCCAACTGCCCTCCCCTGCAGGCCTGGTCCCCTCCAACTGTCCTTCACTGTAGGCCTGGTCCCCCCCACAACTGCCCCCTCTCTAGGCCTGGGTCCCCCTCAACTGCCCTCCCCTGCAGGCCAGGTCCCCCCCATCTGTCCCCCCTGCAGGCCTGGGGCCTACCCAACTACCCTCCCCTGCAGGCCTGGTCCCCCCATCTGCCCTCCCTTGCTGGCCTGGTCTCCCCCAACTGCCCACAACTGGCCTGGTCTCCCCCAACTCCCCTGCAGGCCATCTTGTGGCAGCCATCTTTGTCCACATGGGGGCAGCCATCTTGTGTCTTGGAGTGACGGTCAATTTGCACATTACTCTTTTATTAGATAAGATGAACCTCAAAAGATTATGTTAAAGAAGCTTGATACATAGCCACATATTGCATGATTCAATTTATCTAAAATACGCAGAAAATGCAGACCTGTAAAGACAGACAGGAGACAGTGCATGCCTGGAGCTGGGGATGGGAAATGGAATTGACTGAAAAGCAACAGCAGGGACCTTTTTTGATGATGGCAATGTTTTAAAATTAAATTATAGTGATAATTGCACAACTCTATACATTTTACTGAAATCATTGAATTGTATTCTTATAATGGGCAAAGTGTGAAACTGGTAAGTTAAATCTCAATAAAACTATTTTACAAAAAAAAGGAAGGTGCATTTCTGTTATATTTTAAGTCACATTTTAAGCATGCTTGCCACAGGTGATATTTGGTCATATACAGAAGTAGTACACCCAAACAATAGCGCTGCATTTAATCTTCATCACTTAATCTTCAAATATGTTATGAAGTATGCTTCTTTACAAAAAGACTTTCCTTACGTAACCACAAGGCTAATATCACACTGGTGTATTCATAAATTCTTCCTATTACACATTATGTACCCTATATTCCTATTTCCCAAATTATGCTTTCTGTTATGTCTATTCTCTGATGTATTCCTTCTAATTTAATTTTCATCGTTTCCTAAATTATGCCATTTTTTTTGTTTCACAGATTCATGTTGTTTAGCCATTTTTTTATGAACCCTTTATTCTGACTTATGCTCCTCTTTCAAAGTATTCAATTATTCTCAAATAATAAGTTACAGTTTTCACATGATTTGTATGTAATTTTTACTTCTAATTGTCAAAACATGATTTGACTCATTTTCATCTTTCTTCTTGTAATAAATTTGTGGGAGGTTAGATCTTTTTTTCCTTTGTTCCATGTGGAAGTGAGACAGGGTTCTTCGTTAATGGGAAGAATCTTCTGGATGGGGCGGGAGATACTAGTAGAAAGCTCTCCCAGCTTTTCCCTTTGGCGTCTCCACTAAAGAACTCACCACGCAGCCCCTTTCTCAGAGCTGCGCCTGCTCTGGGAGGGTCCCACCTTGGGTCATGTGCTTCCTACATCACTACGCCACTTGCTTTCTGAGGCAGTACTCCACCTTGGCATGCTCTATTTTTCTGCCCTAACATTATAAAAGATGGAATTCCTGGGGCCTCCATGCTACCCTAGCCTCGTCTCTCTGTTACGTTAGCATTCTCCTTGGCTGATTTGATTTCTAATTCCAGCAGTCTCCCTCGGGGTGAGTATCTGTTCTTCAAAAGAAATATTTTCTGAACACCTCCAGTATCTCTGCGGACCTAGACCACCACTGAGCTGTGTGATCATTGCCAGTTACGGCCTTGCCCACTCATGTTCAACTCACAGTCCATGCAGGTCTATCGACCTGTGGGATTGCTCTTTCCCACACAAAAGACTGTCCTCCGCTTTTGGAGATGAGCATGTGTTGGTTATTTTGCAGTTCTGTGAATATATAGTAACTAGTAGCCCTGCGCACGAATCTGTGCACCAGTAGCTTGCCAGTAGTTCACTGCCGCCCTCCAGTAGCTCTCTGCCCACTGCCCCGCCCTCCTGTAGCTCCCTCCACCCCCAGCCCTCCCTCATAGCTTGCTGCCCTGCCCACTCCTGTAGCTCTCTGCACCTGCTTGTAGCTCGCTGCCCCACCCTCCTGCTGATCCATGACCCAGTGTTACTTCATGGCGTAACGACTATTTGCATATTACATCTTTATTATATAGGATCCCAACAGGCCTTCTCACCATCTAGTGCTTCTGTGATACTGCTGCTGCCCCTCCACCCCGGGGTCCTGTTACTGTCAGTAGTTTGCCCACACCCACCCAAGAGTTTCTGGGCATTTCCGTCACCTGGTTTTGTTGATGCCATCCATGTGCTTTTGCTTTTATCATTGGATTTATTCTGTTTTAATTTCAGTAGAAGTTTGGGGTCATTAAAAATGTTGCTGTTAATATGTCCCCACCCTGACCATGTGTGCCCTATGTGTATATTTTAAAATAAATCTGATTTAAAATGAAATTCATTGATTTTTTCTTTAGAAGAGTAACCTGTACTCACTATGTTCTCATTCTTTTAGCATTAATGATTTTCTTAACTGAGGCACCAAGACGTAATAACTATAACTATACAGGAGAAAGCAACAATTGACGTGAAAAAGAAAAATACTTTCAGGGCAGAGGAGAAATCACTTAATTCTGCCACCTTTTGGTGCTGTACCCCAAAACCAGCTGGGCTTTGGTTATTCCAGGTGGGGCATGGGGAAGGGAAATCCAAATAGAGCATCATCAGGGACCACTAGCAGGTGTCCAGGAGACGATGGTTTTCATTACCACCCCCCCCCCCCAACATTGAGCAACTTTCCATCACTTCTCCCTCACAGAGCATCACTACAAACTCGATTATTATATTCACTGCGGGGACCAATCTTAGATGCTATAGGGCAAAGGTCAGATATTTTGCATTCGATTTTCTAATTCTGAGATGGAATTTCACACATCTGCCTTGCTCCAGGAACTGCTAATGCATCACTGTGCGCTTATTTGTTCGACAGATGGGCCAACGGCAAACCAAATGTGAAGATTATACAAAAGACTGGTATTGTCTCAAAGGGCAAATCCCATCAGAGAGGGCACAAACTGGCATCACGGCTCTCAGCTTTCCTTCACCCGAAAATCATCCTGGAGGGGCACAGGAGGGCATGAACATCCCTTTACCTTTAGACATGGTTCATCTCCCCAACACTGCAGCATCACACGTGGACCAAGAGGTGTGTTCCACATGACCCTGCTCCTCTCCCTCAGCTCGGCGGGGTGGGAGGCATCGTGGTGACGGCTGGCATGGTCAGTGACAGGCCAAACAAATGTATGGCAAGCAGGTGCTGTCTTCCAAAGGAACTCATATAATGCTCCAAAGGAATTTGCAATTTCACAAAAGATGAAATGACTTCATTGGAATATCTCTATTTGTACTGCATTGTATCGGTGTGGATTTTTTTTTAAGGAAACAGACCTTAAGTTGATGAAATATTTTTGGGAAAAGCCTGAAGTCTTGATTTTAGTCATAATTTCACCAGGTGGGTGGCGCCATCTTGGGGCACCAGCAAAGGGAGAGCAGAAATAGGGGGCGCTGAGCCTTTACCTGATACAAAGAGCCGGGCGCTGTTGCTCTGCCGGGTCTCCCCCGTGTACCTGTGGCGCGTGATGCAGCGGTAGTTATACAATCCGTCTTCGTTCTGTACATCTTTAATATACAAGGCTCCCGTGGATGTGATGAGAAATCTAGATCCTGAAAGAGAGGCGCAAACGCAGTCAGCGAAAGACTGTTTTCGCTTGAAGAAACCTCATGCAAAGGCTCACCATAGGTGCACATGTTAACTTAAGGGTCCAAGCCATTTTAAATGTTCAACAGCTTAAATTAGCAGTTCTTAGTATGTTACACAATAAGTATATGCTTAGAAAATTTAATGTCATAAATTATTTTTTTAGGTCTAGGCAATGTATTTGCATTGTAGCAACAGAGTTGGCATAACATTGGTATGTGACAAATGTAGCAGATTTCCTTTGATCATCATTTTCCTCTTCACATGTGGCAGACTAAGGGAGTATTAACTTGCTTTTGTAAATTTTTACCTCATATAAGTATAAACTTTTGCCTCTGAAGTATTTCACGTACAAAAATAGAGCAATAAAATAGTCTACAGCCCAGTTGGTGTGGCTCAGAGGTTGAGAGTCAACCAATAAACCAGGAGGTCAGGGTTCGATTCCTGATCAGGGCACATGCTCAGGTTGTGGGCTCGATCCCCAGTAGGGGGCTTGCAGGAAGCAGCCAATCAATGATTCTCTCTCATCATTGATGTCTCTCTCCATCTCCCTTCCTCTCTGAAATCAATAAAAATATTTTTTAAAAAATATATCTACAAACTTCCCAGGAAAGACTATCTGATTCCTCATAACGATAACCAATACTTATGCTGTAAGACAACAATCAGTTCCTCTTATAGTCTGTGTTGTAAAGCAGTTTGCTATTTCTTTTTTTAAAAAATATATTTTATTGATTTTTTACAGAGAGGAAGGGAGAGGGATAGAGAGTTAGAAACACTGATGAGAGAGAAACATCGATCAGCTGCCTCCTGCTCGCCCCCTACTGGGGATGTGCCCACAACCAAGGTACATGCCCTTGACTGGAATTGAACCCGGGACCCTTCAGTCCTCAGGCCGACGCTCTATCCACTGAGCCAAACCGGCCAGTGCTTTGCTATTTCTTTTTAAAGAATTTTATTGAATTTATTGGGGTAACATTGGTTAATAAAATTAGATAGGTTTCATGTTATTTCTTAATCATTACTGAAATGATTGGCAATAACTGTTTTCACCCCAGGGAGAAAAATCCACACGCAGACATTCCTCCTTCACTTCAGCATGGGACACGGTGTCTCCATGTGACCCCTGATTTTGTAACCACATGGAACCTCATCTTCTTTCCTCTGGCCTTTTCTCCTTCTTTCCTTTGATTCGAACTGGCCTCTTCCAGCCTGGAGCCCCTGACTCACCTGCCCCCCGCCCCTGGTACGTGCACTCCCTGGATCATTAAGCCCCCAGGACCATCGGTGGCCTGCATCCGATAATCTTAGGAACAAAGCCTGGGGCCAGCAGCCACAGAGACAGATAACATCCAGGCTTGGATTGTGTTTGAGCTCTGGACCCAGGAAGCGAACTGATCCCACCAACCAAATTGATGTGACACCAGACAGAATGACTCCCTGGCTGACATCGGGACCAGATGCAATGACCACCACCCTCCACCCTAGCACCCACCGAGACCCTAACCACGCCCGACTCCCCTAGCCACATGATTAATGGTCTTTCCCCGATATGGCCCATCCTCTGTGAGCCAGGTCTTTGAGGTCACCTGTGACTCTGGGCGTGGTGCCATTTCTTTAAAAACTAACCTTTGCTTTTATGGCTGCAAACTCCTGTTCAGGGTTGATTGGGCTTTAATGTGTGCAGACCAACAACCCTTTCGGTTTGGTAACAATTCAAAGAGATAAATGTCAGTGTTGCTTTAAGAAGGATGATGATGATTTTTTCTTTTGATAATGTAACTAATATTTACTGCTCAATTATAATTTGATGATAAACCAAACAAAGGCGAAAGAATAAACCCCAAAGTGAGTTGTTGCACCTACACGGTGGGTGACTCAGTACACTTTCTGCCACTGTTGGATTCTTCTATCGAGTATTTCTGCATCTGACGCAATTTTATCTCAAAGAGAATGATTTTTTTTTGTCTGTTTGGGAAAAGACTAACATTTCCCCAATTCATCTTCTTTTATTGTTTGTTTTCCTTAGGTTCATTTGAAACATCCTTCAGTTTATTTTAACCAGAATTTACCAGGGATCTTGACTTCATTGATTTTAGGTCTCAAATATTTACATTGTGAACACAATTCCTACAGTTCTTGGTTATTTCTTGTAAGGACTACACTTTATTCATAGATCAGTTGCTGAAATAAAATAAAAAGGGCTTATGCTTTCTTATTCTATATAATAAAAGGGAAATATGCAAATTGTCCCCTTGACTGAGAGTTTGACGGGAGTGTGACCAGGCGGCGGGGCCGGCCACCAACAGCCAGGACCCCTCCCCCCCACTGGCACCGCCCCAATTGGCCTCCTTACCCTGATTGGGGGCAGAGCCATCCCACCAACTGCCTATGGCCCCTCCTCCTGACCATCCCTGCCCCCGATTGGCCCCAATCGGGGTGGGCTGGCCAGACCCCACCCATGCATGAATTCATGCACCAGGCCTCTAGTGTAGGATAAGAGCAATTCAAAAGGGATTAGAAAAGAAAAAATCATAAGACAAATACTGATCTGGCATAAGCCTTTTCAAAGAATTCAAATTAAACAATGTATCAAATATTTTTAAATCATAAATTCACTTTTTAAACAATTCCATGTAGTAGCTTATTTTGAAATATGCTATAAATACACTAACAGAATAGCTGGAAAAGCTAATGCTGCATATTCGAGATATTTTTGCTTTATCCTCTCCTGAACGGATGTAACTAAAAATACCTTTTACCACTTGTCATATGTCATCACACATCAAGCATTTCTTACCAGCATATGTTGTATATAATTGAAACATTTTTTTCTCTTTCAATATATTTTGCATACTTATATAATGCTTTAACAACTAGTTCCTTTAAAGTACAGAGTGACAGACAGAAAAGAGGAATGCAAATATTAGGCATGCAATTTGTGTCTCCTTTCTGATATGGAGGATTGTCATTAGAATTGACAAGCCGTCAGCACTGGCAGGTGTAGGCGGAAGCACTGTGCCCAGTGTCTCGGGAGTGCTGGGAGAGCCAGGGACACAGAGGGGCCGCCACGCATTCAGTCTCCCTGCTGCCCTCCCCCCCCCCCCCCCCCCGTGGGCTCTATTCTCTAGGCACATTTAACTTAATCACTCACTTTGCTCTGGTAATAGGACACTTTTTCTTGTTTTGTTAATCCTCACCCCAGGATATTTTTCCACTGAGAGGTAGATACCAGACCTGCCAATGCTGTTAGAACTTTGTGTTAACTGAGAGTAAATGGGGGGAATAAAGGAGATATATGTACTACTATATGTAATACTTTAAACAATAAAATAAAATTAAAAAATAAATAAATAAAATTATGTTACAGAAGACTAAAAAAAAAAGAGTAAGTGCTGAAGTGGTTCTCCAACTTTAGTTGACAGGAGCTTGTATGTCATAGCCACTAAAATAACCCCCCAGCTCGGTACCAGTTCAGCCAGTCTAGAGACATAAAACCACCAATGGAAATAGGGCATTTACACAGTTAGGAATGTTGTGGGAATGCTGGGGCTGTAGCAAAGTCTATAGCCACATTCCTCTGGCGGTTGTGGCACTGAGTGGCGGAGAACGCGGTTCAGACAGAACTTTCTACCGTGAGGGGCTGTAGGGAGAGGGGCTGCATAGATGGGTTAAATCCTTTCTGCAGTAGGGGACCACGGACACCCGGGGGCCTCCTCCATAAGCATTATCCCATTCTTTGAATAAGAATATTACCAGGTCTTGAGTTGTGTGAGTTGTTTATATATTTTGGATATGAACCCCTTGTCAGAGCTGTTGTTTGCAAATACCTACTCCCATTAGCTTGGTTACCTTTTTGTTGTTGTTGTTGTTGTTTTTGATATTGCTGTGTAGAAAGAAGCTCTTTAGTTCGATATAGTTTCTTTCATTTATTTTGCCTTTACTGCCCTTGCCTTTGGGGTCAAATTCATAAAATCTTCCCTGAGACCAAGGTCCATAAGTTGAGTTCCTGTTTTCTTCTATGTAATTTATTGTTTCAGGTCTTATATTTTGGTCTTCGATCCGTTTGGAATTAATTTTTGTACATGGGGACAAACAGCAGCCTAGTTTCATTCTTTTGCATGTGGCTTTCCAATTTTCCCAGCACCATTTATTGAAGAGACTTTCTTTTTCTCCATTGCATATTTTTGTCTCCTTGGTTGAAAATTATTTGCCCATATACATGTGGGTGTATTTCTGGGCTCTTAATTCTGTTCCATTGGTCTGTGCGTCTGTGTGCCAATACCATGCTGTTTTGATGATCGCTGCTCTATAGTATAAGCTGAAGTCTGGGAGTGTAATATCCCCAGCTTCATCCTTTTTTCTCAGGATTCCTTTGGCTATTCAGAATCTTTTATGGGTCCATACAAACCTGATGACTTTTTGTTCTATTTCTTTAAAAAATGTTATTGGGATTTTGATTGGGGATTTATTAGATCTGTATATTGGTTTGGGAAATATGTACACTTGAAACCTACTTAGTCTTATTAACCAATGACATCCCAATAAATGTAATAAAAAAATCCCCTGGCCTCTTTGTCAGTATCCGAACATCAGATACATAATCTGAAGATTTCCAAATGAATCATTCCTCACTTGTCATATCTCATCCAGCGGAAGGTCCGACTGTCCTTCTAAAATACTCCTGATCATCCACTCCCCTTTCTCTCCGCTGCACCCAAGTCTAAGGATCCACCCACACCTTGTTTCCTCTCCTGCTCCTCTCAGCCCATTCTCCATTCAACATTATGGTCATTTAACACGCTGAATCATTTAAATCATTTAGTGTCAACAGAGGAATGCTACAAATCATTCATGGTTGACTACAGTGCTTCCAGCATGGACTACATCTCCAAGAGGTCTCTACTCTCCCTCTTCCACTGTGCCTGGGCCACACTGTCCCCTTAATCACTTCATCCGGCGAGCCCTGACCCACATCTCTACCTGGCTGGCTCCTTCCCACCATTCTGGCCTCAATTCTAGGTCAACTTTCCAGCAATGTCAGCTCACATTGACCGCGTTCATGGCCACTCACTTTCAGAGCACTAGATTTTATACATCGATGTGAAGTTATCTTGTGTGTGTGTGAGACTGGTTTCACCTTCCTCTCCTCCAACTAGAATATCAGGAACTTGATGTGTCTTGTTCAACTTTTCTTCTCCATTCCACAAAAAAGCGCGTGGCTAGGCTATCCGAAAATACTTGTTAAAGAGATGAGTGGATGAAACATCTATCATTGCTCCTATACAAAAAGTCTCATCTTAAGTCTGGGTAAAAAAAAGCAAGCTAAAATACCTCTTCTTAGGTTTCAGCATGAATCTTCCTCATGTATAATACATAAAAAGAGTATTTTCCCCTCTTGGAGTGACTATACTAGTAATATATTCTTATATAAAAATGATCATATTTAAAGATTTTGGTGTTAATTATTCTCCCATTATACTCCCTCCCTGTCTTTTCCCTGCATAGTCAGGCTGTTTGATCTTCAATAGGGACAATAATATTTTCAGGAAGATTTTAAAAGCGTATTTGATTTTTCACACAGTCAGAAATATATCTTAGGGTATTGTGGTTTTTTTTTTTCCGCTTTTGCAATCTGAATTGAGCTACTAGTAATTAAAAGAACAAATGGTTCTTTTAATAAGACACCAAATGGAAGTGCGACACCATGAAACTTTGATCAGCTGTGCCTGTCACCTCCAATTGACAGCCATACTGTGTGATGCAGCTGCGCTTCTCCTGAGCAGGTGTCATAACAGCCTCTACGATCAGAGGAGCACCAGATTCGGATCTAAGTTCCAAGTATAAAACACTGGACATGAGATTAGTTCCTGAATGGATATCTTACATTTTTTCACTCGAAAATCAAATTAGCATGAATTAAAACAGAAGGGAAAATAGGAAATAAATATATAACCTATGATAACTTTAAAGTTATCAAGTTCTCTTAATTCCAATGTGAACTGGAACAGAATTGAGCTCACAGTTTGGTTCTGAGATGTGTCTGCTCTGTGATGGGCTGGGTGGGTGTTGAGCCATGATTAGATGAAGGAGCTCCAACTATTTCTTGAGCAATGGAGCGACCTGGTATAAATGACGGCTTAAAGAAAATTACGTGGAAAGGTGTATCTAAGAGAGGGAAGGGAGTAGGTCCTTAAGATCAGAGGTGTAACCTGGTGTCCTGGGTTGAATTTGGTCCCCTCCAAAATTCCTAGGTTGAATAACAGCCTTTGGCACCTCAGAACGTGGCCTTGTTTGGAAACAGGGTCATTGCAGATGAAATTTGTTCAGACGAGGTCCTACTGGAGGAGGGCGGGCCCTAATCCAATGGGATGGTTTTCCTTGTAAAAAGCAGAAATTTGGACACAGAGACATCTGGGCATCAATACTAACCCTAATCGGTGCCAATAGGTATTGCACGTCTACTGTGAGCCTCCAATGCTCTCAACATCCTGTGCTCTGACCCCTTGAGTTCCCACGATGTCGCCCTGAGCCAGGCACTGTAATTACTCCCATTTCACAGACGAGAAGAGTGAGGAACAGAGGGTAAGTGACTTGCCTGTGTTCACACAACTAGCAGGAGTCCAACCAGCACAGCACGATACCCTGGCGTTCTGGCTGCGAGCTCATACCCTCACCCACGGAGCTCCCTGGCTCCGGGACAGGGCTGGGGTGTGAGACAGCAAGGCCAGGCCACATGGGGGAGCAGTGGTGTGGAAAAGGAACACTGCGCACCAAAATGTTTAAACTGAGGAATCAACAGACTTGGTTGGAGTGAAGAGTTTGATGGCCCCACAGGGCTGACAGCTCCCACAGAGCAGATAGCTCAGGCCAGGGTGTCTGTTCTAGGAAAGACAGTCAGCCCCGAGCAGGCTAGGCACGCCGAGGAGGTGAGGAAAACCACGCTGGAGGCAGAGTCTGGGGGACTCTGCATGTCAGGAGCCCTTGATGGGAACGGATGCCCAGGAGCTCCTAGTGGGGAGAGAGAGGGAAGAGGGCCAGCAAAAGACACAGTGAGACAGAGGGGACAGACACTAGGAGGGTGTGACATTATGAAAGTGGAGGAAGAGAGACCTTCCAGAAAAAATGGTGCAAACATCTCACCTCTGCGTCTTCTTATCACCATAACCTAGAACAGAAACGTAACCTACAGAGCCTCAGTTTCCTCTTCTGCACAATGGACAATATTACCTTCCTGCGCATACCGTGATGTGTGCACATATGAGTGTTTCCATAGGATCAAGTCTTTGAAGGGGACAAGTTGAACTAAAATGTGTTGTGATATTAAATAGGAATGTCTGTGCAAGTGCCTGCACTCCAGGAAAGCTGTAATCTGCAGTAAATAATGATGATAAGATAACCCACTTGCTAGATTAGTGGTCAGCAAACTCATTAGTCAACAGAGCCAAATATCAACAGGACAACGATTGAAATTTCTTTGGAGAGCCAAATTTTTTAAACTTCAACTTCTTCTAACGCCACTTCTTCAAAATAGACTCGCCCAGGCCGTGGTATTTTGTGGAAGAGCCACACTCAAGGGGCCAAAGAGCCGCATGTGGCTCGCGAGCCGCAGTTTGCCGACCACTGTGCTAGATCAATAAAAATATTAAATATCTACCTACAAACAACTTTATGAGTAATACATAAAATGAACTCAAAGAACACCATATCTATATGTATAAAAGCTTAAGCAACCTTTAAGACAGGTCGACCAAACAAATGGTTGACCAGTCACTATGACATGCACTGACCACCCAGGGGAAGATGCTCAATGCAGGAGCTGCCCCCTGGTGGTCAGTGTGCTCCCACAGCCAACCTCCCTTGGCTGGCCAAACTCCCATGGTCCTTCCCCCCGGCCGGTCAACCTCCCAGCCCTTGATTGGCATGATGGGAACTGGGCGAGACAGGCCCCGATTGGCCCCGATCACCCACCAGGCTGAGGGACCCCACCTGTGCATGAATTCGTGCACTGGGCCTCTAGTATATATATGTATTTGTCAAAGGACACAATAGAAGACAGGGACGGATGGAGAGGCACATAAAATTCCAGCATTAGAGGACTCGATATTGCAAAGGTGTCAATTTTTCACAAATGAAATGAATGACATGTTATTTGATTTCTGAACAGAATTTACTTAAACTTAGCCAAGTCAATGCAGGTTAAACAAGATGCTACTTTCACCCAGGACATTAGAAAATAATTTAAATATGTATTTGATAATACATAGTCTTGGCAAGGGTGTGGGGACATAAGCACCTACAGGTATTCATGAAGCCATTTGTTCTTTGCCGGGCAATCTGCTAGCATATTCTATCCTATGGAAACACTCATACACATGCACACATCCATGTATGCACAGGAAATGCACTGCAGCATTGTTTAAAAAAATTGTAAACACACCTAAACACCAATCAAGGGGTGAATATGTGAATAAATAAATTAGGGTGCGCCCATACTATGTAGCCATTTTGAAGACAGTAAGGTAAATGCATCCATATTCTGTGGAAAGGTCTCTAAGACATAACATAAAATAATTGCAGAACAATATGCAATGCTCTGTATACAAGGCAATGGACGTGCGTATGTGGTTAGAAACGTGTGTTGTACATGAACAGAGAGATGTCAGCAGATACCCACCAAAATGTGAGCTGTAGTTGCCTCTGAGGAGATTAGGGGAAGGGAAGGGAGAGTCACGTTTACTTCATGGGCTCGTGGATTTGAATATCCCACAAAGAGGCTCTATTAGCGCGCCACTTGTGCAATGGAAATGTATTTTGAAGAAGGTGTCCGTGGGTGGTGAGCATATGGACGCCGCAGGCGCAGACCAAACTCATTTGAGCAGCACGGTAGGGGGCAGGTGGGAAATCTAGGAAAATATTTATGTTGGGAGTGAATGTGTCAAAATGGCCTTTTGTTTTGCTTGCTTTCCAATCTGATCACATCTGCGGCGTGCTTAAAAGCGGAAGGGAGGGCTTCCAATATTTACCCCGGCTTTGTAATCCTTCCCTCCAGCACCTGACTCCAAAGCCTACTGCGCCATGGATGATCCCGTGGTCTTCCTGGGCTGCCCTGATAACATGCAACTTCCCACCTAATCCCATTCAATCCAGTTGGCGTGTGTGTGTTGGCCCTGCCTTCCCCGGTGACAGCTGTCTCTGTGGGGACAAAGAGGTCCCCGTTCACTGCCTCACCACTCTTTCTCTCCCCTTGCAGAGTGCTGCATTAATACTGGTTTGGATCTTACTGACATACGTATTTTAAAGTTCCCCCCAAAATTGGCTCAGCAGAATAAGGCATCATTTTGGTGGGACCTGTTATATTTTTCAAGTATCGTCAAGGTATCCAAGACTCATGAAACCCCAGCCCGGACCGTGGCTGCCTGGAAGAAGTCAGTTGGCCAGAGAGGGTGACGTGACCCCTGCACCCGGAGCATGAGGAAAAAGCCAGCGATCCCGGGCTGGCTTTGATAAGTACAGAGTAATTGGCATATATATGTTTAGCTTCTCTCGAAGCAATCTCACTAAGACATTTTTCTTATGTAAATAAAATTCTCTCAGTGAAATTCTCCTGCAGTTAAATGAGGCTCAATTACACACTGCTAATTTAAGCCCGCGCACTGCATTCCGACTGTCTACCTAATTACCCTGTTTAGGCTGTTAATGATCAGATCTTCACTCTCAAGCAGAAATTCGAGTCTGCCATTAATCTCTCCTCTAGTTAGATTTCTAGTTATTTAAGAGAAGAAATCCTTAGAAAAAAATAGAATCTGATTTTTAAATAGATTATTTTGAGGACTTATTAAAAAGAGCCAAAGAAGTTTATAAAACTTGAATTGTATTTATTCATTTACAGGATGAACAAGATGGTTTGCCCCTGACCTCTTGGAGCAAATATTTTAGTCTGGGAGAAAGACAATAACAGTAGGTAGACAAAGAAAATAGTCACTCCCCATGATAAATGCTCTAAGAGAATTAAGACTCGGAGGCTGAACTTGATAAAGAGGAGTGTTGAGATGGGGCATGAGAGTAAGGGTTTACGTGGAGGGCGCATTCAAATGTGGTGCAAAGGAGGGCAAGGGTAGGGCTGAGAACAAAGAAGAAGTGAAGCCCGTGCAAATGTCTGGAGGTGGGAAACATGGAGGCGTGTTCAAGGAACTGCAACAAGATACCTCTAAAAATTAGACGTGACTGTCATGGAATCGGTCGGGATGCTGGAGTGAGGCAAAGGTCAGAGGTGATGCCTAGGTTTGGGGGGAGGGGTGCTGACCGGGTGGAGAAGCAGGGCTTAGCAGCAGAGAAGGAGCCCTGGGTGTGGCTCTCCTCTGAGGGCGATTTACTTTGGACTCCCAAGGATTAACGACAGGCGATTTTTTTTTATTCATCTATAACCAACGACTATGTTTACTCCCTCTGGGGCTCTACTAGAAACTAGTGGCCAGCAAAATTCTATTTTTCAATGGTTCCCTGACAAATTCCTATTCAATTTAAAGTTTGAGCAATTATTATTTTCAGTTATCTATATTCTTCTTACTAGTTTTAATTGCATATTTGTTATATAATCATCTAATGAATCTTTTTTTAAAATATATTTTATTGATTTTTTACAGAGAGGAAGGGAGAGGGATAGAGAGTTAGAAACATCGATGAGAGAGAAACATCGATCAGCTGCCTCCTGCACGCCTCCCACTGGAGACGTGCCCGCAACCAAGGTACGTGCCCCTGACCGGAATCGAACCTGGGACCCTTCAGTCCGCAGGCCGACGCTCTAGCCACCGAGCCAAACTGGTTTCGGCAATCTAATGAATCTTTGAGAATTTTGAGATAAAATTCCTCCTTGGATTGACTTTTGGTCATTTCTGTCATGAAAATATGGTATGTTATTTGGAATCTTAGTTTCCCATTTTTTCCCCCAAATACTTTAATATGGCCAATAAGTCCAATGTGAGTTGGAGCGACTCAGATTTCTGCCATTATAAAAAATTAATTATTATGAAATGCTTCTTGGCATAAGAAATGTAGACTGCTGGATAAACATAATAAACATCTGTTTACACGAATAAGAGAGTTCTCAGGTAAGGGAAAACCTAGGGGACCTATAAATGAAGAGGGAATTGGACTCTAGGGCAAGCTCTCGTTGATGCGATAGGTGCTGTGGGACACCTGCTCTTCAAAGAAGCAATAGGGACAGAACAGAGACATCCTCTGCACGTCGGGGAAACTGCAACCTTGCTAAGTGGACTGAAAAAAACAAACACCTTTTTAGCAAATAGCCTGGCCGTCCCTGCCTAGGTTTCAGGGAGGAAACATGGCTAACCATGGCACTAGCCTTGCTCAGGTTTGGGGTTTGGGTTTACACACTATCTCCAGGGTCGAAGAAGCCTCAGGACAAGAAATTAACAAATGGTGACCCAGTTACTAAGAACATCTGACGAAGCAAAGGCAAGTCTTCCCTGGAGGACTGAGCCACTGGGGATGTTTACAAACAAGGCCCAACTCTTCCCTCCAGTCCTGAGCTCATTACCCCAAACCACTGGACACATTGGAGATCAATTTACCATAAGAGTCAGAAGAAACAACAGAGACCTCAGAAGTGGAATCACTGTACACAGATTACTCCATCATTTTTTTTGGAAATGGTTGTAGAAATATAAAATTGGATCAAGAATAAGAAAAGGAAAAAAATACTAAAAGGACAGATACATTAGCTAAACAATGAAATGGAATACCCAGAAATGAGAATTATAATTCTTGATATAAATATTTAGACTAGACACAGTCAGGGAAATTAGTGTACAGTGAAATAAATCTAAATAAATTACCCAGAATATTGCCTAAAGAGAAAAAGAAACACAAATATGAAAGAAAGATGAAGAGACTTGGAGGAGGGATGAAGATCTGTATGGATAATAACAATTCCAGAAAGAGAAAGTAGAAAAAAAGGCAGATAAGCAATATCTGGAGAAAACAATTTGCAATGTCCTCAGAAATGATAAGAAATAAGTTTGGGAGTATAGGTTCAGCCCTGGAACTAAAGGATGGGCTTCAGGAAAGGTCCGGGTACCCAAGGATGGAATGGGATGCAAAAAGGAATGATGAACTAAGAAACGGGTATGAACGGGTAACTCTAAACACATGAGGGCTGCATAAAACAATCATAATAATAATGACTAGTATGACAGGTATAAAAAAATAAGAGGTACCTAGAACACTGCATAATAGTCTTTAAGGTGGGAGGGATGTCTTGGGCGGCGGGGCATTCTGAAATCCTGGCTATTTAGCATTGTGGGTCAGGGTCATTATATCTGTATCTGAAGGACAGCAATCTCTTTAGTACGCTTAGGGTGCTGATTCACAATTCCTTCCCACCTATGTCTTGACATTCCTTTCCACCTATGTCTAAAACAGATCATGTGCTTTTTAGTTTCAGAAGGATTTTTATGATCATTACTTTATTGAAACCTTTATAGCAAAACTAATAAGACCATTTAATCCTCTTCCATCACCCCCAATCCTCCACTTATTAGTCAGGTTGTGTCCTTTGAAAATATTTGATAAAATTATAAGCATTGTCAACTTTATATTTTGAGAAATGTGTCCAATTTTCCCAAAATCTATTAGACTGCATTCCAGTGCAAGTTACATACTGGGGCATGACTGTATGAATTCACAGCTCTAGGGTAAGTGGATCTCGCTTTAAAAAAAAAATGTCCTACATTTTCTTCCCACATTTTCCCACCTAGTAGTTGTTTATAAACCCACGTAGAACATGTTCATTTTTTTTATTGGCTTATACAAGCAATTCTCACAGTGATATAGTGTATAGTGGAACCATCCTATACCATTTAGAAATCCATGGAATACAACATGGTAAAGTTGCTCTTTCCTTCAATCTAGTTCAACATGTATTTAATAAAAGTAGGATATCCTTTTATAAAGGATGAATAAAAATTCCTTGTATTTTAAGATAATTCTCTCTCTTCTTGAGAGAGAGAGTACAAAAGGGTTTTCTCCAATACATTTTACTCATTTTGATATCTTCTGATAAATCTTCTCATGTCATGCTGAGCAAACTTCAACTTGTCATTTGAGCAAGGATATAATGAAGTCCTTATAAATGTCTAGCACTGAAGCCATATTTCTTTCATTGCTTGGTATTAAATTTTAATTAGAGAATATCATTTTAAATAACCAGTATTTCATGGGAAAAAATAGCATAAATGACGGTATTAAGGAAAAAGCTAATGTCATAAAAAAGGCATATAACTAATGGGCACCACTTTTTTTTTCTGGCCCATTCTAAAGATGTCCACTGTGTATAACAAATACCACAAAGGATTATACAAAATCAAGAGATGTCAATCTCCTTTTTCAAACTGACAGGTACAATAAGAAGAGGTGAGTGCTTCATGGCAGCAGAGGGAAGGTCTTGGATGAGTTGACTGCCTGTCCCACTTGCTTTTTGTTGTTTCTTTGGCTTCATCTTTCAATGTGGGGTCTACATTAGTGTCTTGGGCTACCATAACAAAGTACCACAAACTGAGGGGCTTAAACCTCAGAAATTTCTTCTCGCACATTTCTGGAAGACAGAGGTATGAAATCAAGTTGTTGGCTGAGTTACAATCCTTCCCAAACCTCTGGAAATGGATCCTACCTTATTCCTTCCAAGTCCATGGTTTATGGCCACATAACTCCAATTTCTATGTCTGTCTTCACTTCCCCTTGTTCCCTCTGTGTCTGTGTCCAAGTTTCCTTCTTCTATTATAAGGATACTAGTCATATTGGATGAAGGCTTCACCCTTCTACAATATGACCTTAACTAATCACATCTGTAAAGATCTATTTCCCAACAGGGTCTCATTCTGAGCTAGTTGGGGCTCTGTGAGACCTTCAACATATAATTTGGGGTGGACACAATTTAACCGACAACAGCATCTCAAAGAAGCACATATCCTGCCCATCCCATGTAGCACACGGTTGAAACAAGAGTGAGGAAATTCTGCCTATAGTTCTTGGCAAGGGAAGAAGGTAGAGAGTTTTTTTCCTAAGAGAATAGCTTTATTATGGAAAAAGATTTCACGATATATAGCATTTCACATGAGCTGAGTTCAGCTGCATGAAATCACTGTGCTCTGGAACACCCTCCATGGAGCAATGGCCACCTCCGCAGCCTCCGCCACACAACCAGTGTTCTCACTCCTCCCCAGGCAGACCTGTGTGTGAGCACAGGATGAGCATAGAGGTGTATTCAATCATTCAGATGAGCTATAAATAAGGAGCCAATTCTACCGGAAGTAGCTTATGGGTTCACAAACCCCAAATACAGAAATCTTGAGGGAATTTTAGACAATGTGCTAACCTCGTCTTTGAGATAAGAATGCCACCATTCTTAGTACCAATTACAGATCAGTGAAAATGCTAATCAGTCTAATCAAATGAAATAATGTGCCTGCAAGTGATTTAAAAGTTCAACTACAAAGTCTTCTAATTTTTCTTCCTTCTGGAGGAAACACTTTTAATTTTGTTGGCTCATACTGAGATTCATCCCTCTCTCCAATATTTGCACCCACGATGGAGTTTTTCTCTAGGCAAGTGTGAGGGTGGGCACAAGGTCAATGACAGGAATCTCCAAATTGTGTGCCCTCATGAACTGGTGGATGTTGGTGCCCCAACAGCACCAGGCATGCCACTCATTACATATACCTTTTCACCAACAGTATTTGCAGAAGCTTGTCATCCCATTGCTTTTATGGGAAATACCTTACTATGAAAATGTGAAGAGTTGTTAACATCACAATGTCATTTTAAGTATAGTATGCTAATGCAAGTTGAATATGCTAGGGGTTGGCAGGTGACCCTGGCTCATCTGAGAGGAAGAGAACTTTGACCAGTCCCTCCTTCTTCCCCTCCAAGGGGGTAGCAGATGTTCGAAGGGGAAGGGAATTTGGGCTGTGGGAACCAACAGGTATTACCCACCTGAGGATGAATCCCCACTTCTTTATCTCTCCCTCTTATTCCCCTCAGGATCCCCATGGTTGTTCTCCATAGCCTCATCAAACACTCAATGCGCTTCTCAAATCTCATGCTGGACCACTGACGAAGGGAGAGAAATGCCTGAATAATTACTCCTCTGTGTTTTCTGAACGTGTAATTGCTGTCAAACTATTTTTAAAATGCCTGTAAGCGACAAGTAGTTACATACATATCCCAAGATTCTCAAAATAATTTATTATCCCCGTGTGGGTTAAAGGGAAACCACCTTTACTAAGTATTCAGAACAATATTTGATAAGCATATGCAAACACCTATAAAACAACCCTTGGGTACCAGATCAGAGGTTCATCTACAGGCCATACACTTTCTAAATTAAAACATTCAAAACAGGTATAGGACAAGAGTGGATTAGAAAAGAATACTCCTGAACAGAACAGACGTGTACGTATTTTCTAAGAAACTCTGCAATAAAACTTAGAAAATAATAGTCTTGTGAATTTATTTTAAGTGTCCCACAGAGTCACAAGGAAGGACAGAACATAAGTTCACACAAAACCCCAAATTCCAGGATGGAGCATATGTTATGGGGTGCAGGGGGGACAGAGCAGTGCTATGTGGGACAGAGGAACCTCTGGGTCACTCCAAACACTGAGCCTCCTCCCTGGGCTCCCCGCAAGCTACATGAAGAGACACTTCCCTGAAGGACCAAGCAGCAACATCACAGCACGGACACCCTCAGCAGCTTTTGGATTCGATGAGGGCTCAGCAGGATTCTGAAACACGTGACACAGGTGACGAGACCAAGGAGGTCTGGACACCATGAGCACCACCAGGACCTTCTGCTTTTGAGTTGCATCCATATCAGGCGAGCCACTGGGTCAATTTTTAATAATGAAAAACATTTTAAAAATACAAGATTCAAGAGATAACAAAATCTACCACCAAAATCCAGCATGAGCAAGAGCCATGAGGTGAGAGATGTGTGCATAACTGACCATTAGTTAGAGATCAGTCAAACTCGGCTTCCTTTACGTCAAGAGTCAGACCTCATGCAATTCGCGCTGTGTACATTAATACCCCGTGTGGTTCGCAATACCGACGTCAGGCTGAGACCATTCAAGTCTTCCTGGATGAAAGGTTTACAGTGCCCTCAATCTAGAGCTCAAAATCAGAGAAATGCAGCCTAGTGGATATACTCATTGATTTGAGAGAGAGAGAGAGAGAGAGAGAGAGAGAGAGAGAGAGAGAGAGAGAGAGAGAGAGAGGAGAAGGAGAGGGAGAGAGGGGCGGGGAGAGAAACATCCATGTGAGCTTGATTCATGGATTGGTTGCCTTCCACACAAGCCCAGACCAGGGATCAAATCCAAAAGCTGGGTATGTGCCCTGACTGGGAAATGAATCCACAACCTTTTGGTGCACTATACAACACTCCAACCAACTGGCCAGGGCTAATTTTTAAAAAATCTCCGTCCTCCTAAAAGCCACACCCAAGGAATCTGGTATATAACCTCGCCATCTGAGACTCTCTCAGGGCCCAAGTACAGAGCATCTGGCACAAAATGACATTCAATAAATATGTTGCAGGAGAAGTGAAAGATGAATGAATTTTCACCAAGTAGTGAATAGGGATTTAAACATGAAAAGACATATTCCCAGCTCTTGGGAGTTTATATTTGATTTGGGGGAGAAAATACAAAGAAAATGCTAGCTTATGTTATTAAATTATGTTTATCAGCATCTATTTAAAATTCAAGGTATATAAAATCCATGTTTTCATTTTTATAGGGTTTTTTAAATTACATTTTTACTAGAGGTCTGGGGCACAAATTCGTGCATGGGAGGGGTCCCTTGGCCTGTCCAGCGATCGGAGCTGTCTCGCCCAGTCTGGGGGGAAGGACCACGGGAGGTTGGCTGCCTGTGGGAGGTTGGCTGTGGGAGCGCACTGACCACCAGGGGGCAGCTCCTGTGTTGAGTGTCTGCCCCTGGTGGCCAGTGTGTGTCATCGCGACCAGTCGTTTGGTTGACCAGTCATAATGGTCACTTAGGCTTTTATATATAGAAAGATTACAAATACTAGAGGCCTGGTGCACGAATTTGTGCATGGGCCTGCCCCGATGAGGGCCCATCGGGCCCGGCCAGTGGGGTGGTGGGGCTGCAGGTGGTTGGCTGGTCAGCCCTGCCCCCGATCAGAGTGTTGGGGGCCGATTGGGGGCAGGGCCGGCCAGCGGGGGGGTGATTGGGGCCGGATCAGGCTGGTTGGCTGCTGCAGTGTGTGTCATAGCCACCGGTCATTCCAATCATTCTGGTCATTCCGCCATTCTGGTCGCTGGGCTTTTATATATATAGATAATATACACACAGCATAAAACTCTAAAAAACAAAGAAACTGTACAGAATAAAATATAAATCTGTCCTAATTCCACTAGCAAGGTGGAATAACTGACCTGAATACCTGATCAAGAGCTGATGTTATTAACATTTCTGTGTATTTCCTTCCACATTTTTTTCTGCATATATGTACATATTCAGATAATTGAGATTATATTGTGATTTAAATAGTTTTGCATTTAGTTTCTTTTACTTGATATTTTTATTATGTGTGTACTCAATGGATATTGTACAAATGTTGCTAAATCATGAATGATTTCCTGTCATGAAAAAGTTTTAATACATCATTTTAATACTGTGTAATATCCATTGGGTGAATATACAATAACTTAATTAAACTGTCTACTCTTGGGTACTTCTAATATTTCACTAGTATAATTAAAATAAAATAAAACTCTCACATAGATCTTTATCTGTGTTTCTAATTATTTCTCTAACTAGATCCCTTAAGTAAAGTTTCTGGGGCCAAACTTATACTTTTTAAAAGAAAGACATGCAATTGTTGAATTTTTTAGAGTAGTTAAGGAATAATCCTACAACACAGTTGTGGAATGGTTTACCACAATGGCAATCTGCTGGGGTCTGAATGAAGCCATGACTGGTCAGTCTCCTTCACTCAGGGTGTTCATGGACATGAGTGGGGACAGAGAAGAGCAGTGATTTTTATGGATTACCACATTCCAGGTATTTTGCACATTATCTCATTTAATCCCCCAATACCCTATGAATTGAATGAGGAATTGGAGTTCAGCAAGGCCACATAAATTGAGGACCGGGGTCCCATAATCCAGTGTGCCTGACTCCCAATGGTTCCCAATGCCACGGATAAGATGAAACATGAGAGAACGTGGGCCTGCACCGCCCCCATGCATCTGGGAAGGCAGCTTTTTCCTTCCAAGTCTGAGCCCAGCAGGCAGTTGAGTCATCCCAACCCATTGCTCAGACAGAAATATGTGCACAGGAGAAAGCACAGAGGCGGACATAGCCGTGTCTTCCCCAGAGGAAGAGAAGGCGGGAGCAACTCTGCCTTGTGTTTGGCTTTTGAAAAAGAATGAATTCCACCCAAAGGGCAGTGGAGAGGAGGATTTTCAACACAGAACTGTAGGACCAAAGGCACACAAATTCATGTTTGCTTTTTGTGTGTAATTAGGGAGTCTTAGGAGGCATTAGGATAGAGATAGATAGTCCTAGGTGGGAGAGGGCTTTAAAAAACAGTAAATCCCACCATCTCAAATATATGCTACTTAATTCCCAAGGGGACTCCCAGCCCCATTTAAAAGAAAGGATATGAAGAGTTAGGCAATTTTACATAGTTAAATTGGAGGGGAGGCATCCAAGTTGCTTATTTTTATAGTTGACATAAGTATACTGAGTCCAGTTCATCTAATTTGCCAAAAGACGCGCAAGATTTTTATGAACATTCTGACTCTGTAAGAAATGGTATGTATGCTATTTGAACTTCCTCCTCACTATCCTTTCTTGACTGGTTCCAAAAATAATTTGATGTAGCTCTGTATTTTTAACTTGAGAGGAGGCTATTCTGGGGTATTATATTTTATTTTTATTTTAACGAAAGTCATATTTGATGACAGGAAATTTCTTTTCAAGGATCAGGTATATTTTTACTTTAGAATTTGTCTTTATATTAAAAATTTAGTCTCTTTGGTATGCAGCTTTAAAATGAAGCAACATTTTCTACCTGGAAATTGTTAACATTTTCCTCTATTTTAGGTTGAAAAGAATTGAGAGTAATTTGTAAGGTCATATTTTAGGACCGCTGAAATTAGGTATAAATTGGTTTAATAATACAATTTTGAGATTTCTGTATAGATTTCATAGTTGCCTTTGCAAGAAATTCCTTTGCTTTCTTTTTCTTAAATCACAAAACTTAAAGAGAAAAAAAATCAAATATTGAGACTTAGTTTTAGTTGACAAGCACTTGTTGAAACTGAGTAGTGACAACTAGGTTCTTAGTGCATTACAAAGATGGATTCATAACATAGTTATGATTTTTTGGTGGCAAGTGAAATAAAGTAATGATTTTTTCCTGTGTCTGAATTTCTCTACTATAGGTAACATATTTCTAAATTTTCCATTGATGTGGAATTTTCCAGTGGGAACTCTTCCAATGGGATCTTAGATAGAATCCCAGATGAAAAGTGGTCACCAGTACATCTGTTGTGATCAAAGCAGGCAGAGTGGTGCAGGGATGCCCCAATCTCACCTCTCCCCACCATTCCAGAGGCGCCTCCTCCTATGTCTTATGGCAGCAAGTCTGAAATTGTTAGACCTCAGGACCCTTTTTCACACTCTTACAAATCATCGAGGACCTCAAAGAGCCTTGGATGATGTAATGTATACCCATTGGCATCTACTGCGGCAGAAATGTAAAAGGATTGTGAAATATTTATTAATTCTTACAAAAATGAAATAGTAACCATTGCATGTTGATATAAGTAAACATCTTTATATGAAAAATAACTGTACTTTCTTAAACAAAAAAGTGGTGATCTAACTGGTTTGGCTCAGTGAACAGAGCGTCGGGCTGCAGACTCAAGGGTGGAAGTTTCGATTCCCATCAAGGGCATGCACCTTGGTTTCAGGCTCCATCCTCAGCCCCGGTTGGCTGGGGCGCTTGCAGAGGCAACTGATTGATGTGTCTCTCTCACATCGATGTTCCTCTCTTTGTGTCTCTCCCCCTCACTTCCACTCTCTCTAAAAATCAATGGAAAAATATCCTTGGGTGAAGATTAACAACAGTAAGAAAAAGTGGTGAGAAAGCAGTGATTTTTATGGATCTGTAAATCTGTGCCATGTCTGCCTTGATAGAAGACCATGTGAAGAGCGTACCTGCTTTTGCTGTCTCCCACGCTACGCTGTTTTGCTGGAAGAAGGTCAAGACAAACAGGCTGCACACATGTGCAGTTGAAAGGAGTGTTTCAGTAGCCTTTGCAGATAATGGTGGACCATTTTCTTTGGTAGCTTCTCAGAGGTCAGTTGCAGTTATCTTTTCTTAGTCTTACATGAAAACCACAGCTCCAAGTTCTGCGTGACCAGACAGATCTATGACTGACGCATGACTGTCCAGACACCATGCATTAGTCACTTATAAAATATTGGTTCACTGAATTATGCAGATCTTCTAAATGCGGACACATTCCCAAATATAATATAAAAGTCATATTGTGACCGTCATCACTGATCTCATCAGAAAAGTCCTTGATCTTTGGGAGGCTGTCCAGCACACGATGGTGGATTAAAGTTTTCCTAAATGTTAGCCTTCAAATTTTACCAGTGAGCTATCAGTTACTTTCCTTGAAGTGACAGGCTCACCTCGGTTCATTTTTTAAAAAAAGATTTACTTCTCCTATATTATTATTATTATTACTACTACTACTACTACTACTATTATTATTATTATTAGCAGTAGTAGTAGTAGTAGTAGTAGAGGCCCGGTGCATGACATTTGCGCACTTGGGGTGGGGGAGAGGGTCCCCTCAGCCTGGCCTGCACCCTTTAGCAGTCTGGGAGCCCTTGGGGGATGTCCGACTGATGGCTTAGGCCCTCTTGGGAGTGGGCCTAAGCAGCAGTTGGACATCCTTAATGCTGCCACCACCACCGCTGCACTTGCCAGCCATTAGCCCGGTTTGTGGCTGAACAGCTCTCCCCCTGTGGGAGCGCACTCACCACCAGGGGGCAGCTCCTGAGTTTGAGCGTCTGCCCCCTAGTGGTCAGTGCACATCATAGAGACCAGTCATTCTGCTGTTCGGTCAATTTGCATATTACCCTTTTATTACATGGGATTATTTTAATTGATTTCAGAGAGAGGAAGGGCGAGAGAATCATTGATCAGCTGCCTCTTGCACGCCCCCTACTGGGGATAGAGCCGACAACCCAGGCATGTGCCCTGTTCGGGAATCAAAGAACTGTGACCTCCTGGTTCATAGGTTGACCCTCGACCACTGAGCCATGCCGGCTGTGCCTTTTTTTTTTTTACCTTTTGAAACACAAAAACTTAAGACTGGATTCTAATGAAATGCTGAAACTCAGAGTAATATAGCAACTAGCAATCCATCATTACTTCACATCACTGACAGGGACAAGTTGAGAAAAAAAATGAATGAACAAATTTGAGAAAATTTGGAAGACATAATATCCCCCTCTCCCCCCATCGTAGTCCTTCCCTTTTGTGGCTCACTTAATTATCTGTCCATCCCCATCACCCTCTCCAAGCAGGTGCTTCCTGTAACGTGCCCCACATTGTGTCATTTCCATCGAGCACACACCTGACATGGTGGCGCAGGACCATCAGATGGACATAAGTATAAAACTTATCTTTATGTATTACCAGTGATCCTTTAAAATACCCCAAAGGAAAATGTATCAGGGAACTAGCACGCTCTAATAGAGAATGTGTGCTACACTAACACAAAATTATAGCAATGTATTTTGTTTTGTTTTCTGTGTTTTTGTTCTTGTTGTTAATCCTCACCTGAGGATATTTTTCCCACTGATTTTTAAAGAGAGTGGGAGGGAGAGAGACAGAGAGAAACATCAACATGAGTGACACATCAATTGGTTGCCTCCTGTACACACACCAACCTGGGCCGGGGACGGAGCCTGCAACATTGGTATGTGCCCTTGACCAGAACTCAAGCCAGAGCCCTTCAGTCTGCAGGCTGAAGCTCTAACTACTGAACAAAACCAGCTAGGGCATAATAATGTTTTAAGTATAAGTGTTTATAAATCTACTAGAGGCCTGGTGCACGGGATTCATGCAGTGGTGGTGTGGGGGGGTGGCCTGCAGGGATTGGCCCACTGTGGGGGCTCCACTCATCCCGGTCAGCTGAGTGGCTGTGGACCCACCCTCTGAGCAGCTACTCATCCAGGTCAGTCAAGGGGCGCGACCACCAGGGGGCAGCTCCTGCATTGAACATCTGCCCCTTGGTGGTCAGTGCGCATCATAGCAACTGGTCGACTGGTCGTTCCGGTCATTCCACTGTTCGGTCACTGGGCTTTTATTAGATAGGATTTTCCAAGGGATAAATTAAAGACAAAGCTCACTGGAATTGGATACCTTGAAAATCAGATCTGTAGTGTACCCGACTCTGCCCTGTTTGTACAGGGGTGGTTTGCTATACACAGGAAGGTGCAGGTAAGAGAGGGCTACCTGCAAGATGACAGGGAAGCATCCCAGGTATGGTCTGCCTTCCACAGGGACATGCACTCTCTGTTGAGACACTGACATCATTGTTTTCATACATGTACATGGACAGGTTCAGCACAAGCACATACGCACTTTCTTACTCTTACTGGGATCCCAGGTTTTGTCATGACGACACCAATTACAAAGTCAGGTAAAGTCCACTTGAGCCTAAAATGTTGACAGTGTCCTAGACTTTGAAGCTGATAACATTGTACGCTGTAATAAAGCTCACGTGTCAGATGTTCTTTTGAATATTTGTCAAAGAAACAGCAATTACTGTTTGCAGGGCTCAGAAAACTTGATGAATAAAATATTTCAGAAAATATGAAATCCAGGCATTTCTGTTTTCATGACATTTACCATCATCATAATCAATGGGGTTACAATTTATTGAATCACCTGGTAAGCAGTGTGCCAGTTAATGTGCATATATTATTTAATCGAATTCCTTAATGGCCGTCCATTCAGGTTGCTATAACAAAAATTTCACAGCTTTGGTGCCTTCTAAACACATGAATTAATTTCTCACAGTTCTGGAGGCTAGAAATCCAAGATCAAGGTGCCTACAGAATCAGAGTCCGATGAGGGCCCGATTCCTGGCTCATAGACAACTTTTTTCTCGCTCTATCCTCATGGTGGAAGGGCTGAGGGAGCTCTCTAGGGTCTCTTCCATAAGGGCACTGATCACATTCATAAGGGTCCAACCTCATGATAAGAACCTCCAAATCCTATCACATTGGGGGCTTCATTACAACATATAAATGCTAGTGGGACACACATATTTAGTCTATGGTACCTCACAAACATATGTGGAAAAGCTCTGAGACAAACTTCATTCTCTCACGTGGACTCCCTCTGATCTCAGACCCCGATCTAACACCTTTCTTGTCTCCTGTGAATAAAAGTTCATACTGCATCACCTGACAACTGTCTCACTTCAGGTTCATTTCAAAGGGATTCGTCTGTGGCATAAACAGAATGCTGTTGCAAACACTTTACATTTGCAAACGATTCTGGAAATTCACATGAACAGCAAAGGGGAAAGGATTTGGACACCGAACATAATAATCTTGCAGATTCTGTAAACAAAAGAAAGGTTGGAGACATGTTAAACCCAAAATGGTAGCAGAAGGGTGTGCGAGTGGGTAAAATTTTTCAAATGAGCTCCTAAGACACACTCTTCCCAACAGTTAGAAAGAATTGTGTGCCCATGCGACCTCTTGAGGACTGGAGACCGTAGGTTGAGCGCAAAGCTGAGAGCGTTTCCTTGGAAACGAGGTGCTTCTTCAAAACAGCTCAGGGCCCTTCAGATGTCACATCTTTTCCAAGCACTTGCTCTGTGCCTAGAAATCTGCTCTGTGAATTGTACTTCATTCAAACAAATAAAGACGGGGGAGAATTTGACTTTTAGATATCCTCTCTAGAAAGTCCTACCATTGCTTTAACTCATTTAACCAACAGGGTTCCTCAGGCAGGAGGCTCTGCACAGGGCGAGTAGAGGGAAGGTGTGCACTCCCCTTGATTAGAGCTTATCTTGCTGCCACTGTCTGGAAGGGCTCTTCAGTTTGTACATCTGATGTTGCTTGATTTGGATTCATTACCCTTGGATCTAGTGTGTGGGTCCTCTTTCCTGGAACGGCTGATTCCCATGAGGTCTGCAGGCGTACGCAGTGCGCACAATCACACTTCCTTCACGTGGCAGAATAAAAAATCACCGAGCGGAGGGCTGTCAGCCCTGTCAGGAAGATCAGGAGGGACCTTGCAAGCACAGGGAGAGACAAGCAGCTCTCCTTGTGAGACGGAGGAAACAGAACAAAATCTGAGCTGCACCGGAGACGGTTTTCACTCACACATGAGGTTCCTAGACACAGACGATCTAATAGCCAGGAGGTATGAAATGCAATCTCATGTGGGCCTAGTAAAAAATGTCATTCGTTCCAGATGAAATATATAACATTAAAGTGGAATTATTTCACTCCATGAACAGATAGTTCCTTTATAACGGGAGTTGTGCCAAGTGTGGGAGATACAAGGAAGAACAGGGCATGGTCCCCGGCACTGAGATCTAGCGGAGAAGACAATTAAATGAAAAGATGATTTTCCTACAGAGTGACACTGACATTTGAGCAAAGGGGACTCTGAGAAAGCATTACGGGGTACTTCGCCCATCTAAGTGGGACCGGAGGAGCCTTCTTTTATCATCTTAGCCTTCTGAGACCACATGTGTATAATAGTTATGTTTAAATTTAGAAGTTGTGCTATTTACCACGACCTAGAATTATAAGCACTGTGCAGTCATGGGATAAGCCTTAGGGATACAGTTAAAAATGGTCCCCAATAAATCAGGCCTCCCTGTGCCAACATCCGCTTTGTGATCTGACTTCGCCTGAATCCAGGGTTCCAGGGGTGGAGTCTATACCGCCCACACTTTGTATCTGGGATGGTCTTGTGACTTGTTTTGCACAAAAGAATGCAGTGCAGGTGATGTCAATGGGGTTTCAAGGCCATCCTTTTAAGGGTATTATAGCTTTTATCTTGGTTCAAGTAAATTCTGGCAGCCACATGATGGAGTCTAAGCTAGAATGATGGAAAGAGGCCACATTCCATGTTTGAAGGTAGACCTTGGAGAATGAGATGTTCCTTACAAAAACAAAGGTCACACGAAGGAGAAGCGAGGCTCCCACATTGGCGAGACCAGCCATTTGAGCTATCAGCTGAGGATCTACTAGTAGACAGGTGAGAAGGTTGCCTTTGATACTTCCGCCCAGTCCACCCCAGTCCTTGTGACACCATGAGGAGTAGAGACAAGCAAAAAATGTCCTGCTAAGTTTCCTGTCCCTAAGAATCCTGAGCTACAAAATAATGTTTACCTTAGGCATTAAGTTTCTGGGTGACTTTTTATGCATCTACTAATAACTTAACAGATACCACCTTTCCATGTGTGAACCAGATCCAATGAAACCAACCGGTGGTGCAATACTGTCTCTCAGGGATCCCATAAAAGGAACCCAGTTCTGAATAAAGCTCTCCGGCTACTTGGTGGGTTTGTGTCCACTGAGGTGTTCACAACAACAATAACAACCATAAAAGACACTGTCCATCTTTGGTTGAAATGAGGCTTGTACGCTACTAAGGGACACAGAACAATGGAAGCTCTGGGCCATCTGACTTCCCAACATGAGAATAAATAATGAAAAAAATGTTTATAAAGAACAGATTAAGTCAAAGAAATAATAAAGGGCACCAAGTCTGGACTCCAGGCCACACTGACAGTTTTCATCATCCTTGCGGCTGGCGAGAAGGAAAGCAATGTTATTACGCAGGCGGGTGCGGAATAGGTGCAGAGCCAGAGCATTGAGACAGGCTGGGATTCCCGGCCTCCTGGCAAGATGGGTTGCCGTCAGAATTAAAAACAGTTACTTCAATGGGTGACATGAGGTTTCAGGGATTTAAAAGCTCTTTACTAATAATATAAAGAAAAATATTGGTTATGAGCTATTTCACAGAAAAAAGGCTCTGGGGCTCAGAGTGAATGATGATAGAAGGTCACCTCCAGGTGCCACATTCAGTTTGAGGGACATATTTAATGAGGGTCACTGACAATGTGAAAACTGAAAATCTTCTCTTCTGTCATAACTACTGACTTTCAAGTCTTAAATGGGCCTGAGTCCTTGTGGGAGGTTTCTTTTATCCTAAGATTCAGGAAAACAATTCAGGGCTTTGGTTATTTAGTTTGCTTGTCAGCTGGCTCTGCCTTTTCCTCCCTGAGCCCATTTGTTCACACAGGAAGGTGTGCACAGACCCCTGTGAGACACGTCCGGAGGGATGGCCAATAGAGGGGCTCACTCATGCGAGAACGTGAGCGCTCTGTGATGTCAGCCTTAATTTAATGGCATACCCATGTTCTTCCGCGGATGTGGTTTTGATTAATGAGGCATTTTTCTCTACCAGGTAGCAATGTAAAATAGCCCCTGCTCTGTGAGTTATGAGTGGGATTGGAATATTACCATTTGACTTGCCTAGGTGTTTGGTGATTTGTTCTTATTTTTTCTCTAAAAAATCACTTAATATTTCTTTGAATAACTATGTTATGGCCCAATATTGATGCTTATGGAAAAAAACACAACATGGTAAGCATTAAGAGTGAGTCAAATACTTCAGTGTTCAACCCCCAAAAGACAGAATCCCAGCCGCAGATCTGCTTTCTCATTCACTCTCTCCCTCTTTCTCTCTCTCCTCTCCCCTACCCCAGACCTAAACAATGAAATGGGGACTGTCACTAAGTCTCCTAGATATTAATCTATAATAATAAAAGCATAATATGCTATCTAGACCAGACAACTGAACGACCTTCCGGACATCCTTCTGGGTGAAGTCGTGGTGGTGGGGGCTGAGGCAGAGGTGGTTAGGGGCGATCAGGCAGGTAGGCAAGCAGTTAGAGGGGATCAGGCAGGCAGGTGAGTGGTTTGGGACAATGAGGCAGGCAGGCAAGTGGTTAGGGGCAATCAAGCAGGCAGGAAGAGGGGTTATGGGTGATGAGGCAGGCAGGTGAGTGGTTAGGGGTGATGAGGCAGGCAGGCGGAGTGGTTAGGAGCCATCAGGCAGGCATGCAGGCAAGCAGTTAGGAGTCAGTGGTCCTGGATTGCAAGAGGGATGTCTGACTACCGGTTTAGGCCTGATCCCAGCAGTTGGACATCCTCTGAGGGGTCCTGGATTGTGAGATGGTACAGACCAAGCTGAGAGATCCGCCCCCCACCCTCCATGCATGAATTTTGTGCACTGGACCTCTAGTAGGATAATAAAGTAGTGACATGGACATTATGCACATAAATTCAACAACTTAAATAAAATGCATCAGTTTCTCCAAAAAACACACAACAACACCCACAAACTACCAATACTCATCCAATATGAAATAGATAACCTGGCCTCAATTATTACCTCAAACCATATACAGAGTTTAACCTGAAGTGGATCACAGACCTAAATATAAGAGGTGAAACTATAACATTTCTAGAAGAGAACATCAGAGAAAACTGCAGTGACCTTGGGCTAGGCAAAGATGTTTTATCTAAGACACAAAATAAACCATAAAAAATTGACAAATAAGTTTCCTCACAATTAAAACCCTTTGCTCTTCCAAAATTACTATTAAGAAAATGAAAAGTCAAATTGGAGATTAAGAATACATATTTACAAAGCATATTTCTGATAAAGAACTTCCTAAATAATCAAAGGCTAATATGCAAATTGTCCCCTCAACCGGGAGTTCGACCAGGAGGCAGGGCCGGCCAACCGCCTGCGGCCCCTTCCCCCAGCCAGCCCCACCCCTGATCGCCAACCCCCCCCCCTCGCATCAGGACCGCCCTTCCCCCAGCCGGCCCAGCCTGTTCAGGCCAGCAGGACCCCACCCATGCATGAATTCATGCACTGGGCTTCTAGTGTATCTAAAATATATGAAAATTCTTAGAATTCAATGTAAGACAAATATCCCCATTAAAAATGCCCAAAATATTTAAAAAGGCACTTCATCAAAGAAGATATATGAATGGCCAATGAGTATATTACAAAGTGCTTAATGTTATTATCAGGGAAATAGGAATTAAAATCACAATTATATACCACTTACTACCTCACTCCTAGTTAAAATGTGCTGGTGAGGAAGTGAGACAACTGGGCTTCTCTCATACTAGAGGCCCGGTGCATGGATTCGTGCACTGGTGGGGTCCCTCAGCCTGGCCTGTGCCCTCTCACAATCTGGGACCCTTTGCAGGTTTTGGCCCGCGGCAGCAGGTGGCCTGGGAAGAGCCCGAGCCAGGGCCAGGATCTGCTCCTGCTCATCCCGGCCCATTGTGCCTGCCATTGCCGCTTGGTAGCACTGCCGCAGAGGCGGGAGAGGCTCGCGCCGCCACAGCAGAGCTCACCATCCATAAGCCCGGCTTCTGGCTGAGTGGCACTCCTGGTGTGGGAGCGCACTGACCACCAGGGGCCAGCTCCTGAGTTGAGCGTCTGCTCCCTGGTGGTCAGTGTGCGTCATGCAACTGGTCGACCAGTCATTTGGTTTTAGGCTTTTATATATATAGATTACTCAAGGGGTTGCAAAATGTTTGTGAATTATTTACCTTTTCTATGTGCGATACACTCTGAGATTTCTAGTTTATCTTTTCCTTTACTATATATTTTTTCTTTAATGCTTGTCTTGAAATGTGAATCTTATTGTATAACCCAACAATGGGTTGCATCCTGCAGTTCTAAGTACACTGATTCAAGGCAACACGTAGGGTTGTCTTGAAAATCACAGTATAGTGCAATCAAAGTGCAGAAAAAGTCTCGAGCAAGTCCCTCACCTGCCAACAGGAACCTGCCTAAGGCTACAGAGTGTTCTCATAACGCATCAGGTAGACCTTGGGGCTGAAAAGCTAAAGAGATTTGTCAAGAGACAGGAGAAAGGCAGAGTGAGAGATTTAAAAGCTCCACCTTTATTCAGCATATTTATGAGTATTCATGAGGAACTGGAAGACAATTTTATCACCCTCCAATAAAACAGATCCACAGTTACATAGAGCAGGATTTGTGACATATTCCTGAAACGTTTTCCAGGATCAAGTCTGTAGTTTTAAGGTGGGATTAGTGGAAGCAAAGGAAGAAACTACTGAGGAGAAAGAGAAAACACCTAGAATTTGATTTGAACATTTTTTGTACATGTTAGTCAACCAATAAAACGTATTAATACTAAAATTATCATAAAAAGAGAATGATTTTTCCAAACAAAGACTTTATCGTTATAATTAAATAAAGAAGTCATGATTTTATAATCGTTCCTATAGAAAAGAGAAGCAGGTGGAATTTGACTTAAAGTCTAGACCAAATAGCAGCATAACATTCCGGAAAGTAAAAGGGCGTTACTCCCTCTGGTCGCCATTACACAACTCCCCAAGAGGTGGCAGCACCACCGCGAGGCTTCATACTGCAAATGCTGTTCATAAACTGGCTTCTGGGCATGTCCCAGGAGGAAATGGGTAAAGGGTGGAGAAACCAGGGAACTGCCCGGGATGCGATGGTTACTGTGCGAGATGCTGGGGAGACAGACTGGCGGATGGCATGGAGCACAGGGTAGTGGGTGCACTGATTTGGAGACTGTGTGGTGGATACCAGGACAGCAGCCCAGGTTCTGAAGGACAAGGGACCTGGCCTGGGCCTGGACCGGATGCTGCCCAGGGCCCAGGGAAGAAGTGAGCTCTGCTCTGCACAAAGCCCCATCTCTGTCAGGGCAGGTGCTCACGAGAGGCACCCTTCACAGATGCTCCCTAGCGGGCAGGTGAGACCCATCTGGGAGGCCTTCTCACACTCCATGGGCCACATCCTCTCAGTGTGCTCCTCACCTAGATTCCTATGCGCACCTGCACCCCCACTGCTTCCCCCAACCAGAACACAGCCAAGTTATACATCCCTGTCATGCTATCCATTATTTCTTTTCCAGCTTATTGAGATATAATCGACAAATAGAATTTGTATATATATCTAGGTTATACAATACTCTGCACTTTTATTAATGACATGTGTTTTATAGCTTGGACTTCCTTTTTTAGGTTAAAAAAAAAAAGGTTGTGCCCTAACCGGTTTGGCTCAGTGGATAGAGCGTCAGCCTGCGGACTGAAAGGTCCCAGGTTAGATTCCGGTCAAGGGCATGTACCTTGGTTGCGGGCACATCCCCAGTAGGAGGTGTGCAGGAGGCAGCTGATCGATGTTTCTCTCGCATCGATGTTTCTAACTCTCTATCCCTCTCCCTTCCTCTCTGTAAAAAATCAATAAAATATATTTAAAAAAAAAAAAAGGTTGAGATCTTCCTACGCAACAAATTATCTTGAAACTCCTAACACTAGCATGAGAAGCACCCACAATCCAGACCCAGCAATCCTTCTGGGCTGCAGACATGTTCTTTCTGCAAGGTGACCAGCTGATCTGAACTATAACCTGAACAGTCCTGTTCTGGCTGGACCGGGGATCATTCTCTTCTTCCAGGCTCTGCCACTTGGATGTTTCTCTTCAATTCCTGCCTGTCCTTCAGGCTGGGTTCTCTATTTCTTCTTGATGGCTTCCTGACCGCTCAGCTCCACCCTGGCTTCTTCCCTGTCCCAGCTTCCTAGTCTGCACCAGTCTCTTGACCTACTGTGTCTCCCCCTCCCCCTCCCGCCCCCCACCCCCACGAGGCTATGTCTTCCCCTGTCTGTGTGTGCTTTATCCAGGAAAGCCATGCAATCGTTTGCAGAGATGTGCTAGGAGCTTCTGGTGTTTAACAGGTGCTTCTGGAATTTCCACATCGTAAACAAACAGACATTCCTCTGAGCATCGCTTGCACAAATGTTATTGTTTTGCCGAAATAAGCAGACAGATAGCATGAAGAGAGGACTGAGACATACTCTTTCTGTTTTAAGACAAAGTCAGATCAAAATGAAAAAAACAATAGTTTTCAGGATTTAGGAGTAAAACCATACTAAGCAATTTGCAAAGAAAATGGAGAGGATGTATACTAAGGTCCATTTAATTGCTTGAATTAGTAAAAGAAAAGAAAAAAGATATTATGTTCCAAAAGCACAACCATATTTCCTGAGCGCTGGCGTCTAGGTGTGGTGTCACAGTACTCTCTAGTGGTCGCATTCGAAAGCGAGATGCTCTCAGAATAAATTCAGGATTTTTTTGAAAGGCAAAGCGTGCGATGTACATAACATTTAAAAAAAAAAAATAAAGACATTGACTCTGGTTGAGAAACTGCGTGCACGGTGCCCGTCCTCTCTCATCAAAGGGAAGACGGGCCTTGGGTAATCCCAGCGTCTGCCAAGGGCGCCCCACTGGCTCACACGGTGGTGCGTGCCTGCGTTCCGCAACCTCCTGCATGCCTGCTCATGCCCTTCCATGCAGAACTGCCTGTGTGCTGTGGCACTGGCGTGGGTCCTTTAGGGTGTCTCTCTAAACTGGAAAAAACTGGAATTCCAATAGAGCTGGTCTCCCCAGGGCTGCCAAGGCTGTGTGACTGGGAGGGTACGAGGAACAGCAGCCATGCCCCCAGATCCTGTCTCCCACTGCCCCTTAGGTTTTGAATGTTCACCAGGAAGGGTCGTATGTTTGGGTGTCAGGAGTCATAAACGTAGGCTATCACCATTTAGCACTATAGGAGAATTAGCCTCTAAAAAGGTGAAACCAAAATGGAGAAGGGAAATGAAAAGCAGACGGGTTCTAAAGATAGACGTCTCCAGGGTCCTGCCAGGGACAGTGCCCAGACAGCCAGCTCTGTGGACAGGACACTGACGTTTGCCTGGGTCCCCTGCTCAAGGGGAGGCTGATAAGAAACCTAGAGGAATATCTGACAAGCCTGTGGTTTCCCTGCCTGGGAGTTACTGTGGATGAGAAGGTTCTGAGGGTGAAAGATATACACGGAGTGGCCAGATTATTATGATCTCTGAACGCATAATAATCCGGCCACTCAGTGTATATCCTATATAATAAAAGGCTAATATGCAAATTGTCCCCTAGACCAGGAGTTCGACCAGCAGGCAGGCCAGCCAACCGCCCATGTCCCCACCCCTGGACAGGCTGGCTGGACCCCACCCATGCACGAATTCATGCACCGGACCTCTAATATATATACATACACTGAGTGGCCAGATTATTATGCGTTCAGAGATCATCATAATCTGGCCACTCAGTATAGAACAGGTTTTATAACACAACACGTGCCCCCCACACACCATTCATTCTCTTTCTTTGGACTTACACCAGGAGGGCAGACATTACTGATCAGTTTCTAGACTCCTTTCTGGTGACCCCAAGGCCTTCAGAATGCCCCTCAGCTCTGCATTCGAGGCAGCCCCTCCCATTAGGTGGAGCTGGCATTTGAAATGTAACTTATTTCCAGTCTTGGCTTAGAAGGCATGTCCCCGAAAAGCCCCACAGGGGAGTGACGTATTTGGGCTATTTTAATTTCATGAGCATGGATAGAAAGCCTTATTGTCCCAGCCTTCATACAAAGGCTGATTTTTAAAACTTCATGCGTTTTATTCAGGATTTTCAATAACATCTTACAGACACCACCCCTGTTTTGTGCCAAACAAGTCAGCCACAAAACCAACATGTCATTGTTGCAGGTGTATTTGATCATTAAAGGTCTTGCAGAAAAAGCCAACTTTCAGATCTGCCATCAATATAATATGTAATAAACTTCAAAACTGTGCATCTAAAGACATCGAATAGTGTTGTCTAATCAGGTCTTTTACTAAGTAATTATAATGACACAATCTTATCAGTAAAGGTTAAGTATCTTTTTCTGAGCCGAATCTGGTGAAATTAGTCCTGATGTCATAAGTACCATTTGTCACGATTAGAGCCAGAGGTGTTGACAGGGCTCGGATGTCTCCGTGGCAACCCGGGGTTCCATTTCTTGTTGCTGTAACCTTAGACACTAACAAGGCTTGAGAGTGCAGAGAGCATAGCAGGTACTGCCTGGTAATTTGTGTAACCTTTTCTGACTTTGCCAGGCAGTGGCTTCTGAGAGCCTCTGGAAGCATTTCATAGGAGATGGGTCCCTGCCCCCAATTTTGACTCCGCTAATGAGGAATATTTTGAACAGAATCATTGTGCACAGGGTTTCACTCCCGAGGAAAGTCACTGATTTGCATTGATTCATTACCCATAAAGCATGAGAGAGAGAACACATATGTAAACAGGATGTAGATTTCTCCATTTCAGAATTTACAGAAATAAGTACCCTCAGCAATGCTACATGTTCCACTAAAATTAAACCATTTTAATGAAGTGTTTGTACAGCCCATGGCTCAACTAAGGACATTTGTGGAAGGGAGCGTCCCATGGGGGCATATTGGCAGCTATGCATGAAATGGCAGGGATGCGCTATGAGACCAAGGTCAGTCAAGGGCACCTGGGCAGAGGATCCCCCTCAGCTACAGCTCAGTTTCCAGCCAGAATCTCACCTGAAAACACCTGTGCACAATTCCAAGGCCTTCATTTGGGCCCTAATCGGTGGTAAAATAAAATCAACAATGGCACTTCATAAATGTCCCTGCTGTCCATCTTATTGGGCAAAGATCTAAGAGTGAAAGGTTGTGGGTAAAAGAGGAGGGGGAATGCTGGGATAAAAATTTAGAGAAATACTGCAAACAAAATATATTATTTTATTTTCAATTGTCCTTTATCGTTTTATAAATATCAAATACCATTTTTCCACTTTAATAAACTAATATGAAAATAACAATTTACTTACAAAATTATGAAGTTAAAAATGTAATTATTCTATTTTTAAAATTTGTATGCATGTATAACCAGACTTGGGACATACCTTTTAAAATACATTTCTTCCATTTTTCCATGTAGAACTTATGTTATAGAGTGACTTCTGTCCCTTCCACTAAACATGTGTTGAAGGTCTAGCCCCAGAACCTCATAAAGTGCCCTTACTTGGATACCGGCTCTTTACAGAGGTGATCAAGGTCCAAGAAATCATTAGTGCAGGCTCTGACTGGCTGACCCTCACAGAAAGGGCATATTTGGACACAGAGACAGACATGCACAGAGGGAAATGGTGTGGAGACACAGGGAGCAGACAGCAGCCATGTGCCTGAGTGATGCAGCCACAAGCCAAGGGATGCGAGGGTTGCAGACACAAGCCAGAAGCTGCACCCGGCAAGGACCCACCTCCCCTAGAGCCGGCAGGGGGTGTATTGCCTGCCGACACCTGGCCTTCAGACTTCTGGATGCCAAACGGTGAGAGAACAGATTTCTGTGGTTTAAACCACGTGTTTCTGGGTAATTTGTTTTGGCAGCCGCAGAAAACTAATACAACTTACCTTGGATGAAAGTTAAGTATCTATTTCCTGATGGCAGTGCCAGTTAAAACGTCAACACTAACGCCATCCTACCAATGCAGCAAACAACAGGTTGAGTCCCTTAAATGAATGCTAGGGTAAAAAAGTTAATGCTATCACTGAGATTAAAAATCTCTTTCCCTAAGTTTCTTGTTAATTTCATAAATGGATTAAATAAGATTACAACCTTTTATCTGCTTTACTAAATTCTAAGGTATATTACACTTACTTCCAATCCTGTAGTTCCTAATCAACATTTTGTGGATATATAAACACATATACACACCCACACACACATACTCATATAGATAAGTATATTTACACATGTATATGTACACACAAACATATATATACAGATGAACAATATGTCTATATGTGTTATATTTGTTTAACATATGTTATATATACATGCATATCTATAATAATAAAAGCGTAATATGCCAATTAGACTGGACAGCCAAACAACCTTCTGGACGTCCTTCTGGATGACCTTCTGGATGAAGCCTCGGCTGCGAGGGCCGAGCCCCTTGCACGAAGTTCGTGCATCGGGCCTCTAGTATATGTATATTTTCATATATGTACAGGGTGGGGCAACAGTAGGTTTGTAGTTGTAAGGACACAAAACCCAGAGTTTATTCTTATATTATTCTTTATTAATTATTGTTTTATTTTCTACACAAACAACTGTAAACCTACTGTTGCCTCACCCTGTATATGGTATTTTGGCAAAGGGGAAGATAAGGAATGTAAAATTCCCTCTAGGCAAATATCCCTATTTATTGTTGAGAATATCATGAACTTCCCTTTTCATACACTGGCCTCACACACACACACACACACACACACACACACGCTCCACATTATGTGACTCCTTCCATTCAGGAAAATAAAACATGATAAAACAGACATTGCACCTGTGTGTAGAAATCTTGCATGTAGACACCTTCCCAAGTATCTCGGTAACTAACGCCTTGAGCTTGAGGACTTTCACAGCCCACACGTATGCACTGAGCACACACGTGCTGGGCTCTGGCTACCATGCAGGGAAGATAATTGGTGAACAAGACAAAACCTGTGCTCTCAGGGAGCTTGTGGTCGTATCAAACCTTACACGCTATTATGTGGCATCAGCAGAAAACCAACAAAACTGCAACTCCGCTACGTTTGGCAAACTATCACTTGAAGGTTCCATTTACAGACTTTAGAAAAGCAGTGCTGCCTCTCAATTGGGTGAGGGCATGAGTGGGGGGTGGGGGGAGGGTAAGGACACATATGTAATACCTTAATCAATAAAGAAAAAAACGAAGTGCAAACTCCAGACCCACACAGACTGGGCTCTCATCTCAGGGGGCATCCATGGTTCCTGGAATTGAGGGTGTGGACAGATTGGGGGGCGGGGGCATTATTCGGTTCACAGGCAGGGCTAAATTAATTCTCTCACCCTGCTGCCGAGTGCCCCCTTTCATCATGGAGCCAGAGACTGAGCTGTGGGTAGGCATAGCAAGGGGAGGCCATAGTGACTACCCTTCACTTTGCCGCACACCACTTTTCACACCTCAAAGCAACCCTATGGTCTACGTGTGAGCCCCTCTGTTACACAGATGAGGAAACTGAGGCCCAGAGGGTCCCATCGCTGTGCATGTCCTGAGGCTCTTGAGCCGGGGTTTGCCTCCAGGCCACCTGAGTGTGAAGCATGTTCTCACAGCCAGGACCCCACAGGGCCCCTCTTGTGTATTCTTTCTGGGTGTGGAAGGCACATTTTCGCTATAACCGCTGCACATCATCTATGCCTCAAGCTATCAGCACCTTGCAGGTACAACAGCCAGTCATGTGGTTCGTCATTAATGCATCTGTCACTAACAAAGCGAGTGCCATGGCAGGCAGGCGTGGCTGCTCCAGGTGACGTGAGGGGCTGTTCATTCCTATGCTGCTCCTGCTGGGACGGCCCATCTCCAGCCCTTGCTCACAATATTATTTTTCTTGGAAAGCTATTTTCCTAAAATCCAATTGTCAATGAAGGAACATGAAAGTTTGGAGGGGGTTGGGTGGGTTTGTTCTCGATGTCGGCTGGTGGCAGAACCAGGGTTCACCCTTCCCACTTTCCTCCTGTCTAGGTCAATGATTAGCAAAGACCGGACAGTATCACCCGAGTCAAAGCCACAAGCTTTCACCTGGGAGGGGCTAGTGACTTTCAGGGCACATCTGGACCCCTGTCTGCTTCCTACCTAGGTCTTCCCCTTTTAAAAACTTATTTTATCTTTCAATTACAGTTGACATACAATATTATATTAGCTTCTGGTGTGCAACACAATGATTAGGTATTTCTATAATTTACAAAGTGATCACCTGATAAATCTAGACCCACCTGATAACATACATCTAACTGGTCTTTCATCCCAGTATTCCCTTGAGTTCCTGTCCTCACATCGAAGTTGCTCAGCCCAGGCAATTCCATACCTTTCCCTACCAACCACTCATCACTATTTTCCTTCGCAAGAGTGTTTGCTCACACATGATAATTCAGTGACAGGTCATTCCTATTCTGAATGTTAATACCACACAAAGTCCACCAGGAGATAATACATTTACAGTCCTACTGATGGACACCAAAGGAAGAAATGTCCACCCTTTCAGCTGGTACAGCCAGAGCCTGTGTGAGTGACCAGCTTGCACGCAGAGAGAGAATGCCGACATGCCCAAATGGGGATGCAAACATGGAAAAACATTAGCAAGTGTAAAATAGCACGTCAGCTTCTCAATGGATTTAATCTAAATGCCTATCTTGAAAAACAGATTATTTGAACTTCCACTTTAACATGAAGTGGATGAACTCAGCCTGGCTGATGTTGCTCAGTGGTTGAGCATCAACCTATGAACCAGAAGGTCACAGTTCAATTCCTGGTCAGGTCACATGCCAGGGTTGTGGGCACAATCCCCAGTAGGAGGCGTGCAGGAGGCAGCCAATGGATGATTCTCTCTCATTATTGATGTTTCTATCTCTTTCTCCCTCTCCTTTCCTCTCACTGAAATCAAGACTCTTTTTTAAAAAGATAGAGATAGAGACTCTTTTTTAAAAAGTGGTTGAACTCAGCCTCACTGGACACTGGCAAAGCCAGGCTCTCTCTGGGACAGCTGCTCAGCTGGGGGCTCAGGGCACAGACCCTTCAGTCCTCGTTCCTCCTAAAGGCACATTATGCAAGAAGAACAAAGTGAGCAATTTTCCTAATCAGGCCATCAAGTGGAAGTAATTAACAAAATAACATAGCAGCACCTCAATTATAATTACCAACAGCAATTCCAACTTGCCCTGTGTGAGAAGATGTGGAAAGAGTTATAGATTTGCATAATTATTCCTATTCTCAATAAACTTATATGGATCATCAGCAACACACTAGGTGTCACAAGAAGTCCCCAATTAGACATCATATCAAGATCTTTTGGAGAGTGTACCTTTACCACAAGACCTATCCCAGCTCTCCATCAATGGGTCACTCTTATAATATTGGAAAGTAGCCACAGTTATGCCAATTTGTAAGTTGGGGTTGGTAGGAAATGGAGAAAGTGTGTACTCTAAGATTTCCTTTCTCTAAAGACCCACAGTGCTCTCCTTTCCTCTCTCTGAAATCAATAACAACATCTTTTTTTTAAGGAACCAGCGTGCCTTCGGTGATAATAGCAGACCTTCTTTCTTTCACGAGGCACTACAATGCAGGTGCAAAGTGCAAGGTTGTAGGGTTACCCGTCATGGTTTTAACTCCCACACACTGCAGATACTGACATCCTACTGCACATATTTATGCCATGTTTTTCTGGAGGGTGGCTGTATGCTCTAATAAATAAAATGGGTATATTTTGATAATTCATCAACAGATGAAAGTGGGGTATCCTGAAACAAATACTTTTTTTTCTCTTTGCACCAAGTTGCCAAATGGGCTAGCAAGAGCCCTCTACCATGTGTTAGCTGTGTGTGGTCAGGCAAATTGCTTAACCTGTCTGTACCTCATTTTGCTGATTTCTAAAATGAGGATATTAATGTTACCTCCTGCATTGTGGAGCTGTTGTGAGAATGAAGTGAGAATATAGACATTAAGGCACCTGTGAGAGCAGGTAGTGCTCTGATAATTAGCTCTTATCAGCTCTACCAACATATACTCAGGCAAAACATGATCAGAGTGTGGGTGGTCACTTTTCAAAGATCCTGTGAGAAATGATCAGCCAGCCCAGTGCTGTTAATATCAGCCAGCCAGCGGGTTAGGCTGTTCAGCTGTTAATGCAAATGGACTAGAGTTGAGGCCAAAAGCTTGAGTTCAAAGTAGAAAGTTTCAAGTTCACATTAAGAGAAAGCTATCTTCAAGAAGACAGGACAAGCAATACTGCAGACGTTTGAACATGAATAATTCAGTGGTGAGTGCTTAGTAAGCACGTGTTGGGAACCTCCGACAGATGCTGGCTGAGCTCTGAGTCCCCTGCACACAGCAGAGCCACGGAACCATCTTCAACCACAACATGCCATTCTGTACCTGGTCCCCATGCTGAATGCCTCAGCCTGAACCAGGCAGGACCACTGACCTCATTAGCTTTCACCGTGGCCCAGTCCTTGGAGAAGGGCTCTTATCTCAGAATCCTTCAAGGTCTTCTCCCCTGAGCTGGTAATAGGAGAAAAGAGGAGGGAGCTCCAGCAGCAGTCAGTAAGGACTCCTGCTGTCTCCAAAGCCCTGGTCCATGAGGGCCTCTTACAGCATCGGCCCTTGACCTTTGATATATACACTTGCTCTCTCTGACCACGTGGGTCCCCAGCAAAGGCCACGTCATCAACAAGTTTGAAGCTTAGGAAAGTCAGGTGGGATGAATCATATATGTCTTGGTTAGGGGAACCCATATTAAATATGGAGAAAACAGCAATATTTAGCTATAAGGTAATGTGGGCTATAGGGTGGAAAATATTTCATAAACATAAATTCTTGGGACATGTAGCTGTTATGTTAATGACACCATGAATCATGGCACTGAAGGTCATGATGAGATTGGCACCCCAAATCCCAATTCCTTGAACTTCTGACTCATTGTTCAACTCAATGAGAGGTCTCAAGGGAGACATATGGAGGAAGGCATTCTAATAAAGGATCAATAGCAAGTGTTAAAGCTCTGGAGTCCAGATGCCCAGGTTTGAGTCCTGGCTGTGCCATACTGAGCAACTTGCTTGACCTCTCTGAGTCCCAGTGCCACCCTATATAACAAGAACTACCATGTGAGGTAACACAGAGGATTGAATGAATTGACAAGGAAGGATTCTGTTTAAAGAACACTTGGAGAATGTGGTAGCTATTCCTTTTATTAATAGTTATCATTGATGTTATTAGAATGGGCCACCTGGAGCCTTGAAGACACTCTTCGGTTTGAGGTCTGGGCCTAGAATGAAAGCGGGCCCAGAGCCTCCACAGTCCTATCACCCACACTGGGATGGCTCAATGGAACATTCCATTCCTATCAACCTGAGGGCCAGAAATGGTAAAGCCGGGAGGACCCACCCAGATCTGAAGGAGATGGAGAGTCTGCCTGAGTCCTCGGTACACCAGGTCTAGACCCTGACCAAGGATTCCAAGGAAGAGACAGTAGCAGGCCATCTTTCCCAAGAGCCTGAGCCCGGAAGGCCGGGCCCCACCTGTGTCTTTGCTCCCCTGAAGGTCCCCTCCTCGGTCTGCTGTTCATTCTCAGCCTGCCATCGGTTTCCCCTCCATCCGGCCCGGGGACTTAGAGCCCTGAGCACACAGGAGCTGTCCTCTGCCTCTAACAGGTGAGATTGCCAATCATGACTTAATTATCCAAGAGGCAAGAGTGTGTTTCTTTTTCGGCAGTTCTGTTTTGGTAATAAAGACAGTAGATGCTAAACAGCTCCCCAATACGGGGCAAGGTAAAATACATAAGGGCAGACCATGATTATAAATTGAGGAAGCGTTTACAACACAACCGCCTCACACAAATGTCCTCCTCCATCCACTTCCCCTAAACTTCCCCCTGCAGAAGCCATCCATGAACTTCCTGTTCTAAAACACAGATTGTTCCCCTCCAGAGCCTAAGAGAAATGAATACTAAACTCCCAGCAGGTGTGGCTCGGTGGCTGAATACTGACCTATGAACCAGGAGGTCGAGGTTTGATTTCAGGTCAGGGCACATGCCCGGGTGCCGGGCTGGATCCCCAGGGTGGGGCTTGCAGGAGGCAGCCAATCAATGATTCCCTCTCATTATTGATGTTTCTCTCTCTCCCTCCCTTCTTCTCTGAAATCAATGAAGATATGTTTAAAAAAATAAAAGAAATGAATAATCTCAGGATAACATTTCCATTCCTTGCCCTGGCTTCCTTTCCTGCAAAGTCCCCTGGGAGCAGCCTCAGTCTCTGACTCACCACGCTCACCCACGTGACGGATGTAGACCAGGGCAGCAAATATCTGTACAAGTTACAATGGGAAACCCAGGGGAGGTCCCACCCAAATGGAAATACCCTGTAATGCACCAATCTAACTTGAAAAATAACCATTTAATATTCAGATGGATTTCTGAACAATTATCTTATGCACGTTGGTTTGGGAAGTGTGTGCGCACAGGCGTCCATAGGTTAGGCTATTTCAGGGAAGTAAGAAAGGAAAGTGATAACCCTTGCAGTTCTTGTTTACCACGTAAACATATTTTTACATGAAAAGTGAGTTTCCATAGTTATTATAATCACCTCTTAGTATTATACGAAGTATGAACTATATTGTCTGGCTATTGGGATGGAGCAAAATGTCATAGGTTGTGACATCAAGCACACAATATGGTACTGACGCTCAGGTAAGCAGTGGGTGCTGTGGGGTTGTGGGGTATCAATGTGTGAGAGTTCTCTCCCAGCAGAAAAAAAAAGAAATGGGATATGGCGGGATTTTTTTTTTTTCTTCTTGATGCATGACGCAAATGCTTCTCTCTTGAGGCTAATACTTGGTAACGCAGCTGCAAAGAAAGGTCTGATCTAGGATCGGTGCCAAATGCTATATTCTATACCGGAAAATGGGGCAAATCTGCAACATTCTGGCTGGGGCTGAAATTAGTAGTTTATGCCTCAGTTCTTCAATTAGATGTAATTAGATAATTCCACATTAAATTCAGAATGACATTTAAAATGAGTTTTGATATTTGTAATCTTTCCATCCCCAGCGTGAGACAGAAAGATGGCTGCCCTATTTCTAAACCAACAAGGCTGTGTGCATGTGAGTATGTGAGTGAGTGTGCACGGAACTGACATATTTATATATACACACACACACACACACAAGGACCATCACACACTCGTACAGAATTGCGTCAAAGGAAGCCTAACGCATGTGTAAACTCTGCCCGTTTTCTGAGCTCATGGGATCCATAGGTGATACCCATGCTCCTTTTTCTCCTTGGGATTGTCTTCTTCCTCGGGGAGGTAAGGAGGACGGGGACAGTAGCTGAAAAGCAAGTTCTGTCACATTGTCTCCGTGTGACAGGAGATTCCAGGGCATGTGCCACCCGGAAAGGTCACGCTGACAAGCTGACAGCTGCAGAGCAGGCGATTCTGCAGTCCGACTGGCAAATGGCTTTCCGGCCTCCCTGCACAACATGCCTGCTTTCCTCTGCGTTTTCCCAACTGCTTCGGAGGGCGTCCTTTGCCCCCACGTCCCCCCCAGCCATCCTGGGGGACCGCGGCCCATCTCCAGATCCAGGGCGTTGGGAGGGGAAATCTACCAACCATCTGGGTGTTGGTTGGTACAACGCCAGTACTGTTGATGGTGAGGAGAGACCGATACAAGGAGGATCCTTAAAGTGCCACGCATTCTCTTCCCAAAGAGTGGATAACCATCTGTTAAGAAACATTTACACGGCATCTCACCGAGCGTGAAGCACTGAGGGCTGCAGAGCACACAGCCTTGCCCTCCTGGGAATGATCCCAACATAAATCACCAGGAGTTGAACTGATCCCTCACAGGAGGAGGCAGCAGCCTGCTCCCGGGGTCAGCAGAGGCGGTCATTGTGTCTGCCTGCAGTGCAAGGGTGGCCGAGGCCTGGGCTGGGCCTGCTCCTGTCACGTGAGAGCCACTTCACTGTGTAGGAGGCCCCAACGGGGAGCAATGTCCCCGAGTGGCCCCAAACCCCTGCCCTCTGGGACGAAGAGAGCTGCAGCCTAATGAGTAGAATCACCTACTGAAATGCAAAGGGACACGGGAGCCCGCGGGCGGTCTGGCACCACGGCCGTCGGCTCCCGAGAAATAAGGGCGATTGTCTACCTATGCTCCTTTGTCTAATCGGTTTCGGCCGAAGCTCTCCCCACGTCCTGAGGGCTTTCTCTTCTGTGTTTGGATTCTGTTCCCGGTATGAGACGCGGCACACTGAGGGGAGGAAGGGCCTCAAGAACACGGAGATAGATCTTCCAGGGATTAAATACATTTCAAGGCTGTGGCAGGGTAGGTGGGTGGGCAGACAAATGGAACAGAAAGGGGAGACTCGAAAGATACTTATTTTTCAATAAATGAATGTTTAGCATGTGATAAAATGGTATTGGGCAGCAGTAGAAAGTAGCCAATTATTCAATAAATGGTCTTGAGGCAACTGGAACGTCTAGAAAAACTTGAAATTGCATCCCAACCGAATTCATAGAATCAAAACAAGTTTCAGAGATTTAAACAACACAAATAATGAAATTGTTCAAGGGAAATGGGAATTTTTGTTCTATAACCTAAGAAAGGAAATTCCTTTCGAAGTATGGTACCAAACTATGATGTCATAATCAATTTATAAATTCAACCACCTAAAAGTCAAATATTTCTGTAAGGCAAAACTGAAAGCAAACGAAGTGAGAAAAATATTTGCAATTCATATTTCGTAAAAGAGCTAGGTGCTTAAGCTGTGATAAAACCCCATACATTAGTCATTAAGGAAAAAAAAAATCAACCATCCCAAAGAAACAGGAATGAGGGACATAAATTGGTGGTTAACTGAAAAGGAGATATGTTGGCATATTTGGTTCACTCATCATGAGGGAAGTTATTCAAGTGTCTGAAATACTGTTTCACCTCTCGCAGTGGCAGAAAAACAGATGCTTGATGCCACGAGCCAGCCAAGCGTGTGTGAACACTCACATACGGGAATGGAAACATAGAAAAGATCTCAAGAGACAAATCTGCAATATATATCACATTTTAAAATGTATGTTACCTTTAAAAAAAAAATTAAAAGAGAGAGACAGACATCAATGCGAGTGGAGGAATGCAGGTGCAGAAGCTGGGAAAGGCGAGGCAAGGCCTTCTCCCCAGCGGCCTCCACAGGAAACCACAGCCCTGCCCGCTCCTGAGCATAAGCACAGCAGAAGGCGCACAGGGAGGTCAGAAGGCGGTAGGGAGCGGGTGTAAGCCCACCCTTTCCCGTCGGAGGCCCCTCCCTGCAGGTTGCAGGTTTCCATTAGGGTTCATGCCAGGAATACATGGGATTCCAGCCGACCACCGTCAACCAGGCCCCAGAGCTCTGACAGCGAGCACAGTGTCCTCACCATGTGGGCCCCAACCAGCGGCAATAGTGTCCCCCAGAACCAGTTAGAAAATGAGGGCATGAGGGAGGGGGATGGGGGGGATGGGGGAATAAGGACACATATGTAACACCTTAATCAATAAAGACATTTTTAAAAAAAGAAAAGCACATCCTTGGACCCACCTTCAGATGTCCGGAAACAGAAACCCCGAAGGGGTAGCCACTACACTGGTTTAACAAGCCCTTGGGTAATTCGGGTGTGGTGCACACTGAGGATCATCTGCTTGATGAAGCTGCTGATTCAGGGGAGAACTGGCTCCCTCACTTTACAGCACTTGCAATCCCTTGGGGCTTGCCATAGAATCCGCCCCCTACCCCACCACACCCCCGCCCAAACCCCCTCTGCACCTCAGACCAAATGAATTAGAACGGTTTCCGGTGCGGGAGGGGAATCAGCATAATTACCTGTTCAAGTTGATGTCGATCAAGGCTAGAAAGAACATCATTAAAAATAGCTACATGAGGCCACTCGTCTGCTTCAGCGTGTGAAGCTGTGTTCTCTCTTCTGGGGGTGTTGCTTGAGCTATTTAAGGAGCGAACAATGACCCTCTGCTCTGACAACTTGTTTGATTATAAACATGTTTAGTAAAAAAAAATAAAAATAAAAATACATTTCTTTTTCGGCAAGATTGTCAAATTCTAAGGCCTGTTAGTTTTTAAAGCACAAAATAAAAGGAGAGCCTACCCTTGCTGTTTTGGGTGACAGAATCGTGCCTGCGAAAATCTCAAAAAAGACCGTGAACTATGCAGATGTGGTCACAAGGGGTGCAACATACATGGAACTGCTGCTCGCAAACACATGCCGGCGTCCCGCAGACATATGCGCGGTCCCTTCTGGGGCTCCGAAGGCACGGATCACCGAGCACTAGACCGGCGTCGGGGATCACAGCCTGGCGCGCTGTTACCCTTTCAGAAACGAGGCGGCATGCGGCCTGCATGCCCCTGCCCACCTGGAACCTGAGACACATGACACTCACCCTGACCTAGTCCCACCTCTGGCACCGACACCGCCTTCCATTCCTGAAACACCGGTTTACACAGGCAGTCCCCGATGACGTCAGCAGCTGCCATGTGACTGGTGACTGTTCAGCCACAGGGTCCCAGGTCTGGGGGTGGGAGGGGGTCACGGAGTCCACAGTCCCTGAAAGCCTGAGTCCTCTCCATGGCAGTTCCTACGCGCACGTCTCCATCCTCTGCTCCAACAGTCACAGCGATGGGGAGCTCCTACCTTGCGATCAGCTTATTCCCTTTTTTGAAATATTGTTTTTAATGGTAAACGCTTCCGTGTGTGGGCCCGCAAGTGCTTTCCCCACTCACCGGCCACGAGTAGAATCGCTGTCATACACACGGCCCTTCTGACCCCTGCGGTTAACCCACACAGCTTCTCTCTCCTCCAGCTCCCGTGCCCTCACGTTGTTCAGGGCAAAGTGCTCGCCAATTCTCCGGGAGCATCTCAGAGGCCTCTGGAATTGCTTGCCGTGCAGATCAAGGCTGCAAGGACACTGACACTCCCCCGGTACCTAAACGAGATTTCTGCTCATTTCCAGAAACACCCATAGGAGTTCATCTTGGCTGATCATTGCTTCTAAAATCACATATTTTTTCTAATGTGGTTATATTTCATATTTAACATCTTTAGCTAACTTTGTTCATCTTTTAAAAGTAGTTTTTAAATATTTTCCTTAACTTTAAAATAACTGGATCTTGTGAGTATAGATTTTAAGCTGAAGGATAAATATACTAGCCTGTATCTAAAGGTATTTACCAGCTTTAACCACCAGAGGGCTCCCATATTTTGGTCATTAGTACTTGGCCTGTATTTGAACAAACAAGAACATAAAAGGGATTTGTAGAAGCAGCCATACAGTTTAAATATAAACTGTTATTGACACAAGGATACATCAGATATTTTTTAAAAAACCATTTTGAGTTGTCTTAACCTCAATACACTATCTCCTTACACATATGTACATTCCCACACTTATTTTTTTTTTAATATATTTTATTGATATTTTACAGAGAGGAAGGAAGAGGGATAGAGAGCTAAAAACATCGATGAGAGAGAAACATTGATCAGCTGCCTCCTGCACACCCTCCACCGGGGATGTGCCCGCAACTAATGTACATGCCCTTGACCGGAATCGAACCCGGGACCCTCCAGTCCGCAGGCCGACGCTCTATCCACTGAGCCAAACCGGTTTTGGCACATTCCCACACTTATTATTTAATTGATCTTTACCCACAAATTTAAATGTTTGTGCTTTGTCTGCCTCTGTAGAAGCTGTCACAGGACTATTTTATGTGAAAGCATGAATGTGCTCGTTTTAGGAATCTAGAGCTTTCTGGGGGCCTGTATTCAGAAGTGTGGGTGTGACATGAAAATAATGAGCCTGTCAAACTGAGAGTGATAACAGAAGCCTTGAATCCTGCGATCTATGCCAGGGAGGAGTTTACAATAAGGTCACACCAAAGCCAGCTGTGCTGTCCCGTACTTCCCTCCCCGGGGCAAGGGTTGCTCCAGGAAGGTGGCTCAGAGTTGAGGGCTCAGTGCTGCCCTGGCTCAGCGAGGCCACGGCTAAGTGACACCAGAGGTCAGTGTCCCCAGGCATCCTTCCCAGGCATCCTTCATTGAGCCCAGCAGTAAGGTTACTCAGAGTCATGAAGCTGCATGTTGTTGTTTTTTAATTAACATTACCAACTCAAGATGAATCAAGAACCCACCATCTTAAACCCACAGTCCTGGGGTGCCACACGTCCAAGGAAAATTATTATGAATTCTCTGGGTTTTGTTTAGCAACTTTATTTTCATTATGGACATTTTAGGGTTTTCCCTCCCTAGACTCTGGTGGTCATATTCGATTCCAGGTTCTATCTTCCCATTTCTTTTCTGGTACTTTCTCCCTCTAATGCGTCAGAGGGAGTAAAATGTAATTGGTAACGATCCATCTGTAAACGGCAACTTCCTCTCTGGAGGTTTAGCACAATTGCCATGAACTCTGACCCTGGTAGTGGCACATTATCCCGTTACCTCAGCTCTTTGCTTTTAAAGTTCTGAGCTCACATGTAGAAAAGGCCGGCTGTTCACATGTCAGAGAAACAAGCTCACGTCAATGCTGCGAGACCACCTGGCACAGCGGGCAGGGACCAGCAGCTAACCGTGAACATGGAGTGCACTTGGGTCCCGATTCTGTTCTGAGTGCTTCGCAGGCATTAAACCACTTAATTCTCCATGGCAACCCGAGCAGCCGGCTCCTGTTTTCCATGCTGTGTCTGTCAATGGAGAGACTGAGAACGTGTAAGCCACCTGCCCAAGGCCACAGAGCTGGCAAGGTGTGGAGCCAGCCTTCACCCCCAGGTAGGCAGGCTCTGCACCCCACAGAGTCACCATCACATCAGATCCTGTGCATACAGGGGGGAGTGCTGCTCTGTCATGTCCCAGGAGGGAAAGCGCAGAGGAGCCAAGGGGCTGAGCAGACACCTTGGCACTTTGCCGGGGACAGAGCCGGCCTGAGCTCACTTTCCTGACTGGGTCACTGGTGGAAGCTTTTCATTCTCTGAGGTCATGGGGACATGTCAGCGTGATGAGTGTGTCTGTGCCTGGATACGGGCAATGTGACACTTCGCCCTCCAGTTCTTACATTTAGAACACAAGATGACATCACATTGCAAACATATGTTCCTGAGTTGATGGGTGTGAGTTTTTTTCATAATGAGTCATATTTTAAATTCCCAAAGAGCTATTTAAAGCAATCCAAGAGTAAATCTTTTTTTTTTTTTTTTTTTTTTTTAATGAAAGAAAACTTTTGGGAAATAATCCTCTTCCGATCCTATTGGCGTACCTGTTCTAATTTCCACAAATTTGTTTTTGTTAATTGCAGATACACATGCATCTTTTTGTGTCGGGTATATTGTTTCTTAAATGGGGGGGGGAAAGAATGGTAAAACTTCATTTTGAAATGATGTTATCTTGGGTTTTCCATTACCAGGCCTGCAGGAACGTGAAGATTTAAGATGATATTGCAAATATGTCCAAACCCAAGACAGGACCGGTGGGCGTGGTTTGTTTCCTTTGTGTACATGTCTTGAAGGAGGTGGCTTGTTTTTAATTTTTGTGTGTTAAAGTGTTAAAAAAAGAGAGAGACTAGTCCTGTTCCCTTCTGGAACCCCTCTCTCTCTCCCCCCGCCCCCACAAGAGGAGAGCACCATAAAGAACCTAGGACGGGAGGCCAGAACCTGGGCAGGAGACCTGGGAAGAGAACGTGCTCCCCCCACCCCCCCACTGCGTGTGGGCACACACACAGCAGTGCCCTTGGCCTCTGTGTTGCTAAGGTCACAGAGGTCAGCCTCTCAGTCGCAGCAAACACGACAGTCCATTTAGAGCACTAACGTATTTGAGCAGAAGTATCAGTGTCATCCTGGGAGAACAAAGGGCCAGTTCACCAAACTGGCAGAGACCTTGCTGAGAGAAGTCACAGTAACTCAGTTCACCTGCCGGCAAGAACGGCCACCTCATCCAGCTAATGGCCACGAACCTCTCAGCCAGGCTGACATAGAAGGGCAGAGTGACCTGCATTCGCGGAAGAGTGACACATTCTCTTTGGGCTACAGATGATTAAAGTTACAGCAAATGTGCAATGTGAATATAATGAGACAGCTGTTGGGATTCGTCATGATGCTCATTGAGAAAACCTACCACTGAAATAAGAGTAACTAAACAGGAGAATGAGGAGGAAGCCACTCTGACAACAGAACAGGCCCACCTAAGGGCAGCCATGCTTCCCAACATGCCCAAAGGTGAAATATGACCACAATGAGGCTCTGAAGTGGGCCGGTGGTCACTTGTAATGTACATCACCCAGATCCCATGAGATCCACATACGCATGTGCAACTTCTTTAGATGGTGGGCTGAATCATGCCCTCAAATCATACATGGAAGTCCTAACCCTCAGCTCCTCAGAATGTGACTGTATTTGGAGATGGGTCTTTAAAGAGGTCATTAAAATGAGGTCAGGTGGGTGAGCCTTCATCCAGTGATGGTTGAACTTCTAAAAAGAAGAGATTAGACTCAGACACACTCAGAGAGATGACCATGGGGAAGACACAGGGAGAAGATGGCCGTCTACAAGCCAAGGAGGGAGGCCTCAGAAAAACCCAACCCTGCCGACCCCTTGGTGTTGTATTTCCAGCCTCCAGAATTATGAGAAGATAAGTGTTTGTTGTTTAAGCCACCCGGTCTGTGGTACTTTGTTTTGGCAGCCGTAGCAAACAACTACTGGTGATCATGGAAACACACACACACACACACACACACACACACACACACACCCCTAGAAAATTCCAGAAAATGGTCCAAGAAATCCCCTGGCATGCTCCTGTACAGTTCATAATATTCCATCCTATTCTTTTCCAATTTTTTATAGGTAACACTTATCTTCATCCAAAATATTAACAAGAATGATATACAAATAATCCCACAAAACAGCAAAAAATGCAGCAGCCACAGAACTCCCGCCTTCTCACCCTTTCCACCCCTGAGCTAGCCAGGCCCCTGGGGCCCCGGCCGAGCAGAGTTTGAAAAATGCTGCTTCCATTCTGATGCCTGGTGAAGATCTAATATGTCAGCAAATTACCTCAGGTTTGCACATTATCATTAATCACGGTTGTCACGGGGGCTGGCAGCACTGCCCGGATATAATAAATAACAATGACCTTAGGCATGTGTAGGCAGACCATGTATGTGTGTATGTGTGTGTGTGTGTGTGTGTGTGTGTGTGTGTGTGTATGGGGGGAGAGGGGCCCGAGTCTATTAGAGACAGAGGCAAACGCTGCTCTTGGCATGTCCTCTGAGGGTCCCTGAAAGGAGACCCCCCAGGAAGCCTGGCTCCTGCAGACAGGGAGCATCGGATCAACAGGACTGGCCAGCAACCTTCAAAGTCATTCTGCAAGGCTCTCAAGGGCGGCTGAAGATTTGCATCTCTACGGAGGAAAAGAAGGCCTAGATCCCAGGCAAGAGCGAGGCTCCTGGCTGCCTGACTGCCCTCCACTCTGGATTCAGAAGACCAGACATGTCAGAAGCTTCTCCAGCAGGGAGGGGCCCTGCATTGCTCCTGCAGCCAGCCATTCCGTTAACACCAAGCTCTCAATCTCAGGGCTTAGCACTCAGTCAGAACTGGGGCGTCCTGAATTTGCTGTGGGTGAGCCTTCAAACTCTGCATTGCTTTGGGTCTCCCTATTCAGACCAGGCCCTTCGGAAACGGGCTTGTGGTACCCGCTAAGGGCTGCCTGGCCAGCGGGACCCCTCCTCCTGCAGACTCTGATCAGATGTGGCAGGGAGGCCCCTCCTGGCATGGACCACGGCCCCCTTTCTCACGGTCGTAGGTTCCAGTCAGGGCTCTTTCTGCCACCTTCATCCTAGTCTAGGCAGGAACGCTGCCATCCTCAGTGGCATCAGCAATGCACTTCTTAATGAACGTGCTCACTTTTGCATGCAAAATGGTGAGCCTATTCAGTTTGGGAAGTACCCGGTTTCCTTGGCCTTTCTTTTCATTGATTTCATGTGGGGTTTCAAACTAGTTGTTAAGTTATTAATTATCCAATACCATAGGCTACTTTATCCCATATCACGTTTCATCTTGGTGCGGATGCTACTTCACGCCCCAGCTAAACTATAGGCCTCCCAGGAGAAGGAACTTTATCTGAAAGGTGGTTGTATTTCTATTGAACTGTCCCCATGTGAAAGGCACGTTGTCCGGATGTGTGGATAATTTTAGGGATGGAATATAGGATGGGGAAAGCCAGTTAACTCTGAGTTTGAACTCCAGCTCAGCCATTCATTTCTGATGCAAACTTGGACCCTTCCTTAAACTTTCAGGACTTTCCTGAAACTCAATTTCCTCCTTTGCTAGATGGGGCTAATACCACGCACTGGGTTGCTATGAGGTTTAAATATTTAGACAATGCTGGCAGAATGCACTGCTAAGTGCCTGGTACATAGTAATTGATGTATAATGAAAATACTGATGATGATGATGATGATGATGATGGTGATTGCAAATATTTATTAAAATGTAGATTTAAAGCACAGTTTGCTCACAACTTTGTCAGCTAAAGTGTTTGTGGTCTTAACTAACCAACCAATATGTGATCATACTGAGATCAAATCAACATGATCAATGCAGTTAACCTTGAACTGGGAAGCAAACTTAAGGGGAAGTCCAGAGGGAGGTGGGAGAAGATGTACTCCCTCCCCTTAGTCCAGTAACCACAGTTTTGACAAACCTACACATTCTACCTTGTAAAAATAACATTTCTATTTAAAACTATGTATCTTTAAGTTTAAACGACCAAGTATATATTCTCATTGCCTAAAATTGGGATATTTGGAAGAGCCCAAAGAAGAAAACAAAAATTCTAGAGCACTTAGGATCTCAGTGTGGAAAGGTTATAAATACATTATATATATATTCAAACTACATTCACACAATACTCACAAAATTAGAAGGGATGTGAAATTAATATATTTTCGCTGAATAGCCTAGAACGGTAAAACAGTTCTCTGTCTACCACAGAAAACTCAAACTTGACCTAATAAAAGTGAAGAACCAAATAAAGGAATGGGGAAAAAAGAGACTTCATCCTTAAAAAAATTTTTTTTAAAAGAGGAAGTAAAACAAAAAGATAGTGGCTAAAACAGTGTTTATCTGCTAGCCTTTTCTATAGCAGAATTTGGTAATTTCTCTGACGTTCAGCACTGGCGTTTCAGAGGAATGTTTAATTTCTGTTGATTTGCATGAATCACCTATAATTATTTCCACCATATGTACTTATATCCTCTCCAATGAACTTACCCATTAGAAAGAGCATTCGACTCACTCTTCACTGTTTTGGAAGCAAGTGATAACCCACAGCACTTGATGTGCTCAATTACCTCTACCCTGAGAGGTATGCTCTTAATTTGAGCACAAATGTCCAAATTATTTTAGAATTTTATCAAAAGTATACATTTGATTTAAAATCCAGACACACACTTCCATGTAAAAAAAAAAAATGTGCTCAGTATTTTATGAAATAAAGATGGTAAGTTTTCCACATTGACATTTTTCTGCCTACTATTTTTTTTTAAATCCTCACCCAAGGACATGATTAGAGAGAAGAAGGGAGAGAGAGAGAGAGAGAGAGAGAGAGAGAGAGAGAGAGAGAGAGAGAGAAACATCCATCAATTGCCTTCCGTTCATGCCCCAACCAGGGGTTGAACCCGCCACCCAGGTATGTGCATTGAATAGGCAACCTTTAGGTGCACAGGACAAGGCTCAACCAACTGAGCCACTCATGCTACTTCTGCCTCCTTTTAAAAATATTTCCAGTAAAGTATAATATACTTAGAGAAGAGTACATTTATTTTTAAGTGAACAATGCAATTGAATTTTCACCAACTGACCCCGCCATGTGACTAACACATCAAGACAGCTCCCCTGGAGGCCCCTCCCCCAACCCTGTGTCTTTGTGGTCATTACTCACCCTCCGAAGTCAACCACTCCCCAACAGCATTGGTTAGTTTTGCTATTTTTGAACTTTATATAAATAGAGTCACATGCTACATACTCTGTCATGTCTGGCTCCTTTCCCTCAACACTGCCTTTGTAAAATTCATCCACGTTGTGTGTACTTGGCGGTTCCTTCCCATTGCCTTGTAGTGTTACGTATTATGTGAACAAAGCTCAATTCACCTCTCCATTCAGCTATTTGGGGGAACTTGGGTAGCTTCCAGTTTAGAGCTCTTATGAATAGTGCTGTTAAGAGCATTCTAGTACCTGTGCATCGTGAACAAAGGTAAGTATTTTTGTTGGGGACATACCTGGGAGTGGGAGGGCTTTGTCACAGAGCAGGCCTATGACCAGTTATTTAAGATACTGATAGTTTTCCTTAGTGGTTGTACTTGCCTTTCTTTTTACCAGCCTAATGAAGTAGTAAATTACAAAAAGGATTATTCTATACTAAAATTATGGTCATTTCTTTGTTACATACAATCTTCCATACACATGGAACATCCTAAAAATTCTTTATAATTTCAAGTGAACAAAGACTTACAAACAATGAGATTACTACTGATACCACCACCATCACCACAACTATGGCAACTAACTACAACAATGCAACTAGTAACAACTAAACCCCTCTATGCACCAGGCCTGGTGCTAAGCCCTTTATGGCAACAATGCATTTCATCTTCTCCATAACCCTGAAGATTCCATTGTTGTCCCCAGTTTCCTATGATGAAACCAGAGACCTAACCCGTGGGTGATGTGACCAAGATCCAAAGCTACCCACCAGGTCTGTTGGACTCTACACCCAGCTCTTTCAGCACAAGGCTCCTGCCTCAGCTCCTGGAAGCCCATGGGTCATTACTGCTCATCTGGGTTCTCTCATGGGGCTATTCTGTCAGTCCTTCTAGAAACATCTTACGTGGGATTCTCAAATGGGTTGTCATAAATGTTTCTCTTTGAACTGCAAGATTTTATATTCTACAATGAAGAGAAGGTTGCTAATACTTTAGATGTCATTTTCATGCATGCAAGTGCCTACATCCACACACAAACACACATACATGTCTCATGGTTCCTTGTATTGGGTGAATGGTAGCAACATGGGTGAGCTATACCAAAAATAAATACATAAAATTGGGCTTCCTTTTACCATGCTCTTTGTTTAACTTAGCAAAACGGAATGTTGTGCACTAATATTCTCCCCTTAAACTCAGTGGCAGAGACAAGAACTGCCTGCACATAACACAAAATAGAAGGTGGGCAATAGGGTCGGTTACAAGGTCAGAGGTCATTTCTTTATAGGTCCTGCTGAAAGGCTGCTCTGGCCTCAGGGCCCAGGCTCCTGTTCGGAAAAGGGGTTGTTCTCTGTATCTAGATGCGGCCTCACCCATAAGAGTTACAGAATGACTGAAGCCTGAGACAACCCATTTCCCAAAGCCCAGCATCCCTCCCTTAACCATCTAAATTCTGTTGACTAGACACATGGCAGAGACCTATGTGGTCTGCTCACAGGCTCATATACAGTAAGTCAAATTCTATGCATGACAAAGAAAGGTGACATGTAGGAACATCATAGAATTTGTTTCCTAAACACCTGAAACATGGTGTCAAGATAATTTTCAACCGCTGTAGAAATCACATATTTCTCACATACATTTCTTCCATATTAAAACATCTAAATATGGAATGTATATGGTTTTGATGGTAGAAATTTGGCACCGTTGTTGCTGAAAGTTATTAATTTAGGGCCCAGCACTAGCTGCGGGACTATTACAGGACGAGGTGCCATGCATTCTGAGTGTAGAAAGTTACAGAGACACTCTGTGCAAGTGTGCACGCTAGAAATGCCATCATCCGCCCCCACTCAGACTCCGGATAACTGGCCCTTAAAAATAATATCACTTCAAAGACAAAAGACATGCTGGACAAAAGGTTTATGTATTTTCTCTCGGATGCAATTGAAACACGTTTTGGTCAATCTACCATATATATTGATTTGGAAAAAAATGAACAATGTCTACTCATCTGGAAAAAGGCTTTGAAGCTATTAAATTCACGTTAACTCCGCCCACAGGGGCCCCTGCGGCAGAAGCCACCTACTTTGTAGACAGTTTTCAGGAGCAACAGATGGCCTTGCTCAGGAGAATGAACTGGACTCAAGTCCCAACGTTGTTCGGTATTGGTGGAAGTGCCAAAAAATAACTCAACAAGACTACAAAAGTATGATTTTCTTCTATTTTTAAAAAGCATACAATAAAGCCAGAACCACATTAAGAGCGGGAACAGTAGATTATGATGATAAAAAGCACCATCCTAACTCATGTGCAGGGTGTCTAGTTACTTCATTAGAATTGGGTTTGGGTTCTTCACAACTAACTACCTTGGGAGGCCAGCAGGGCAGGTATCCGATCCCTTGGAGGGAGGAGGCAGCTGAGCGAGTGACAGCAATTCCATGAAGCCACAAGCAAGTGGATGAATAACAGAGCCGCTGCTGCTGACATAAGGCTGTCCCTCACTCCAGGGGGTCCATGCCAGTTCTCAGCTGAGCGTGAAGGAAGAAATCTCAGAAGTTGCTGATGTCACTATGGATACTATTAGAGCAGCAGGACTCCATCCTTCCCTGTGAGCTTCCTTCTCATTGTTTCACACCCGAAAAGGCCCCACACCACCCTACAGAGGGAGCTCTTGCCTAGAAAGGAAGATCACTCCAAGCCTCTCCATTCACGTAAGTCCATTTCTTCCCTGGGTTTCATAATTCTCAATAAGGCCAGGCGAACCGCTATTCTAAACAGAACTCCTGTACACTTGTTTGCTCTGCAAAGCACCTTCTCTAATAGGTACCCAATTTTATGCCCTTAGAGCTAAAGAACAGCATAACTAAGTGGGCATGTTCTCTTAATCCATGCTGATACCCCTAAATAATAAAGCCAATGATTGCCTGGGTTACATTTCAAACTGGTCTTTCCTCCCAAGTCCTATCTACATATCAGGGTTTTTTTTCCTTATTTAAAAAAATATATTTTATCGATTTCAGAGAGGAAGGTAGAGGGAGAGATAGAAACATCAATCTTCACCCTGGGATTTGAGCCCACAACCTGGGCATGTGCCCTGGCCAGAAAGCAAACCATGACCTCCTGGTTCATAGGTTGACACTCAACCACTAAGCCATGCCAGCTGGGCGATTCTCTTTCTTTCTTTTTCTTTTTTTTTTTTTTTTTAAGGAGAGATTTTCTCAAAGTTTTCCCCAGCTACAACGCAGGCATCATTGGAAACAATTTTGTGTTTTTGAAATTGAACTGAAAAACAACTTTATTGGTCTTGAGAATCAAAACCAAAGAAATCATAACATTTTCCCATTACGGGAGTCATTTCAAAAGGGATAAGAGCAAAAGGTGTGTTCCCAGAGGTTGGGTCTTACAAGGAGAGGGTGATAAATGCTGTGGTTCTAGAATTCTTGATTCCCTTTGTTTATTGTATATGTCTGGCCCCTGCATTTTTTTCCCAAAGAATTTCAGCAAGACGATTTCTGACTTGGCACTGGGCCTCAGCACTTGAAGAGGTGCGAACCAGGGACGCATAGAGACGGCCCAGTGGCTCACTTCCAACAGATGTGTGCTTGGAAATGAGGTGCTAACACGGGGAATGCTATCAGGGACGCTAATGACACCCAGCCTGCCCAATTGTGCAAATGTAATTAAGGCAGACTCACTGTGCTGCGGATGCAATTATTTTCAAAAACACATCGGACTTGCTTTTTATAAGTGATCGACTGTGGCAGCCAAAGACATCTCATAAAATTTCACAACAAATTAATTGTGACTAATTTTTTTTTAAATATACATCATTCTTCTTAATTTCCGGAAGGTTAAGGACACATAATGAAATGTAGTACAAACATGTGCATACACATATAAGCACAAGTCCCTAACGCCTTAGCATCACTTACAAAATAGAAATGTAAGCATTTCACCAGTGTTTCACCGGTCAGATTTTATTTTAATTTAATTTTGATTCTATTGCAAAGTAAAGAGAAGAGGGTAAATGTTTATTGAGGGTGAATTATGGAGGTTCTGTAAAATTATGGTTTTTGTCATTTAAAATATTTCATTTTTGTAAGAGAAAATCCAGCTAAATGGGTAACATATTGACTTAAGAGTTCAGTTTGGTTGGTTTTTTCGTGTCACTGGCCTAAATGCTTTGACAAGAATTTACAATGGGAAGTATATTCTCATGAGCTATTTTTTCAGAACAATATTTTGTATGGATTGTAAAATTGTAATGTCTTCACCCGATTAATCTATGAAAACTTCCTCTTTACTAACATGTGTTATTTTTCTATATAACAGGACATATTATAATTAAACATATACAATACAATTCCTTAAGCTGTTTGTCAGGTACAGTCCTCACATAATCCATTTACCAGCTATGAACATCATTGATACATAAACCTCAATGACTATTTTGCCACTTAAAGAGTGCCATCCCAGGATGGGTGGGAAAGTGGGCTTGGCTCTTATCATGTTAGCAGTAGATCTAAAACACACCTGGGTTGCCTTAAAACACAGGTATCTTTATTTTTTTAATATATCCTTATTGATTTCAGAGAGAGGAAGGGAGAGAGAGATAGAAATATCAACAATGTGAGAGAATCATTGGCCTGCTGCCTCCTGCACAACCTCCCCATCTCCCACCCCCGCAGGAATCAAGCCCGCAACCCAGGCATGTGTCCTGACTAGGAATCCAACCCTGACCAGGTCCTGGTTCATGGGTCGACATTCAACCACTGAGCCATACCAGCCGGGCCACGGGTATCTTTTGTATGACTAAAGTTTTTGGTGCAAGAGGAGTTAAACATCAAATATCTAATTATTTCTTTCTCTCCCAAGGCACTGAGCAAGCACGTCTTATTTTCCCAGGAATTAAGCTGTTTTAATCTCAATATTTCTGCTAGTGGCCCATATTTATAAACTGTTAATTCTATGGACTAATAGGGGGTCCTAGTAGATGAAAGATTTTGCATGGTCTTGCTCTCAAGAATGTCCCACCCCACCCCCACCCAAGTCTTCTAACCTTCAGCAGACTCCCCACCTTCAAGCAGGGTGCACATCGAAAGGCCCGGAGTTAGGGTTAAGCCCAATATTTCCCCATTTCAAGTATGTTGTGAGGAAACTGTAGGAGACAGAAATGGACATAAAATGAAGTGGGCGTTGAGTACCCTTATCCAGCTGACACACCCTGGCTTGTTTTGCTTGTCTTCGACTCTGGTGTTTACAACTCCATGGAGACAGAAGTTAACTAACAGAAGACACGTAAGGAGGTGAACACTTCCTGGGTGACTAGGCAGAGAACCCCTGTTCCCACCACACAGATAGACTGTCCTGTCAATGAACACACCCTGACGCCAAATGCTTACTTGCACCATCTGCAACCCCTTCCCAGGTCCCTCATAATGAGAGGCAAACACAACCTTTGTTTTCATTGTTTTAAGAAAAACAAAACAAAACACCACATTATTTCTGAGCTTCGGAGTCCTTGATAAGTTCTATTTTATAAGGTATCTATTACTAGGTATGTATTTTACATAATGAGGATGAATTCCATTTAAATTTAAAAAATAGCTTGCATTGTATTTATGTTGCCTTGAATATAATATAGGTCAGTGAAGATCACATATAAAAATAAGAGAAAGGGAACTTCAGCACTATATTCACATCCCACCCCACCCCCAGAGCAGATGGCTCCCACCTGTTCTGGTCCCATTTCTTTGATTTGTGTCTGTTAATTTCAGAATTTATCTTTCCTTCAAGTCCTGCCACACAGGGGACCAGGGAGGGTCACCTCACCACCCACATGCGGTAGGGAACCTCGAACCTGCACGGTCCAGGGTTCCCCAGGTCAGTTGGATTTAGATTGCTTAACAGATTTTTCAGATCCACAGAAGAACAGAGAAGAAGCAAGAATGAGAGAACCACAGCAGCGAAGTCTCGACAGGGCATCTCATGGCCAGAAGATAATGGTGAACATTTGCATTGGAAGGCCTCTGATCCCTTTACCCGGGAGCGCACCACAAGCGATTGAACGGTGCATTTCCAACTGGTCATTCTCCAGCAAGCACTTAACTCATTTATTCTCCATGGCTGCACAGACATAAATGCTTTCAAAATTGGCTCCAATTAGCATTTATCATATGCCACTCTTCTCTCAACAAAAATGCATCATTGCCCACTGATGCTCCAAGAACCCAGGTTTAAAGATAATTTGGGGATTTGCTCCATAAAAAAACAGGTATATACATTTGTCTTTGCACAGCTTTGTGTCACTAAATGGAAACTCATGTCCAAGTTGCATTTCCAGCTCACGTTGGGAAATGCTAACACGACCTTTCAGAGTGCCAGGAATCTTCGAACCACTGGAGTTGTGAAATATGAAGAATCCGGTTTCTGAAGGAGAGTATCTTCGGAGTGCCGTCCAATGTACCCATGAAGCTGAGCACATGGGAGGCTGCACAACAGAGGGTTAAGAATGGGGGCCTTGGCTTGAGAGCTGGGCTTGCATTCCGCAGAGGACCGAATCTTTTTTTTTTTTTTAATATATTTTATTGCTTTTTTACAGAGAGGAAGGGAGAGGGATAGAGAGTTAGAAACACTGATGAAAGAGAAACATCGATCAGCTGCCTCCTGCACACCCCCTACCGGGGATGTGCCCGCAACCAAGGTACATGCCCTTGACTGGAATCGAACCTGGGACCCTTCAGTCCGCAGGCCGATGCTCTATCCACTGAGCCAAACCGGCTAGGGCGAGGACCGAATCTTGCTTGGCCTGTTTCCTCCGTTGTCAAATGTGATAACAACATTTGCTTATTATTGGGTTGCCTAAATGCTCAGCGCGGTGCCTGCTTCGCCAGTGGGTGTTCAGGAAACAGTGGCTATTGTTATCGCAAGATTGCTATTGTCACTTTTATATGAATGTCCGACGCCACAATTTCTACATCAAGGACGTGGGAAAGCTGATTCTATGTCAGTGAGCCTCAGTTGGCTCATCAAAAACTGGGGTAACATCACCCGCTCTGCAAGGCTGCTATGAGGACCCAACAGCGTATGTTGAGCACTGACCTAGTGACCGAGCCTGAGATAAAGGGTCCAGAGACTTTCTCTTCCTGTACAGAAGGGCATTTCGGACACGACTTCTGTAAGACTGGAAGAGAAATGGAGATATTGTTCAACTTTTGTATAACTCAGTGAGTTTATCATGAAAGAGCTGCCTACCATTGTTCAGAACCTATACGCGGATCTAAAAGAATTTACACTTAAAAAAAGGGGAGGGGGCATTTGAAACACTTTCAACAATGAAGATAAATTTTAAAAAGTGCCAAAACAATAAATAAATCAAATGAAGGAAAAAGGGTTACATAAACACATTATAATATGCGGTATTTTACATATGTATCTGGCACTAGTATATGAAAAGTTGGCAGATATTAAAAGGAGACTAAACACTATTGTAATTCTCCAATAGATTTTAGAACTCACAGAATGCCCAAAACTGCCTAAGAGGGAAGGTTAATTAGAACACAGGAGAGTTTCTTAGAACATCTGCTGTGCAGCCCCTTCTTTACCCAAGAAGGGAGCTGGGGCTTTACCTGCTAGCCTGGAGGATGGGGAATATTCCCGGGAATAAGACAGATTGCTAATTCAGTATTAAATGAAACCTTCTAAATTTCCCTGAGCCAGAAAACAGACTACATTGAAGCAGGTGTATGAATACTTACAAAGAATAAAAAGTTAAGAAGAAACCGTTGTATCTGTTTATGTGGCTATGAAGCCCAACAGCGTAAAGCACAGTGTGTCTAATATGTAGGCAGCTGCTGAAGGATCCAAGTTCAACAGCACAGCTAAGTCCAGCCACAAATGTTATTGGGGGTGAAGAATTTTGATAAGAAAAAACAGTAGATACCTTCACTGCCTTCTCTCCTGCCCTCTTGCTCAGATACTCCAATAAAAGCAAACAAAATCTAGAACTCTACTACATACAGCAGGGGTGGGGAATGTCCGGCCCATCGGCTGTAGAAGGCCCACGAAACCATTGGTCTGGCCCTACCAAGGCAACCGCAGCGGGACTCCCAATAAATGTGGGAGCTTTTTTCATAGCAGCATAAATTTATATGAAGTGAATTATATTAAGTGAATGATGTTATAAATATCCAATGGCCCTTGGAAGAAAAAAGGTTCCCCACCCCTGACATACAGGATGACAGTAGCTGGGACCTTCCAAATTGGTCTACTTCTTTTTTTTTAAGGTCCAGTGTGTGTGTGTGTGTGTGTGTGTGTGTGTGTTTTAGAGAGGAAAGAAGAGGGAGAAGAGGGAGAGTGAGATAGAAACATCATTGATGAGAGAGAATCATTGATTGGCTGCTTCCTGCAAGCCCCACACTGGGGATTGAGCCTGCAACCCCTGCATGTGCCCTGACCAGGAATCGAATCATGACCTCCTGGTTCATAGGTCGACATTCAACCATTGAGCCACGCCAACTAGGCATGTCCCAGTTCTTGATAAAGAATCCACCCACCAGCAAGTTGTGTGACTTAGACTTCTTTACCATGAGGGATGAGCCATGTGTCAAAATGCCCATTGGTTCTTTGGAAAAGTTTAGAGAAATGATCAGAGAATTTAACTTTATCTCTCCATTGCTTTTTCCCCAACTATCTCTATGACAATTAGGTCAAAAGGGCGGAAATGCAATTAAGTTGAGCAAATAGTGTTTGAAAACCTACTAGATGCAAAGAAAGGAGTCTGCCAGGGCTGAGCTGGTGTGAACACCATTCCTTGATAAGAGCACTCCCCAAGCACCAGGAGGGCAAAGCTGAGGAGCTGGAGGAGCCAGAGGAGTGGGAGGAGCCAGAGGAGTGGGAGGAGCCAGAGGAGCCAGACATTGCAAGAAAGAAGGTTTAGAGCCAAAACCTGACTTGTTAGCTTTGGCCTTTTTCACTTACAAATATTTTTATTTCTAAAATTTCTGAAACCCTCTTAAGTACAAATGTTTTATAATTACAACATGTATGGTCTTGTTTCATGGAGACATGGGCATTCTGGTGGTAAATTGCTTATTTCCACAGAGGTTGTTTTTTATTTATCTTGGCTGATTAATACTCTTATTTCTACTAATTCTTCCAGGAACCTTTCAGGAGTAGATATCCATTTTATAAGGAAGAGTGAGTGCCCATCAAGATCTCATTGTTTGAATTTGAATGACACAGCCTGAATGCCAACTCTGCCATTTTATTTTTCAAATCTTTTTTTTTCTTCAATTCATACTTTCATGGCCATAGATACAAAATACAATCCTTGACCTTGAATATCTATCTCATAGCCTTTATCACAAAAGGGTTCCAGAAGGGAAAAGATGGCAACTTCATATCTAATAATTTGAGGAGGATCTCAACAACAACAAAACAAACAAACAAACAAAAACAATTTACAAAGTTAGTACAGCTCCCAGGGGCTTATAGCAGCTCCAGGCCATCACTTCCCCAGGACCTAAGGACTAATGGGGGCCCAATGGGAGCCACAACCTAGCAGGGAAGGAGCCGGAGCCAGTAACATACAATAAATACCCTGACAGCGTCTTCTCCTGCTCTTCAATCTCCTGTTGGTGCCCCCCATTAGCTGAGCCCCACAAGAAGCCAGATGACCAGGGACCCCATTGATATATCCATCCTCCTGGGGCCCAAAGCGGGGTGGAGACAGGCATAGAGTGGACCTGGGAGGAGGGTAGAAGGCTCTTCTTAAACAGAGCAAGGTCAAAGACAAGGGTGGTTGCAAGGATGCTCAACACAACTTCTGGCTGTTACTACAAAACTACTCACTTCAGGCAGCCCGGAGATAATGCGTCAGTGTGTCTGCTGTGCAGGTTTGCCAGATTTAGTCACAGAAATACAGGACCTAGTTAAGTCCGAATTTCTGATAAAGAGTATATGATTTCAGTGTACTTGTGACCCGTAAAATATTTGGGATATGCTTGTAACTAACATTATCTATTGTTTATCAGAATCAAATTGAAGTGGGATCTCTGTATAGAATCTGACAGTCCTAGTTCTTTGTATGAAGTTATTACTTCTGTCCCAAAGGACAAGGGCAAACCATGAATTTCCGCCAAGTGTGTTATATTTAGTATGCATCCTATGAGTTTCCTACTTTTGCTTACCTTTCCAATTTAATTCTTGGGTCCTCCCTTCCTACAAAAGATGCTATTTTTATTCATTGCAATATATAGATCATCTCCATTGAAAATGGACTGATTTTATTCCCAGTGAGGTTATCCATGAATTGCCTCTTTTCTCCTGAGAATATATTTGTTTAAAATAGGCTCAGCATTCTGTTGCCAGGCACTAAAGTTTTGTTATGTGTGCAAATGGGAAATACAAGTTTTAGTAAAAAACAACCCATTTAGAAATATCTTCCGTACAGTTTTAAAGGTAAGAAACACACTTCTATAGAAACCAATGCAAGAGCAAGCAAGACTGTGGCTCCACAGCGTGAAACGAGTCCTTGGTTTAGTGAAGGAAAGGTACTCTTCGGGATGGATCAGCATGCACATTCTTGGAACCCTGCTATCCTGGTGCCAGCACTGTAGCTCACCTCCTCAGGGTGGGAGATGCTGAGGAGGAGAGGGGCACCATGGCCTGGTTGTCGTCACTGAGGGTGCAGCGATGGTGTCAGCTTCTCCCTCCCCCTGACCTTCTTGGGGCTCTTCAACTGATTCCCATCTCACTCTAAATGAAGCCCAGAATCCCCATGGGACTTGCCATGACCTTCCCCCAACACTCAGCTCTCATCTCTTCTTTTCTCATCTCTTAGCTGCTCTCCTTCAGCCACACTGACCTCCTGGGGTCCTGAGTGTTCCAGGCACACAACCACAACAGGGCTCCTGCAACTGCTCTTGGGTCTCCCTGCCACCCCCTCCATTCCCATGTGGTTTGTTTCCTTGTTCCTTCATGGACATCACTTATCAGCTCTTTTAAAATGACACCTTCTCCATCTTTCCTAACCGTTTACCCTGCTTTATTTTTCTTCTGGGCATTGACCACCACCTCTCTAATACATAGCTACTTATCTGTCACCCTTGCTATCCTAACAGGCGTCCTCAAACTAAGGCCCGCGGGCCACATGCGGCCCGCCGAGGACATTGATCCGGCCCGCCGGGTGCCACTGCCTGTCCTGCTTAGCAGCCGACTCGTCCCAGGCCCGTAGTGCTCATAGGAATTTGTTCATAGTTTTTTTTTAAACTATAGTCCGGCCCTCCAACGGTCTGAGGGACAGTGAACTGGCCCCCTGTTTAAAAAGTTTGAGGACCCCTGCTATATAATATAAGGCTAATATGCAAATTGGCTGAACAGTGGAATGACGCACACTGATCACCAGGGGCCAGATGCTCAATGCAGGAGCTGTCCCCTGATGGTCAGTGTGTTCCCACAGCGGGAGTGCTGCTCAGCCAGAAACTGGGCTCATGGCTGGCAAGTGCAGTGGCGGTGGCAGGAGCCTCTCCCGCCTCCTCAGCTGCTCTAAGGATATCTGACTGACGGCTTAGGCTCCGTGGGGAGCGGGCCTAAGCCATTAGTTGGACATTCTGAGGGCTCCCGGACCATGAGAGGGTGCAGGCTGGGCTGAGGGACCCCCTGCTTGCATGAATTTCATGCACCGGGCCTCTAGTTAGAATATAAGCTCCATGAAACCAAGGATTTTAATCTTTTATAAAAGTCTCCTTCCCCCTGAGATAACACACCATGTATTTATTCTAAAGACATATATGCTGCATTCACTTGCTGATTTTGTACTAGTTAATGTCCATTAGCAGTGGAGTTCACGTCCACATTATCAAGAGAACTTGACCTTTTGGTGCTTTCTTTTAAAAAAATAATAGCTAAAATCAAATTGGGCTGGAGTTAGATGCTATCATATCCAAGTCTAGTCTAACCATGTTGATGTGTAAATAGTCTATTATTTTTGTTGTTATTCATTTGATTTCACCCTTACTCTGTCACATTACACCTTTTGAGTTTTACTGATGGTCTTGCTGGTTCTTCAACAATACAAACCCACTGCTTTCTTAGAAGATGATTGGTCACACTGCCCTTATTGAAAAATGCATTGACATCTGTTCACCCCTTGGCCTACAGGCCACTGAACTGCCTCCCTCTTATCATGTGTTATTCTTATTTTCCTGGAAAATGTTGACATTAATTGAAGCCTAAAGAATCTTTTTTTTAAATTCTTTATTGATTAAAGTATTACATATGTCTCCTTTTCACCCCATTGACCTCTCCCCAGCCACTCCCATCCCCCAGCACATGCCCTTACTCCCAAAGTGCCTGTGTTCATTGGTTATGCTTATATGCATACATACAAGTCCTTTGGTTGATCTCTTACCACCCCCTCCTCTGCCTTCCCTCTGAGGTTTGATGACCTGTTGGATACTCCCCTGTCTCTAGATTTATTTTTGTTCATCAGTTTATGTTGTTTGTTATATTTCACAAATGAGATCATGTGATTTTTATCTTTCTCCTACTGGCTTATTTCGCTTAGCATAATGCTCTCCAGGTCCATCCATGTTGTGAATGGTAAGAGTTCTTTCTTTTTTACAGCAGTGTAGTATTCCATTGTGTAGATGTACCACAGTATTTTTAATCCACTGATCTGCTGATGAGCAGTTAGGCTGTCTCCAAATCTTAGCTATTATAAATTGTGCTGCTATGAATATAGGGTGCATATGTCCTTTCTGATTGGTGTTTCTGATTTCTTGGGATATATTCCTACAAGTGGGATCACTGGGTCAAATGGGAGTTTCATTTTTAGTTTTTTGAGGAAACTCCATACTGTTTTCCACAGTGGCTGTACCAGTCTGCATTCCCACCAGCAGTACACAAGGGTTCCTTTTTCTCCGCATCCTCGCCAGCACTTGTCATTTGTTGATTTGTTGGTGATAGCCATTCTGACAGGTGTGAGATGGTACCTCATTGTCATTTTGATTTGCATCTCTCAGATGATTAGTGACTTGGAGCATGTTTTCATATGACTCTTGGCCTTCTGTATGTCCTCTTTTGAAAAGTGTCTATTTAGATCCTTTCCCATTTTTTGATTGGATTGTTTATCTACCTTTTGTTAAGTTGTATGAGTTCCCTATAAATTTTGGAGATTGAACCCTTATCAGAGATAACATTGGCAAATATGTTCTCCCATGCAGTGGGCTTTCTTGTTGTTTTGTTGATGGTTTCTTTTGCTGTGCAGAAGCTTTTCATTTTGATGTAGTCCCATGTGTTTATTTTCTCCTTAGTTTCCATTGTCCTGGGAGCTGTATCGGTAAAGATATTGCTACGACATATGTCTGATATTTTGCTGCCTGTGGATTCTTCTAAGATTTTTATGGTTTCCTGTCTTATGTTTAAGTCCTTTATCCATTTTGAGTTTATTTTTGTGTATGGTGTAAGTTGGTGGTCTAGTTTCATTTTTTTGTATGTATCTGTCCAATTTTCCCAACACATTTATTGAAGAGACTGTCTTGACTCCATTGTATGCTCTTGCCTCCTTTGTCAAATATTAATTGAGCATAATGGCTTGGGTCAATTTCTGAGTCCTCTGTTCTGTTACATTGGTCTATATGTCTGTTCTTGTGCCAGTACCAGGCAGTTTTGAGAAGAGTGGCTTTGTACTATAGCTTAATATCTGGTATTGAGATCCCTCCTACTTTGTTCTTTCTTGGGATTGCTATGGAAGCCTTAAGAACCTTGGTCTCAGTGTCTCATCCCCCTAATTTAAGTTCATCATACACTAAACTGGTCCTGAGCACAAGGCAGATCAGCCCCACTGGTAGCCCCCTCGATGCCTTTTGGCTCTATTTAGAAATGTGCCAAATAATTCATGACACTCATATAGCCCTTTAGAATTCATAAAAAAGTCTGATACACATGATCTTACTTAGTCTCCACAGTAGACCCACAGTGGGTTGTTTTCCCACCTTTACAGATGAGGAGACTTACCAAGTTGGCAGCAAGGGGTTTAGGGGGGGCCAGTGGCAATGCCAAGTCCAGGGAAGCTCCTTACTCTTGGCTGTGGTGAGGCTGTGCATGATGGCCTTGGTTTTAAGTGACTTGGTCACAAATTGCTTCAGTGGAGAAAGCAGTAGCATATGATGATAGAATCTAATTTGAGGCCTTTTCCCTGACTGTCATCAGTTCTTATACACAAAAATGAAAGGATGCCTTAAGCAATTTGCCGTGATCAGAGGGCCCCACTGGGGAGCAGCCCAGCAGACACACAATCCACTTAGACATACAATTTTCATACAATCCAGTGAAATAGTTTTAATGCCTGGTCTTATCATTTTACATGAACTCATTCTAGGAGCGTACACTTTGGCATCCACGAAGTTGTCTGGGGGCCTCACACACAGAGACACAATCTGGCCTTTAATGATGGAATCATATACAAACATGCCTAGGAGCCCAGGGGGGTGGGCTGGAAGGGACTACAGAAAATGCAGCCCCACGGTTCTCAAGCAGAGGTCCCAGGAATCGGGACATGTACACATGAATCCATGGTGTGCGCGCTGTCCACGATACCAGCGTTTCAATGTTGCTTAATGATAAGGAATCTCAGATATTATACCAAACACGTGTAATGTTTCCAAGAAAAAAACTCCACATGCATTTTTAAGACTCACTACAGGTTTCACAGATGGTTTAAGCTGGCAGCCGGCTGCTTTGGGCAAATCCCAGATCCTCTGGGTTTTATGTCATGCTGCCCTTAGGGGTAGGCAAATGGAAAGATTTAAGAAAAATGAAATCTACTCAATTAGCAGATGAGTAAAACTTAAGACCCAGACAAGCTCTGACTAATGAAGATGTTAGAAACACTACTGCTCCCAATGCTGTGCCTCACCCCCTTCTCAGAAGCTCCTGTGCCTGAAGTCTGAACCAGTCACACACCTGTGGGTTGCGTGTGGCCAGGGTATGCAAAGGGGTGGTGGTAGCTTGCTAGGGATGCCACAACAAGGCACTGTGAACTGAGCGAAGACTAGAATCAGACCAAAGAGTCAGCAGGGCCACCATCCTGCTGACAGTGCTGGGGAAGGACCTGTTTCAGTCCTTTCTCTGAGGTTCTGGACGTTCCTTGGCATGACCTAGCATTCATCGTGTGTATGTGTGTGTGTGTGTGTGTGTGTGTGTGTGTGTGTCCAAATTTTCCCTTTTAATAAGGACACCAGTCAGATTGGCTTAGGGGTCCACCCTTCTCCAGAGGTGGAATATAACCTCCTCTTACTTAGCTAATTACATCTGCAATGACAGTTTCCAAACCAGGTCACATTCTGAGGTGCTGCGGAGTTAGAACTTCAACATGGGGATTTACTGGGTGAACATGACTCAACCCCTAAAACAGGTAAAGCCTATCTGGGCTCCGACTCGATGAACCGGTGGTTCTGAGAAATGGCAGCCAGCTTCAAAGACCAAGATAAGCCTCTCTGGTGCCCTTCCCTGAGACTTTCTAAATGCTCTGCAAAATCCACAGCTACCATAAAGTCTAGGATTTTCAACTTGATATCTCATCTGTGCCCTCCTCAAGAGTCTATAGTTGATTAATGTTGCCAGTTTCAGGTCAAGATGTGCAGAGGAAAAAGCAATGGAGGTTTGAGCGAGCTGCCCATAAAAGAGCAGCACTCCATTCCATGGCACTGCACTGTCAAAGAAGGCCTTGCGGAAATCCATTAAGTGATAAGCAAGAGGCAAGTCTCAGTCGAGCTGGAGTTAACACATTTCGTACATTAGGGGTTTCGATTTAGATTTATTCTTGCTGTCTGTGTATTTCTGCATTTTTGTCAAAGGGTCACGTAATTCACCATAACTGGACACTCAAGACCTGGCCCAAAGAAAGCATTTAAAGGTGGTGCACTGGCCAGCCAGTGTAGCTCAGTGGTTGAGCATTGACCCATGAACCAGAAGGTCACGGTTCGATTCCCAGTCAGGGCACATGCCTGGGTTTCAGGCTCACTCCCCAGTAGGGGGAGTGCAGGAGGCAGCCAATCAATGATTCTCTCTCATCATTGATGTTTCTATCTCTCTCTCCTTCTCCCTTCCTCCCTCTGAAAAACATATAAAAATATTTTTAAAAATAAAGGTGGCGCACCATGTTCTGGCCTCAGCATCTTCACGTATGAAAATGACACCTGACTGTCCTCCCTGCCCCCTTAACCATCTTCCAGCCCCAGAGTGATGAGCGTTCTCTAACAATGGCTGCTACTTCGGACTCTTTCATGGAATGTCCCCCTTTTATTGAAAGTGAGGTTTGTACTGAGTAGAATGCGAAAAAGGCAAGTTCTACTGCTGAGCCTTAAGCACACTTTCCCTCACAGTAAACATGCCACCAAGAAATGAGCATTGCAAATTCAAAGGCATAACTTTTGCTAATTAGATGTCAACTCCGTTATGTTTCTATGGTCCTAGGAAAAGAGACTTTGAGAAATCATGGCTTAAAATAGATTTTAACGTCACGTTGAAGTATTGAAATTAACAAAGACCCAACAATGACCATCATTCAGGGCAAACACGATTCTTTGACTCAGCAAAACTGTAGTATTCACAGATATTCCAGGATGACCTTCTCATGTCAATGTCAGCTGATTAGTCACCTCAATTCTATCTGCAACTTTCCATGTGATAAAACAGACTCACAGGTCTGGGCATTAGGACATGGACCCCTTTGGGAGACACTGTTCTGCCTACCATATATATTCATCAAAGTTTGATAGATGGCTTCCTTTATAACACTGCATGTTTCGTTTCATGCTTCTGGAAACACTCTTCTGAGGAGGGTTCCATAGGCCTTATCCTATGGCCAAAGAACTCCATGGCACTCGATGGGTTAAGGGCCCTGACTCAGGCAGTGAAGCTGAGGGCTCTAGGATGTCTAAGAAAGCATCTGCCACGCAGGAGGTGCACACATTCTCTGTAATCCTACGTCCAGCAACCTCCACGCCAGAGGATTGGTTATACTACTGTGAAACCAGGGTCTTAGAGAGGAAACCAGGGTTTTAGAGAATCATTTGCCGAAGGCCACAAGGCTGATGAGTCCGGAGCTAAATCCTACGGGTGCTGGGCTGTGCACTGAGCTGACAGCCCTCCCCAGGCCCTTTGACATCCCAGTGTGCTCACTCACTGCCAGAGATGCTTCGACCAAGAAAAAATTAGAATCAGCCCACATAGGCCCCCTCTTATGAATGCATCTGACCAGAGTAGTTAAATATAAAAAATAAATAAACTCCAGTCACGTCTGTTTCTAGCTTTCTCACATTATCAGATAAGCGCTTATTTCCATGCATTTATGACGAGAGCGCACGTCTCTCTCTGGCCGCAGCGGCTGGAAGGAAGGAAACAGCGGGCGATACAGAGGCTCTCAGGGAGCTGCCGGGTGCCGGCCACACTGTGCACGCACGTGGCTTCAGCATCCTGTCACCTTCCTCTCCAACCAAAACACACTGAGGAACTGGAACTGATGGCCGGGGCTCCTGAATGGGAGGAGTAATCAGGGTTGTGTTTCCGCTGGATTTCTAAAACTACAAAGATAGTGTTTTGTTTTAAGCCTGGTAGCATGTTACTAGGTAACGTGGAAGCTTGACCCATACACTTTTAACTTCAGCTCCAACGTCAGCACTGACTTAGCACTGTGGATTGATTGGCATTGACTATCACAGTATTTATCACTCCGCTGGGTCACTGGCTATCGACTTTCTCTCAGGCTTTCGAAGGAAAGGTGCTATGGGGTAGTTCCTAACAGCGATTCTCGATGGCCACTGTGTGTGGTAGAACCAACCACGGGACACAGACATGCCACCTCCCTGTTCTGTGTGGCCAGCCCTGGAAGAACACAGGTACCAGGCCTAACAGTCAGGATAGAGAAGAGGAGGACGGGAGGGGAGGGGAGGGGGAGGAAGAGGAGGGGAGTGGAGTAAAGAAAAATGAAAGGGGATCTGCCTATCACTGATACCAAGTCTGAACTGGAATGGAGGTTGACTCCTGGGCCAAGTGGCCATCAGGACTCATGGCCATCAGGTCATGACCCTGGTGGCGGCCACATGGACACAGAGCTGGACAGGAGGCCTCCAGCCACGCCTTCCCATTGCTCCAGTTCCCTCTCCAAGTCCCAGCTCTCTCCCTGCCCGGCCTTCCTCAGCTGAGCAGCGCCCCCTCACTGGGGACAGAATTCCCCATGCGGAGTGCTGTGGTTGGTGGGCATTATGCCAATGCAAAAGAACTGCCTGAGATTCAGCAACTCATAGTGGCCATACTACCAGTTTACCTTGTAAACCAAGCATGTCAAACTCGCGGCCCGAGGGCCCCGTGCCTCGTTTATTTGGCCCGTGTTCGCCTTTGAGTTTGACGTGCTTTTTGTAAACATTGACAGAGGGGACAAAGCTATTGTTGCATAGGTAAGTAACCTCATGGGCTGGAACTTTCTTCTTGCTATTTTTAACTGGCTTACTTGCTATTTTATTAGGACAGGAAAGTCTAATGATGCTTATAATTCACTCACCACATTCTAAAAAAAGGCTGGTAAATTCTAAAAAAAAAAAGCCATTTCCCAGACCTCTGTTCATCCTTTTCACTGCAGCTTGCTGCTTCTTCACTCCGCCTCATGGAATTCAAGAGAACACCTCTCAGTGGCAAACACTGTAATGAGGTTTCTCCATGTGATGGACCTGGGAGTCCCTTAGCTTCCTCACCTGTTCACAGGAATGCTTGTGTTACTAAGAGAATAGGCTGTTGCTAAGGCCTGAGGTGGCCGGCAGAGCCTTCTAGCTTCAGAGATGCCCATTAAATTGCTCTTTGGGGATCTCAGCTCATCACATCACATCCCTCAGGGAGTTGCTTAATGAGTGTGATATGCAGTAGCCCTCATTGAAAACCCCACCACGCGTCCATCTCCTGTCCCTGCGAAATGGTGATCACAGCATGCCTGGCCTTTAACACTTCACCGACCACTCCATCCACCAACGTGGATGACTATGAAACAAGCAAAGCTGCTACATTAGGCTCTTTTGCATTCAGGGAGATGTTCCGAATGATGCAAAGAACCATGAAAAGAAAACAAGATACCAAACCATCCATCGTGAAGTCAAAACTGAATCTGATGCTCTTGACCTAATGTGTGCTTCTTTGAGGCCTTCAAGGCTTCCTAGGGAAGCTCTATTACAAATCCAGAGCACGCTTGCATTGCAAAAACATGTAAGCAACCTCAGAAGCCACCCTGGAAATCTCAAAGACAGACGAGCCTTGTCAAGGCCTCCTCACCACGATCTCCACCGCCAGGCTCGCGCACACTAAGGGAGTGACAACACTGTCGCATCTGGATTCCAGACAGGCAATAAAGCATGAGTGGTCCAGCTAATTAGAGCCTCAGCTTGAAGGTTTGACATCATTTTTCTGAACCCACCCCTGCCCATGGCATCGCTGATAGACCTGGGAGATGCCAATGGGAGCTGCTGGCCCCCTGGCTTCAGACAGGGAAGAAGGATGGATTCAAGGCGGTCAGGCCAGTTCTTCACTCCATCTCACTCCACTGGCAAAACCAAGTGGTGTGAGCAGTGTCTGCCCCCTTCAAAGATGGCGTGATAAATGGTGTCCGAGTGCAATTAGACTGAAGGCAGCCGAGGAAGGGTTAGCAGTCCTGCTCACCAAATGTTGAGTCTGCATGTGGCCAAAGAATGGTGGTTATCTAGGAGGAAAATAAAATGCTTTCGCCTTACTTATAATGATAAAAGCATAATATGCTAATTAGACCGGACATCCTTCCGGACGACCTTCTGGAAGAAGCTGGGGCTGCAAGGAAAGCCCGGGTCCTGGGTGCCTGCTGGGGGCCAGAGGGAAACCCAGGTCATGGGTGCCAGAGGGAAGCCAATGCCGGCAGCCAGAGGAAGGAAGGCCCACTCTTGCACAAATTTCAGGCATCGGGCCTCTAGTTGTGTTACTAAAATATTAACCCCAAATATAACATGGAAGACCAATCGGGGGTAATCAAAGGAAGAAAAAAGTTTTTGGCCCTCCTGTTGCTAAGACATTAACCACGAATATAAAGCGTGTTGTTAGAGAAATTATACTCTGATTCGAAAATACACTTTCCTTGTTAAAATAACAGTGACAATCATTTATTTTATTTGTTTTTGTTTTTTTTAATCTGCATGGGAGGAGATGTTTTTACTGATTTTATTTTAAATATATTTTTATTGATTCCAGAGAGGAAGGGGGAAGGAGAAAGAGATAGAAACATCAATGATAAGAGTGAATCATTGATCGGCTGCCTCCTGCACACCCCACACTGGGGATGGAGCCTGCAACCCTGGCATGTGCCCTGACCGAGAATTGAATCATGATCTCCTGGTCAACATTCAACCACTGAGCCATGCCAGTCGGGCTGTTTTTACTGATGATTTTTAAGAGAGGGGGAGGGAATGAGAGAGAGAGAGAGAGAGAGAGAGAGAGAAACATTGATCAGTTGCTTACCCAAAGTGCCCCTGGCCCCACCAGGGATAGAACCTGGACCTCAGGTATGTGCCCTGACCAGGAATCAAATGGGCAACCTTTTGATGCACAGGACGATGCTCCAACCAACTGAGCCACCCCAGCCAGGACAACAGTGACAATTATTAAATGCCAGGGTCTTTCATCAGAAAATGGTCTGATACAGCATTAAAACATGTAGCTCTTCTATGTGACACATGAATGACAATCACAGCTCATGCATAGTTACATGACACCACGGTCTGCATACAGAAGCTAAGTCACGTGCTTCTCATGTACATTTCCCGGTTTTAAAATACTGTAACTTGCATTTGTAGGAGTTGGTTAGCTCTGCCCTTCAGAGAGGCTGCTATGTGGTGGCTTCCTCTGTATCCCTGGACCCCTTTCCTCCCTTCATTCCACCTTTGCATCAATGCTTCCTTGTGGAGCTGCTCTATGAGAGCACCAACCCCTGGACCTCTGTGACCCCAAATCCACAGCTATTTGCTCTATGGAGTTGTCGGGAAATGGGTAGATTTGAATGTGGGCTTTTTGTTTTTCTTAAAGTGGAACAACCCGAAATTGAGAAGGCATATATAATCTGGGTGGAGGGAAGCATACGAAGAGATACGTTACACTATCAGTGAGGGAAAGAGACTACGCTTTGGGTATTTATCATTCTGAATCTCAGCAGAATGTAAAAGGAGTATGAACAATAAATCCCCAAGATGATTCCAAACCTCCCCACCATTTCTGAACCATTGGACTTGCCAAAGCAAACAGACGAGGCATTTGTAACTTTTAGAAAATCAGTTCAATCAATCAATAATGAAATGAACACAATGGAACATGTTGAGATTCACTCTTCATCCACACATTCAATGGGAATTAACATGCTGCTTGTAACCCAAAAGGAGACGGTAAAAGCTCCATCTTGATTTTCAGAATAACAATTGTTAAATGCAAACTAGTAATAGTAAGAAGATCCACAGCATCGATGAATTTAAATCCAATGAAAAATATCCTAACTAAAACATTTGGCATGTGACCATGCAGAAAACAACATTTGATAGAAAGAATGATGGTGAAATGATGCGCCTCTGAAGCAAAGGTTCTGTTACTATTAAAGACTTGGTAAAAACGAGATCAGGGCCTGCACACGAGAAAGAGGTCTAATGTCTGAAGCACAAAGTTACCCTTGCTTCCTCTTCGAAGTGCAACTTGTCCTCATTGAAAAAAGCTGCCATCACTCCCCACCACCGGCCTCCCAGCCCATCGAATTCTGCCTGTTTCTGGACATTGACTTCGGTGGCCCAGTGTATGTCACACAGCAAGAGACAAGCTTGCATTGGACCCTCAGTCTCCCAAGCACAGTCATTTGCAGCCATAGGTCCCAAGAAAAGAAAGCACTAAGCAGAATGTCAAAGGAGTGTGCACCGTGCCCCCACCCCCCCCCCAATGCCTAAGACGATGCCAGACATCACCATCTCCCAGTAATCTACTGAGTAGCAAAAGGCTTTTTTCTGAGATGACTTCTCCTTTACACTAACGGGTGGAGACATCGCTGGCAGAGCCCTGCCAACACACATTAGCCTACGGAGGCCAGATTTCCTTCTCTCCGTGGGGGACTGTGGGGGAGGTTACCTCCCCTTTGTTCATCTCGCTCAGAATGGGCTTGATTCCCCATGGGGCCTGTGTGTTCGCCCCAGCAGCAAATGTCAATAAGAGATGGGTTCAGGTCCACAAGGAAGACCAGACTCAGGCCTGATCAATAAGCAGCACTTCAGATGCAGCAGCTAGCTGGTGAGAATCCTGTGGAATCACATGCACAGGCAGGAATAAGGCCCAAGAACCATGGCTTCACACTCTGTGAAGATATAACAATGTCATGGGTGCAGTGGAAGCAAAACAAAACTGGACTAGAAAGAGAGTTTTATGAGAAATGCTTAGAAATTTTTTTTTCTGAAAAACTCCAAAATGACCCCCAAAACATCCCAAAATAAATTACAAAAAACCACTATGAAATCATATTATTGCTGAATCTAATATAGACATAAACCCTATCTGGCTATCTACATATATAAAAGCCTAAGTGAAAAAAACGACTGAACAACCGGTCGACCAGTCGCTATGACATGCACTGACCACCAGGGGACAGACGCTCAATGCACAGGATCGGGCTCCCTCCTATCTAGATCGGGCCGAAACCGACTATCTGACATCCCCCGAGGGGTCCCGGATTGCGAGAGGATGCAGGCCAGGCTGAGAAACCCCACCGGTGCCTCTAGTACTTCAATAAAAGGCAATCATATTGATGGCAGAATTTATTAATTTCAGCAAAGCTACTATTTTATCACTAATATCTGTGTGTATAGTCAAAAATGACCTATTGTTGCCTTCTAATAAATCCTTCTTCCAGGAATTAAAATATATATATTTAAATATCAAGTTTTCAAGATATTAAGAGTCATGCTTACTTACTAGTACATATTATAAAAAAGCAAGAAATGTATGTTTGAGAAAATCATTTTTATGTTTGTTGTATAGTTTAAAAAGTCCTTAAAATCCCCAGCTTTTAATAAAAGGTCAGGATTGCCTTATATTGTCCACATGTGTTAATAATAAAGATTAGATTTATTTGGTAGGATTTCTATTAATTTGTGTAATTCTATTTATGATATGTTGCTTCACAGTTCATAAGATGATGCCAAATCTCCCCACCATTTTAGCACCCTTGGGAGAGGAGAGGAGGGAAGAGCAGATGTTACTATACCCATTTTACAGATAAAGAAATAGAAACAGCCCCCAAGAAAACACAGTTGATAGATTGATGTTAAAACTATATTTATATATGATAGAATTAAAATGTGGAGAATTAAGCTTAATGTGAGTAAGTCCATACATTTCTTTATTAGAGTAATACAGGGCTTCCCACTGAAAAAAGAAATATACATTCAATGCATGTTACTTAATCACAAAAATAATCAAAATAAATGTGATCTTGGTTGAATAACTTCACCACTTCTTCAAAGAAAAGGTGTCTTCAAATAATGGGAGGAATTAAACAAGCATCAGATCACTAATGTCCCTTTTGTTCCAACATCCCATGAGTCTTTGAATTCTGTAATTCTCACTGAATTAAGTTATGACCTTTCACCAAAACAAGCCCCTTGCACCTCTGATTATGCACCAGCCTCCTTTCACCAACCTGAAAGGCATCAGATTGCAGGGAAAGACTTGGGGGCAGAAATAAGTTCTATAGCATGAGAACAGAGAGGGAGACGTGTCGCACAGCTTTGCAATAAGAAGGTTTGAGTTTGTCTGGGCCAGGGGATCCACTTACAATAACCCCCTTCCAATGAAATGCCTTTCAGGGACCACAAATGGGAAGAAATGCACCTGTCCATTCTACCCTGAATGAGCCCTGTTCTTTCTCACTCACAAAGATGACAGAGTATATTTTCCATCATATCTATCATTTTACAAGTAACTACTTAACACCTACTCCGTGGAGTCACACTATTGCACACTGGGATACAATGGCGAGTAAGCAGCCATCTCCACCGACCTTCTCAATCTTAGATCTCCTAGTCAAGCTGTTGGAAATTATGGGCCCCTTGTGATCTGGGGTCTAAACTGTCGGAGACAGTGGGATTGAGTGATCTTCAAACCTTGCAGAAGGGGCGGGAGGGAGCATGTAAGGCCTTCTTCGCCTTGCATTCATTAGTCCACCTCCATATGTCCAGGAGCAAGTAGCTCTCAGAGGCTTCCTATAAGGGACATCCTTCAGAAAGCATCGACTTCTGACTACTTGGCTAATCAGTAATGGGGAGAGTAGTCAATTCGTCCATCTGTCCTTTTGCACATAATCTCTAAATTTGACGGCACATGTTACCTTTTTCCAGGAAGTGTTACCATGTTACAGTTAGGCACTTTGACCGCCCCTGGTCACAATGGAGCGATTAACAGCCCAACTCTCTCCCTGGTGGCCACTTCCAGAATTACAGGGAAGGAGCACATTTCCTTCTTCCTGGCTGGCCCATTTCCTCCACAATGTATAACAACATACCACCACGGGGCCTGAAATGGGGCTCTTGTGTTCCTCTCTCCCTTTTCCTTACTGCCCCGTTCTCTTTCTTCTCATTTCTGTTTGTCCTCCTGGCATCCTTGTGTCCTTTTCATTACCTGCTCTACTCAGTCTGCCTTCTCTTCCTGTCTCTCTCCCCTTCTCGCTGCATGAACACTCCTAAATTTCACCAAGGGCAGAAGATGTCATTATCAGCAACAAAGAGCACGGCTCACAGCAGGGGACAGCGGGGACCTCTCACTCAGGCCACTCATTGTCTCTAAAGAGATGCCACTTGCCCCTGGACGGAAAGAGGTGGGTACTTCATGGCATCTTGTCAACCCGGGAGGGAAATTACCGCCCAAAATAGATGTGGCTGCTATTTCCATCGGTGTGCAGAGAGCACAGCGGCTAAGAGAATACAATCCATCTTGGGAACAAACAAACATCGAAGAATAAAAACATGCATATGGGTGTTGAATAAACGGAGAGATGGCAAGAAAAATCACAAATTTAGGAGTGGAGTTTTAACATCAGATGTATGTAACAATGAAGAAAACATAGCCACAGTGAGAAATAATCCAACTGTTTGCAGGAACCAGACCCCAGGCTGGAAGAGGAAACGGAAAGACGCTGATACATTTCCGAGGCTCCGGGCTCAGGCTGGCTAGGTAGACGGTGCCGTGAAAGGGCCCAGAATCACAGGCGAAGTGCGAGGCCATCTGTGCACCCCAGACGGGCCTCGGCTGGGCATGGACGAGCAGGCACACATTTTTCTTCAAAATACAAAAGCAACCTCCTGAATAATTTAAGGGAACCAGTGACACGTACAAAGAAAATCCAACAAGTATGGGCAACCATATCATTGTTCCCAGAGAGTTAGTTAGAGTAGAGCTGTCGCTTTGGTCCTTCATGCTCTCTTAACAATTCCAGAACCACCCTTTCTCCCACCCTAGGCTGTCACCAAGCCAGGACACACACACACACCCCCGTCCCCCCGTGCTGCCTTGTCATCCCAGGGAAAATGGACAAGGTTGTCTAATTAATTTTACTAGTTCAGACTTATTTCTGGTAAAACAATTCATTACTAGAAGTCTGGATTTGTAAGGAAATGCCCTAGCTTCCAAATCAACACATTAGAATATTCAGAATTTGAGTAAGGAGTTTATTTCCTTACTAAAAATAAACCAGTGATTGAACATCGACTCATGAACCAGGGGGTCACGGTTCTCCTGGTCAGGGCACATGCCCAGGTTGCAGGCTTGATCCCCTATAGGGGGCATGCAGGAGGCAGCCGACCAATGGTTCTCCCTCATCATTGATGTTTGTATTCCTCTCTCCGAAATCAATAAAAAAATAAAATAAAAATAAAACGTGGGACCTCAGCATCTGTTTTCTTTCTTGACATTGCATAAAACTGACCGAGATTTCAATAGACAAGAGTCAGACAGGTTGTAACAGTGTATGTGCTAATGTTCTGTGGCAATATTTAATGGTGTAAGTAAGATGAGAAGTACTGACATCCGTTAAATATAAAAGCAGATTTTTTTTATGGGGCCTAAACTGTAGTCACATGTACAAATGGAACCCGCAGAACAATTTGCTTTCATTCCTTGTCTTCTCTCTTGTACTAGTCAATACAATATAAATGTGTGATGTGCATAAAATAATAGTGGTTACTAAATCATTACTATTACTGATTTATTGACGGAGCTTACGCAACCCCAGCTGTCCTTCTCCAATGAGCCTTCTGCAAGAAAGGGCTATGATTCAGATATGAAGATGTTGAGTGGGTCATCTGATTATTTTATCCCAAAACAGTGGCAAGGAAGGGTGTGGTCTGGGAAGGAGGAGGGAAAGGAGCCAGAAATTGTGTTTTTCTAGAAGAGGAGGTTGTACAGAATTTATTTTTATCAGCATTGATGAACCTCTAAGTATTGAAGATCCAGATTTTAATAAAGGCTGGGAACTCGTCCATTAAGGCGAAATGAAAACAAATTCTGGCCCTAACCGGTTTGGCTCAGTGGATAGAGCATTGACCTACAGACCAAAGGGTCCGGGGTTCGATTCCGGTCAAGGGCATGTACCTGGGTTGCAGGATCCTCCCCGGCCCGGGCCCTTGTTGGGGCTTGTGCAGGAAGCAACCAATCAATGTGTGTTTCTCTCACATCGATGTTTCTGTCTGTCTTTCCCTCTCTCTTCCACTCTCCCTAAAAATCAAGGAAAAATATCCTCAGGTGAGGATTAACAACAAAAACACACAAACAGAAAAACAAACTCTGCACACCGCCTCCTCTTCCTGAAATGTATCCAATTAATTCCCCGCTCCTTTCTGAATGTATCCAAGTTCCTCAAGTGGAACCATTTCTAAAGCAATAGTTTCTTAACTTTATTTCTGGAAATGTTTGTGTCATCTAAAAGTATGTGCTCCATTCATGTTTAATTTCTAATCTTGAAAAGGCAGTTACAAAAAGAGCACCGTCACCGGCAGCCTGGTGCTCATTCAGCCTCGCCCCTCGACAACAATTGGCCTCTTTTCTCCATCCCTCTCTGCTTTTCTCTAATAACGGTAATTATTCTTCTTGCTGCTGCTCAGCAATTTGAGAATAACTTGCAGGCATGATTCCCCTCTGCCCCCAAGCACTTCAAAATTATCTTCTGAGAATCTAAAGATAGGCTTTTATGGAACTATGGCACAATGATCGATTTTAGAAAATTAAGATTTAACTGGGAATGCCTTTGAATTTAATAGCTTGCAAATGGTATTGTGATAAAACTCCAGTCAAAGGTAAAATCACTTTTCCTTAATCATAAAGTCTTTTCTCACTCCTTACCCCAAGGAACTAAACAGAGTAAAGGCTTCTTGAGGCAAAGGTTTGCCCTCCTGCTCCCAGGTGCCCAGAGCCCCCAGGAGCAGCACAGACAGTCTACTTAGAACAATACAGGGTGGGGCAAAAGTAGGTTTACAGGTATTCATATGGACAATAGTGCAATAATCTATACTAAAAAAAGAGTAATATGCTAATTAGACCAGGTGTCCTTTGGGACAAAGCCATGGTGGCGGGGCCAAGGCAGAGGCAGTTAGGGGTGATCAGGCCGGCAGGGGAGAGCAGATGGGGGGGGGGGGGTGGTCAGGCCAGCAGGGGAGAGCAGTTAGGGCGATCAGGCAGGCAAGCAGTTAGGAGCCAGCAGTCCTGGATTTCGAGAGGGATGTCCGACTACCAGTTTAGGCCCAATCCCACAAGAATTGATTCTCCTCTAAACTGGCAGTCAGACATTCCCCAAGGGGGTCCCGGATTAGAGAGGGTGCAGGCCAGGCTGAGGGACACCCCCCCCCTCCCGTGCATGAATTTCGTGCACCAGGCTTCTCGTTAATAAATAATGATACAAGAATAACCTCTGCATTTCAAGTACTCACAACCGTGAAATTACTTTTGCCCCACCCTCTATATGAAGTGATTCTCAACTATGTTTAATGTCAATGAGATGGATATGATTCATGCATTTGGGAACATTTTTTTAAAAATATATTTTATTGATTTTTTTACAGAGAGGAAGGGAGAGGGATAGAGTTATAAACATCGATGAGAGAGAAACATCGATCAGCCGCCTCCTGCACAACCCCCACTGGGGATGTGCCTGCAACCAAGGTACATGCCCTTGACCGGAATCGAACCTGGAACCCTTGAGTCTGCAGGCCGACGCTCTATCCACTGAGCCAAACTAGTTAGGGCAGGAGCATATTTTTTAAAGAATGATATTAAACTCCCTCCCGCCCCCCAAGATAATCCTGAACCATTACCCCTAACTCAGTGTATTTTGAAAAATGCTCGACATTTGTGCCATTGATTTGGTTTTTAAGCATCCATTACCTACACCCAACGGTAAGGGTAGTCATCATGTTAGGTTGATCCGGGGATCACTGAATCAAGTTATCCTTTTATCTCCCCACCACCCCCAGTCAAATGAAACAAATCTTCAAAAGAAAAGCAAGATTCTCCAAACTGCTTCTATTAAAATTAAATTTCTTATAACTGCTTGGTTTTTATCACTACTTCCCCAAATTCTAATTAATTCTAACTCTAAACTGTGTAATTATAATACTTCTGCTGAAACAGAAATTATCTGGTGCCCCCGGGGTGAACAAGTTAGAATGTGGCTCAGGCTCCATTCAGCTCTTTCTGAGAGCAGGGAAACCACACGGTGGCCGGGGGCACACCTCCCCCAAACACAGGCTGTTCCTCTTCCTTCCTCTTTAGTGAGAAGACAGGGCCAGAGCTGACAGTTGGCGTCCAGGCCGTTTAATGCCTCTCTCCGAGGGGCTGGGACAGGCAGTGGCATGCCAAGTTATTTTTGGCCAGGCTCCGCAACACACAGAACCTTCAGGAGCCTTCATTTAGTCAGTGGCCTAAGTGGCCGCTGATATACCTGCAGAATGTGAATTGACGTTGCCATGGAAATAGAACAACTCTTCCTAGCCCTGTCAGAATCCATCTCTCTCTGCAACGAGGCAGCAGTCAGAAGGAGAGAAAGGCCAGCTCCAGGGAGGAAATGAGCACAGGGAGGGACTCTGCCCAGCCCGACAGCCGTGGAGAAACCCAGGTGGCTTTTTCTGAATGCACAGGCATTGTTGCCTTTGTTATGTTTTAATCACAATAAAATCATTTGTATAGGCCTGAGTGATACACATCAATATCCACATGTGGATTCTAAGAAATGAGGAAAAAATCCTACTTTATGAACCAAATAGGTGTCTGGGAATTGGAGGCCCCGGATTCTTCAGCTTTTGGGAGTCCCTGTAGCGTCTACAGATATGCAGGATGGGAACCGGGCCGAGGCTGGGCCTCCCTGCCGCACAAGGCCTCATCTGCCCCGAGTATTTGCGGGGGGTGGCAGGGAGATTTGCTTTCTGCTTGTGCAGAGGGAACTGTCAAGACTGCGTGCGATTGGCTGATTGGCAATCTCTTCATTTTGTTATTCTTTGTTTTTTAGGGACCAGAATCACATCGAGTTTCATGTGTGATTTTTTTTTTTTTCTGTGTGGGAAATAATTCTATGTAGTTGTCCACTCGGGTGGCCCTTTTTGATCTCAATATAATTTCTCAGTATTTCTGAATATTTGAGATAGAAAAGATTTAAAGTCCCTGTTTTCCAATGTTCTCGTTTAGAAGCAAACAACAACGACACCCTGAAACCCAGAGAGACTGAGTGACTCCCAAGGTCACAGAATTGGTGAGATAATCGAGGCAAGCCTCAAGCTCTGATCGGATGTGGTGCCTGCTCTCTCACACCATGGTGGCTCTGGCTTCACCACTCACTGTCCACGTGGCCATGAGTGAGCTGATTGCCTTCTCTGTGCCCCAATTGTCCTCATCTGCTGAGCAGGGACAGAATTAGCACCTCTCTCTGGGTTTGTATGAGGATGGAATAAGATACTTTATGTGAAGTGCCTAGCAAGTGTCTGGCTGATAGTAAATAGTCAGAAAATGAGAACTCTCATTATTTTATCAATGTTTTTATCAATATTCCCATCTTACATATGAAGAAACTAAGTGTTAAAGCTTCAAGAAGACTTCACAAGAGACCAGATATTTTTCCTTTTTTTTTGTTTTTTTTTTTACCTTTTGATCCTTTTACCCATTTCTCCTCCCACCCCAACCCCCCTGTTCTCTGTATCTATGAGCTTGTGTGTGTCCTTTGTTGTTGTTTGTTTTTCTTTTTAATTACACTTATAAGAGAGGATATATGGTATTTTTCTTTCTCCATCTGACTTATCTCACTTAGCATATTGCACCTGAGGTCTACCAATCTATATATATAAAAGCCTAAGTGACCGGCCGACCGGCCGACTGGCCTACTGGCTGGTAGCTATGACATGCACTGAACACCAGGGGGCAGATGCTCAATGCAGGAGCAGAAACCACAGGCATGGAAACCTGCAACAGACTGATGAATCTCAGGGGGAGTGGGGGAGGCAGGAGGGCGGGAATAGATTAACCAAAGATATTATTAACATAACTAGGGGCTCATTGCACAATATTCGTGCAAGAATAGGCCTTCCTTCCCCTGGCTTCACTCCCAGCTACCTGGAAGCCGGCAAGTCCCCGCTCCCAGCCCACCCAGGAGCCAGCATGTCCTCACTTCTGTCCGGAGCACCACTCCTGTAGCTCCCTCCGCCGCCCCTCTTCCCTTCATAGAAGGCATCATGCCCCTCCCGGCCGCTCCACGGTTGCATATGCAAATTAACCTCCATCTTTGTTGGGCTAATTTGCATACTCACTCTGATTGGCTGTGGGCATAGCACAGTGATGGTTAATTTGAATGTTTCTCTTTTATTAGGTAAGATAAGATCTCAGCCTGACCTGTGGGGATTGGGCCAAAATCAGCTCTTCAACATCCCCCGAGGGGTTCTGGATTGTGAGAGGGCGCAGGCCAGGCCGAGGGATCCCACTGGTGCACGAATCCATGCACTGGGCCTCTAGTGTTGTCATAAATGACAAGATTTCATTCTTTTTTATGGATGAATATTCTATTGTGTATGTAGATATAGATACAGACACAGATACAGATAAAAATACAGATAGAGATATACATAGATATATCGTAATTTCTTTATCCCTTCATCCATCAGTGGACACTCAGGCTGCTTCCATATCTTGTCTATTGTAAATGCTGCAATGAACACAGGGATGCATATGTGTCTTTGAGTTAGTGTTTTTGTTTCCTTTGGATTAGTACCCAAAAGTGGAATTGCTGGATCATATGGTAATTCTATTTTAGATTTTTTGAGAAACTTACATACTATTTTCCACAGTGGCTGCATTAATTTACATTCCCTCCAAGGAGAGTTTCCTTTTCTTCACATCCTTGCCAAAACTTGTTATTCCTTCTCTTTTTTATAATAGCCATTCTGACAGATGTGAGGTGGTATCTCATTGTGGTTTTTATTGCACTTCTCTGGTGATTAATGATGTTGAGTATCTTTTCATGTGCCTGTTGGCCATCTGTATGTCTTCTTTGGGATCTTCTGCCCATGTTTTAATTGGATTGCCCCTTTGCTATTGAGTTGTATGTTATTTATGTGTTTTGAACATCAACCTCTTAGCCAATATATGATGTGCAAATATTTTCTCCTATTCAATAGTTTGCCATTTCATTTTGCCGATGGGTTCTTTTGCAGTAAAGAAGCATTTTAGTTTGATGTAGTCCCACTTGCTTAATTTTTGTTTTGTTGCTTTGCTTTTGGTGTCAGATTTAAAAAATTCATCCCCGAGACCAATGTCAAGGAGCTTACTGCCCATGTTTTCTTCCAGAAGTTTTATTGTTCCAGGTCTTACGTTCAAGTCTTCCATCATTTTCAGTAAGTTTTTGTTTATGGTGTGAGACAGTGGTCCAGTTTAATTCTTTTGCATATGGCTGCCCAGTTTTCTGAACACCATTTATCAAAGAGACTATCCTTTCCCAGTTGTACATTCTTGGTTCCTTTGTCATAAATGAATCGTCTTTATAGGCGTGGGTTTGTTTGTGGCCTCTCTATTCTGTCTAATTAGTCTATGTGTGTAGTTTTATGCCAATACAGTAGTCTCCTGTTATTCGAAGGGTATATGTTGCAAGACACCAAGGGGATACCTAAAACCTCAAATAGTTCTAAACCCTATACAGGGGTGGGCAAAAGTAGGTTTACAGTTGTGACTACACAAAACACAGAGTATATTCTCGTATTATTACTTATTAATTTTTGTATTATAACTGTAAACCTACTTTTTCCCACTACTGTATATGCTATTTTCCCCCTGTATATACATACGTGCACTTTCCAGCTTCTCTTTGGCAAACCCAAATTCGGCAGCATCACTGCTCTTGCTCGTTGGGGTCATTATGAAGTAAAATAAGGGTTCCTTGCCCAGAAGCCCCGTGACACTGCAATAGCCCATCTGACAACCCAGAGCTACTAGGTGACTAATGAGCATATGCAACGTGGGGACACTAGATGGAGGGATGATTCCCATCCCAGGCGGAACAGAGCTGAACTGTGCAAGATTTCATCATGCTACTCAGAACAGCACACAATGTAAAACTTATGAATTATTCTGGATTTCTCCATTTCATATTTTTGGACTGTGACTGACTGTGGGTAACTAAAAATATGGAAAGCAAAACCGTGGGTCAGAGGGAACTACTGTACCCTACCATACTTAATTGCTTTAGAATGCAAAAATTCTTTTTTTATTAGACAGCAGCGATCCAACTACTTTTTTCCTTTTCCCCAGAACCTAAAGCCAGCCTTTCAGGCCTGCTCCGTAACACCTTGAGGGCCTCGTTCCCTCCGCTATCTGCCTCACAGGGAGACTGACTCAAAAGAGTGCTAAGCGCTCCCATTCAAGTATTTCCATGATATCATTTAACATTCTGCTTTCAGTCTTAAAATGCTTAGGTAGCCCATTCCACCCAGAGCTTCACCTGTCACAGTTTACATAGGACTGTGCGTGTAAGGACAGCAAACAAACAGGAGCCAGGGAAGACCCAATGTGACTTCTCTCTGCTTCCCACTACATCAGCGATGGAATGTGGTGGTGTTTCTGGGGGCCGCAACCCTGTGGGGGCCCAACCCTTAGCTCCTGTCCTGGCAGAAGGAAGGTCAGAGACATACATGCTGTCCATGGCGATAGGGCCCGGACCTCCATTTCCTCATCACAGGGGACTTGCAGCTGCAGCCTGTTCCTGCCCTAGCTGAGACCCAGCCCACTGGTGTCACCTGGAATGACCCCTTTGGCTCTGCACGTGACTCTAGCATCAGCTTACGGTCCCAGCCTCTCAGCCCCATGGTCTGCTGGTCTCGCCCTGAGCTGACAAGCTCTGGGTTCACAGAGATATTGGAACTTCATGCAGAGGGAGGGCATACCCAGAGGGTGCAGGGGCCCACAGAGGCGATGAGGAACATTGGTCATGGTATTACTGAGTACAGCAATACCTGAATAACCAAGAGAGCTACTAAGTGACTCATGAGCATATCCTGAGAACAACACCAACAACTACCTTCAAGGTTATTGCAAGGGACCCCAAAGGCCTGAGACACGTCCTGCCTCCTGGTTTGGAAGAAGCACAGGCTCAGTCATTGTCACAGAGGCATGAAGTCAATAATCAGTAATATGAAAACACTCAATGAGCAACAAACATGAGTAAGTTGGTGTTACGTTTCAATTACACACAGGACCGATGCTTTTAACCTGAAATCAAGAGACCAAACTCTGATGAAGGCTTTATATTTGTTAATTTCACTGATTTTGGAGAAATAACTGATAGAGAAAAATATACAGATAGACAAATAAGTAGATGTATTGAGAATATATACATACTTACATACATTTTTCTCTCTCTCTCTCTCTCTATATATATATATATATATCCTCTTGGTGTGTTTTTTCCCTCTGGGAAACCTTAATGCAATTTGAACATTTTTGACTAATGTTCGAATAAAAAAAAAATCCCCCAAGAAACAACAATAAAAAAGGCATCTTTGTAAATCAACTGTGTAATTTAAGTCAGATCAAATTATCATAGCCCCAAAACTTTGTATCCCCTGCCTCCTAATATATGTGAGTAGTTACATTATTTCAGATCTACAGTCCACTCTATTGGGAGGTGTTTAACTCCTTGGAAGCAGTGTGTTCCCTGAGGGACATGGCCACCTGCCCTACATCACACACGAAGATTAGCCTACAATGTGGTGATTCATTTCCACTGGAAGAACTTCTGTGAGCCATAAACCTACAAACTCCAAGTTGAATGTCAGTGGCACCCTGAAATGCCCACATTCAGGAGGTGTGCGTGTCAATAGCTCTGCCTAACTTCAAATACAGTACCTTTCTTTTTTAAGAGAAAGTGATTCTTTAAAACACATATAGTGAGTCAAACAGGAGGGGCAGGATTAAATGCATTACCACTACATTCAAGCAAATATCCTATATAATAAAAGGCTAATATACAAATTATATTTGGGAGTTTGACCAACCGGTAGTTGGACTGACCGGGAGTTCAACCACTCGCTATGATGTGCGCTGACCACCAAGGGGCGGTGCAGAACGAAGGAAGGCCCCGGCCAGCAGCTGGAAGGCCCTGATCGGCCCTGATCACCGGCCAGGCCTAGGGACCCTACCTGTGCACAAATTTCATGCACTGGGCCTCTAGTGTTTCCCATAAAAGTGTTTCAAAACCCAAGACTGCTGTCAACAAGTTAACTGCCTCAAGTATGTTTATAAGTACTCCAGGGAGAAAAAAATAAAACCACCAGCATTAAACTGAGAATGAATGAAAATAAATAAATAAATAAATAAAGGCATGGCCACGCATAGGTTTACAGTTGTGAGTACATGCAATGGGTTATTCTTGTATTTTTATTTCTTAATTATTGTATTATTTCCCCTACAAACTGTAAACCTACCTTTGCCCACCCCTCCTGTGCTGTGTATATACAGCAACACAAGTAATTAAACTTGAGTTAGCACACGATAACTGGACAGGAACGGGCTTCACTGCTTAGCTTCTAATAGACTCTGACATAATATGGTTTCAAGTGGCTCTAGAAGCTTTCTCCCTCTCCGTACTTTTATAACAATCAGACAACCCCTGCTGTAGCTAGAGCAGTGGTTCTCAGCTGGGGGCAAGTCTGCCCTCCCAGGGACATTTGGTAAATACCTGGAGATCATTTTTGGTCACAACTGAGCCTGGGAGGATGGGTGATACTGACATCTAGTGGGAGCTGCTAAATATCTCAAAATGTACAGGACAGTCCCTCTTTCCACAGAAAAAAGAATTACTGGCCCAACATATCAATGTTGCGGGGGCTGAGAACTCAACCTCAACCTTCAGGTTGAAAAAACGCTCTAGAATGAAATTAGGCATGAAATATGTGCCTTCCGTTGGTGTATGTTGTAATTCTACTGAAGAGGAGGGAGGTCTCTTGATTAAAGTGAGGGCATTCCTGGGCAGTCAGCAGACAGAAAGCTGGGATCAAGTCACCGTGCAAAATGGCATGCGGGTCTCCTTAGGAGAAGAGCTAAGCAAACAAAGCCCGTCTCAGCTCAGTCGCCACGTGCCAACTCAAAGCCACAAGAAGGGAAAATAGTGAGGCAATTTGTTCCACTTCATTATCACTCATGTTGCTCAACAGCGAAGTCAGATTGAATGTTCACGATCATCAAGCACAAATCCCACAAAATGTATTTAATAAGAATGCAATGTCGTTTATAAATGCCCTCATTAATTTGATTTTTCCCCTTTTAAAACAATAAATGTTGGTGACTAAATCTCAGCCACATTCTTTCTTTGGGCTCTGGTGCCTCAGTGCTACGGGGTAAGTCTTTTCAAACTGGAATTTTGAATCCTGGCTCATCCAGGGCAAACATTTTCCCTTGAAAAGAAAAGAAAATTGGCGAGTTGATGCCTGTGGTCATTCAGGAGCAAAACAAATTTTATTCAGGAAGGCATTAAATCTTTCCATATAAGGCAGGGGGGTTGGCTGAGGGTTTGTAGGACTCAGATATCAGAAGCTGGCAGTGGGAAAATGTCCCCTCCCTCCTTCCTCCAATTTCAATTCCATATCGCCACCTTGGTGCCCAGGGCTGGGGGTAGTCTGGGACTCAGGGATGGGAGGGCAGAAGCAAAGTATAATTGTCATGTGAGAGTGAAGTCGGTAAGTCAAAATATGATAATGTTCAATGAACAACAAATGCTGCAGGGCCAAGAAGTTGGCTTTATGATTGATTAGACTACAAGCAGCTTTCGACCAAGAATCAGGAGACCAAGATTTGGATAAAGGCTGTCAATTTCTTAATTCTGTTGACCCTGGAGAAGTAACTTTACTCCCATTTGTGTTTCCTAATGAATGAATGCTTGCAAACTCCCAAACACTTTTCAACTTTTTAAAAAATCCTGACCTAAGGATATGTTTTATTGATATTTGAGACAGAGAGGAAGGGCAGGGAGAAAGTTAGAAACATCAATGTGAGAGAGAGACATCAGAGCGTGTTTGGTTTTCATCACCAAACACGCTGAAATATCCAGCCTCAGTGCCTTGGATTTGAGCAACTATGTGTTTATCACCATTTCTTCTTCTCCCCTGCTGTTCTGTTTGTTTGATTGTTTTACCGGCTTGGTCTACAGTCTACAATGTTCAGTTATCTCACCCTTAGGGCCCTCTGGTCTTCCAAGCTCACTGCCCCTTCCCCAGGATGCTTTGTTCCTCTCATCTTCTCTTTCCCTTTGGGGCACTGCATGTTCTGGGGTTGGCACGGTGCCTCGTCCAGGAAAAGAGAACAAGGACCTTCACACCCTGTGGGTGACTGGCCACAAGGCCAGGCCTTCCAGGGAAGTGCCACTGCCCCAGTCACACCCACTCTGATTGGCTTGTTCAGGCCCTGAGGGGCCCTGGGAGGGCTGTTCAAGGGGCTCTGGCCTTATGGACCCTGGCCCAGTGATGAGAATATTCACCAGGACCAGTCATTGTCCTCCACTTCCCAGCTACTTGGAAGATGAGGCAACTGCCAGGGGTTAGAGCTGGTGTGGCGAGCAGGTAGGATTTGGTACAGGAGACGATGAGAGCAGGCTGAGCATCTGCTGGAGGGCCAGGAACTTTGAGGACCAGATTTTTGAGGCATTTTGGAGAGAATAGCATGGGGTAGCTTTTTGTATCTTGACTTGGCCTATTGATCACCATCCAAGTCATTGTGCAGCTGACAGTGCAAGAGTCCTAGGCCCCTCTGCGCTCTCTCTCTCTCTTCCTCCCTCTCTCTGACTCTCCCTCTCCCTCGGTCGCGACCCACAGGTTGAGAACCGCTAGCAGGGTCGCCTAAGACCATCAGAAAACAGATATTTACGTTGCGATTCATTAACAGTAGCAAAATTACAGTTATGAAGTAGCAACGAAAATAATTTTATGGTTGGGGGTCACCACAACATGAGGAACTGTATTAAAGGGTCGCGGCATTAGGAAGGTTGAGAAAGTGCTTCCATGACAAAGACCATAGCATTCCTGCGAAGTCCTTAGGATGGCTCAATAAATTATTAATTTAATTTCACAAAGATCTCCAGGACATAAGCATGGTCACAGCCAATAAATCCTGGGCCATACTGAATGGTGAAATTTCTCTTTCCTCCACGTGGCTCAAATAAGATGCAACAGACAGAGGGCAAGACTCACCATGTTAATTAATTGCTAAGGGAGCCCCTCTAAGAACACAATGGATTCATTCTGTTACATTAAATCCTGGCCCCTGTTATTTTATTATACTTATTTAAAGAATATAATAAACATAAAAATAAATGTTTTTACAAATAGAATATGCATAAACAGTTGTCTGGATTTTCTGGGATGCCTGATTTAAAATATCCCTTCCCTATATACTGGATAATGAGCTGCTTTGAACCAAAAGAAAAATTGTTTCTACTATAACTGTCCTGACATCGCTGACATCATTGTCTATATTACTGATAAACTGTGTGTGCTTGGGCCTTATCTTTCTAATGAAATGCTCAGCTCCTTAAGGTCACAGGACTTCAGCGATCCTGACATTGTTTAAGGAGATGGTGAAAACAATGGTGCCTCATTATTTTGGCTTCATAATGATCAAAACTACCCCCATCTCCTGCCTGTGTGTGTGACTGGATCTATGCATGTCTCAATGGGTGTACATATCAGATCATTGTCTTTGTGTTGTCCTACATATATACAGACATAATATTTTAAATATTCCAAATGTATTAAAAATTGCTTCTATTTCCCCAGTTTCCTAATTAAAGATCTGAAGCTCAAAATGTAACCAATATATAAACAGTATAGGAAATAAATCCACCTACCTATCATTTTCCCTTTTTATCTTCCTACCCATTCACCCACCCCTTCACATTCTGTCAGTCCATCCATCCATCCATCCATCCATCCATCATCAATTCGTCCCTCTGTCCATTGGTCCACCCATTTCATTGTCCATCCATCCTTCCACCCACCAATTCATCTACCCATTCATCCATGTACCTGTCTGTTCCTCTATCCACCCATTTGTTCATCTATCCATCCACCTAACTATCCATGTCTCCTTCTTCCACCTAGGTTTGAAAATTAGGCCCTAACACCTCTTTATTTCAGCATACTATCCATACAATATTCTAACTGCTCAGGAGATAACTTCTGGGAGTGAACTGCCTAAAATGAGTCCTTCTGATTGTGATAAATCCTCTGTTAAAGATACCTAGTGCATTGTATGTATGATCTAAATTTAATGTGGTTGGACCATTTAAAATGCACTCAAGTGAATTCACATCCATGCTATTCCTATGAAAGATCAGAATTTTATCCAATAGAGGATAAAAATCAATACCAGGGTTCTGTATTAAAATAAAAATTTAAACAGGCAACTGCATGAGTTTTTTATCCATTGAAATTAGGATATTCCCGAGTCATAGTATGTAAAAATTTTTAATAAAA